>NC_136915.1:72799549-73420625 GCF_949752795.1 Hyperoodon ampullatus
CCTTTTAGTATTCCATTTCCAAGGCTGAGAGGTAAAGCTTATTGCCTTAGGAAATGAGAGAGAATGGTTTCTTCCTGGAACCCATAGGTCATTGATGTGCTTTGAATCTCAAAGCTGGATGTTTTGAATACAAGGTGATCTCCAGACACTCTCAAAAGAGAAAAGCATTTTCCAAGTTCTTCTGATCCTTATTTACAAGATCCTGACATGGATTACTAGAGAGTAGAGGTTTTTTGTTTTTTTCAAATGTGTCTGGAGTAGATAAAAAATAAGATATATTAAAGTAGAAGGTCTGCCCCTTCCGGTGCTTGTGAATTATGGAAAAGTGAGACTAAGGTAAAGCAAAGAATTGTACTTTGTGTTTTTGTCCTTTTTTTGGAGTGGAAATTCAAGGAAAGTGTGTCAAAGAAATATCTACATATTATTAAGGAGTCCATGAACAAGGCTTTGAGTGTGTGGTTGTGTAGATGTGTGTGTGTGTGTGTGTGTGTGTGTGTGTGTGTACTAGCATAACTTCCTTGGGCATACAAGTAAAGATTGCAAACCTTAAGGCCAAGGACTGGCAAACTTTTCTTCTTAAAACTCAGAGAGTAAATATTTTATGTTTGGGGGTCTATGTGGTTTCTGTTACAATTATTCAACTCTGTACCACAAAAGCAGTTGTAGACAACACATAGATGGATGGGTGTGGCTGTGTTTTATCAATAAAACCAAATAGTAGGCTAAAGTTGGCTTTCAGACCAGAGGTCACCAACTCCCACTCCAGGAGACACTTCAGATGTGGATATTCCCAACATGTGTTAAGGCTTCTGTGATGGTGTGTAGGGGTGCTGCCTGAACTGGTGGGCCACTAGGGAACTGAGATTGAGACAGAGAAGCTACTGATTCTAGGGAATGGTGACTGGAAATTAATGTCTGAGACCAGCACATAACTCTCTAAAGTGCCAGAGTGTGTCTCAGTCATCAGCAGTCAGAAGACCAGAGTAGGCAGCTAGTCATAGCATAAGGGTCCAGAGGACACTAGGGAATCTGAGGTCTCCTTCACCTACAGGACCTTGAGATCATGTAAACTTGGTCCCCTCCTTGACCAACAAGTATATCCAGACATTATCAGAGTGAACAGCAGGGGGTGAGGAAAGAAGCCACCTGAAAAACTGAGCAGTTCCTGAACAGATGAATTGATTTAAATGGGATCAGATTGAATTTACTGTATTGCCTTATATTTAGTTCTGCACCCTTTGCTGCCCAGCAGGGAGCAGATAATGATGAAGATTTAGTTATTTTTGAGAAAGTCAATATAAGTAAGAGAGAGCCAAAGAATGTATTCTCTTTGCCCGTCTGAATATAGTAGTAGTGTGTTGTCAACTTACTAATAGTGTTTTAGTGTTGAAAAGCCCTACTCCCTTTGATAGACATGGTCATGCTGATTCTTACCCTACTTCCATTCCCAGACCATACTTTGGTATCTCTGGAGAAAGGGCACGGACAAGCGATGAGGACTAGATATATCTTTCACTTATTCCCACCAGAAACAGTACTTTGATGAGCTTTAATTTCTATCTTTAATATTGGAAATAGTTATTTTTTCATATTTCAAATATAAAATTCTAATGTTGAACACAATTTTTAAAAACACACTTGACTTTGATTCTGATACTTACCTCTAGATGTCAGTCATCCCTCCATAATTTTCTCCTTGACCAACCTTTCCCTGATCTGCTCACCCACTCTCCCCAAGCCTCAACCAGTTGAGAATCACTGATCAATCCCTACACTGCTCTATCAAGGGTGGGTAATGTTGCATAGTGGAAAAATAATTTTTTAGGAAAACTGATTCTATATTGAATAGGGTATTAATATTTTTGGAAATAGTTTAATCCCTGTTGTGGGTTGAATTATGCCTCCTCAAAAGATGTTGAAATCCTAAGCCCTGGTACCTCTAAATGTGACCGCATTTGGAAATAGGGTCTTTGCAGATGATCAAGTTAAAATGAGATAATTAGCGTGGGTCCTAATCCAATATGACTGGTATTTATTCCAAAAGTTGAAATTTTGACACCAGGACAGATAGGTATAGAGGGAATACAGTGTGAAGATACAGAGCATACATCATCTACAAGCCAAGGGATGTCTGAGACCATCAGAAGCTAGGAGAGTGGCATGGAACAGATTCTCTCTTGCAGCCCTCAGAAGGAACCAACCCTGCTGATTACTTGGTTTTGGACTTGCAGACTCCACAAATGTGAGACAGTACATTTCTGCTTTGGAAGCCACCCAATTTGTGGTACTTTGTTAGGGCAGCCCCAAGAAACTAATACAATCTTCTTCAAAGTTTCTCTTTGAACAACATTCAAAATTTAAGAAATAAATTTTCCAAATGGGCATACACAAAAAAATTTCACCCTAATTCACCCTATAATCCCTGGCCAGCCCTTCCCAAATATTTAATTGAACACACTAAACTAATTCTACAGATTTCCATCAACCTCTATGTAAAAATTCATGTCTAATAGCACTCTTATGTAAGTGTATATAAATCAAAAATGAAAAGAGTCATTAAATGCCTTTTGCAGGACTAGACCCCTGGTTCTCAATCTGGTTTTTAGATTCTGGGACCCAAGGTAATGCAGGGAGATTCCAACCATGATAAATTTTTTCTCCATCAAATTCTTAGCATTTCTTTGTGGAAGTCAGAAGGCAAAGGTTGTGTCTTTGGAGTAAAAGAGAAATACAAAGTGGATAATTATCCTGTTAATTTTAAGGGTATAGCCTTCCTTGGTGGCGCAGTGGTTGAGAATCCGCCTGCCGATGCAGGGGACACGGGTTCGTGCCCTGGTCCAGGAAGATCCCACATGCTGCAGAGCAGCTGGGCCCGTGAGCCATGGCCGCTGAGCCTGCGCGTCCGGAGCCAGTGCTCCGCAGCGGGAGAGGCCACAACAGTGAGAGGCCCGGTACCGCAAAAAACCAACCAAACAAAAAAAGGGTATAATTTTAGGCCCTAAGGTGAATACTTTTTACTGGAATTATCCAGTTTGGCTGGGTAGAGAAAGCTAAAGAAAATAGGAATGTGACTCTATACACCTGAAACTAACATAACATTATTAATCAACTATACTCCAATATAAAGTAAAAAGTAAAAAAATATAGGAATGTGACAGACTTTAATTTAGTTCCAAATCTGTGGCTTCTGCCCTCTCTGACAGTGATTTGAGCTTTGATGATGAATTCCTGGCATTGTCAAGTATTCCGTTAGTGTACAAGGATATTTTTGCACTATTCCTTAGCATGTATGCAGTGGTATTTTGTGAGCTGTACCATAGGGAACAAGGGGTGATTAAAAACATTTGTGGTTCATTGTTAAATATAGAAATCATTATAATTGGATTAATGTAGGAAATATACAATGATGCCTGAGTTTCCCCTTGAGAACCAAATATATATTAGGAGATACATTTCCAAAAAGTACAGAGTTGACTTTCTCTCATGAAAAAATATGGGTTGATAATTCAGACTTCCTTAATCCCAGGCCTCACTAAAGGAAGTGTAATATCTACATGCCATGTTGGGTGATATTTTTGCTTGAGTCAAATCCATCTTCTCTTGAAAATCTGAATATGGATTTCTGCAGGTGATTCTAGCACTGGTCCATGAAAATTTGGTCCTAAAGGTACAGTTAGACCTTTGCAAATGACACTGGAAGCAGTTATATCAATCCTGGTAGAAGAAATGAGAGTAGCTGATACAAGAAATATGTGATGGAATAGTCATATAACAAAATACTTTCAACAGATCTTTTGTCATGTAACGTTACCCATGACATTCCTATCAGTAATATTGTCAGAGGCTGTAATTGAGAGATATATTAATTATTATCAATCACCTCCAGCAGTCTTATGGCTTCTGGAGCGATGTCTTCATAAAATAATGACACTGATGTTTGGAGGGCAGGAGGCTGTGGAGATGAGACTTTTTTGTAGCAGCTAAGGATGCTTTGGATTGGATTTCCTTTTAGAACCATTCCTAAATTCCTGGACAGAAAAATGGCTGGAGATGAAGTGTCTGACTTTCTTCTCTCTTTTTCCCTCCCCACCTTCAGTTCTGCTCTGGGAAAAGAAAAATTAAGAACATACTATGGTTAACAAGCCCAGTGGACTTGGCTGGAAGGACTAATATGGGTTCCACTCTTCAGCTGGATTCCCCCTTCAGCTCTTCTGAGGGGTTCAGCTGCCTCCTTCTCAGCCTTCTGCCCACCTCCCATTCTGCATGTCAGTATAAAACAAGTTGAGATAAATTAAGGCAGTTCAGAGCCTGCCCCTCCTTTTTACCATCTCCTCACAAGCTGCAATTTTGTAGAAGCAGGTAGTGGGTTGTTACAAGAAAATAGTAGATTCCCCATGAGTTGGAAAAGGCCTTTTTATGTTTGTTGTTTTTAATTGAAATCGGGAAAACATGTTCAGAATAAAATGTGATTATTTTCAACTTCACTTTTTTTCCCAGTAATTTGAGATAGTACCTGGAATTATATATAATAAACTCTCTCACACTCTCTGCATAGGTCAGTCTATTTGGCATAAATGGGAATCAGAACAATTCCTTCAAACCTGTAGCAGAAGCATGACATGGTTGCTGCTATAAACATATCCCAGAATTATTTGAAATGATTGCAGCAGGATGGAATAAAAAATAGAGAAGAACTGCTAGGGGGAGTGATCCCTGGAGCAAAGAATGGGGAGCAGAGTGATGGGAAAAGTCTGTAACTTTTCTTTAGCAGAACTTTTCTATTTAGGAGGATGTGGATTTTTCAGGAACCACATTTATGTCATTACCTGCGGTTGCTCCTGAAAATTTTCAATTATTGAACACGCAGATAAACAGATTTGGAGATAAGTGTTCCTTTTTATTGTATGAAAGGAGACAGGAGGCAAAAAAACAAAAGCAGTAACGTATGACTCATGACTAGTTTTTTTTTTTTTAATTGGAGTAAAATTGCTTTACAATGTTGTGTTATTTTCTGCTGTAGAACAAAGTGAATCAGCTATATTTATACATATATCCTCTCTCTCTTGAGCCTCCCTCCCACCCCCCCATCTCACCCCTCTAGGTCACCACAGAGCACTGAGCTGAGCTCCCTGTGCTGTACAGCAGGTTCCCACTAGCTATCTATTTTACACATGGTAGTGTATATACGTCAATGCTACTCTCTCAATTTGTCATGACTAGTTCTTGAGGAGATCTTGATTTTGGTTAGATATTATCTGATTTACCACTAACAGTATTTTTTTTTTCTTTGGTTGTCAAAATTACTGGCCTATGTTGTTAATCTAATTATAAGATTGTTCTATCACCAACATTTGATCTTTAACATTTCAGGCTATTTTGAATTATCTATCAAAACTACATTTAAACAGTTAGGTTCATTAATTTTTCAGGTGTTCTTTTATACTGGACTTTATGTGTAAATTTTGGAGATTCACAGATATCTTAGCAATCATTGCGTGTCTTCAAGTGATCTTTGCATAGAGATATGATACCATTCTTCTCATGCATCTTTCTTTTTCCTCCTTCTCTGTCATCTCCCCCCATACCCACATCCAAAACCATATTACCTACAAGTGATTGTAATGTTTTGCTAATTTAGGCCTACAGATTTGAAAATGTTTTCTTCTTGTCCACTTAGATGCAAAATGTGTTGATGATAAAGTTCATCATTTACATTGAAGAATGGAGAGTTTGAGATTTTCCCAAGTGTTTGGTATTAAGAAGTTTCTTGGGCAGAGTCTTTAAATTTCTTAATGAGATCTGTTCAGTATCAATAAAAATATTAATCCACCATGATCTTTCATGTCTTCCAAAGGAATTTAAAAAGTAATTCTGTTCTTCAAAACCTCAGAACATTGAATGTTATAACTCCCACTTAAATCTTCACTGTAAAACTCAAGGAATTGAAAAATTAAGTTGCCTAAGCTATTTTTAAAAACTCATTTCCCCATATGAATACCTTTCTTTTCCATAATACTCTTGCTTTTTATGGACTAATTTCTGCCAACATACAACTTGCCTTCAGTGTATATAACATGCCATTTAAAAATTTTTGAGCAATCAGAAATAGCTATTTATAGGGTTCCATTGCCATGAGATTTAAATGAGATAAGTAAAGAATATCACACAAGTCAGCATTCACTAAATATAAGATAGTAATAAGATACTGGTTTATAACTAAAAGGGTGCTAAAGATTTTGTCCAAAACTAGAAATTTCTTTGTTGGACACATTATTTTACTTTCCTAGTATAACTTATTATTTTATAACTACTATTATAAGTTATTCCACAATTAGTCTCATTTCTGATATTGTTGCTTTCCAATTGTAATGTGGATATTGCAGTTTATCATAGCATGTGCACAAAGGTGATTGGACTAAAAGGGACATGAGAAGTCTCTGAGGGAATATAGATGGACACATTGTGTGTGTGTTTGTTTTTTTATTTAATTCAAATTCCACAGTAAACTTTTCATGCCCTGAACTAGGTGAGTAAGGACTTCTGAGGCTGTCTTGGCTCATGAGTCTGCAATAAGCCATCCTTCAGGTAATGACAGAAAGTTCTGGGGTAGTGGAAGGTGTACTGAGCTTAGATTCAAATTCTAACTAGTCACTTACTCTCTACATGGGGAATTTTGGACAAGTTATTTAAGCTGTTGCAGGTCTTCTTTTTATTTACCTTTGGGGTGGCCCCTGTAGTTCCCAGCCAGGTGCAGCCTTCTCAGGGCAGCATGTCTTCTGGGGCCATGTTTGCCTGCATCAGTTATGCGCCCATATGAGAGTGTTAGAAAAGGCCAACTTTGGGGCTTTCTAAGGATTCACTTAAATCTTGTTATATATTCCATTCAAAATGAATTCCATTCATGCCCTACATGAAAGGGCATTCTTGGTACTTAGATGTGAAATTTCTGCAAAAAATGAAAGTTTATAGATGATATTAAAACAAAACAAAGCAAAAAAACCCTGAAGCTCCCAGAGCTTCAGTTAGTACATCTATAGGACAGGTAATAATACATACCTTATAGTGCTGTTTTTATAATTAAATGAGGTAACATATATAGAATTGGTCAGAACCAAATATGACATCAATAAGAATTTAATCAATATTAGTTAAGTCAAAAAAATTTGTCTATGCCACTGGGTCTATTGCCTTATTTAAGATTTTATTAATGATAATTGAATCTTGTGGGCTTAGTTATGTGCAAATATTTTGTAGCTCATCTTTTTTGGCATTCAGACTTGACTTGTGTCATTTCTGTGCACATGGACCTGTTTTGGATAGAGGATATTTTTATTTGGGTAGCAACTCAGAGAGTTCTTATGTTAGGACTCTCTGATGTTCACTCTGCCATTGTCAGAGTCTGCAGATCTGTCTGAAAGATATGGAGAAAGAATTTTACCTAGTATGAATTGCTCCACCATTTAGTTAGATTAAAATACATTTAATGTAATTTAACAAATTTGATCAAATCTATGATGCCTTTGATTTTAAAAAGACATCAGATTTCAGAAAATATGCATTGTAGACTCCATGAAATATGGTAAAGATCAATCTTTAAGGATTTATTCTCTTTAGGAACTGAATATGCTTTGTGATTCAAATTCCCTATTCCCTCCTCATCACCAGCCTAATGGACTGATTGGCAATTATAGAGATGAGAGAGCCTAGGAAACAAGCTTTGACAAATATTTTTGGATACCTCTGTTGGCAGAGCCAAAAAAAGTTCACTATTTTAATACTACATTATGATAATTTTATTTTTTTCCAAAAGGATAATATAATAATCTCTTCTATTTCAAAATTTATTCTCTTTTATTGAAGTATAGTTGATTTACAGTGTTGTGTTCATTTCTGCTGTACAGCAGAGTGACTAAGTTATACACATATATACATTATTTTCCATTACGGTTTACCCCAGGATACTCAATATAGTTCCCTGTGCTATACAGTAGGACCTTGTTGTTTAATCCCTTCCTTTAAATATAACTAAATGTAGTCATTTTATTGTGTTAGAGGATAGAATATGACTTATAATAATGGATAATACACTAAATAGAATACATTTGACAAAAATAGACACATTGTTTATATACAAAAATATCTATGATTGCAATGAGCTGTTTGCATAACTAGTGTTATATTATTAATAAAATATATTATTTATTATAATTTTAATAAAACATAAAACTAATTTAACATATATGGTATCTCTTAGCCAATCTTATAAATGTAAGAAAGTACATATATTTTTAACAGCCTAGTTTGATATGAATGAAAAATGCGTAGCGTATATGGAATCTAGGCCTTTGGTTTTACCATTGCTTATTGGTTCCAGACCTGCAGTTCTTGTGATGTGGAGTTTCTTTTCAGTTTTTGATAGAAATCTGAGCTGTGAGTGCTTTGGCCCTCAGACCTCTCTATTCAATCTCATCTAATCTGCTGCAAACATCTGTAAATTTAAGATGACCAATGAACCTGACAAATTGGCTTCAGTCTGCAAAATAAATGCATAGGGAATAGACATTTCGGGGAATATAGGGAATTATAACTAATTTATTGAAAATGGTTATATAAGGGATAATCATATATAACCATACGTTATATATAGTGTTCATACATATATCAGGAACATATGTGATATCTTATCTCAAAAATTGAACACTTTCAGAGAGATGAAATACTAAAGCTATCTCAATATGAAGGCATCCTGTAAGATGGTTATTTAAGTGTAGCATAATGGACTTCATCTAGGTTTCAAGTCAGAGAGATCTAATTAAAAAATCCTAGCTCTGCTATGAATTAGCAATGATCTTAGACAAGTCACATGATCTTTCTAAATCTGTTTTCTTGTGTGTAAAAAACTAAATACCCTCCTTACAGATGTGTTGAGAAGTTGGTTGAGATAAAGTATGTGAAAACAATTAACTTCATGTCATAGATAGACTAAATACTCAAAAAATTACTTTTGCTTTATCGTCTCTCAGAATTAGTATTGTGTATCGATTACTGTGTAAATGCACTTACATACATACAAAAATATAAATGGGCTTCCCTGGTGGCTCAGTGGTTGAGAGTCCACCTGCCGATGCAGGGGACACGGGTTCGTGCCCCGGTCTGGGAAGATCCCACATGCCGCAGAGCGGCTGGGCCCATGAGCCATGGCCGCTGAGCCTGCATGTCCGGAGCCTGTGCTCCACAACAGGAGAGGCCACAACAGTGAGAGGCCCGCGTACTGCAAAAAAAAAAAAAAAAAAAAAAAAAAAAATATATATATATATATATATATATATATATATATATATATATATATATATGCACTTAATATGGTTGCTTAATCAAGAACATCAAACAGTAATCCTAGGTACATAATAGGGGCCTTCAGTACCACTCTCCATGTTTTATGACTTCATCAACAGGAGTTAAGAGGAGACCCCAGACCCCTACCCATTCTCCAACTCTTCATTGCTCCAACTTTGCCAACATTACCTGCTCTGAGACCCAGCAATTGAAACATGGTATGCTTTTTATTTGTTTTTTGTTTGTCTCCCATAAAAGCCCCTAGATCCCAGGCCATCCTTCATCTCTTGCACTCTAACACCCTATATCAGTTCAGGAAATCCTGCCACAGTGCCCTCTGGAAATCATGGGTCATTATTCACAAAATCCTCTATATATTCAGCATCTTCTCTGAACAATTGTCTCACCATTTTGCCTTCACTGGAAACCTGGCTATTGACGTGGCTACTTCTGCACCCCTCTCTAGTTGGTGTTAATTTTTTTCTCACTCCACTTACATCTCTGTGTGGTATGTGTCCATTCTGTCCTCATTAATGTTTCTACTCCATTTTCTTACCTTTCTTTGTAAATCCTCCCAGCTTTGAATATCATATCATCTGTCTTTTTACTACCACCTTTCTTGCTGCAATCACCTATCAATCCCTGCGATACTCCCCCTGATTATTTAAAGACTTCTGCTCCTGGATCATTGCTTCTCAATCTAATGCCATTATAATTCTTGGTAATTTTACTATTCTTATAGGTGATCCTTTCTATACAGCAGCCTCTCAGCTCCTTAACTTCTTCCTCTGATGATTTTTTTTTTTTTTTTTTTTTGCGGTACGCGGGCCTCTCACTGTTGTGGCCTCTCCCGTTGCGGATCACAGGCTCCGGACGCGCAGGTTCAGCGGCCATGGCTCACGGACCCAGCTGCTCCGTGGCATGTGGGATCTTCCCGGACCGGGGCACAAACCCGTGTCCCCTGCATCGGCAGGTGGACTCTCAACCACTGCACCACTAGGGAAGCCCCCTCTGATGATTTTGTCTTCCATCTGACCGCAGCCACTCGCTCACTCCCAGGGTTACATCTTAAACCTTCTCATTACCCCAAAACCTTCCATAATCCCAAATTCATGTACCCCACAAAATGACCACCACCTCCTATTCTTTCAGCTCAATTTTTTTCCTATATTGACTCCAGCAATCTTTAAGTCCTGCTGGAATATATATCCATGGATTCTCCTCTTTTTACTGTCCTTTACACATCTCGTTTTCACTTTCTTCCTTAGATAGCTTAAATTTCATGTTTAATTAATAAAACCATCTCCTTTCATTCATCCTCATTTTTTCACTTAGTTATGAAAGGGTTGGTCTGGGAGACTTGGGAAGATTTGTTGCTCAGATCCTCCTTTGAGAAAGAAGTTGTCCAAGAATGAGGAATATGATTAGCAGATAACCTTCAGCTTCTAACACCTTTGGGTTTTTGCTGTGAACTCCTTGGAGTGGTCCAGTGACTCCAGCCAATGTCCGAGAAAGGCAGTGGTACCAAAGTCTAGCCACTTCCATTCAGTGCAGGACTTCTTTAATGGTTTTCTGTTCCACTGGTGGAGTTTATCAGTCTGTACCAGGGTCTTCAGGCTCCTCTTTCAAATCTTGCTTCCTCCCCCTTCATTTCAGAGGCATTATTTCCCAATAAACCTTTTGCACTGCAAATTCCATCTCAACATCTGCCACAGCTGGCAAAATACAATCATAGTTAAGTTGATCTCTCTGCTGATTTTGTACCTACACCTGGACATTGCTGTTGGTCTCACTTTAAATTTATGATCAAATAGACAAGCAGGCCCTTTGTGCTGGAGATAATCACACTAAATTTTCTTAGTCCATTTGCACTTTGACTCTCCTAGATCATTATTTCATATCCTTCATTTTTCTCCCACCATCTGTATATTGATAACTCTCACAATTGTATCTCTAGCTCAGTCCTCATTTGTAAACTCCAGACTCTCTTATCTAGTAGTCCATCCACCATTCCTATTGGGATGTTTAACAGGCCTCTCAAATAGGCACAAAATCAAACTGATTTCTTCCACTATCTACTCCAAACCTGCTGCTCCTTTAGTATTCCCCAAGTCGGTTAACAGAAACTTTATTTTTTCCAAGTGATTTTGCCAAAAACATTACAGTCATTCTCAGTACTTTACTTTTCTTATAATTCACATTCAAGCTACTAGCAAGTGCTATAGTTTTAGCTTCAAAATATATCTTGAATCTTATCATTGCTCACCATATCTTCTACTACCACCCTAGTCTGAGTCACCATCACCTCCTTCCTAGATTGCTGCAAATGTCTCCTAACTGGTCTCCCTGCTTCAGAACGTGTGTTTCATTCTTTGCACTGAAGTCATAGTAATGGTCTAGAAATATAAAAAAAATAAGGTCATGACGCACTTCTGCTCAACTTCTTTCATGGCTTCCACTCAGAATAAAAACACATAAAAGCCAACATCCTTAAAAAGGTCTAGGGGTTTGACATGGTAAGGGCATCTGTTACCTATCTGACTACTCTCCCCTTGCCTTCTTTACTCTCACACAAAGTGCTGTTCTTTGAACACCCTTGTAATAGTTTTTGCCTCTGCCTGGAATTCTCTTCCCTCAGATATTCACAATGCTCACTCTTGAACTTCCTTCAGATCATTGTTAAAATGTGTAACCTTGCTGTTCACCGAATTTCAAACTAATTGCTTCCTCCCTGACATTCCATATTTCCCTTCCCTACTTCATTTTACTTCATAGGACTCATCACCATCTAGTATCCTCTATATTTTATTTATTTATTTTACTTCTTGCCTTCCTCACTAGACTATCAGCTCAATGAGGACAGAAATTTTTGCCGTTTTCCTTCCTGCTCTATTTCCACTGCACAGTACAGTGATGACATATAGTAGGTACTCATAAACATTGGATGAGTATTAAAGAATAAATGAATTTTATGTCCATTATAGGTTCCCAGTATCCTGTTCATAGTTCTAGGGACTAGAAAAGAAAAGCATATCTAGTTTATGCACTTGATCTTTTCATTACATATCTGGACAATTTTATACTGCCTTTGCATTTTATAAGTGAATTCATATTTTGTTAGAGCTTCTACTAACGTGAGTTTGGAGTCATAAGTATGTTAGAATTACAGACATACTGTCCACCTCATATACTATAAAGCATCACTTATTCTTTAGTGTCATGCCTTTTAAAACTTAGTAATGTTTAATTCAGCTTTCAATTTATATGTGTTATGATGATTATTTAATACAATAGCTTCATGTGGGTAATTCTCATTTCCAAAACAATAACATAACAGTCTAGTTGAAATCAAAATTACATTTCTTAATCTAGAGCAAGGGATGTTGCAGACATCCAGATTCTTGAATGTTTGAGTTAATTAAAATGATTTTCTGTAGTAACAATTCTGATTAAAACATAAGGTCTAAATAATTAGCTTTCAGTATGAAATTTTAAACAGAAAACAATTGACAAATTTCCTTATTGCATTATTACCATTTATATAAATATGACTTCTCAACCTTTATCTGTAGTCCAGATCTCTTCTAACTGCCTGACTCAGACTCATATACTCCTCTACCTATTGGATATTTCCATGTGATTGCCCCTTAGCGTCTCAAACATATGATCTAGCTTCATATGCCTGTAGCTCCCTTTATTTCTTGTTTCACTGAATGGCATGATCATCTATTCAGTTGCCCAAGACAGAAATTGGGTGCCTTTGTAGAGTCATCTCTATGTGTATAGTACTTTGCTAGATGTTCAGAGTGCAAAGCTAATGAAGATACAAATTCTGTTTTTGAGTGTTATATCTAGTAGGAGAAATTGACACAAAACAATTATTACAATAAGTTATTGTTATAGGCTGATATAGAAAAAAGTCTTTACAGATTAGATTAGAAATTTATTGAAAATGTCCCTTTGCTAAGTATTGAAGAATGAATATTGAAGTTGAAAAGTTGGAATATACTGAGCAGAGAGAGCAATCAAAGCAAAGTGTCAGATGAATTACAAATTTCAAAGTTTGAAGTGTGTTATGAGCCATTTGTATAAAAATAATGCATAACAATAAATACAATGTTTATGGCAGTAAGGGAGGACTATGAAGTTGAGTGAGTAGTTATGGACAAGGTCATAGAAAGCCTTACATACCAAACTAAGAAGCCATGTGCAATGGGGAGCCACTGAAACATTTGAAGTAGAGGAATAGATAGTCAGACTTGATTTCAGATCTACCACTTTATTTGTTGTGGGGAAGATGCAGAACAAAGTAGAAAAGCCTGGAGGGAGGTAAATTAGGAGACTATTCCTTCAGTCCAGGAAAACAGGAAGGACCAAACTGGATCAGTGAAATAAAAACAAAAAGTGGCTAATATATACAAGAAATAATCAAGAGAAAATTCTATGTATCAGGTGATTAACCACATGGTGAATGGTGAAGAAGAAGGAGTTAGAAAGACAGGTTTTTTCATGGAGATTGAAGAAATGTTTATGTTAATATCTAAGAGGGGAGTGAGATGTTTTGGAGATAACTATGAATCCTGACTAGGATATGCTGATTTTAAAATGACCATGAGACAGCCAACATCATATATATATATAGCAGTCAAGTGAATATGCAAATCTGAAACTTAGAGGTAAGGAGAAATAATTGTCCAGAATGGACCCTGAGGGAAAATTAGGATTTGAATAAAATAGAAGCCCATGAAGGATATAAAGAAGAAAATGTCAAATAGATATGGAGAACCAGGAAAGGGACTAGAATGTTTGATTACTCATTGAGAAGACAGTAGAGCTAAGTCCCAAGAATTGTCACATTAAGATGTAGGCTGAAACATGTCTACTGAGTCTGGGATTTATGGATGACTTGGGCAAGAACAGTTTTAGTTGTAGGGGTAGAAATGGAAGCTAGATTATAATGAATGGATTACATGAAACAAAATATAGAAAAATGAATACAGACTATTCAGGTAAGCGGTTTGGCTGGCAAGAAATTATATGAAATTGAGTTTTGGTTAAGAAGGATTTCAATATATAAGCATCCTGCAGATGAGGAAGCCATTACTTAGTAAGGTTAAGCAATTTATCTAAGAACACCTGATTGTAAGCATTACACTCCAATACATAACTTTGATTCCAAAACCTATCCTTGGTTTAAACCAAATAGATGGCACAACATCAATGACATAAATAACAAAGTAATTAATAATATCATCACCCTAATCATCTCCTTTTCCCACTATACCACACTCCATTATAGCCTTAGTCAAACCTTGTTTTAAAATGATAATTATGGGGCTTCCCTGGTGGTGCAGTGGTTGAGAGTCCGTCTGCCGATGCAGGGGAGACGGGTTCATGCCCCGGTCTGGGAGGATCCCACATGCCGCGGAGCGGCTGGGCCCGTGAGCCATGGCCGCTGAGCCTGTGCGTCCAGGGCCTGTGCTCCGCAACGGGAGAGACCACAACAGTGAGAGGCCCGTGTACCACAAAATAAATAAATAAGTAAATAAATAAATAAATAAATAAAATGATAATTATGGCAACAAAGGAGAGGATCGTTCAAAGAGGAGAAGCACTGCAGGAAGTAAAAAAGGGGCAGAGTGGAAGAGTTATCAAAGATGATCTCAGGGTTTGTAGCTTGGTTGACTGAATTAATGATGATGCTGTGAAAAGGAAAAGACAGCCCCAGAAAAGGAACTGTATGTTGGGAAAGGAAGGAGGAAGTGGGTGTGATGGAGAAGATTGTGGGAATAAATTTTTACAGTTCCTTGGCATTCGCCAGTCTTGATATTCTTATCATACACAACAATGCCTTTGAGAATTGTAACACTTGACTCATTTTTCATTAGTGAAATGAATTTCTATAATCAGTGTTGCATCAATTACAATATGAACAAAAGTCTAAATTTTAGCAGAGAGCGGTTAATTTGAGACCAATTTAGTTGGTTATTGGTGTCATTTTTTAGCTAAAATTTAAAGTGGTGGTTAGTTCTGAAGAAAAAAAATTGCAAATGAAGTGTTTTTCTTATACATTTATTGAAAGAGAAATTAATGAATGGCTTGGTTGAAACCTTTGGGGAAAGCTGTGTGTTGTCTAGTTTTATGTGAAAACCTTGTTTTTCCCTCTAAAGAGAAAACCTTGATATTTTAATCATCATGTTTATCAGAGTCCAACTATGACATGAAACTCCTTACTTGGAATTAGTCTGGGTGGCAGTGGGAAATTTGCAGAAAACTGTTAAAGAAGAATGAAAGATAACTAAAACCATATAATTTGAACCCAGTCTTAATTTTAGAGTTTATACCCATTCTTTTTTTTTTTTTTTTTGAATTCGGAACCTTGGAAAATAGTTATTAATTCAAACCCTTTCATCTAAAAGCCTGAATAAGGGAGCCCAAAGAAGGATATACATGGCCATTAAATTAAAAACTAAATTAAAGGGCTTCTCTGGTGGCGCAAGTGGTTGAGAGTCTGCCTGCCGATGCAGGGGACACGGGTTTGTGCCCCGGTCCGGGAAGATCCCACATGCCGCGGAGCGGCTGGGCCCGTGAGCCATAGCCGCTGAGCCTGTGCGTCCGGAGCCTGTGCTCTGCAACGGGAGAGGCCACAACAGTGAGAGGCCCGCGTACCACACACACACACACAAAAAAAAAACTAAATTAAAAATTAATACTTCTGACTTCATGTCAAGAGCTCCATTAATAGTTGCTTCAGAAATCACAAAACAATAAACTAAAAATATAGCATTAAAATTAAGAATATTTGAAATTCATATTTTTTGCATTATTAACTTTAATCAGGGAAATGGTATTTCAGTACATGTGTTACCCACCCTCTAGAGTTGATCCCCAACAAAGGTCCTCCTGCTCTGTGTTCCTCGAACCAATAGAAAGAGGCTCAGTTCGGTTCTGAAGCAAAGGAAAGCTTTATCTTTGATCAAAGAACAGAGAGGTCGGAGCTCTCTGCTCTAAGTATGCACTCTTTCTGACAGGCTGTGGGCGGGGCGGCTGTATAGGGTTCTGTTCCAGGCAAGGGGGCGGAGCTCTGGCAGAGCGGGTGCAGCTGCGCTGCTCAGGCTCCAGATTCCAGTGCTGGGAGCAGCGTGTCTGCACGCGACCCACCGCCGCCATCTTGAATTGCAGTGTCGTGCATGGTGCTTCTGCTCACAAACTGCTGAGCTGAGGTGTTATGTGCAGTCGTTTCCTACAAGGAACTCTGGTACGAAGGGCCAGACGAGTGCAAGGCCTCTGCGCGTCATACTCTATGAGCAAGTGAAACTGGACTAAGCACAAAGGAAAAGAAAAAAAAAAAGGTCAGACTTTGTTACCCAGATTCTATTGTCATTTCAGGGAATTGTCAATGGGCTTTGCTGGTGACACGTGGTTCAGACATCTTAGGTATGAGTTTGAATAAGTCCCAGTGTTTTTCTTCTGTTTTGTAAAGTGTTTATAGATCCTGATGGCAACATTCACGCTCATGATTTTATTTCTACTACCTCAAAGAATTAAGGCCAGAACAGTGGCAGAAATCATTTGTAAGGCAAAAACCTAGGTTTTAAAAAATCTCAACTCTGCATTTGTTCTCCTGATATTCTTCCTTAACAATCGCTGTGACAGCTACCAGTAAAGAAAGGGTCAGTATTAATTACAGCAGGTTTAGCTTTTCTGCATATTGCATGAGACGTGAGGATAATAATAGTCTCCTATCTCGGTACTTTTGCATTATGTTAATGATCGTCAGGAAGGCAACGTGCCAGGAAGACGACCCAGGCTTCTGTTTCTGCCTGAGGTATCTGCGTTTTAATCCAAAATATCTATGTTTAAATTCAAGTCCCCGAAGAGACTCAAATGAGTCTACTCTGTCTTATGAAACACTTCCTTGTGCCAGGGAGTGGATTTTCACGCTGTGATGCAGTCAGACGTACTCTATCCAGTTCTATAGCAAGTGTTCCTTAAAGAGAAGCTTCTGTACTTTGCTTCTTCACTGGATATAGCTTTGGCAATGGTCCAGTGAGACTGAGAAAATACTCTCAAATTAGGCATGGACTGGTGATAATTGCTAATTATTGAATGCCAATGGATGAGAAAAGGAAAATCCATGTAATGGCAACGGTATGGTATGTAAAAGTACCAGGAACACTGTCATAGTATTCAAACCATCAGTCTTATAAATAGAGGGCAAATTCAATTAGGCTAAGTAGATGGTTATTTAACAATAGTCAATAAAATATTTCTTAACCGTATAGTAAATGAGGCTTATATTTAACCACAGCTTAGTATATTCCAGCGTTAATACCAGGGCAATTTGTTTTCATAGCTTGATCTAAACAGCACTTTATGTTGACACTTCTATTGCATATTAATGAACTCATATCAAATATGCATGGCAAATAAATACTATGTTCCTGGTAAACCTTTATTCTTTCCCCGCTCTCTTGATCTTTTCAAGTGAAGTGCTCTTTTCACAATATATTTCTTCTCTCATAAAAATGCATATCACAACATTGCAGCTAAATCTTATTTCAATATTTTTGCAAGACAGAAAAGAGAAATCTAGATCAGCATAAGTGCAGACTTGCTGCTGTTTTAAAATGAAGCTTGCAACTCTACCTCAGTTGGCCTCTGAGCAGTCAGTTGACTGAGAAGGACCCTCTAACAGAAAGGATTAAAGCTTCCTGAAAGTCCTTAATCTGCTGCCCATATGGAAAAAAACTGTGGCAATGCATACAATGCCACCAATCAGAATCAGGCCTGGCGGTGATGGCTGCTCTTGGCTTTGTATGCATGAGAGCATATAGGAAACAGAGATGCAGTGTGATGGGGCATCTGGGCATGGCAGCAAGGTATTGTTAATCTCTCCCAAGAATAAAGTAAGGAATATTACAGACCAGAAATTTGGGTGGTTGGATGTGCCTTCACTGTTATGAGGTCGATACAAAATAGTATTACAAGTGACTTTGATTTCAGAGATTTGAAAGGGTCATGTATTTGGCAGGTCCTTAAATCTCCTATTTAATCCATACTAAAAGCACAAGTAAAAACTGAACAGTGGAAAGAAATTGGTGAATACATGCACAATATACTGCCTAGTGATTTTTGGCAAAATCATGTTTAGACTGTGATGTTGCCATGAGTGTCACTTTCGCTGATGGAGCAGAGGATCACAAGTTGCTCCCCAGGATTTTAGAACTGGCATGTGGTTCAGCCAAACAGAGAGGAAAATAGTGATTTCTTCCTTTCTCTGCTGACAGATCTGAAGATAGAAACTGCTCTGCAGTGTTTGTCCTGCCCAGAGACAGAGTATGCTGTCTATAAGGGTTTTCCTGGTAATTAAATTTTGAAAAAGCTATGAATCTCTTTATTTATACTGGGTAACTTTTGAGACCAGAAATAACAAATGTTTGATTCTTTAGCTCAATGGACTTTGAAATAAATGTTTATTTTTGTTCATCTCCAGCTTTGGGTATTTTTTGAAATGCAGCTTTAAAGCTAGCCTTCCTTGTAATTCACTATGGGATGTCTTTATACACTGCTGACAGTAATACAACTCATTTTGGGTGATTAACTTAACCCTCAGTATTGCAAGTGTCGTGCTGCATTAGCATATGTTTCAAGGAATAGTTGCAGTGTGAGAAAATTGCCTGTAGGATTATTTGCAACTAGGAACCTGTGAAATGTAAAATAAAATTGAAGACTATAAAGTAAAACATCAAAGCTACCTAAAATATTAATAGCCAGCACTCTAAAATGTAATTTAGAAGATTGCATGAGGTAGTGAAAATTACTAATTTAAAAACAGAGTTAAAAAAAAACAGGCAGGAGTTTAGAACACCAGACAATAGAAATTCATTTTGTTCATACTATAAAAGGAGTTCAAGAAATATTGAAACCTTATCAACTGAGAGGGTCCAAAGTTCGATATTTGACCATCCTGAACTTAAAAAAAATATGAAAGCAAAGCTGACATTGTCTCCACTTCACAATTCAAGGGAAAATATATTGTACCCATAGTAAAATATTGTAGTGGATCCAAAGAGCATTTTCAAGCCCCCCTGGAAATTTTGTTTCATTGAAGCATTTGTTTTTTAACTTTCTCTGTGATATCTGCCTATGGTCCAGAGATCATTTCACTGACTATGTCTTAGATATTTTCTAGGTACAAAGCTAATCTTTGAGTATTTGTCTTCTCACTAGATTTTTGTTTTGAGAGGAAAAGTGTCAAGTGACATGGTGAATGTACTTTTCTTAAAATATAGAATTGGTTTTCTAGGCAGAATGCATGGATTTTGGAGTCATATGCGATCTTGTGCATGCCACATTCTGTGTGACCTTGGGTAAATTATTTAACATCACTAAGCCTTAGTTTACTCATTGTAAATAGGTTATAAAGTTACCTCAATGTGTTGTCAAAGATTCCATGAGATAACACATATAAAACTTTAAAATTTTTTGCTTGGTAGCAAATATTTAACAAATGGTGATGACATTTATGATTCATCGTTCAAGATAATAGTTTCAGAGGTGGCAGACAAGGCTCTGTACAAGACGGCATGGAGCTCCATGTGAAGATTATGATGTGGCAGACCTGAGGGCTTTTTATGGTACTTTTCCACACTGGAAAAAATGTTCTCTGCTTCGATCTGTGACAGGTCTAAAGGGAGAAAGGGGAATTTGGAAGAGAAGAGATGAATGGTGGGAGAAGGAAAGAGAATTACACTTCTTGCATCTGGGGACTCAGGGCTCATGCTCTGTGCCTAAATTTGTTGTTCCTCTTTTAGATGATGCTTATCTCATACAGGAAAAAAAAAGTAAAACTGAGCATGTATGTAAAGCACATTATGTTTCCAAATATTTTAAGATGTCTAATGAAGTACAGGCTATACTCAGAGTGAAGAGTGAAGAATGATTGGAGCAAGTGAGCACATTAAAGAAAAAACAATAGAAAGAAGGAAGGAAAGATTTTGAAAAAGGAAAGAAAGCACACATGTGAAAGAGGTTAAAAAATAACTAAAAGAAAAAACCAAGAACAAAAATGATAGAGATAATCATAATGATGATAATACTGTTTTATGAACACTGGCTATATGCCAGGCTCTGTACTAGGCATTTTAGTTTAGTTTTTTTTTTTTTTAATTCTTGAGTTTTGAACAAAGATCTTATTATTTCCATACACAAGTAGGTGAGTAGGTTCAGGAAAGTTATGTAACTTATTCAATATACATAATATTTAGAAAATCAGGATTTTAGGAAATATGAGGAAAAATGATTTTTAATCATAGGTATCAAATGAGATCATGTTATATGACTTGAAGAAACCAGAATATAATCATAGGAAAAGTCACCATGAAAGTCATTGTAAAGTTTAAATTAAACCATTGAATTGTGACAGGAGTACTGTTATTATAAAATATATACTATCATTTCATACATGTCATGTAAATCATGTTTATATGCTATTAATTTTTCAGATTATTATTATTATAGCACAAAGATGGCATACATTGAGTTTAATTACTATGCACATAGAATTTTTTAATATTAACTGAGCAATCTTTAGAAGTGTACAACTTAACAAAACATGCTGAAGATTTAATAATATGGTGAACACAATACCTTCCTTTTTACTTTGGCATCAACATCTAGTTTCTAGCAGGTTGTGTTCTGTGTTCAGCATTGTACTAGGACTTTGTGGACCTAAAGGAAGAAAATTTGTGTATTGTCACTGAGCTTATATAATAATTTAGCTAGGGACCATGAGAGACATGAAATGCCATAATATAATATATATTAAGAAAGCCATAATACTGCCATACATATATACAAACATATTGCTATAATATTAAGAAAGCAAATAATTATAATAAAATATGTGGATCAATCAGTACTGGTAACATTCAGAAATAAGTCATTGTGGCTGAAATATTTGGGAAAGATTTTAACAAATTTTAGAAACTAATTTTTAAGAGGTCATATAAATTAAATACTAAAAGTACTAAAAGGAGACATTGGGAAAATCCTTTATAAAAGTAGGAAAGGCCTAACCATTATTAAAAATCTAGAAGTCAAAAAAGAAAAGATATACTGTATAAAAATAAAGATCATCTGCTGAGTTAAAAAAATGCCTTAAGCAAGGGTAAAACTCAATCGGTAAACAAAAGATCAATGCAACCAGTATATGTGACAAATGGGCCAATCTCTAAACTACATAGGTAGCTTATAGAAATTGTTAAGAAAGGGATAAACAATCCAAAAGAAAAAATGGACCTGGGATATGAAATGACAGTTCATCAAAAAGAAATTACAAATGTTTCTTAAGCATATGAAGATTTGCTTCACCTGATTCATGACATGCAAAATGTAAAATACTTTGCAATACTATTTTTTACTTATCTAAACTAGGAATGGAACCCCAAATAAACCACATGAACTAGTCAGGAAGGCAGATTCTCCAGAGGAATTTTGATGTAATGTCGTAGCATAAAAAGAGAATGCTGGGTAGCAAACAAAATAAAATATCTGGTATAAATGCTAAAACTATAACATGCCATCATTTCATCATGAGTACTTTATGCCATGGGTGTTTCTAATGAAGAGGTTATGTATTCTGGAAAGGTTCAACATATTTTGTATACTCAAATATGTTTTAAGACTGTTGCTTTCAATCAGGACGGAGTAAAAGGACATCAGATTTAATCTGTCACTTGAAATAAAGTGGACAAAATATATTAACTAGAGTTTTCAACACACTGAACATTAGAGAATGAAGAACAGTGATCCTCAAGAATTGGGAAACAAATGAGATAAGCCCTATAATTGCCCCAGTTTATTGCCTTAAGAGAATTTTCAGGTTGCAGTGCATGGAGGGAGAACCCAGGCAGTGCCTGGCAGATTTCCTGAGTTGGAGAGAAGCAGCTGAGAATTTAGGGAGACCAAAGTGAGCAAAAACCAACCAACCAAACAAAACATACTTCTAGATGTCTTCAGGGAGTCCTCCTTGAGTAATCAACAAAGTTCAGCAAATATGCATGAGCAAACTGCTGGAGACCAAGGAAAGAACTACCTGATAGCATTAGAAGCAACAGTACTCAGAGCTCACACTGGGCCAAGAATATTGCTTATTCCCCTGCCAAACTGGAAAATCATGTAGTTCACAGAGTTGGATAAACACTCAGAAGGGTCTTGCCTCAGTAGAGGGGGAAAATTAGACATAGATTACTATTTTACTTTAATTTAACGAATCTTAAAAGCAAGACCCAAAAGGATCAAGCTGTTTCCAAGTTACTCAACTGAATCCCAGAAAAAAAGCCCAAGAATTTTTGAAAAATTTAAAAATATCCAGCACCCAACAAGGTATGATTCACAATTTCTGGCATGCAATCAACAAACTATCAGCCATGAAAAGAAGCAGGAAAATGAGATCCATAATGAGGAGAAAAATTAATCAATTGAAACCAACCCAGCTCTGAAACAGATGTTAGTATTAGCAGACAAAGACATTAAAATAGTTATTATAACTATACTCCGTATATTGAAAAAGCTAGAGAAAAGATTGGAAATGTTATATAGAGACATGGAAGATATAAAAAAGAAGGAAAACCAAATTTCTGGAGATGAAAACTACAATGTCTGAGATGAAATGTACACTGGATAGGATTAATGGCAGATTAGACATTGCAGAAAAAAGAATAGTTAATTTTAAGATCTAGCAGCAGAACTTATCTAAAATGAAAACCAGGGGAAAAAGACTCAAAGAAAACAACAACAAAACCAGGTTACCAGGGAGCTGAGGGACAACTTTAGACAACGCAATGTATGTATAATTAGAGTCCCAAAGGGGAGGAGGGAGGAAAAGGGTCAGAAAATATTTGAAGAAGTAATGGCAAAAATTTCCAAATTTGATGAAAACTATAAACCCACAGATCAAAGATGCTCAATGAACCCCAAGTAAAAACTATATCAACACACAAACTAATCTATTTACTTAAAATGAGTGATAAATGAAAATATTGAAAGCAGTCAGATAACAAGATCTGATGTACAGAGAAACAACAACAATAAGAGGATTTCAGGCAGATTTTTTTTTTTTGTCAGAAACAATATAAGTGAGAGGACAGTGGAGCAACATTTTGAAAGAAAAAAAACTGTCGAGGATTTCTATAACTAGGTCAGCTTCTATTTCACCTTTGGAGAAGGAGACATCTGGAAAGAACCTTGTAATATGAAAAATACCAAACTGCAAATTAATGACTTTTCTTGAATTTACCAGAGAATTGCCATGGGAAATCTTGGGAGTAGTGAGGCATTGGCAGAGAGAAATAGTATCCAAGCATTTGTTTACCTGGGGCAGATATCACTGGCTGTTATAAAAGCTAGTAAGAATTTACAGCTAAAACTTCTTAACAAATTACTAAAGGTGGAATGTGGGCTGACATGAAAGTGGAAAGCCCCTAGGACTTCAAATATTACAGTGTTCTCACACTCTTTCCTTAACCCCACAAGACACTAACAGGGATGATGGGGCAAGTCCTGAGATGGGTTTACTCATGGTGCTCTTTGGGGAAAGAGAAGAGCAGTCACTGCCAAAACTTCACTCAGAACATTTTTCCTATTTCTCTTTCAGATCAAAAGACTTAATCTTTGAGGGTAGGTGCTGGTGATGAAGAGCAACAGAGAAGTGTTCCTTTAGGGTGCTGGTGGAAACCCATTGTAATTTAGGAAAGGGAATTTTTAAAAAAGTACTACCCATGGGGAGGAGCAGAATATGTTCCAGGTTCAACACTACAGTAGGAAGAGGGGCAGGAGGCTTGTGAAGGATACACCCCGGCTGGACTCAGACACTGTACCAGCCTAAGATTGTCTTAATCAAAACTTTAGAGAATGACCCCTTACTTCCCCCACACTCAAGCAGGCTAACAAATGTTGAGTGAAAATAACAGTGGAATACAGCTGAAAGAGCAGCAAGGAACAGATTCTCTCTGAAGAGAAGTGCACTAGGAAAACACAATATGAAGGTGGGAGCAAATACTTTAAAAATCATCACTGGCAATCATCCCACACCATAAACCCAAGTTATCACTGAGGGAATTTGAAGCCTGTGGTGAACCGAGGCCAGTCATAGCAACAGCAAATCTCAAGCACAACCCAACTTCTGAATAGATTAACATAAACCCTTTGCTAATAGGCTATCAGAAAAAAGATATGCACATTTCCAAGCATAAAAATATTTATCTCAGTATCTACAATCCTACACAAGATGTCTGGCTTTCAGCAAAAAATAATGAGGCATACAAAATGACAGGGAAAAACATTTGAAAGAGACAAACCAATCACCAGAACTAGTTATGTTAGTTATAACATAGATGTAATTATTTGACAGAAAAATTAAAATGACTAATATGTTAAAAGATCCAATAGAAAAGTTAGATTGCATGCAAGATCAGATGGGTAATTTCAAGAGAGAGAAAGAAGCTAGAAATAATCAAATAGGAAATGCATGAAATAAAAAAGCATGCTGACACAGATGAAGAATGTCTTCCTTGGCCTCATCAGTAGACTTGACACAGACAGGGAAAGAATCAGTGAACTTGAAGAAAGGTCAACAGATCATACAAACTAAAACAGAAAGTACAAAGAGTGGAGGAAAAAAAAAAAAAAGCCACCCAGAACGGAGCATCTAAGAGCTGCGGGACAATATCAAATCGTTAATGTAGGGCTTCCCTGGTGGCGCAGGGGTTGAGAGTCCGCCTGCCGGTGCAGGGGACACGGGTTTGCGCCCCGGGTCCGGGAAGATCCCACATGCCACGGAGCGGCTAGACCTGTGAGCCATGGCCACTGAGCCTGCGTGTCCGGAGCCTGTGCTCCGCAGTGGGAGAGGCCACAACAGTGAGAGGCCTGCGTACCGCAAAAAAAAAAAAAAAAAAAAAAAAAAAAAAAAAAAAAAAAGGTTAAAGTAGGCACCATTGGAGTTCCGGAGAAAAGGAGAGAGAATGGAGTAGTAGAAATATGCAGCTGAAAGTTTTCTAAAATTATTGACAGACATTATGCAAACTAGTCCAAGAACATAAGAGAACATGAAGTATGATAAATACCATAAAACCATAGCTAGGAGTTTCATATTTAAAACACTGAAAATGAAAACAGAAAAATAGTCTTGAAGGCAGCTAGAACAAAAAAGATACATATGTCCAGAGGAATAAGATAATAATTACAGCCAACTTCTCATCAGAAACCATGAGAGCAAAAAGATAAGTAATATCTTTAGAATGCTAAAAGAAAATAAAAACAAAAACAAAGCCAGTCAACCCACAATTCTATGCCCAGAAAATAAATCCTCTAAAAGTGGAGGAGAAATACTTTCTCAGACACATAAAAATGGAGGGAATTCATTCCTAGTAGACGTACTCTATAGAGCATTTTAAAGGAAGTTTTTCAGGCAGATATTATATCAATCAGAAGGAATGAGGGGTTTTGAAATGAATAAATTAAGGTAAAATTTAATTTACATAACTATGTATTTTATAGCTTAATATCTCTAAGAGATACTGATTGTTCAATCAAAAATACTAATAATATAATGTGAGTTTAGCGTATATGTTAAAAATATGACAATGGTGCAAAGAATATGAGGGAGAAACTGGGATTGTATTCTTAAGAAATCCTAACACTATAACCGAAGTGGTGTGTTATTTGAACGTAAATTCAGATAGTTTAAAAGTGCATATTGAAAAATCCTATGGCAACCAATTTTTAAAAAATATAAACAATAATTCAATCAGAAAGATTTAATAGAATCATAAAAATTGATCAGTTAACCCAAGAGATGGCAGAAAAAATAGAAAAAAAGAAATAAAGGACAATATGATCCAGCCATTCCACCTCTTGGTATTTATGGAAGTAAAATGAAAACATTTGTCCATAGAAATATTTATATACAAATGTTCATAGCTGCTTTATTTATACTAACAAAAACCTGGAAACAATCCAAATATTTACCAACAAATAAATGGATAAGCAAATCATGTTGTATTCATACAATGGAATATCACTCAGCAATCAAAAGGAATGAACATTTTGATTATGTATACAATGACATGGATAAATCCCCAAATAATTATGACTAAAAGAAGTCAATCAAAAAAGGAGTATGTTTTTACTTGTATAAAATTCTAGAAAAGGCAAACTAAGCTATAGTGACAAAAAGTAGATTGGTGGTTGCCTAGAAATGGTGGCATGGGTGTGTAGGGTGTAAGAGATTATAATGCAGTAGAAGAAAACTTTCAGGGGTGTAGGATATGTTTATGGTGTGATGGTTTTATGAGTGTGATGGTTTCATGAGTGTACATATAGTCAAAACTTAAACTATTAAATATGTGCACTTTGTTGTGTGTTAATTATACCTCAGTGAAACTTGAGAAAATATGACTTAGGCAGATATTATAGTACCTTCTGTTTTATAACAACTGTAATTTAATTTTTCCTCCAACTTTACTGTGCTTCTATGAATTTGTTCTCCTACTTTTCTCATTCAGAATCAGAATATCATGACTAACTTCACCTATGCAAAAATTATGGCCCAAAACTATTAAAAACTTACTCTACAGCATACACTACTTAGTAGTACCACAAAGTCTAAAATTATGACTTTTGATTTCCATCTAGTGTTCTTTCCACTAAGTCATTATGTGGCTAGTTGCTCACCAAGTCTCTTTCCTCTTCTTCTTAGGCACATAGCTATATTTCCTGTATCCTCCTTTGCATTGAGATGTGGCCAAATAACTGAGTTCTAGCCAATGGCATGTAAGCAGAAATGATAAGCATGACTTTCAGACCTGATCCTTAACTGTCTCTTGTACATGGCATTTCTTGTCTTTTCCCATTGTCTGGCTGAAAGAGGACCCTTCCAAGACCCTTGGAGAAGGCAGAGCCTTTGTCTCTAAAAGTTCTAAAATGCCTTTGTCTCTAAATTAGAAGGTGGAAAGCTGCATGCTAGCCAGGAACAGTGGAATTAGACTGTTATGTGAGTCATGAATTAAATTTTATTGGGTTAAGTCATAAAATTGATGGTTTGCTATAGCGTCCATATTATCATAACTAATATATATTGTTAATATTACCACCATTAATAGAGGTAATAAAGGGAACCCTTAGGATGGCAGTGTTTTTCCCTGGACAAGCCTTTGATGAGCTGTATTCACACATGTTACTCTGGTGCCATATTCACAACAGATATATAATAAATGCTTTTTAGCTTTCTTGACTTACTTTGTTCCCTTTTCTTTTTGGAATACAGCAACAATGAAACAGAGAATATGCATTTATTTGTTTTAATTAGCATTTCTTTGTCACAAAATTAAAAAGTAAGTTTTAGAAGTTTTGTCAATACAGTTGTTTCACAGTAGCTTTTTCTATTATCTGTAAGAATAAGAATCATGTAACATTGTGATTGAGAGAAATAATTACTATTGAAATAGAATGCATATAAGGATTTGTAGTTACTTTCAGAAAACTTATTCATATTTTTGATCAAAATTCCATTACACAATTCCAAATTATGTTTTCAAAAACAAATTACAAAACAAAATACTCTTCTTTACTGCAAAATCATCTTGTAAAAGGATTATTTTCATGAATAGGGGTATTTCATTTCAATTTGTGGATATTATTTCTAAAAAAACCTCTTAAGTGGCTCTATTTCTCTATAGGATTTACTAAAACAAACTTGACTGCATGAATACAGAAGGAATATAGCCACTTGATTCTACAGTCCAACTAACTGGTAATTGTTGAAAAGCCTACCCCATGGTGTTCCTTTTCTGGGTAGATTTGGAGCTTCAATACCATCTCCACTAGGCACTCATACCACCTTGCATGCAGCATAACCACAAGCTCTAAAGTCAACAGCACCCCAGACGAGGAAATAAAGGATTCTTTTCTCAAATTGTAAGAAATAGCCTTTCCAGAGAAATTACTACAATCATAGCAGAATTGCAATTCCTTTAAGGAATAAAAAAGGAATGCATGTTATACAGTTGGGAGTCTATGAGTTTAGAGTGGGAGATGTGAAATGGCCACTCCAAGATGTAGAAAGCCCTTTGTATGCAGCACATAAGGCTTGTTGAATCAAGCCCTTACTTCACAAGTACAGATGGGTTCAGAAAAAAATGTGAGCTAACTCAGTTCAGAGGATAGTGTTACCTGGGGGCTATGTACTTTATACACTGAGATCACAGATGTTCAATGAGCATTGAGATATTCTTGATGGAGCTCTGTCCTTACTACATTGTCTGCTTATTTATTAGCGATACCTATTAATTACAGAAGTAGACACATGTTTAGTAACAAATAGACTCATTCCATAAGTACTACAAGTGATATCTTCATCGAAAGAGTGGAGAGTTTAAGAAAGAGCTTGAATAGGTTGGGAATACTCCAAAGAGAGGTTGAAGAGAGAGCCTTGAGGCAGTTCACAGGTTACAGGCCTTCAGATGAGTGAGAAGCCGTTCAAAACCCTCCTCTATACCTTATTCAAAATATATCAATGGACTTAATATGAATAAATCAACTCCATTCCTCTGCCCTGGAAGATCATAAATAGAAAATCAAAGATCTAAAATCAGAGGGCTATAAAGGACTTAGAGAAGTAACAGAGTCCACCGGTTTGCCTCCCAGCATAAGATGGCATCTAAGTCTAACAAGGTAGGTGATGAATATTCTTAAAGGTAGCTGGTATTTCACACTGTTCGAATGCATGTCCAACTACCATTTATTAAAAGAAAGAGCTTTATTTCCCCCCCATACTGATACCAGTGGCAGAACCATTCTAACTAAAATATGTGTTAAATATCAGAAGCTATCAATGTTCTTATAGAGGTTTATATTTCTTGCACTTCTCAGTAACATTAGGCAGCGTGATTTAAAATTGTGACTTGTAAATCATTTATCTGTGCATTTAGGGGACAGACTTTTTAAAATTACACTGCTTTTACTTTTCTCCCTGTCCACCAGCAGTTATAGCTGGGATCTTTTACAATTTTTCCTACTTTCCTTTCCTCTGCCTCTGTCTTAATCCTAAGGCCATGATTTGGAATTAGGGGAATTTGGTATAATTGAGCAAACCTTGGACTCCTGAGACTTGTCTGAGTACCGGAGGAGCAAGTAAGCTGTTTCAGGGTAGTGTGGTAGAGGCTTTCACAGAGTCGCATGCAGCAAATCACTGATGGGTAAGTTAATTTTTATTGGAGAGTCAGGGAAAGTAGTGTGGAAGTGATTTGGCCAAGAGGACAGAGATATGGATGGGTGAAGGAATTAGCTACCAGGAGTCCCACAAAGGCTGGAGGGGCTGTTATGGACATAGCTGGAACCAGAGTGATAGATACACTGAGAAAAGAGGAAATAAAGCTACTTTTATAACCCACCCCAACTGTCCCTTTCTCTCAGTGGTGCATTCTGATGAGCCATCCTGGGGGCCCAGAATAGCCATCATCTCTAAGGTTTAAAAAGCTATGTCTCTAGTTTAGATTTTGGTGGCAAGACCAACTTTAATTTAGGTCAAAAGTTGACCTAAGTTTAGGAGAAAGATACACGGTTGTTAGTCAATCAGAAGACTAGGTGGCAGAGTTCTGTTTTCACACAGGGCGATGTCCAATGGTTTAGATCCCAAGCCATCCAGGAGTCTCCGTCTACCTGCTCCCAATCCAGTGCAGTGCATTATTGCATCACTTCCTTAATATGCTGATGAGGTTGCACAGTGCTGATATATTGTCTGAACTGCCCTTTCTTCGAAGCTAATCTGAGCTACAGAATTAGTTCCAAAATTATTGGAAGTTGTCTTGAGTTGCAAAGTCAGTCTCCCTTAATGATGATTTATTAGGACAGCATTTATTCCATAAATAAGAATAAGAATAAAAAAGGAAGTGGAAGCCCAGCTGGACTCCTTCACTGTTATCAGAGCAGCAGACATGTTGAAAGTACAGGTCACTGTGTCAGTTGGTTTCCACCTTGTATTCATGTGCATCCCAGGCTAGTGTCAGAAGGAATCTGTCTCTCAGGCTAAGCAGGGATGTGAATAGCAGGGAGGGGTACAATGTCAAGACTTGCCTGGCTCTTCCCTAAGATTTGCATTTTCCCAAGTACAAAAGTGTTGTGCAAGTCCGGCTTCAAGGCTGATAATGAAAATAAAACTGACTCCTGTCTTAAAATATAATAAAAAGATAAACAAACAAATTCTCAAAATAGAGAAATAAATAAAGGCAAGAACCAGGTCTCCAACCTGAATCCCAGACTTCTACTGAGCTCTAGTTTTAGGCCAGGGTTTCTGCTTGAGCATCCATCCTAAGAAGATGTTCTCCTTGCCATCTTCCACTACACATGGAGAGAGCACTTTTTCTTCATCTTGGATTGTCCCTAAATGTGTAAATCATAACAGGATAGGAATGAACTTTCATGACAATGGACTTAGCCTGTGCAGCTAAACATTTCTTACCAATTAGGCCTGCTCACTAGTTCTATTCTTATACAGCTATAGACTCTTCCCCCATATATATAAACTCCTTTCTGTGAATATTTTCCAAACCTCTCTGAGTCTCCAGAAATAATGAGTATGTGTAATGGTTGGTGTGAAAAGGGGAAAAGCCTGGTTTGGAAGAGAAGGTGTTCCAGGTCAAGAGTCAGTTTGAGGAAGCTCCACTTCATTTTTTACCATGTAAGCATCAGGACAATGAATTTTTTTTGAAGTTAAAATGTATTGTCTGAAATCTACTTCATACAAAATGATTCCATTTAAAACCATATTTCAGAGGTCTATTGGCAATTTAAACTAATAATTTGTAGATGATTTTTCTAGCACTGTAGTTCAAGGAACAACTCCTGTTATCCATCTTTTAATGGATATGTCGTGTTCTGCGATACTTGATTTGTAAGGAGTTATTCCCATATCGTTGTAGTTTTCTTCTTTAGACATAAGATCAAAGTAAAATCCTTTAATCTTTAAGATTGTGGTTAGTTCCATTAAGATTTATTGAGTTAGTTTCTAGGTTACTCTTTTTGTTAATATGACTTTTCACAAACTAAGTGGTCTGAAAATAACTAATTATATAGTGTGACAAAAGAAGTTTATACAGTTCTCACTCAAAAGTATTGTGCTGAAAGCACAGTTTTTATTTTATTTTTCACAATGTAAAAATTAGAGGCAGATTTTAGGACAAATAACGGCCTCAACTTCATATAGCTTTCTTCTCTTTTTGGGGCTCTCATTGCCTTTGACAGATGATGTTGATTCAGTAGGAGAGTTCTGTTGTTTAATTTGATATCCTGACATTATAATGTTTTCATCACGACATCTAGTTGTCCCAGATCTCTTCATGCTGTTTTCTGGGAATGACAGAGTCAAAAAAAACATGCCTCTTTAAGCTGTCATTCTGCTTAACTCCTCCTCTGCAATTACATTTGCATGCATAGTACATCATAACAAATTGGATGTTGCAAAGACTCACGACAGGAATTATGTGAGCTTGTGGTAAGAGATGTAGCTGATGTAACATGAGAGGCGGAGATTGGAGGGTGAAAGAAAGAAGAAAAGAAAACTAATGAATGAAAACCACCATAGAAGATGGCAACTAAAATCTATCTTCTCATCTTTTTAAGGCCAGTGATCAATTGCCAGAAAGTAAATGAAAAGAGAAAATGCAAAACCAATTTTGTTGCTACCAGTCTGCTAAGAGATTAAAGTTAAACAATCTATTTGTTTCTAGAGGGGAAGATATTCATCAGTTTTTAGACAGTAAACGTTACTATGACATTGAGGAAATCTCTTTATTTCACATGTTAACCTGAAAAAAAGATGGAGTGATATTGAGGTTGTAATTCAAGCTTATTGGAAGTGTTTTCTAGTAGACTGGAAGCAATCTTCTTGACTGAATGAAGCTAGGCTGAAATTACAGTTATCCCCGTAAACACCTCAGCTACTCTGTTCTGCTCCTACCTTATAATGACTGGATTAAAGTGTTTTTCTTATGTGATTGTATGTCTTCTGGCCTCCTGACACATGAAATTGGCCAATTTAGAAGCACTGGTACCTGCTGGTCATCGAAAGGCCATTGTCCCTGAAGTGCTATTCGTACATGTTGTACCTTGGCCAGTAACTGGGGCAAAGACCAGGTCCTTCTCTAAAAGGTTTGAATAGCCACTTTCAATATGATGAGGGTCAGCCAATATCTGCTGCTGATTTTAAATGTTTCACTTAGTCTGACAGAAGCAGAAGAAACAGGAATTGGACTCCTGGTCCCCTCCATTTTTGTCTTTTTTTTTCTGTCTCCATTTTTTTTAACTCATTTTTGATCTGTTTTCTACAAATATATAAGGGAAATAATAAATTTTCAGTAACGTAGAAGTTGGATTAAGTTGAGGAGAAGCTCAAAATAAGAAAGTGGTTATGATACATGCTACAAATCTTTGCTTTCTGTGCTGCTCTCCTCAGCTTCTATTTCCTTTGCTTCCTCTCAGTCCCATTACTTCTCTTCTCATCTCAGGCCAGGCATCCCACTCTGCAAGGAGAAATGTAACAGATTGCTTCAGTGAAGCATTTGCCATTCTCCAGGTTTTTTCTCATCATTCTCTTACAGCCTTTTTCCAAAGCTCCTGACAATGTGGAAGAACTCCCCAGCCAAACATTTTCTGGCATTCCATTGGTTCCATGGCAAGGTCTGAGGAAGCCGATCAGCCTCTGCTAGGATGATAACCGTCATTGCTTATAATGTGTGCTTCGGTATTTCTCATCACAGCATGCATCTGTTGGGGAGATAAAAGGAGAGATTTACAAATATATAATCAGCAGATACATGAAGACTGTTGAGGCAAAGTAGACTAAGAAGGAAGCAGATCCATATTTTCTTGGGGGTAAGAGTAGATAAATATGCTGGCTTTTGTATGATTAGGTCATTACTAACCTGGAGGCTGTGTCAGTCCTTGGAGGAAAACCATGGAGAATATTTGGTAACGAACACATTTGGTTCACAGAGGGGGTGATTCTGAGCCAGATTGGAAAACATTTTAAAATGGAATATTGCCTGCATAAAAGAGGCAGAAATTTCAGCTTTGCTGCATAACAGGAGTTCTCTAGTGGATCCTTCTGCATAATGGAGCTGTATGGTAGGTCTATGGAATATCACACTCTGATGTCAGGAAAGCATACATATCCTTAGCCAAATGTTTGCATGTGCATTCGAGCATGTACTGTATTATTTAATCATTTTCTCCTGGGCCCTTGTGCTCCACAGCCCCAATTGTATAAGGAAACTCACTTTAAACCAGTGGGGTTTCTGAATACTAATGAAGAGTTAATAACTTTAGTCCTTGAAATACTGTTTGAAGTCTATCTTTTATTAATCATTATCATTCTCTTTCCCTACTCCCTAAATTTCCTTCATGAAAAACATGGGAAATTTTGGAAACCTTCAGAATAAATGTCAAAATAATCTCATATTTGAGGCTTTCCTTTTACCTTAACTAATGTAAAACTGATAAATATTATTGTGTCTCCACATCAAACACATTTTATTGATGAATTTATCCAGCATGTTTTAGAATCCATAATTCTTAAGGAAGGGAAAAAAGATCCTAAACTTGAGGGGAAAGCAACAAATACCAAGAAATTAATTACCTATCCTTTGTCTGACAACAAGAGAAACTCAGTGTAGTGATTTCTCACTGTGGACCCAGATTTCTAGAAAACTCCACATAACCAAGAGAAGCTCTGTGGGTCACACTAAGTCATCAGGATATTGGAAGGTTGCATTAGGATGACACTGTCCAACAGAGAGGAATTGCATGCCCTGGTAAGAGATTAAAAATTTAATACTCTAAGATATTATATCAGTCCGGGCCTCTCTCTATTTCTTTCCACTTTCTCTCTCATATTGCCTAGTTGTTTTCTCCTTTCTGCTCTATCTATAGTGAATATCTTGTACTTAAAAAAACAACAACACATTTTTTAAAGGAATTTTTCAGTCTTTTCTTTTGTAAACTGATTATTTCTATGGGCTAAATTATCTTAAACATGAAACCTTCCTTTCTATATGCTGGAATTAGAGGAAGGAATTAACCTGGGTGCTAAATACTGTGTTTACAATAAAGCAAAAGGCATTGGTTTTTTGGATAGAATTAAACAAATGGTTAGAGACGCTAAAATAAGAGTGGCACAGAATAATGTCAATACCAGCATCTGACATGCAGGGTTCCTTGGTTTAACATCACCTAAGCTATTTTAGGACACAGCTACATGTCTTTAATGATTACAAATCTTCTTTCATCTCTAGAGTGAGATGAAAAAGAAATTATATCTGTTTTTCTTCATTGTCTAAAAGGTATACACGTAATCTATATGATAAACATGTGGCAAGCAACTGGCAAATAAATAATTCAGTAATGTTGAACAGGAGATACATGACAGAATGCCATTCCCCACATCCCTCCTCACCCTTCTCCCTTTCCATCTGCAGTACTCGATACCAGCATGACATCCATTGAGTAGGTTTGTTCAAGTTGAAATTTAGGAAACTTCTCAAGTTCTATTATAACTCCAGAAACAAAACAAAACAAAATGAAACAAAACTTGCTCTTTTGCTTTTAAAATACTATATTCCCTTTTTGAGAGACAAGTTTAACCCCTCTCCCAGTCAAAAGATTTTGAAATTCAGATAAAGCTGAATTTGGAGGGAATTCCTCTCTCCCTGCTTACATCTCACTTCTTAGAATTTCCATGAGTCATTTATTGTTTTAAGGGTTCATAAAAAAATACACTTGGTATTGTACCAATTTAATGTTCCAAAGGAAACATTTGCCCTTGAGATTCTTCTAATATGCTTCAGTTGGAGTCAATGAGAGAGTTTATGTGCATAATTTTTTCTGTCTTTATGGGATTTTCTCTGTGTTCTGTCTTATAGCAATTTGGGAATGAGAAAGGAAATGACAATCAATATGGTATTATCAATTTCTGTTAATCACCATCAGCCTTCTGTCCCTCCCTCTAACTCTTGCCATCCTCACGCACAATCTTTTATGACACTAATATATGATAACACTACTTCACAGCCCAAACATAGCATCGTGGAGGAAAAGAAACAAAAAGAAGCCACTTTAGAACAACTATTTGTTTTGTAGCCAAACCTCTCTTCAGTTTTTCATGCAAAAAAATACAAATTATGGCAGTTCAATTTTTTTCCGTACGGTCAATAGCTAGTCACATTACTAATTTATATGATAGATGTGCTTATATTTATCTGATAGAAATGACTTTTCAATTCTTAATTTAGACATATTTTGAACAGTGAAAAGAAAGTACTGAAAAGAGTCAGAAGTTTATAATATTGTAACATCTTATATGCATGCAGCTTTTCCTCTGTGATGGTATTGGTGAGCAGATACTAACAATAACACTTGGAGAACTTTGTTATCCAATTTTGTGTGCATTCAACAGGATTATGAGCTTTTGATCATACAAATGCAAAAGAGATTTGGCAGTAACAGGAAACAACATAGTTCTAGAAGCACAATTTCCATTTTATTAATCTGAGATAGAACTACTTTTTCCAAATTGCTACACAGCTTGAATTATCTGTTCAGCTTTCTCTGTTTATTCCTTGCACCACTAACCTCAGAATGTCAGTGGTTTACATAAATTCACAATCCTATGAAATCTGAAGGGTCTGGAAGTCTTTGGATGCTATCCACACAACTAAGTTGGAGCCAATAAAATTTTTAGCTTTCTTTGTGGGTGGTCTCTGTTAGTCTTCATTAGTGACCTGTGTAAGTTGGAAGCGATGAAGAAGACTCTTGAGATTTATTTAAGGTAAATAATTTTAATAGCTCACACATTTACTAGAAATCTCTCTAATATGCCTTTGAAATCCGTGCTAAAATCCTCTTTTTATATGAGAAACTCTTAAAAGGAGCTGTCTCAGTTACTTCATTACTTCAGCAACTAACCCTCTTGAAAGGACCCATCCAATTTTTAATTCTACTCCACTTTATAGTGCAGTGGATGACAAGGTCCAGGGTAGTAGCCATTACGAAAAGATGCAGGTCTGGGATTTGTTCACAAAGGGCATTCTCCCACCTCTCCCACTGCCTCTTTAGTGCTATGTCACCCTGAGGCTCATGCCATCTGGATGAACCTCCAATTGTCTTCTGTTATGTTCCAGCTACCACATCTCTTTATTGAGGAAGTTGGCATCATCTGAGTCCTCCTCTCCACCACCACTCCTGTTACTACCATGGACAACTTCAAGCTCCACATGGAAAGTGCACCTGACAACTAACTTCAACCTTCTCAAAAAACTTTTTTCTCTCTCCCATCCTCTCCCATGGCTACAACTGCCCTTTGTCAGTACCCAGGACTCTTCGACTTTATTATCCCACTCACTCACAACAGCAAAACAACCTAGTAGCCCTCCAGTACCTTCAGTCCCTTAAGCCCACCCAAATTTCTCTTCCATCTTATTAGTATCTCCAGTTCTTGGAGAGGCTGTCATTATCTCTTTGACTGCAACCTCATGTTGCAATAACGTACAGGCTTCTTTTGCTAAACCTTCAGACTTTGCTCATCTTGTTCTTTTGACAAATCCATTCAATACTTCTTCAACCTGAAGGCAGGGCTTGTATCTGATTGAATTTTGAATTGAAGGCAAACACTGCAAGTCATAGGGTTACTGCTCAGTTACTGTTTTACTAAACTGAAATGGAAAGCAGATATCAGTAGGAGACTTCAATAAATGAAACGTAAGCTTCAAGCCTTGATGACTGGATTAGTAATGGTACCACTGGCAGAAATACAAACTTAAGAAATGTTGGGTTTGAAAGGGGACACATTGTGGAATTGTGGACTTATTTATCAGATTTGAGGTGAACATGAATATTACATTTGTTTTTTTTAATAAACAATTTGAGTTGAAAGTAAATATTGCATTTGAAATGTTTCTTAGAAATTAAAAATGTAAGACTGGCAATTGCTGGAAAGGTGAGACTGCAAATAGTGATCTGAAGTGTTGGAATAGCTCTCACTTCACAACAACAGCAGTAAGGGAGATTGACTCTGCAATTCCTATATTTAATACTTTGCCATGGGTTCCTTTATAAATACTACCTCATTTAATCTATTTAATCTTCATAGCAACAGAAAGGGAGAATATTATTATTTTCACTTTACAGGTTAGAAAACTGAAGCTTGAGGAATCTATTTATAGAGCTACAAGATATCTCAGTGGAAAGTATAAAGGAACAGAGTCCAAGGGACATAGACAGTTTTAATGTATGAAGTTGCTCAACAAATACTTCTTGTTTAATTGATTTAGTAGACTTGCAAAATTTCAGGGAAAAGAGAATTTGAAGAAAAGGCAGTTTTCAATGCTGAATGCCAAATGTTCCAAGGAGGTAAAAAAAGATGAAGACTAAGAAGAAATAGTTGGTTGTTATTCCCAGCCCACTCGCTGGTAATCCTTGAGAAAGCAAGGTTCAGGAGAGTGAATAGAACTCAAGTTAATCACATGACACAAGAGAACCATAACCTAGAGAAATATGGCAGTGAGTAGATGGAGAGCTTGAAGGGTTAGGAAGTTTAAGTGAAGATTTGCCTTAATTTCGTTCTGTGGTTTGTATTAGTTGATACAGTCTAGGTAGCCCAGGTGATATCTCAGTGGGGTACCCTGTGGTAACAGAAAGGTCACTGCAGGATTGTGAAACCAGGGCTCAGGAATCAGATGAGAGATTGTGTGGAACTTATACCCACCCCTAAGTGTGTCAGATCAGAGTATCTCTTCAGCTCCCAACCCACTGGCCAGAAGAGTCAGTGGCCCTAACCTACCTTCAAGGGAAGCTGAAAAATGTCAGGGGTATGTTCAACACTGGGTGAGCCCACCACTCTCTGCCACAAGAGTGAATTAAGTTATATTGCCTACTGAGATATTAAAACTACAGTGTACAGGTCGGACTTCATAACCGGTCTTGGACTGTTTTAGTGTGAAGCAGGTGATCCTGGAATGACTTCCAAGTTCCATGTGGAAGTTTCTCCAAGTTAGGCTTCAACATGACCTTCTCTCCTTGCTTGCTGTAATGTCTTTCCCCCTTTAACAAGTTAAAACTAGGAATGGTAATTTTAGAAAATCTTTTCCCACAAAATATGTGTTAACATTTGGCAGCCTCAAAAATGTATCATTTGGCATGAGATTGCCAGATTGCTTGCTGGCTTGGGTAGAGAGAGAATGAAAAGTAGCTTTCTACCTGGGATGAAACAGGTAGATAGAAAATAATAAATAGATCAGCAAGATTGGCGCCCTCTGAAGATTCTGGGATTGAATCCTCTGGGACTGAAGCCTTATTCTTTGCCTTCCTTTATTACTGTTTACAAGTTTGCCAAGTCTGCATCCATTTCATATCAGTGTCAGCCTTCATTCAGCTAACCTGAGGAATAGAACATAGTGTGAGGACAGGAGGTCAAGGCTGTGTCTCTTTTGCTCCCTGTGAGCCAGTGCGCGGTCACTCACACTGTGTTTTTCAGTTTGGACTCTGAGCTCATCATCCAGATTTCTCTAGTGTACAGTACATACAACGGTTGATATTCCTCTCTCTCCAGGTCTCGGAACACCATCAACCATCCTGAACAAAGCCCTGGAAGCCGTAATAAAAAGGTTTTAAAACCTCAGAAAGGAGAGCCTGCTGAAGTACCACCACAGTCAAGGCAAATTAGTATCACTCAGTGGAAAAATCAGGCTCTCCCTTCCATAAAGGGAGTACTTACAAGTCTGCCTTCTGAGGCATCACAGATTTCCCAAGGCCCTGTGGACTAGCGAGTTAGGCCCCATTTTAAGACAAATGATCTGATATAATATGATGATCCATGGGCAAGCAATCAGAAGAGAAAACATTGATAAGCTCTTGGAAAACAAAACACCAACTCCTCTAGGCAAAAAGGAAGAAAATGTGGATGAAGGCCATATATAACATACATGAATAACATTACTGCTCATGGAAGATAGTAACTTTCTCTCTCTCCTTCTCTACTCTCCTTGCCTTCCTGCCTTCCTGCCTTCCTTGACTTTGGAATCCTTATTCCAATGATTCTTATGCAGAAGCCCAAAATATAAGCTAAGATTGGTGACAAGGAGTAGGGTGGTTTGTGGGTGGAGCCACATGATGCTCCTGGCCTGGGGTCCTCCCTGCCCTCCTCCCTGCACCTAGCCCACTGCAGACCCCTGCTGAGACAGCTCTGGAGAAGTCTAGGATTCCAGAGAGCATGGTGTGAAAATCACTGATCCAGGGTAAGGGCTGCAATAATACATTCTTACTTGTGTACTTGGATAAAAAGAAATTATTAGTTTATATTTGCAATTCTGCATTTATTTATACCCATATTAATAATTTTCCATTTATTCCAAATCCCTGACATCTAGGTTCCTGTGTGATCTTACCTCTCCCTATGTTTCTAATATCATCTAGCTACATTCTGCACCTTACTTTCTATGTGTCAAGAACTCATCCATGTTGTTTTCTTTGACTGTAATCTTATGCTTTTCATTCATCTGAGTAACTCCTACTCATCTTTTAGGTCTCAGCTAATGTCATTTCCTTAGAGACCTTCACCAAAACCTGAACTATATTTGAGGCCTTGTTTTATGCTCTCAAAATGTATTCTTCCTTTATAACACTTTGTCATGATTTCAGTCATGTAAGTCTTTGTGTAATTATCTGCTTAATACCCAGCTCCCCATTAAACTCTAAGCTCTATGCAGGGAAGTTTACATGACTTATTAATCACTTTTTAACCAGGAATTAACAAAATGGTTCAGAAATGAGAGTTCAGTAAAGACTTGTTGAATGAATGTGTCATAACCATATGAGGCTTCCCATTGGCTTCTCTTTAAGATCAAATAAAAAGTTGCCTTTCTTTCATATATTCTAGTATATGTTTCCAGTTTAAATCTTATAAAAATTGGGGTGACAATACAACAATCAGATTGTTTTGGGCATATATAATGGTCCTGTATTTGGATGGTGCTTTTACTAAAGTGCTTTTTTTGTATGGTAGCATTTAATCTTCACACCAACCCTGTTAAGAATGTAAGCCAGTTATCATTATTTTTTTTAAATGAAGTTCTAATTTTTTAAATTAATTAATTAATTATATTCTTGACTGCATTGGGTCTTCTTTGTTGCACGCGGCTTTCTCTAGTTGAGGCCAGCAAGGGCTACTCTTCATTGTGGTGCACAGGCTCCTCGTTGTGGTAGCTTCTCTTGTTGCGGAGCACAGGCTCTAGGCATGTGGGCTCAGTAGTTGTGGCTCGCTGGCTCTAGAGCGCAGGCTCAGTAGCTGTGGCACATGGGCTTAGTTGCTCCATGGCATATGGGATCTTCCTGGACCAGGGCTCAAACCCATGTCCCCTGTATTGGCAGGTGGATTCTTAACCACTGTGTCACCAGGGAAGTCCTCAGTTATCATTATTATCTTGTGTATGAGGGAACGAATAAATCATCTGAGAAGCTGTATGTTGCCTTCACTTCTAAAGCTAACTAGTGACAAACCTAGAACGAGACTCACAATTCCTAGCCTAGTGATAATTATTTTTTAAAGTACATATATAGGAGTATCCCAACTTGGAGCTTAGTCTATGAGTAATTCAGAAAACCAAATACCATATATCTAAGCTAAAGTAGGTACCATTGATGCATGTCTTCCCTTCAGGTTCTAGCTTATCTAACTGAGTGAACAAACACCTTGTCCTCTAGAGGGTTTCTGGATATACAGTCAAATTGTTATGATATATACATCTTTATGTATACAGAAGTATGCTATTCTCTCCTCACAAACCTAAATGTGGCTATGCAAAACTGGCTCCTTGCTAAAACACGTGGCAATTACAATTGGGACATCTCATTAAACAACTGTATCCCAAGTACTTGGACAGGATAAGACTGAAGTGCCTCTATGAAACTATTCTGTTAAATGGAATTTCAGTAACCAAAAGTCTTAAAATGTGAAAAATATTCAGAGGAAACCTTGTTAAAGGAATTAGTAATGAGATACAGAAACATGTTATCTGCAATTTGTGGGCGTGAATCCGGACTCAATTAATAGTAACCAAAAATCTGTTGCATTCGGGAATTTCAGATACTCTAGTGGAATAATTTAGGATGGCATTCCTCTGCTAAATGGATCATTGTACATTGACGTCTTTGTTTTCAAAAACAACATTTTCTATGTGCATGTGTTTTCTCTTCTGACTCCGTTTACATAATGATGACAGGTACTTCTCATGGCTTACTCTTCTGACATTGTTTCATGCTGAAGTTCATCTGTTCGCAATACATTGAAACTCTACTTTAAGGCTATATGCCTCTGAAAATACTTTCATAATTAAAGTAAATCTTTACAAGATCCCACCCAAGAGAAATTAATTTCTAAGACAGCAATTACTTATTGTTCTACACAGTCTTATTTGAAGAAGGTTCTAGAGTCTTGGGGCTCCAAAGACAGCTTCATAAGAAAGCACCATCGAGTTCTCATAATGCTCTGGAAAGACTGTGGCATATTGAGAAGGAGATCGTTTTGAGCTCTCTCGTATCACCAGGACATACCCCAAAACATTTACTGCTAGGTGGGAAAAGAAAAAAAAAAGAAAGGTCAGAAAGGGAGCTGGGAGAAAAAAAAGGCAAAACCAAGAAGAGAGCTATTGGCCTTGGGTTTGCCCTTGCCATCCTCAACACACACCTCTGTTTTAGTTGGAGGGCATTGAGGAGTCTCTAAGATATTGATGGCTCTAGGCCAAATAGAGAAGGAAATGAGACAAAATTGTGTGAGGTAATACATTAGAGAAATAATATGTTTATTTCCAGGCCTAGATGATTCTGAAAAATTACCATTGCAATTGGTAGTTTTACAGATAATGCCAAAGAATAGACTAAACCTGGCCACAGAGCCTCAGCTTTATTGATCCCTAGAAATAGTGGATCTAGATTAAGCTTAAGGCATACTAGCTGAATTTGAGGAAGTTTGTAATGTCTTAAATGCCACTCCCTCTGTTGCGTCTGTTCACTGGTGGTATAGATCACTTCACTTAGGAAAATAAGCACCTTCCATGAGCACTCAATTTAGTTGTCTGAAAAAGTAATTGGAGAAAAACAGATTCTTGTTCAGTCTGAAATTCAGAAGAAACTCTTGGCAGCTTTATGAATGATGAGAGTTCCGCTTTCCCTTTTGAAATTGCTGGCCCTATTTTTGATATCCATAAATTAAGCAGCTGGGTGGGTGTTGTTGTTTTCTCTTTTGCAATTAAGCACACAGGTCTCACAATGCACAGTAAGTCCCTTAGAAGTGTGTCTAATCTGTCTACTCCCATTAAACAAAACTGGATAGAGGATCATAAACAAAGACTCAGTTACAATACATCTGTACAAAGCTGGAGAGTTAAGTTCCAAGAGGTTTTACATTGGGAAAATCCCCAAAGCAATAAAGAGACAAGCACAAACATGTCCACACTCCAAATCGTGAGGCAAAGTCTGATCTCAAGCCAACATGCCAATTCAAAGGATTGGAAAGCTTTTGTTTAATAAAACATTCAAATAGCTGTGTTCACAGTATTACAGGTTGCTTATAATAATTATTTCACTGAGGAGGGACCACACGAATTTATTTTATAATGCAATCTGCTAATTTAAAATGTCCACCATCTTTCTGTAATGGTTTCATGATTTGAAGACTCTATCGACCAGCAGAATGTTGATTTTTTCCTCACTCCTGTACAGTCTCAGAATAGACCTTTAACCAAAGCTGTGAGATATTAGTTCTTTTACAATAATGATAGACCTCAGTCACCATATTATTCCTTTAAATTTGGGGCAGGAAGCACAATCAATATCTTTGTGCAGGTCTAACTACTTACTTAGAAAAGAATTTACTGCAGTCAGAGTCATCCAGGCTGGGAGTTATGGCACTCTCTGGTTCACCTTCACCTCAGCATGACAGAACAGGCAGCAACCTGGAGCATTCACTGGGGGATGAGGCTTGGCTGTGTTTATAAGTAACACCTGTGTTTATCTGTCCTTAGAGATGCCAGATACTCTTTTGTCAAAAATAGCTAAGCTTCCACAAATATGCTAGTCATTTCTGAGGAAAGCTTATGGCATCATTTTGTTTTCTAAGAATTCTTCTTTCTCCAGCTTTGTACACTTAGTTAGATTTGAATAGAATTAGAAGTGTTTAGAATCAATCATTCTAGGGCTGAGTTTCTAAACCTAAGTGATAGAAATAGCAATTTAAAAATGATAATCCTCTTAATTTATTACAGAAAGAGAGTCCCTTCTTCCCTCCCCTCGTTTTATCTCTCTGTCTCTCTCTCTCTTTTTCCCCAAGCAATCATGCACATGTTTTTGGAGGCATAACAGCTCTAACCCATCCAGAAGCAGATGCATTGAAATGCCTCACTACTGTGATCTCAGTTCAGGGTTTACTTTGGACCTTGAGCTCATTAGGGAAATATTTGACATCTAAACTCCAATTATTTAGTAGTCACCAAGCTGCAAAGGCCACACATAACTGCCTGCAACTGCTTATAATTGGAGAGGATCAGAAGAATGATAGCAGAGGACTGCAATTCTCTTAATCTCCAAAGACAACAATACCTCAGGTCATGGTTCCTTTCCAAAGTATCCTGAAAGGCTGGGAAAGAAGAGAAGTCCTTTCAGATTAGAAGAAACTAAAATATTTCTTCAGATTGTAAATATTGTAAAGTCATCTCAGCAAAGTCTTACAGACCTACTTTTGTCTATTCTTTTTTTTTTTTTTTAACTGTGTACAAAGCATTCTTCTTTTTCTCCGGAAAGATTCAGTTATTGAATAGCTATCTGGCTCTTCCTCTCCTTTGTTCTTCTCTGTCTCTTCCTTGTCCAGTCTTGATTCTGAGTCAGTCTGCCAAAGTGTTTCATTGCCAAGGGGAGACATTTGTTTCCCAAGGGTTTTGTTTGTGAAAACAAATTATTTCTTCACTTATATTTCTTTGAAAATTGTTTTGTCTTTTAATGTTCTGTAGTTGAACTGTTATTATCAATATATTATCTTTCTTTATCCTTCTGGAGGCTGCTTTATCAATACCTTCTTTTTTTTGAATATTTATATTGGGCTATAGTTGTTTTACAATGTTGTGTTAGTTTCTACCGTACAGCGAAGTGGAGTTCCCTGTGCTATACAGCAAGTTCTTACTAGTTATTTATTTTATACATGTTAGTGTATTTAAGTCAATCCCAGTCTCCCAGTTCATCCCACCTGCCCCCCCCCCCCCACTTTCCTCCTTGGTGTCCATACGTTTGTTCTCTACATCTGTGTCTCTATTTCCGCCTTGGAAACCAGTTCATCTGTACCATTTTCCTAGATTCCACATATATGCGTTAATATACTATATTTGTTTTGCTCTTTCTGACTTACTTCACTCTGTATGACATCTCTAGGTCCATCCACGTCTCTACAAATGACTCAACTTCATTCGTTTTTATGGCTGAGTAATACTCCATTGTATATATTTACCACATCTTTATCCATTCATCTGTCGATGGGCATTTAGGTTGCTTCCATGAAGCTTACAATAGTGCTTACAATATTCACCATTGTAAATAGCGCTGCAGTGAACATTGGGGTACATGTGTCTTTTTGAATTATGGTTTTCTCTGGGTATATGCCCAGTAGTGGGATTGCTGGGTCATATGGTAATTCTATTTTTAGTTTTTTAAGGAACCTCCATACTGTTCTCCATAGTAGCTGTATCAATTTACATTCCCACCAACAGTGCAAGAGGGTTTCCTTTTCTCCACACCCTCTCCAGCATTTATTGTTTGTAGATTTTCTGATGATGCCCATTCTAACCGGTGCGAGGTGATACCTCATTGTAGTTTTGATTTGCATTTCTCTAATAATTAGGGATGTTGAGCAGCTTTTCATGTGCCTCTTGGATACCTGTATGTCCTCTTTGGAGAAATGTCTATTTAGGTCTTCTGCCCAGTTTTTGATTGGGTTGTTTGTTTTTTTGATATTGAGCTACATGAGCTGTTTATATATTTTGGGGATTAATCTGTTGTCAATTGATTCATTTGCAAATATTTTCTCCCATTCTGAGGGTTGTCTTTTTGGCTTGTTTATAATATCCTTTGCTGTGCAAAAGCTTTTAAGTTTCATTAGGTCCCATTTGTTTATTTTTGGTTTTATTTCCTTTACTCTAGGAGGTGGGTCAAAAAAGATCTTGTGGTGATTTATGTCAAAGAGTGTTTTTCCTATGTCTTCCTCCAAGAGTTTTATAGTGTTCAGTCTTACACTTAGGTCTTTAATCTATTTGGAGTTTATTTTTGTGTATGGTGTTAGGGAGTGTTCTAATTTCATTCTTTTACATGTAGCTGTCCAGTTTTCCCAGCCCCACTTATTGAAGAGGCTGTTTTTTCTCCATTGTATATCCTTGCCTCCTTTGTCATAGATTAGTTGACCATAGGTGCGTGGGTTTATCTCCAGGCTTTCTGTCCTGTTCCATTGATCTATATTTCTGGTTTTGTGCCGTACCATACTGTCTTGATTACTGTAGCTTTGCAGTATGGTCTGAAGTCAGGGAATCTGATTCCTCCAGCTCTGTTTTTTTTTTTTTTTTCCCTCAAGATTGCTTTGGCTATTCAGTGTCTTTTGTGTCTCCATACAAATTTTAAGATTTTTTGTTCTTGTTCTGTAAAAATTTCCATTGGTACCTTGATAGGGATTGCATTGAATCTGTAGATTGCTTTGGGTAGTATAGTCATTTTCACAATACTGATTCTTCCAGTCCAAGAACATAGTATATCTCTCCATCTGTTTGTGTCATCTTTGATTTCTTTCATCAGTGTCTTATAGTTTCCTCAGTACAGGTCTTTTACCTCCTTAGGTAAGTTTATTCCTAGGTATTTGATTCTTTTTGTTTCAATGGTGAATGGATTGTTTCCTTAATTTCTCTTTCTGATCTTTAGTTGTTAGTGTATAGGAATGAAAGAGATTTCTGTGCATTAATTTTGTATCCTGCAACTTTACCAAATTCATTGAGTAGCTCTAGTAGTTTTCTGGTGGTATCTTTAGGATTTTCTGTGTATAGTATCATGTCATCTGCAAACACTGACAGTTTTACTTCTTTTCCAAGTTGTATTCCTTTTATTTTTTTTCTTCTCTGATTGCCATGGCTAGGACTTCCAAAACTATGTTGAATAATAATGGTGACAGTGGACATCCTTGTCTTGTTCCTGATCTTGGAGAAAATGCTTTCAGTTTTTCACCATTGAGAATGATGTTTGCTGTGGGTTTGTCATATATGGCCTTTATTATGTTGAGGTAGGTTCCCTCCATGCCCACTTTCTGGAGAGTTTTTATCATAAATGGGTGTTGAATTTTGTCAAAAGATTTTTCTCCATTTATTGAGATGATCATGTGGTTTTTATTCTTCAATTTGTTAATATGGTGTATCACATTGATTGATATGCATATATTGAAGAATCCTTGCATCCCTGGGATAAATCCCACTTGATTATGGTGTATGATTCTTTTAATGTGTTGTTGGGTTCTGTTTGCTAGTATTTTATTGAGGATTTTTTCATCAATATTCATCAGTGATACTGGTCTGTAATTTTCTTTTTTTGTAGTATCTTTGTCTGGTTTTGGTGTCAGGGTGATGGTGGCCTTGTAGAATGAGTTTGGGAGTGTTCCTTCCTCTGTAATTTTTTGGAAGAGTTTGAGAAGAATAAATGTTAGCTCTTCTCTAAATGTTTGATAGAATTCACCTGTGAAGCCATCTGGTCCTGAACTTTTGTTTGTTGGAAGATTTTTAATCACAGTTTTAATTTCATTACTTGTGATTGCTCTGTTCATATTTCTATTTCTTCCTGGTTCAGTCTTGGAAGGTTATACCTTTCTAAGAATTTATCCATTTCTTCCATGTTGCCCATTTTGTTGACATACAGTTGCTTGTATTATCAATACCTTCTTTATTTTCATGGAGGAATCCTAATGGTTTCCATACATTTCATAAAGAGGGTAATATTTATTTGCAAATTATTAGTTTTTCATTATAAATATGGATTCTAAAATTTTTTTAAAACTTATTCATTCTACATGATTCCAACTATATTACATTCTGGAGAAAACAAAACTTTGGAGACAATATAAAGATCTGTGATTGCCAGGAGTGGGGGTTAGCGGGGTGGGGGGAGAAGAACAAACAGAGCATAGTGTTTTTTTTGGGCAGTTAAAATATTCTGCATGATATTAAAGTGATGGATACATGTCACTATACATTTGTCCAAACCCACTGAATATACAACACCAAGAGTGAACACTTATGTCAACTGTGGACTTGGCTGATTATGATGTGTCAGTGTAGTCATCTTTGGTGAAAAATGTATCATTTTGGTGAATGATTTTAAGAATGGAGGAGACTATACATGTATGGGGACAGGGGTTATATGGTAAATCTCTGTACTTTCCTCTCAATTTCCTTGTTAACCTAAAACTACTCTTTAAAAAAGTATTTAAAAATTCTTCACTGAACATTTTGTTGTATTTCTTTCTGTATCTTTTTTCCCCCAACATAGATATGTTTCCTTTCCTTTAATGCTATAGTCCAAGAATTTCCCTATCTCTTTGAGAGTACAATGAACTCATGTACCTATGACTCCACTTCAACAGTTATCCCCATTTGACCAATCTTTTGTCATCTCCTCATTTTTAAACCTTGTATTATAATGTAGTAGCTATCATTCCATTTACATAACTCTTCCCCTATTGTTGAATATTAGATTATTTCTAGTTTTCCATTATGAAGCAAAATGCTGTGATAAACCAATTTTTTTACATGCTTTGCCTCCTCACGTTTAGGTTTATTTCTTTGAGTTCAAAGGCTACTTTTCATACTCTTGACATGTATTGCTGAATTACTTTCTAAAAGCCTTGAGCAATTTTTGCCTTCAACCACAATTTTATTTTATGTAATTAAAAAATTATAGGTTAAAGATGGTTTCTATTTGGTTTACTTGGTTTTTCTTTTACTAGTGGAAACCCTGAAGAGTTTTGTATAGTTTTAATTACTTTTCATTCTAGTTGTGCTTCCTCATCTGTGAGCTGTCCTTACCCTTTGCTCATCTATTTATTGGGTTCTCTGTATTTTTCAAATTTTTCATATGAAATCTCTAGATAATAAGGACATTAACCATTTGAGAGGGGTAATTTTTAAAAGACAAACTGGACATTTTTTTTAAAGTGAAAAGCTAATGGTAAGATATTTTAAATCTGTAGAGACTTGACTTGTCAAGGTTTGAACATACCTGGGTGAACACAGTGGCTGGTTTTATGGCCTCAGCAGTGTTCTTAGCAGAAGTATCCTCTAGGGTCGTTGACAAATCTTTTATTTCTTGACATTGGAATGCAGATATATGAGGATATGTGGACAAACTTAGAGAAAACTATGTAGAGAAATTTAACCCCTCAATCTCAGAATTATTAAAATGCATTTTAAAATAATGCATCTCCTAAATAACTATCCTCTATTTTTTCATATTCCTTTTAAATATTGGGTGAATCAGGAGGAGTTTTCAACGAGTCTGTGATAGGTGGTTTATGATTCAGGACCTGTTTTGGTAAGAGCTATGCTAGTATGTCTGGCACCAGTCCTAGACCTGCCTTTGATATTTAGGTGATTGTTTACCCACAAATATGCAATTACTGTTTATAAATGAAAAATGTACCTTTAGCTGCCATTTCTTCTTCACTTGCCCCCTGACCATTAGAAAGAAGAGTGACAGAGAATAGAACTTGAAAGAAGGAAAAGTGACAGAAAATATGCTCTGAACAGCTATGTGTGGTTGGCACCATGAGAAATAGCCCCGTAGGTCTGAAAACTCTGTTGTCATAATGGGAGGCGGGGGTCTGCTGAGGATAAGCTGTTCCTTACACTGTAGAATGTGAAAATATATGTCTGATTACAATGCTACGCAGATTAATGCATTCAGTGGTCATTTCCATCAGCTCTGAGAAGAGCCTTGCGGAATAAATTCAAGTGCATATTTTTGGAATACCAGATCTATGAAGGTTCCTAACCTTTCCCTTTTCCATCCTCTAGTGTCAAACTTACCTGTTCTTGTTCTGGGTGATCTTGTTCTTCAAGGACTTCCTACATGATTATAGTTAATCAGTTAAACAAGACTGTAGAATGATATTAATGGCTTATAATGATTTAATGTGATACATCCCCAGCCTCACTCAATAACACAGTAGTTGTAACATTTTGATACCTCAGCTCAAAAATATGACTCATGGTGGAAGTTTAAGGAACTGTGATATGCTGGTGGTAAGTGTAGTAATGGTGGCAGTTTGCAGTTTGATCAGAATTTGACAGAGGATTTATATCCGTCTTTCGAATTTTCTATCAAGGAGGTCACCTACTTCATCTATAGAGAAATGCCATATATATATATATATATATATATATATATATATATGGCACATATATATATATATATATATATATATATATATATATATATATGGCATATAGACTTTCTCAGAATTTCTCTCCCTCCCTCCTCTCTCTCTCTCTCTCTCACACACACACACACACACACACACACACACACACACGATTTATGTAGGGCTTAAGCTAAAAATGCCTATAAGAAAATTTAGTTTTTAAAGCCACTAAATTGCAATAAAAATTAATAAAAAAAGAAAATTTATTTTTAACTCTCTTTAGCACATATAAAATTTAAAAGATGCTGTTGTTGATTCACATAAAACAGAAAGTTTTATTTATTCTCACTTCAATTCTAAGGCTACTTCTCCATCTTTGTGGAAAAATAAATTTTACTGAAGGGAAAAAGTTGGTCATTCTGCCAATACCTAGCAGTATAATCTAGGCATGTTCCTTAACTTCTCAGAGCCTCAGTTAACTTATCTGCAACAGAGGATCAATAGTACTTATCATAGAAGATTGTTTTGAGAATGAATCAAGATAGAACATGTTATTACACTATACACATTTTAATAAGCTGCTGATGACATAATTGATGCTAGAACTGGATTGTGAGAATTGCAATTTAAAAAAGAAAAGGAATTTGGAAATTCTGACACATTGAATTCTTTTCACTATTTGTTTGCTAGAAATAGTTATATCAAAGGTGATAAAAACCATAAGGCTAGGTTTATGAAGTATACTTGGTTGATGACCTCTAAAAGGTACATTTACTTATTTCAAAGCCTTGAACAAATAGGTTTATATGAGGTTGCATTTCTTGTATTGTATTCTTTGGGATATTGTGAGTTTCTTCTAGTATCTCCCTGTCAGGAGAAATGATTTGTTAACAAATTTCTGGGGCAGCTATGAAGATGAAAGCTGTCAGTAACCTCCCATTAAGTTCCAAGCTTCATCTAGCATGGAGAATGTGCTAGTCTCTGTGATGGATGATCCTTCCCAAATGCTGCATTTGAAATGGCTTTCTATTGTGAATGGTTAATCTTATTGAGTTCAAATTGAGACTTTCTCAGAATTCGCATATCATTTCAGTTTTGAAAGCTAATCCAACTTTAGCTAAGATATTTAGGACTCAATTTTTAAAATCATACTTTTTATACTATTATGGAAGGTATTTGTATAAGACAGTATTTTCTCATTTTGCAGAAAAATTATTAATATGATTTTAGATGAGTGCTTTGTATTCAGTACTAGATCAGTGAATCCATTTTGAGGACAGTTGAAATAATATCAATAGTTGAAATAATGCCCCAAATTTGTGGAAATTTAATATTCCATTTTACTTGATCATTGTAAGTGAAGGCTTCTTAATTGTTTTGGTTAACTGTTTGACATTAAAATAATTTCTGTAAAGAGTTTGAGATCAACTCTTTCAGGGAGATGGTCTTCATTTGAAATTGCATCAGTGGAATATTCCTCACACAAGATTGTGGAGTTTTTCTGTTGCGGTTATGGTTTAATGAATGGGAAACTTTTCAGATATTGGTCTGATTCTCTGCACCAGGTTGATGGAATTACAATCTTTGTCATCTGAATGAAATGAGTTCACCACTTGTGTCCCTTGGAACCTAACTGGTAGAAGGGTTGGGTGCAGCTTTGGCAGTGAGTGCCCTTCATAGGTGGATTCATTTTTTTTTTTTGGCGGTATGTGGGCCTCTCACTGTTGTGGCCTCTCCCGTTGCGGAGCACAGGCTCCGGCTGCACAGGCTCAGCGGCCATGGCTCATGGGCCCAGCCGCTCCGCGGCATGTGGGATCTTCCCTGATCGGGGCACGAACCCGTGTCCCCTGCATTGGCAGGCGGACTCTCAACTACTGCGCCACCAGGGAAGCCCCATAGGTGGATTCTTAAAGCCACCTAGAGGTCAGCTACTTCTCTGTAGCATACAAAGGATCTAGGATGTTCTAGATAATATTTGCCTAAAGTAGGTGGATAAAATGCTTGGACTTACTTGAGGTGATCTCACAACCCTTGACATTTAATAATGGATAGAAAAACATAATGATTAATGACTGGGGCTTTGGACTCAATAGATTTTGGTGCAAATCTTGCTTCTATTGCTCAGTCACTGAATGGCCTTAGGCAAATGTCTTACTGCTCTCCATCTCTGTTTTCATGTCTACAAAATAGAATTAATAATTCCTACATCTGAGTGTTTTTAGAATTATATAAATTCACACAAAGTACCTAGTAGAATTGTAGACTATATTGGCATGTGATAAACTGAAGTTTCTTTAAGTATATATTTCCCTAGGTAAACTTTTTCCTCGCTTAACTATCCTTTCCCTTTCCCCACTATTATGGACTGCCAGAAAGAATGCTATTTGGTGTATAATAGAAAATGTTTCTCGGATTTTTCTCCCACAGAGAACAAAGAATACAGCAAAAGGACCTCTATTCTTGTACCATCATTATTGTCAGTGTCTGACCAATGTGGAGCAAATGCATGGCAATATTTGAATGCCCAGCTATTTCCTACAGCAGCAGTCAAGGTCAGAATGATACTATTGGCCATCAAAATGTGTAATCTGTTGGATCTTAAAGGACTTTAACTAGAAATTCTTCCCCTTCTCATATGCACCATTCTAAACGCCAGTCTCAAAGCTTTCTAGTTTCTCTTTAGACTTTTATTTGTGGTCCAACACACTGTTAGTGTGCCTTGCCTTGAACTATTTGAGGTTCATTGTTTACTTTTTTCTTCTTTGGAGTGTATTTCAAGCATGTTTTGCATAGTGGTCTTTTGTTAAACTTCTCAGAGGCCTTCTGGCTCTAAGACAACAATGAATTAGAATTTAATGTGTTATTATTTTTCTTTGCTGTATTTCCATCTTAGTATCTGAGATGGCTTCACCCAGGAGTGCCAAGGCTTTCAAACACCGGACTCTAAACCCACCACAACACTTCAAATGTCTCTCAGAATTTACAAAGACCCCTAAATGAACCAGCTGAATGATTTTTCCAGTGTTTCAGAGTCTGAAACACAAAGCTTTTAACCCCTGAAACGTTGTACAGGGGAAACATAAGCAGAATGATACATGTTGAATTTTCCTGGCAGAAAATGGCAATTTGATAAATGATGCCTGCTCCTAGATTACTTGTATACCCCCTTCATTTTTTATTTTAGTAAACTTTAACTTTCTCACCTTCCTTTCTTAAAAATAATTCCTTATTTAATGTTTATCTCCACCTACATGTGACTCTAAAGAATGACCAATTTAAAAAAATTATGAGAAACAATGATTATTATTTCCCTTCCAGATTATATATATTTAGTAGCCAAACTATCTGTGTTGAAGAGACATCTAAACTCAATATGGTTTGGTACACTGGATACAGTCAGAGCAGAAACAATATAGCTCATCCCTAAATTATTAGTTTATTTTTTTAAATTTTATTAATTTTTAAAATTAATAATTTAAAATTGTTATTAATTAATTTTGATTAACTTTATTTAAATTAATGCCCTTAATAATGCTACATCTTGACTCAGTTTCTTGGATGGTGTACACTTATTACTGCTCAATTACATCTTTGACACAATTTTTAAAACCTGAGCCTAAAATTCTGTTGATGGATTTATTCTGTGATGTTATACATTGATGAAAACAGAACAATGAGACCCAGAGTGTCCAGTTACCACATTGGTTCCGGCAAGGCAGGAACTGCACTCATGGCCATGCACTGAGAGCACACCTTTTGCATACCAGTTGCACTGATGGATATTTTGGTTTCATTGTCAGGACTGTCAGACCGAAACTCTGATCATGAGTACCAAGAGGCCTTTCAGAGTTATGTTTATAAAATCCTTAGGAACTATTGGATGAAATGTATCTTTGGGTTCAACATATACATTTTACTAAAGAATCTACATCCACAAAATTGAATAGTTCACAACATAAGCAGTGTAGATTATGAATAAATCAATTTCATGTCATAACATTTTACATTACAGAAAGTTACTCCATGCTGGAATACTGTAGCATGTTTGCATTATGGGACTTTCGATTCTAATGGAAGATATTGTGGATAATTTTATGTACTACAAAGTGGCTGAAGTTTTTTTTTTTAAATACTAAAAAAAACCCCTCAGATAAAAGTAGGAGGACAGTTTGTTGTGATTGTGGCAGAAGTTGAGAGATTGAAATTAAAACTTCCCTAATTGTAACTGATCTATTGGTGATGGGTGCAAGGCAACTGTGATTAATTCTTTGCTCTCTTCTAGAACTGCTGCCTTCCTTGCTTCTTGATTTTTAAATCTAGACCAAATGTTCTAATGAAGCTTCTTTTTGTAGTATGTAACCATTGGCCTACAATCCATCTTACAAAGGAGTTTCTACAGGCCTATAAATTACGACCATCAGTATTGGAATATTAGTTATTCATTCACCAAATTGGTTACCTTAAATGCCCTCCCCACCTTCCTAGTTATCTTGAACTCCAAGTCTTGGCCTTTCTTGATAAAGAAATCTAAGTGATAATTTTAATTAAATTTTATACATTCAAATACTGCAGTAGGCAGAGTCAGAGTCCCAGAAACTAGGATTCTTAACAAAGAAATTTGCAAATAATGCTTAGTTTTGTTTAAGTTGATTTAGAGAGCAAAGAAGGGGAACTGTGATGCTTGAAAACTGATGACAAAATAATAGTGGAATCTCATGAAGAATTGGGAAAACAACTCTGTGCTCCAAATAGTTATTTACAAAAGACTATTAGCTGACCTGTTATTTTTTCTTCAATGGTTATACATTGCACTCTACTTTATAAATGAATAAAACACTTGAAGACATACATAGGATAAAAATCATTGTTCTCAGCTTTTACACCATTGTCTAGGCTATTTGAGACTTTGTCCTCTACCTTCACATCAGTCTTTTGTGATCTGTGCCAGGTAAGTAAATTAATTGACTGAGTATAAATGTGTAAAGTTTTTCTACCACCTCTTGAAAACGATGAAACTGCAGAAGACAATAGAACTTGTAGCAATAGCAGTGAAATGGCTTACTGAAGTGAATTAGTAGGTTGCACCAGATTTCATTGAGCTCTTTAACATATGTTCATCTATCCAGCTATCTATTTATCTATCTAATGTGTGTGTTTACACACAATATGTAAATGTTATGCAAAAAGTATGTAGAAGCAGATGCCTTACAAAGATCAAATGTTATTTTTTATATGTCTCTAAAGTCTGTGTCTCATATTAATACAATGGATTGTCAGATTTTTCCATTGTTCCACTTCAAAGCATGCAATTATATTACCTTAATTGAAAGCACTGGTGTGTTTTCACCAAGGATGTTTATTTGTATTCTGACTACTGAGATATAAATATGGGACCATTTGCTATTTTTAGTTTTCTACTAACATGGATTTTTTAAAACCTTTTTGTCTTTATAAACAGACACATTGAGTTTATTGTCAGTTCAAAACTCTGAATTTGAAGTAGAATAATATAAAAAAATCTTACTAGTTGTGGTACTGAAATGAATCTTTATCCAAGGGTTGTGATAATACAGAGCAGAAAGTATATCAGACAAATCCAGGGACTTGCTGACTTACGTATTATGATAAATCCAACTGGCATGGATTTTATCCAACAAGCTTTGGTATCCATTAGACCAGAATATTCTTAACTATTTGGTTATCTCTGATCAATTTGGTCAGCATGAGTTTAAAATGCCTTTTGATAGTCACATGCTGTTAGTGAAAATACAGTTTCCTCCAAAACTTTTTGAGGATATAATCTCTCCAGGGATTTTAGTGGAACAACATTTTCATCTTGTCAGGTAATATCAGTATCAAATTATACTAATTCTCACCAAATAGGAATTACAGACATTTCTTTAACCCTGTGTATGACAGCAGGGCTCTTAATCCAGGCTGCATAGATTCTGCCTTTCCTTACATCTGCGGCTTCAGTGAGATGAATTAATCAGTTAATCTGAAGTTGTCTATGCCTTAGACTGAAGTAAATATCAATTCTGGAAATGATTTAGCAGTTTTAGCACTGTGTTCCAGGTACCACTTCAGGCACTTTACATCTATAAACTCATTTAATCTTTGTAACACACATGACGTACATTTGATTAGTTTTCTCATTTTATAGTTGAGAAAACCAAGGCAAAGGGAGATGAAGGTACTGTGTGCTCTTATAACACTGAGGCTACTGTTCTTTAATTAACAAAAATATCACCACAAATAATTAATATATATTGAGTATTCATTAAAAGACAGTCATAGTACCAACATTTTGTTTACTTTTTCACAAATTCTTTCTTCAACGCTAAGTAAATAATCAATTCCACCCAGTGATTTATCTAAATGGAGAATGCAGCAAAGAGCTTCTTTAAAACTGAGGCAGTGGTGAAATGACCATAATTTGTTCACTCATTCATTCATTCAACAGATATTGTATTTATTATACATCTGCTAGGCTCCAGGCCCTTCCTGGGCATGAGGGATACAAAGATTACAAAGATCTTCAAGGAGATTATATTATATTACACAACCAAGTAAATAAAATCATTACAGATTGTGGTGCATGTCCAGAAAAAGATACAAAGAAGGACTTCCTTTATATGCAGATAGACAGAAAAAGCTTTTCTGAGGAGATGACATTTCAAATGACACCTAAAGAGTAGTTCAATGAAGAGTCAGGAGAAAGGTATGAGCAAAATTGAGAAAGCAAGAGCTCAAAATGTTTCAACTTAGGGAAGGCCAGATGGCTTGAGCATGACAATGAGCATGGGTTATATACATCTGAGATGAAGCTCAAGAGGGTGAAGCATCCAGGTCTTGCCATGGTGGTAGAGACAGCTTGACTAAGAGCTCTGTCAACTGCCCTGATGAGGTCCATCAGCACAACACAACCTCAGTGACATTGACTTTGTTCTTGGTGGAGTGCATTCCATGGCAGTGATGGGAACTAAGATTTACCAAACACATCTTATATGATAGTCCCTGTACTACATATTTTTCTCATTTTGTGCTTACAATCCTATAAGTAAAATGCATCTATATTTACCTAGGAAAACAAACAACAAAGATCCAGAGTAGTTAAGTAACTTATCCAAGGTCACATGGCCATGAGTGAGTAAGGGAGTCTAAACTTGACTCCAAACGCTTGAAGTCTTTCTACTATGCCAAGCTGCTTCCTTGTGACAGTGACAAGGCAGGATTCAGAGGATAAAACTGAATGATCCCACGCCAAACTGTCCAACACAGAAGAGCCAGGAAGTTCTAGGAGGATGTGGTGCCTGCCTAACATAGATTTATTGGACCCTGGGAAGGTGGGGTCTGCATTGGACATTTGTGGAAAGCAGCTGCTGAGACATAGAAAGCAAGGGTCAGAGCTTCTTTGAACCAGAGTGGAGGCTTGGAGAGGACAATTATTTCTCTTATTTCCCTGGGGCATATGTCCCTGGATAGTGTTTATTAGCAACCATGGGGAGGAGTGGCAGGTAGAAATGGGTTATTATCAGTGAAGCTTCAATCAAACCAGTCTAGGTCTCATCCTTAATTTAGTATCTCCACTTCTGACCATGCAAAGTTATGACAGACTTGAGCATAGCCCGAGGCTCAGAGAATGTTTTAAGAGCATGACATTGGTCTGTGTGCAATGACATTCCAAATAGACCTAAAGAGCTAAGTGGGAATTTCTAGTTGGTTTGGGACTGAAAAGTTAGAAGCTCTGTAGTGTCCCCTTGGTATTTACATAATTTCCCCCTTTTGTATTCAAATTACATATGCATCATTAAAAAAAAAAAAATAGGGCCACTGCTTTCTCTCTCCAGAAATCTGAGCACTGATATCATATTGTGCTTAGTTGTTTCATCAGGAAAGATAGTTTATAGGACTATGAATTCAAATAGTGGTCGACTGCTGCTTTTTAAATCACCAGGATCCTGAATATTAACTTCATATGTGCATATCTTTTTTTTTTTTTTTTTTTTTTTTTTTTGGTACGCGGGCCTCTCACTGCTGTGGCCTCTCCCGTTGCGGAGCACAGGCTCCGGACGCGCAGGCTCAGCAGCCATGGCTCACGGGCCCAGCCGCTCCGTGGCATATGGGATCCTCCCAGACCGGGGCACGAACCCGTATCCCCTGCATCAGCAGGCGGACTCCCAACCACTGCGCCACCAGAGAGGCCCATATGTGCATATCTTAAACCATAATTAAGTTGAACAGCAATCTGATGGAAGGTTCCATCTTGTAATGCTCAGACCTTATTCTCAGACTCCTTTGGGACACTACAGTTTTCTTTTTTCTACTCAACATCCTACATTTGATACACCTCTTTTGGGTTATATTTTACCGTGAAGTTATTTTAATTTAGGAAACTTTAAAAAATTGAAATAGGTTCCTCAATTTTGGGGCAATCTAGTAGGATGAAAAAGTTGTGTAATAGAGTGGAATAAGGTGTGCAGTGAGCATTTTTTTTTTTTAAAGTTCCTGGCAGGTGAAATGCTGTGTGGAATTATTTAATTGATTCTTTGTTAATTGATCATCTCTAATGAAAGAAAAGAGGGACTCAGAGAGAAAAATTGTGTGCGATAGTGGTATATTTCCATTTTTTCTTTTTAAAAGAAGTTTTGTGGAGTTATGAATTGAAAAATTCCTTCAAGTAACTGCACTTTCCTGGGACATTGGCAAAATAAACTTCTTTCTCCCCATCTGTCTTGGGGACTTCTATCAGGCAAAAAGGTTTAACATGGGGTGAATAAGTTATCAGAACCTCGCAGTTACTCAGCATTGACCTAAACTAGAGTAGTCCTTCCCAAATAAGGACCACATCTAGTAACATAGTGATCTGGGAGATTTCTAAATCCCCCTGAGACTTGCATGCAAAAATTCAAACTCAGTGGAAATGGGATGTGAGGAGGGTAATACAATATAGACTATACCATGACAGAAATATGCAGAGTGCTATAGAGGTACAGAAGCAAACAAACAAGCAACAACAAAACCCTCCAAAAAGACATACTGAGTTCAGCCCATGGGTGTAAGGGAAGGATTTCTGGAGGAGAATTGTACTTGACATGTCTCTTTAAGAATATGAAAGACTTAGGTGACAAAAGGGGTAGGGAGAGTGCTATGTGCAGAAGTAACTTAATCAGTATGGATGTGGAGGTGTGAAGGGTAACTTATGGATGGGGACATATTGGAGGGCTGTAGTAGATGAGATGGAGAGGTTGGTGTGGGTACCATGAAGAAGGCCACAAGTAACATGCCAGGGTGCTTGGATTTTTTGCTCTAGTTGCTGTAGTCCTGTTGAGTCTGTGCAGGGGAGTGGTTTGTTTAGATTTGTGTTTTAGGTCAATCAGTTATTTATAGTGAGTGGATTTCAAAACAGTGTGCTGGAAGCAAGGAGACCAGTTGGAACACAATAGCCATATTCTGGGCCCTTAATTAGAGTGGGAGTTACTAGAATAGAAAAAGGAGAGGGTTTGAGCAATATTAAGAGGTAAAGTTGTAAGGTTTAGACTGCTTGTTCATTAATCTTTAAATTAATATTCATTGGGTGCCTGTTATGTGCCAGGCACCAGTCAAGGTGCTTGGATACATCAGTGAACGACAGACAAACATCCCTGCTACCCTGGAGCTCACAGTTTAGTGAGGAACATGGGAAGGAACAAAAAGTAAATGTCTAGTATATTACATGGTGATAAGTGCTACAAAGTGGAGTAAGGGAATAGAAACTGTGGGAGCAGTATTACCAGATTTAGCCAAAAAAAAAAAAAAAAAAAAAAAAAATGTGATCCCTGATTAAATTTGAAATTCAGGCAAACAATGTATAAATTTTTACTATGGGTATATTCCATGCGTTTTGGGAGATTTACTTAGACTAAAAAAATATTTATTGTTGATTTGACATTTAAATGTACCCAGGTGTCCTGTATTTTATCTAACAACTCTAGTGTGGGTAGAGGTGCTATTTATAGAGGATAGTGAGTGAGTTCTCCCTAATATATGGTCTCTGAGTATTGCCCAGAAGGAAGTGCAGAGCAAGCCATGTTGCTATGTCTGAAAAGAACATGCTGATGAGGCAAAGGCCTGAATCAGGAGCAGGATGTGCTTTAAAGATTGCAAGGAGGCCAGTATGCAGTAAAGAAAAGGTAATCATAGGAAATATTCCAGACTTCCTGGGGACAGAAGTGAATACAATTATGGGGATTCTCTTTCTAAAAAAGAACGTGAAGTTACAAAAATTTGTTGTGAGTAAATATTTACTTAGAATAAGATAATTTACAAAAATTACAAAATTAAAAACATACAAAATACTGCAAACATCACAATATCCAGAGAAATAAAATGTTACCTTTATTAATTAACTTCCTGACACATATCCCAGTAATACATTTTACCTACATTTTTGGCTATATATGTTATAATCTTCTCTTCTTATTAAAATAATATTGTAATATCATTTTCTGTAGAGAGAGGAAAAACATATAATTCAGTCTTTCCTTTAGCACAGCTGATCAAAATTTTTGCTTTATTATTGATAATTGAGAAATATTTCCTTTAGCTAAATAATGTTGATGTCAAGTAAAGTTTCAGATTTTTGTCAAATTTGGGGAAAAAATCTCTATCAAACTTTCTTCATATATCAGTAGTAAGATTTCAGGATATTTCAAATTTTCTGAGGCAGAGACTGATCTTCGATAGTTTTTGAATCAATAGCTCTCAAGCAGTTTGTTGATGTCCTTGCTGTAGTAGTGTATTATAAATTTTATATTTGTCAATGTCAGGATAGAGCTGCAGCATGGAGTATATTTCTAAAAGAACAGCAGTACTTTGAGTAGGCCTCGATGAGAACTGAATCCTCCATGTATTATATTACATAGACTAGCTTCAGGTTCCATACATTTCAAACTCTTTTTCTCCTCCATCTTCCCAGTGCTCAGCACCCTAGCACCACTTCATATTGCAATAAGATTTCACGCTGCACTTCAGATCATGATACCCAGTGAGTTGGCAGTTAACAGTAATAACGACAGCTTAAAAGGGTGGCTAGCAACATCTTAACGGTACATGGAAGTGACTGCAAACTACTAGAGGAATAAAGATATTCCTCTAAACCCAAACTCTATGTATCCTCATGTCAGCTTCCCCTACAAATATGATTATGTTTAACAAATCATGAAGAGAAATGTGACAGACAATACATGTGAAGTCAGAGTAAAAACGGCCAGTTAACTGGTGGCAATTAAAGTATCTTTTATAATTTTTACAAAAAATGTGATCACATGAGCACTTTGTGAGGTCCTGTCCCAGGGGCTTTGAAGATTCCCATCCTAGTGGGGGGATCTTCATTAATTTCATGGTAAATTCACCTCTGCAATGATTAGCATCTATATGATTCTAATAATAAACATTGAATATTGATCTAACCAAAAAGATATTTTGAGTTTTATTAATTTTACTCTGCCCATTTTAACATATCTAAAAATTAGGATTGTCTTGTAATAAATGATATCTTACAAAATTTTTGGCCAGACAGCAATTCATAATAAGATTGTCATTACCTATGCAAGAATGCACATCAACAGGTGCCTGCATCTTGGTGTACTGGAGGTGCTCTATATATTTGATTTGGTAGTGGCTACATGAATATATACATATGTAAGGAACCAGTGGTATGGGAATAAAGTAAAGTGGTGAACTAGAATTATTTAGTGATATTCCCAAAAAGGAAATGGAAAATCTACCTAGCTATACATAATGCAAAACTGGATTAAGAGACTAACATCACAGTCATTCAGTATTTTAAGAATTATTTTATGAAAATGGCACTATCAACATTATTGATGCTACAGAGAGTGGTAGTCTGGAAAAACAGTAAAACTGCAAGTCAAACAAGTGATTTGCAACAGTCAGATTCTGAATTTGAAAAAATTAGGCTTACCTTAAAATAATTTATTTTGCTTATATTTTCAAGTTGAGTAAGTGATACATGATAAAACCTATGTCTGGTTAATTCTAAAAGACTTCTTTCAGTAGAAAGTCTAAGTGATAAAAAAGTTTTGTGTCATAGTTTAATTGGTAGTATCTTTCTTTGTTAGTGGTACATAAAATGATAGTGCATCTTAAAAAGTGATGGCCTCTTAGATAGATAAAATACAGTAACTATATTCAGAAGATGGGTGGCATAGCTGCGGATGTATGAAGGTATGGATGAGAGAGTGGTGAAAATGATGTAAATTATTATCTTTTTTTAGGATGAAGTCAATATATATTGCCTAAATCTGAAAAAAACAGGAAATGACAATGCAAGTGTATTATTTGGAGATAAATAAGATTATTTTGTTAGTTTGTTAGGGCTGCCATAACAAAGTTTGACCAACTGGGTAGCTTAAGAACAGAAATTAATTTTCTCATAGTTCTGGAGTCTAGAAGACCAAGATCAAAGTGTCAGCAGGGCTGGTTTCTTCTGAGGCCTCTTTCCTTGGCTTGTGGATTATTACCTTCCTATTTTTGTTCACATGATCTTCTCTGTGTGCCTGTCTGTATCCAAATTTTCTTTTCTTATAAGGACACCAGTCATAATTTGGTTATGGCCTACCCTAATGATCTCATTTTAACTTAATTACCTTTTCAAAGACCTTTTCTCCAAATAAGATTATGTTCTGAGGTACAGAGAGTTAAGGCTTCAGTATATGCATTTTGAGGGAAACACAATTCAACAAATATCAAACAATTCACCTAAATGATTAAAAAAATTTTTTTCCACTGAAGAGGATAATACGAGTTACTGTTGTTTTCTGAACAAATTTTTACTTACCATATACAACCTTGATTTAAAAAAATGCAAAAAAAAAAAAAAAAAGAAAAAGAAAGAAAAGCAAAGCAAAAGAGAATCAAGTGTTACCAAACTCAGGTCCAGCAGCTTGCTGCTCGGAAGTCAATATTCAAGAGGCAAGTGCTGGTAGAAGCAGAGGGTTGCTTTAATCAGAAAGCTGGCATTCTGGGGGAGAAGGTTGACTTGTGTCCCAAAACCAACTCCCAAGATTCTGCATAGCCATGAAAGTTTTTTTTTTTTTTTTTTTTTTTTTTTTCTGTACGTGGGCCTCTCACTGCTGTGGCCTCTCCCGTTGCGGAGCACAGGCTCCGGACACACACAGGCTCCACGGCCATGGCTCGTGGGCCCAGCCGCTCCGCGGCATGTGGGATCTTCCGGGATCGGGGCACGAACCCGTGTCCCCTGCATCGGCAGGCGGACTCTCAACCACTGCGCCACCAGGGAAGCCCTCCATGAAAGTTTTTAAAGGGAAAAGGGGAAGTAATCTCAGTTAATCATTGAGATAGGGGATCAGACTCATTGCCATCTCCTACGGCGCACAGGCTTGTCGATGCCTCATGATCTTTCTTTAGATGCTATCTCATTCATACATTTTGCTAGTGAGGTCACTGAAGGGGAAGCTGGTGAAAAGATCTGGTGATCTGTTAATTACTTATTCTTCATTTTTACTTCTTTGCTCTAAGGAGAGAACCAAGAGTTTAGGTAAGGTATTGTGTGATCAAAAGATTTGAGAGGTGTGCTTGGGCCTGAGATGAGTAGAGCATGGGGGTGCCTGGGTTAAAAGTTAGTTACAATATAGCTTTGCTAAAATGACAAGACAAAATAAGTGTCTCCTGCTGAGGGTGGTTTCCTGCAAAGAGCTGCTTATAAATCCCCACTTGTCAGACATCATCCCATTTCTATGGGATCATGGGCAAAGGTCTGTCTTTTGTAACTTCTTCATGTTGACATAGGGCACCATATTCTTAGAGTGGTAGATGTCGATGTGGGTCTGTAGCATCTCTTTGCTGGCAATTTTAGCTGCCTGCTTACACATATGAGCAGAATAAGCTACAATTACTTTGATGCCCACAAAGATATAGATTATTATGAGCAATCGTGTTAACACTCTCCTGAGGCCAGTTTTTGGAACTTTGCTAGCCATAGATTCAGTACTGCTCAAGATGGAGGAGCTTATGTCATGGCTATAGTCTGTCATCATGCAGTTAGCTTTTTTTCTCTCTGGTGTCAGTTATTGTATCTGTAAAACAACTTAGGAATGTGCATCAGACACTGAGTCTCTGACTCTGTTGTCCTAATCATCAACTGCTTGTACCTGCTCTTTTGTGACTCAGGGAGGCCTGGGAGACTTCAGCTTTTCTACAAACAAGGGGCAGGGGACATACAGGGGCCTTTGTGCTTGGTGGTAGGGGAGGGTCGTAGGGGTTTTGCTCAGTTTCAAGAGGAGAAAAGCTGGAGACAGTAAGTAGACTATCTTTTTGGGGAGTATTGTTATAAAGGAAATGGAGAAACAGCAGTAACTGGAGAGATATGTTGAGATAATTTATTGTTATTTTTTAATAGAAGTGTGTGTGTTTATGGGAATAATCCGAGAGAGAGATTGAGCCCTCCTGTTGAGAAGGGAATGGAGACTGAATGGAGTATACAGTGGCTGACTTCAGGGGACTCAAGGTAGGTGGGTCCTAATGTGGAGGTGAAGGATGTGGAGGCAAGAAGTATAGAAGGTCTTTTGGATTACTTCTGTTTCTCAAAGAAATGACATGCAAAATCATCAGCTGAGAAGGAAGACCAGAGATGGGTATTGGTCATCTGAAGAGGGGGAGAAATTATGTAATAGTTATTTGGAGAGAGAATGAACTGACTGGCGAGACACTGTAGGACTGCTGAGAGCACGCTGGAGTTTAGTGGTCATGAATCTAAAGTGAAGCCCGTCAGTATGTGGTGATTGACTATATGCTGGAGATGAGGAATGTTATTGAGGAAAGGAAAGCACCTAGAGTAGCTCCCGAGTTCTTGCCTTGAGCAATGGCAAGAACAATCAGGGCATGCAGGTGGGGACACAGATATGGATTAGAGAGTAGGGACGGTATGAATTCAGTTTTTTTTTTTTGCAGTACACGGGCCTCTCACTGTTGTGGCCTCTCCCATTGCGGAGCACAGGCTCCGGACGCACAGGCTCAGCAGCCATGGCTCACGGGCCCAGCTGCTCCGCGGCATGTGGGATCTTCCTGGACCGGGGCACGAACCCATGTCCCCTGCATCGGCAGGCAGACTCGACCACTGCGCCACCAGGGAAACCCCTCAGCTCACTTTTTAAACAGATCAGATTTAGGCTAAATGGCAATTAGAATAGGACCTAATCCATGAGTACTTCTTTGGTGTAACTACAGGATATCTAACAGAGTCATACAATACAATTTATTTGCACATCACATACTTCATAACACTGAAATCTTGAAATGTTTATAGTTAAAGAATCCAAAAAACAATTATAGAAATCAATAGTGTCAAGATAATGTTTAGGGAATAAATTAAAGCATTCAGTCATATGCCCAATGGCAGAGGAAAAAATGCTTTAAAGGGAACTATATTAATACATTTTTAATAGTATTATACATCATAATATGTAATATTATGAAATTGATCAGATTGACTTCATACAGTAATGCATTTTACATAATTTTATTAAATTATATTCACATTCAGTGCTTTATAATCATTTAAAACAGAGATGTCATTTTAAATTTTATAATGTGCTAAATAGTTAAATAATTCAATATGAAAATTTAATGTACCATTTTGATAACATACCAGGATTTATAGAAAATTAGTTTTTTATCTTTTATTCCTGAACCCCTAAAATAAAGAGTGTCAGCATATGAATTCAATTTGTATTTTCTCTTATAAAGGTTTCCCTTTAGTAGATTTAAAATACAATAGTTTTGGGGAATCTAATAAAATTTTTAGCTTCAAAAATTAAAATGTGGGGGCTTCCCTGGTGGCGCAGTGGTTGAGAGCCCACCTGCCGATGCAGGGAACACGGGTTCGTGCCCCAGTCCGGGAGGATCCCACATGCCGTGGAGCGGCTGGGCCCATGAGCCATGGCCGCTGAGCCTGCGCGTCCGGAGCCTGTGCTCCGCAACGGGAGAGGCCAAAACAGTGAGAGGCCAATGTACCACAAAAAAAATAAATAAATAAAAATAAAAAAAAAAATAAAATGTGTTCACTTAATCACAGTTTTCTGATCAATATATGGATTTATCCTATTGTGCCCTTTTGGAAGAAGGACTTTCTTCCACCTCCAGGATAGGTCATGCACAACAAAGTATTGGAATGTGTAAAATTTCTTGCTTATTTGTTATGTGTTTGCTTGTGTATGTTTGTGTGTGCATAGCTATGTTTAATACAGTTTCTCTAGTCTTGTTTATTTACATCTGGTACTTCACCATCATTTGACAGAGATAGCCCCTGCTGTATTGTATGTATTGTATATGCTATCTTTTTTCTTCCTCCTCCCATCATGCCACCTTTGAATTACAGGCTCTGTGAATAATACTAGGTGAATTCTTTCCTTTGCAGCTGTATACTAACACAGCTAATCATCTAGTAAATTTTGGGTTACTCTATATACTTAAATAGCTTTGCTATTAAGAAGGCAGGATTTATAGCAATTCTGTTCACAAACTTTGGAGTTAGACAATTTGGGGTTCACTCTTCCATTTTCTAGTCATGTGATTCTGAGTAAATCACTTAAGCTTTCTAAGCCTCAATTTCTCATGTGTTAAATAGGATAATAATATTAGCAGATAAAAACTACTGTATATAAAATAAACAGCAATGTCTTACTGTATAGTACAGGGAACTATATTCAATATCCTGTAATAAACCATAATGGAAAAGACTATGTACCTTGCTGTACACCAGAAAGTAACACAACATTGTAAATCAACTATACTTCAATTAAAAAAAAAAGAAAGAAAGTTAAAAAAAAAAAAAGATATGGTCTCTTTGATCAGAGTCAACTGGACTAGGGCTAGGACCTGAGTCAAGCCATGCCAGTCAAGGTCCTTCCCTAAAAGTTTTTAAACTAAAGCAGGAGAAAGAGCTTTATTGGATCTATCTCTGAGAGTGGAGCTAAGAGGTGAGGATCAGAAACTATTGGCAGCTTGTAAAGTACCACATGAAGGGATCACGCTGTTGGAGAATATGGTTAAAAGCAGAAAAAATCATTACTTTAGTCATTTATTTTACGTTTGTCAAGCACTTACTTGCTAGGTAGTGATGAGCACTGAGGACACAATGGTGAGTAGAACCAGACAAGACTCCTCCTGTTTCTTGGAGTGCCTCAGTGAATGAAATGTATAATGTTGGAGACAGGAACTGATGGAATAAACACAACCATGAGTGACTGATTTCACACTAAGTGCTATGAAGGAAGGGATAATGGTCTAAAGACAGCATTGACTAGAGAGTCAGAAAAGTCTTCTGTGAGTAAGTTACACTTGAGCTGATATAAAGAATCAGAGTGGCTATCTAGGCAAAGATGGAGAGGAGTGTGGCTCAGGTAGGAAAAATGGTGCGTAAAGAATGTAAAGAGGAACAGGCAGACTTAAAGATACTAAAAGAGGGCTTCCCTGGTGGCGCAGTGGTTGAGAGTCCGCCTGCCGATTCAGGGGTCACGGGTTCGTGCCCCAGTCTGGGAAGATCCCACATGCTGCAGAGTGGCTGGGCCCATGAGCCATGGCCGCTGAGCCTGCACATCCAGAGCCTGTGCTCCGCAACGGGAGAGGCCACAGCAGTGAGAGGCCTGCGTACCGCAAAAATATATATATATATACTAAAAGAAAACTAAATGATGGAATGATTCAGAATATAGACTATGGGCTCAAAATGCTTCATTTCAAACAGAAAGCATTCAGTAACTAGCTGTGGCTCTTTGGGCAAACTATTTAATGATGTTCTGCATCAACTGCATCAGGTGACACAAGTTACATAGCAACCTCAGTGTGGCCTATGAGGACTAAGTGAAATCATTTAAGTAAAGCACTCAGCACAATGTGTTCAGCATACACTAAGAGTTCACCGTACATTTGCCATCCCAGAGGGTGAGTGATGTAAGAAGAGGCTGAGAGGTAGCCCAGAGCATGAGTTTATTTGATTTCCATAATGGAAAGATCTCAAAATCTGCAGAGTAGAAAAGAGATTTGATGAAGACAAGATGTGATTTAAAAAAAGAGGGAATTCCCTTGCAGTCCTGTGGTTAAGACTCCACGCTTCCACTGCAGGTGGCAAGGGATTGATCCCTGGTCAGGGAACTAAGATCCCACAAAGAAAAAAAAAAAAAAAAGATTAGATGTAGTGAGACAATCGCTATGCTACAGGGCTAGGTGATAGCAGCTTTGATATGGTGGTGGCAATGCAGGGGACAGATTTTAGAATGTTGGGGAAGTGAATTCTACAGGACTTGGAGATGGGAAATGAATGTAAAGGAGAAAAATGTATCAGGAGTACCATGGAAACTCTAAGAGATGAGGAGGTGGAGGGATAGATCATACACATAAGTACAAAAAGATATAATGCAGGATAATAAGTCTTCACCAATGTAGGAACATTGCTAAGTGAGCACAGAGGATGGAACATGTTTGGTTTGTAAACAATCTGAGGATCCTTAGGAATTTCCATTATAGAGTTTGGAAATTTGCTGCTTTTTTTTTTTTTTTTACTTTCAAAATAGGGAGAGAATCATATTAGGATTATTTTCTTATGCTTCCCCCTAAAAAATCAGGTAGTAATGCACCCAAAGCATAACATTTAAATAGCTGTTTGAGTGGTTTGTCTTTATGTTTTATTGTTTTATCACAATTCTCCTATACTTTGAAATACATCATTTAATGCTGATTTCTAAATACAAAACATAATTAGAAAAAGTGAGCATTTCTGATAGACAGATCAGATAATAGATATTGGACCCTTGGATCTCCCCAAGCAGAGATGACTCTTATCTTTTGTGGGGAAAGTAAGCTGAGAAGGGGAAAGGAAGGGAAGTGCTCACTCCATGCTCTTCGTCCTCTTCTGGGAGAGAAGTATTTCCTTCCCTGTGTATGGAAATTTGAGGAAAAGGGATTAGCAACCCCTTCACAGCAGAATGATAGAGCAAGTTAAAACTAAGTAATTGATTGAGTTTCCAGAAATTGAACTTCTGAATGTGTGGGTGCCACATTTTAGTTTTAATAAAACAACAAAGACATTTGGTATAAGAATACTTTCTTCTTTAATAATTTGAATTGTATGCAAACAAAAATCGATAATCAAATTTTAAAATGAATACAAATTTATGTTTCTTAAAATTGATTCAAAATATATATCATTGATGAATAAAAACTAGCTGTGGTAAGAAACTATAGTTTTATTAAAATGATAAAATCCTTTGGAGGAAACAAAAAAGCGGGGAGCAAGATCACACAATCTTTAGGATTTTACAAAAATCCTAAACTGTAAGCTCCATTGCTTATGTTGGATATGCAAACACTTGATTTCATTTTTAAAATGCTATGTCTTTTAAATTTTTTTATATCATGACTAAAGATGTCAATACTTAAAGAATTTATTCTCAAAAAATTTAGAATTTCAAAATTCTTATTCATATTGATGCCATGATGTTCTATTGTGAAAATGAATTTTGATCATCTTAATGTTCACTTACTAAATGTTTGTTTATATGCAGTATAGTATTAGTTTTCTGTTGATGCCCTAACAAATTACCACACATTTTGTGGCTTAAGACAGCACACATTTCTTATCTCACAGTTCTTTAGGTTAGAAGGCAAACATGGTCTCACTGGGCTAAAATCAAGGTGTCAGTAGAGCTGCATTCTGTACAGGATAATCTGCTTCCAGGTTCCTTCAGGATCTTGGTAGAATTCAGTTCCATGCAGTTGAAGGACTGAGGTCCCCATTTCCTTACTGACTTTTGACCAGGAGTCCTTTTCAGCTTCTGGATGCTGACCAAGTACCTTAATCTTCAAAGCTGGCAAAGGTGGGCCAAATCATTTTCAGATTTCTTTCTGACCTCCTCTTTGACCTCATCTCTTCTACTTCTTTCACATTTCTTTGACTTCATCTGGAGAAAGTTCTCTGCCTTTAAAGGCTCATGTGGTTGGACACACTGGGATAATCTAGAATAATGAAAATCTCCCTGTTTTATGGTGCCTAGCCTTAATTACATCTACAGAGGCCCTTTGCCATGTAACAGTGTTACATATTTAGGGGCCTAGGGATTAAGGTGTAGAAGTCTTTGGTGGGGGGCCGTTATTCTGCCACCACAAGTATGTATTCTGAAATAGTTATTTGTTTCAATTTTTGGAGTGTCCATAGAGTCTGAGAAGTTTTTTACTAATAAACAATTAAGAAAATATATATAACATATGTAATGCATTTTTATAAGGAAATTTGTAAATCATACTTATATTAGCTAACATTGTTTTATATCTTAAATTACCATTAAATTACATATGTTTGGTAACTCCCTTTGAAGTAAATGAGCAACATTTATTCTCAATAAAGCTTCCATTTTAACTATTTTAAATATCATTAGCACAAATTCATTATAAATTACATTCCAGATTTCATACAGGGTTTATTTACCCAGCACTTGTTATATATGAAAAGTTAACTAAGATAATATTAATATTAGTTTTAGTAAATGCCCTGCAGTTAACTAGAATCTACTTAATATGAGAAGCAATTCTTGCTTTCTTTTATAATATTCACAATGGACAAATATCAAATCCATGTTTAGTTTATACTTATTAATCTAACCATTTAGACTATTTTATTTTTATTCTAATGATATATGTGAATTCAGAAGTGTAATTTAAAATACGTCGACTTTAAATCTTCAGTGTTTTATGTCATTAATTATTTTAAAAGATACATAAATTCTCTGTAATTATCCAGCTTATCACTATTTTAATGTAACACCCTCTTTTAAAAATGTAATTTGGATTTTTGGCATTAGTCCTTGATTCATATTTTATCCAACCTCCACAGTCTTGGATATCCCCTGCAGAGATGGATCCATTCCTAACAAGGATCTTTTTTTCAGAACTTGGTAATGATTATAATACAGATGACAATCCCTGTCACTCTTTTTAGGCTGTAGTTTTAAGAGACAGAAAGATGCTCCCTGATCCTTCTTAAGCCCCTGTTTAAATGTAAATTAGAAGAGACCAATTTACATTACTTATTCCAGGCATCCATATGCAACACCAGATTGCAAAAAACAATATTTGTAAGAAGCTATCCCTCTATTTATCTTATGACACTCATCACTATGACACTTTAGTGCTTGCGCTGCCAAACTAGAATCATTTCAATTATCTACCTAAGGGAAAACCATCCAAAACAGTCAGCCCTTTGTGTCTTTCAGAGCTAAATTGAGTAAGTGGAGAATGAGTGACTTTTTAGTGTTCTTGGTCTAATTAGATAGCAGTTGGTCAAAGGGGTTATTTGCATCTTTTCATGAATGAGAGAGATTAAATGCCCTTAGCTGGATTTTGAAAGGCAGAAGAGGACCTTAGATGGCCTAATATCACCTTTTCCACTGAAGATTTTAATTTTTAAAAGGTTCCATCTTTAGGTAAATGAGGGGACAGTATCATGGACTGAAGGCAATTATTAGCAGCATTCAAGGGCAAAGAAGAAAGAAAAGTAACAAGACCGTCCCCCCAGCCTTTTAAAGGAAGGTTAGGGCTTCCCTGGTGGCGCAGTGGTTGAGAGCCCGCCTGCCGATGCAGGGGACACGGGTTCGTGCCCCGATCTGGTAAGATCCCACATGCCACGGAGCGGCTGGGCCCGTGAGCCATGGCTGCTGAGCCTGCGCGTCCGAAGCCTGTGCTCCGCAACGGGAGAGGCCACAACAGTGAGAGGCCCACGTACCGCAAAAAAAAAAAAAAAAAAAAGGAAGGTTAAAGTAAAAAGAAAAAAGAGCTTCACCTGTGAAAGGAGAAACTTCCTTTCTCTAAATTTTCATCGAGTTTTCTAGTAAATGTTAAGTTTGGTGATTTTGTGTACTATTAATTTAAAACTGGACTATGGACATTCTTTCTTATCAGCAGAACTGCAGTTATTATCACCAAATATCATTATCATTTGAAAACAAAGAGGCCAGGAAAACAGAACACTCTCCTTGTTGGTTTTAATGAATAAAGCCTCACTGATATCATTTATATAAGGTGTCACCTAAAACTCTTTGAATTGTAATCTTTCTTCATTCCCATTTATAATCTGTGGAATTTTAGTTCCCTGAGCCTCACTGTTCTCAGCTGCAAAAGTGGATCAATATGACTCATTTCATAGGTTTGTTTAAATAGCTAATTGAAATTATGCTTGTGACATCTTTTGCATATATTTATTATCTAAGATGCTATTATTATATTATTTATTTTACTTGATGCTCATAACAAATTTGTGAAATAAGCAAGGAAAGGATTATTATTATCATTTCACAGTGGAAGAAACTGAGATTTAGAATTAGTTAGAGGCTTTTTTGTATGTGATAGAATGTCCACAGTGATTTCCACCACTCATTGCTGCTTCTCAGCCATGCAATTTTCCATATAGATATGAAAGAGACATAATTTAGAGTATCTTCTTGATTTGAAGATGTTCAGTCACCTACCGTCTGCACAGCACACTGCTAAAGATGCTGGAGGAAACACAGAAGCATAATTATTGTACACACTGCCTATTCAGTAGACATGGGGTCTCTTCTCCTGCTTGGTTCATGGTCCTTCCTGGCTCAGAGAGTTCGCTCAAAAGCATAGTCATGGGGTTGAGGTCACCATGAATACAATGTTGCTGATAATGTACATTCTCTTAGAGACTAAGGACTTGGTGTTAAAGCTGGCTTCCTCCTCTATTTGATCTTTAGGACAAAATCTCTTCTCATTGCCCATTATGTTTTCCCTTTCCTATTTTTTCTCATTGAATAGACTTTCATTGGAAGATAAACTGTTAAGCCTGAGCTCTCTAGTAGATAATGCATTATTTCCTCTATGTGTTTGTTTGTTTATTTTTTAAAAAAATATTTATTTATTTATTTTGGCCACGCCGGGTCTTAGTTGCAGCATTCGGGATCTTCGCTGTGGCACGTGGGATATTTTAGTTGCAACATGCGGGCTTCTTTGTTGTGGCATGTGAACTCTTAGTTGCGGCATGCATGCCGGATCTAGTTCCGTGACCAGGGATCGACCCGGGCCCCCTGCATTGGGAGCACAGAGCCTTACCCCCTGGACCACCAGGGAAGTCCTCTTCTATGTATTTATTTTAGTGACTCTGAAAAAATCCAATAACGAGCCTTGAAAGTGTAAGTTTAGATGATTTTTCTTTCCATCTCAGTATTAAAATTAGCCATCATTTGGTATTTACTTAAAATGTCAGTAAGACATTTGAATTTTTCTTCCTTGATATAGAGTTTAACCAAGAATGGTTAATGTTTCAAAGGAAACATTATTTTAAAAAAATAATGGATTAAATTAAGAAGATTGTACATGATATTCTATAAAGTTTTTCTTCTATAGCTTTTACAACATTAAAAAGAGCTAGCATTATCTTTAGAGTGACAAAGGAGATAGCAACCTGAGTATGTTGTATCACATAACATGAATGTAGATCGAATCAAATGTCTACGTATTTGGGTGTTTTATGTGGTGTGTGTGTGTGTGTGGTGGGGGGAGAATTTAGTGAATTAGAGCAGGATGGAATTAAAAGTGGGAGAGAGAATAAAATCAACATAAAATGGAACACACAAAGTATCCAAATGCTCCAAAACCCTAAATCCTGATTTTGGTCAGAATCCAAGGGAACACACACTTTATATGTTTCTTGCTGTGTATTTTCTCCCCCTGCTTGTTATTCCCTTTCTATTCCATTATATCTGGTTTAAATCTGTTGGGTAATAAGACAACTCTAGTGAGCTATATTTTTTCTTCCAGTTTAACTTCTATATGAGGTCTATATAACCAGAAGAATCTGTCAGGAGGCAAAGAGCATGACCCACAGCATAAGAATATTTCTGATTGATAGAGAACCAGGTTTGTTATAGTAAATTCCAACAGCCACTTTTCTTGGGTTGGTTCCTTATAGTGCAGTCTTAAATATGTATGGCCATCTTGCCAAGGAGACGGGGATAGTTCTCTCTCTCTAATTGAAATTGCGTAGGGAAGACACAGGAAATACCCATTCACAATATAAAGGGGAACAAATAAAATATTTTGAGATGTACATCTCCAAATTGTAAAAACTACATGAGATTGTCTTTATTCCTGATTTTACATACCCATTATATTTTAGAATCCCAAATATCTGATAGAGCAGAATGAACTGTTTTTTAAAGATATGTTTATGGGGTTGTAGGGAACATTTTTCTCTCATGATAAACTGTCACCAACCATACATCTGTATTTTAGAGCTGGAAAGTGTCATAAACCACTGAGTATAACCCTCATTTAATAGATATGTAAACTGAATTGTATATGGAAACAGTAACTTGCCTAATTTTGCATAGCAGTTTAGTGAAAACTTCTGAATAAGGACATATTTAGGTTTCCAGGGAATCTTATATATTAGAAAAACCTAAGAAATTTTCAGGAAAAAGAAGAGAAAAAAATCCTAAAATTATTGTTCAGTGAGCAAGATGTTCTAATTTGACTCAGCTAACAATAGGAACAATCTAACTACTCTTTTCAAACCTAAGTGATATGTGGCTTCCTGATAATACAGTTCTTTCAGCTGTACCTACCCAACATGGCTTTTTATGGTGAATGTCACCTCACAGCTGAAGCAAGTTTATGGGGCACTGCAGTTCCCCGGGTGCTCTTTGTTCAGTGGAGAACCAGAGAACTTCAGTCTCGGGAACTGTGAATCCACCAGCTTTCATCAGTCTGAAATGCATTTTAAATCAATGTCAGGCTGGCTGCAAAATTTATGTCGCCAACTTCATAGTAACTCCACCTGCCCCATAGTCCTGTGAGTACCTATGCCAATTACACATGATAAAACATAAGACATAGCAGAAACCACCAGTTTTTTGCTATTTTTGAAAAAAGAGATGAAAATGCGGAATCAAACACAATAATTCTAATCAGTGTCATAGAGCAAAAAAACCCCCAAAAAACAAACAAAAAAAACCACCAAAACTCCTCGGTATGTTATCATGGATGTAAAGAAAGTATATACATATAGAAGCTTTATGTTGCTACACATGCCAAAGTGAAACTATTAAATTTTGGTGTCTTCCCTAAAGAATGCTGAAAATCTTTCATTTTCTTTTGTTTGGTATTTCTGAAACCATCTTTTCTCACATGTGAGTTTGGTTAGTTACTATTTCAAACATTATTATACTGAAAACGTTATTATACTAAAAATTCAAATAAAATGATTTTGCCTTTGGTCTCAGATTCCACACGGGATTCTTCAATCATCAGTGAGGAAGGTTTGATTTTTTCCATATTGAAACCAGTCTCTTTAGTGCTTCAGGACTAGGACTGAAATATCTCTGGTTTTAATTTCATGTCACTAATGTCATCAGAGATGGTATATTTTGTTCTTCATTATTTCCCTGATTGGCAATTACCTGACCAGAAGTGGTAGGTACTTCATGAAGCAGTGCTTATCAGTCATCTGCCTGAAGGTACAATTTTGCTGAATATGGTTTTGCTACAGTGACAAATGGGAACACAACTTAATGGCCTGATAATGTGCTTTGCCTTACTGGCGTTGCTGGGAAAGTTGTAGACAATTTGGTTGTATTGAAAGATGCTTTCATATTGTCCAGATTAGAGGGAGAATTAAGTACTGGCTGTAACCAGAAAAGGGAATAAGGAGAGAGTAAAAAATAAATAAATCAGGAGAAACAAGAAAAGGTGACTGAGAAAGGGAGTGGAAGCCAACTTACACATCTCTCTGTCCGTTGCTTGGGAGACAGAGGGAGGGAGAGTAGGGAATAGAGTTTTATTTAACACATTGGGAAGCGACAGAGGGCGTTGATTAAACATGCAAGTGTGGAGCCAGAATACCTGGGCTTAAAGCTTATCTTTAACATTTCCTGCTGTGGGAGCAGTGGCAAACTGCTTAACCTAAGTAAGTCTCAGTTACTTCACTCCAAAATAGGGCTACTAATAGTACTTACCTTGTAGATCTATTGGGAAGGTTCCATGAGATAAACTGTGTCTTGATCTTTAGTCCAGGGCATGATCCTCTATAAATGTTGGCTGTTATTACTATTAAATCTCAAGAGTGTGTTGTGCTTATGATTCAGGAAGCTCTAAGGAAAACTGTAAAGCCAGAGAAAAAGAATATAAAATTATTTTTGTTGATAAAAGGGATTTTATACAACAAATATATGCTACAATGGCTACAATGTAAACTTGCTGGAAATAACTTTCAAAGAGTGTGGGATTGCAACAGTCAATTTTAAGTTGGAAGAAAAGTAGTTATCACTTTTTAGGTACAGGTAGAATTACCTAATGGATTCCATACATAATGTAAAACTGTATGCCTGGCTTGCTTTCCCTGGCTCCATTTGAATGGGGAGAATGAGAAATCTAGCAGAAGATGACTTGGCATTTGGAGCAGCACAATTTTATACTCATTGTCTCTGGAGACCCTGGTGAGACAAGATACTGTGAAAGTTGCTGGAAAGGGGACACAAGTTTCTATCCATTCTTCTTAGGTTAGTGAAATCTTGAGGCCATAATTCATCACCAGACTAGGCTTAACCTAACGGGAACCCTCTGCTTTGGTGGTTAAACTGTCTGGTGTAGACTAAGTGGTAATGTACAGGTACACTTATGATGGGGATAGATGGGCAGGTTTCCTTATGGGTTGCAGTTTCTATATTATAAAAATTGTTATAAACATTTTTCTCCCTGGCAGGTTATAAGAATTGAAAAAAATATCACTTATATATATATAAAAAAAAAAAAACCACCTAGCACAATGTTTGGTACATAGTAGTTGTGCTACAACTGTTAATTCACTTTCCTTCACCTATTGGTTTAGAATTTCTTTCACTATTTCTTTAGAGGCTTTCTTCCTTATACCCTATTGTGACATCCAGTTGACAGCATGATGATTTCTCATTCATTGTTCTTGCCTACTCAGTCAAAAATGTACTGCTTTTTGTTGGACATTGCATATTCCTTTGTCCACTCTCTTGGTCCTCTGACAGATGTTCTTATCGGTTGCCTTCTGTGTTCAGGATCTTCCTTTGACTTCTCTGGGTTCATTTGCCCCCACACCCTCTACTCTGCTCTGCTTTAATGGACTACATCAGTGGTCCACATGCTTCCTGGCTTCTGGCTGGGTTTGACCAATAGATAAAGAGAAAACAGTGAGTATGAGGACTTTATTTCCTCAGCTCCCTTCCCATGGGGTCACCAGGACTGATTGCAGCAGGTTAAGTAGTCCTTTCCACATAGTTCTGTCTCTTCATTCAGATTAACACCTGCTTTCCCCTTCCCATCAGACCTGAGGGTAGCTCTTCACTGTTACTAGATCAAGATCTTTATAAATATCTCCCTTTTAAACTCTTCTCTAATTACCCAGTTTGAACATGCTGTCTCTTTCCAGCTGTGAGACATGGAAGGATATACTGCCTCTGTACTGGGATTCCACCACTATTGATCTTACTTCTCTATATTCATATGAGTACCTATCTTACATCTAAAAAGTTTCAGATCTGTAAGAAAATCAAAGCACATTTAAATAATACACATGTCAGTATAGATCACTCTGGTTTCCAGGTTTCACTGGTCTAATTACTAGGTGACTGAGTGGGTGAGTTTCTAACCTGTAAATACATTTTTCATGTCTTAATATGAACCTGGAACCTGGCTAATGATATAATATATTTTTTGGAATTTAATATATAATGGTTTCCTTTCAAGATATCTTGTTTAGAAAGTAATGGCTGATTGTCAATGGACTTTATAAATAAGATGATCTCAGATATGGCCTTTCAGGGTAGAATTATAAGGAGGTTTCATGTTCTGAGGGTACTTGTTTAATTATACACTTATATCACTAACCCAAACATTAGATAAAATGATAGGTTATTTTAGTAAATTCTAAATGGAATTTACTACTGTTTTTAAAATTTTTTTATCACTTAAAACCCCAAAGATCTGAAATCAACACCTGAGTAGAAATGTATTCAAGAATATAAAACATACAAGGAAAGGAGGTTTATTAGAAATTAAATGTCCTCCTTAATTAGATCTGGTGTTCACATCTGAGGAAAATCAAATGGCCTTTAGCAAACACTTTACAAGCATGCTTTTTGTGTAAGGAAAGGTAGATGACATAATGATCAATTATGAGACTGACATACTATTTTCTTTTATCTTTGGCTGCTCTGCTAAAATTCAAAGTACTGTGTTATACTACAGCATATCTTTTAGGTGTGTATTTTATTTGCTAATTAATGTTGGTAGTTCCTCAATTTGTAGCCAATATGGCACTAGGCATTGCATTAGAAAGATATTTGTTGTGTACTGACATGTACTATTAAAAAACAAAAACTAAATTTATTATATTTTCTACAGTGTTTTTATAGAGGATTTTTAAAGAGGCTTTTTTGATTTATATGTATTCTCTGGGGAAAATAAATGTTAAGACAGAATTTGACATTCTGGTATAAAGAACTGTATATCCTTGCTTGTATGATAACTTCAATATAACCATCTTAGGTAAAATTTGCAAAGGTTGTCCAAATGCTATCTTTTTTCCAAGTACAGTATTGCGTATGTAACATGATATTTGTCTTAATCAGTTATATATTAAAGTAACATAACATATAAAATATATTTTATTATTGGATATATATATCCTATTTATTGATTTATTCAGCAAATATTTATTGAGAATCTCTGATATTCTGGGCAGTAGAGCTACTAAAGTGAGCTCAACATGGTCTCTGCCCTCAGGAACATTACGTATGATTAAACATTTGCTGTAGATATGAGCAAACTTATCCATAAAGAATACAATCATTTAGGACAACTTAAAGACAGAAATAGAAAAGTTTTTTTAAAAATATGTTAATCAAGCCTTTTTTATAAAAAATAATAAAGTTATTTATTTATTTATCTATTTTTGGCTGCATTGGGTGTTCGTGGCTGTGCACGGGCTTTTCTCTAGTTGCGGCGAGCAGGGGCTACTCTTCATTGCGGTGCACGAGTTTCTCATTGCAGTGGCTTCTCTTGTTGCAGAGCACAGGCTTTAGACGTGCAGGCTTCAGTAGTTGTGGCACGAGGGCTCAGTAGTTGTGGCTTGTGGGCTCTAGAGTGCAGGCTCAGTAGTTGTGGTGCATGGGCTTAGTTGCTCCGTGGCATGTTGGATCTTCCTGGAACAGGGCTTGAACCCTGTCCTCTGCATTGGCAGGTGGATTCTTAACCACTGCACCACCAGGGAAGTCCAAACCTTTTTGAAAACAGTGGATTGCCTCTCAGCTAATCTCAAATAAATTTAAATACCAGGTCTTGGGGTATCTTTTTTCTTATTCCTACTTTGAATCAATATGGTTCTCTTCTGTCAACAAAAGTTAAACAACTTCCTTCCTTGGATCCTTAGTTTATAATTTAAAAAATAGATTTCAGTTACACTGTTAATGTTTTTACCACCTATAGTATTATATGGTTTGACCTTATTTAGATGTCATTAAATAATATCTTTGAGGTATTTAGTTTTTCAAACATATCTTTATTTTTCCTAGGAGTGACGGCTTTTTTATGTTGTTAGGAAAAATGGTTTCATTTTCTGAACACATTATCTGATTGCTAGATTTATATATTCTGTACAATTTACAGATTAAAAAAAACCCAATGAATTGACTGAATAACCCATTGTCCACTAATATGTTCAGGAGATGCCCAAATAAGACCTGAGCAAGCTATGCATAATGACAAATTGGCAGAGGGCAATTTGGGAACCTTACTGACCTCCCAAGACAGTGTCAAAGGTTTCATTAATTTTACAACTTATAAAAAGAAATAAAAAATAATGGAAATATAACAATTATTATAATGTGATAATAAAAATAAAGAAAATAAATTATTAATGGCACAATTAAATGAAAATATGGTAGAAAATGTAATATAACTAGAAATGATACAACCTATAACCACACATTTAAAAAGGCATTTCATTGCAACTGTTCACAGCATGGTCACCCAAGTTGAATATCATGACATGGCTAATGGTTCACTTGATACTTCCCAAAGTTTAGAGAGCAGCAGGGATAAGAAAATTCATTTGTCATTTGAGCCCTTATGAATGACTAAGAGAATTACGTTCTCCTCCACATTCAGCAGGCAATGGCAAGAAGAGTGGGAGGCAAATGATGGAGGCCCCTGACATCTAACACAAGAACTGAAAGATGTACAGCTGTTGATGAAGGAAGGAAATGTTGTCGTTTAGTGTGGGTGGAGAAACAGTATCTTCTGGAAGGGAAAAGCAGGATCCTGGCAGGAAGGAATTTCAGATCACATAGTATTGAAATCACTGATCCTGAAAACAGTACAGAAGTAGCCTTGAGTCTTCATAGAGTGTGTGTTCTGCAATAATCAACTCAGCGGTGGTTCTTCCCATCTCACATGGATATGTTTGTAAAACAACAGTGCCACCAGTGGAATTTGGTTATCAAACGTGGCTGTGTAAAACCATTCAGAGGGAAGGAAGAACAGACCTCCTCTAAAACAATTTTGCTTCATTAACCAGAAAGATTGTTTGGAAAACTTTAAAAGCAAAAAAAAAAAAAAAAAAAAAAAAAAATTACAGGAAATAATTGTTGAAAACTTTAACAAAATTTTCATAAAGACTTTAAAAGATTAAATTGTAAAAGAAGATCAGAGATTGAAAATACTGCTAGGGATTAAAAACTGCTTATTGAAGAAAAAACAAATAATAAGAATCTATGGGCCATTTTCTATATGATGAAAGGTAAATGGATACTCTGAAGACTTTACTGTGAGTGGAATGTTCAGTATATTTATGACCTGTGGACAGGGAGGATGACGGGGAGGGGGAGAGGGAGGGATAAATTTCTAGATCTGCCAGTGTTACAAAACTATTTAGATTAAGGATTGGTAAGCACCCAGAACCCACTTTCAGATTTAAAAAATATTTTTGAAATCCTTATAATATGTAAGGAGTTTTAAAATCCTTGAGAGTGCATACACATAATAATAATTTTATTGCTTATCTCATTCAGTAGTTACTATATTCAGTCTCAAATAAGCCAGTATTTTAGTCACTGACCAAGAAATTTCTATAAAGTTTGTGAGGTGCAGAAATCCTTCAGATGTAATATATAAAGCATTAGTGAGGAGAAATTATAAAAATTATAACCCTATAACCCTTTCAATTTTAAAATGAGTTATCTGTGTATTAAGTGCTGATGGTGTAAGTTAAAAGTACATAGGGAGAGCTTAAATATATGAGTGGGGCACAAAATGAGTACCCTTATCTTCCATTTTCTCTGGCCACTTTCAGGCATAATACAGATCAATTAACTTTCTAATCCATTAATAAATATGGTTTCTCACCTGAATGTGCTGAAATGAAAGTCTAAAAATATCCTGATTCAAGACTGCAGTGGTTTCTTATTTTGCCTCCTTGCTTCAGCTCACAATTTATTGCTGAAATCAAGCCATACTGTATCTAGTAGTAACCTTTGTGTGTTTTATTCAAGGGTTGTAACCTTTGTATGCCTTCTTGAAAAAAAAAGTTGTTTCCGTGATTATGTTCCTTGAGACATAGGTGAATTTATCTAGAAAATTTATAATAAAAATGCTGTGCAAGGTATTGGACATCTGAAGGAGACATGAGGCAACATGGAGTGTTAAATATGCTGGAATGTAGAAGAATCACTTTCTGAATGTGAGCCCTGCAATATCCACCACATGCCAGAGCTAACCTCTGGGAATAACATACTTGTATTCATTAGAAAAACAAAGTGGGTGATAATGGACTAAAATTATGGAATCTTCAAATTAGACAGTTTTACTATGAGCAAATGATGAAAGAATTTTCTAAAGTGAAATTACGTAGAAATTTCTGCCAGCTATTATAGAAGAGAAACTTGTAGAAATCATCTGACACTTTATGAAAATATAAATAAATTTTAAAGAAGGGAAAAAAGAGAAGAAAGCTAGGAGAAAAAAAAAGCTGGGAACTAGAACTTTGTAAGATTTAAATTTAGGAGCTAAGTCTTGTCAGTTTTTATTTGTTAATAAGATTGAGGAAATTGGTGGCAAGTATAGATGGTAAAAAGACCGTATTCTGGATTCAGCCTTCAAAGGGTATATCTTTTTCATGGAATCCCTTTTTTCTTTCTCGACACTCTTGCAGATGATTTAGTCCACTGTTCCAACTTTAACTTGCACTTACAACCTGGTGACATTTAAATAAATATCTCCAACCCCAGTATCTCTCAGAAGCTCCAGATCCGAATTTTCAAGTGTTTACTGGACATAGGTACCCAAATGTTTTACAGGCATCTCAAACCCAACCTGTTTGTTGCTCCCCCATTCCTTCTATTTCAAAACTTCCTGTATTCATATCTTAATTGATGTACTGCTCTGTACACAATTACCCAAGCTAGAAGTATCAAAGTAAAATCTAACCACTTTCCCTTTGTAGCTCCTTAAATCCAATCCACCAGCACATTTTTTTCAGTTATATTTTCATAAAAATTTTACCAAGTCCACTCCTCTTTTTTTTAGACAACATTGCTCTAGAGACCTTTATCATTTATTTTCTAGATGATTTCCATAATTTCCACTTAACCGTACTCAGTCTCTCCCCTTCTCCAGCCTGTGTTCCATATAACCCCCAGTTATATTTCTTACACGGACATATGTATGTCTACCCATTCTTCACAAAAACTATTTATGATTCCCAAATTCCTAAGAAAGTGGTCCAAATTCTTTAGCTTGTACTATACACTCCAGGAACATTGGATTAATTGGTTATTCCATGGGAAAACCTGGTTTGATGCCTCATGTTCTTGCTCTAGAAATCCCCTTTCCTTAGAATTACATTTTGTCCAGTCTCTTCTTATGGAACTTGTAAAATTTCTGGTTATCCTTCAACTCCCAAATCAAATACCACCTCTTCTTTCAGACTTTTTCTGACTCTCTCTTGCAGAGTTATTCATTCTGCATTCATTAAATTTGTATAATATCTCTGTTAAAACATGAACCAAATTGTATTAGAGGTTGTTTTTGTTTGTTTGATTCTATCTATATAATTCTCTGTTCCATTATTTCTCTCTGACTTATTTTTTTAATCCTAGAGTTCTTTTTATAAAACTACAAGATCCTTGAGGTCAAGGACCTTTGTATATGTGCCAAGCAGAGGATTAAACATGTAGCAGGGCCTCAGTAAAGGTATAATGGATGAACCAGCTGAGAGGGAGACATACAAATAAGAACCTGAGAGATCTGAGCATTCACCATGGACTATGGAAAAAGTTGTTGAATAAGAATAAGTAAAATGATTTCTAACTGATACTAAAGTTCAGCTAAGATTGAAAACCTTCATAATGGGCCTAATCAACACATGCAGTGCTGGAGTTAATGGGGCAGAACAACAAGGGAGAAAAGAGAATTTAAGCTTATGGAAACGTTGATACAGTCGAAGTGTTTATCCAAGGGGCCCCAGAGTAGTTAGATAAATGAATCAAGATGGAATAAATTGATCAAAGTGAGCCTAAGACCATGAGCATTCTCCACTTGCATGAGTTTCTGGAGAAGTGGCACCGTCATGGAAATCCAGTTTGTATGTAAGGTGAAGGGTAGAGGTAATGTTCTAGGAAAAGATTCACATGATCTCTAAATTTCTTGGCAAACAAATGGGGATGTTAGTAAAATTGGTGGCTGAAAAGCCACAGAAAAATATGCCTTGGATCTGGGTTTTTGATGACTGGATTAAGTACATTAATAGGTAGATAGGTGCTGCAGGAAAAGTGCAGTTCAAGGGGAAAAGATGGGCTCCAGGATCCAATTGGAAGTAATGTCACTGCTCTCCTGCCTTAACATTTTTTCTCTAGTGAACCTATCTCACTAGCATAAAAATATTTTTCCTGTAAAAAAATCTAACTTCTCGTTACTTACTTAACTCTCCATCTCACCCTTTACTATTCCTAACTATTGTAGCAAAACTCCTTGAAAAAAATCATATTCACTTTCTCTCATTCTTCTTTTCCACTGTGTCTTGTGCCTGAGATTTTGCTCCCATGGCTCCGTTGAAACTTGTCTTTTCAAGTTCACCAAAGGTTTCTAAATTACTAAATCTAAATCATAATTCTTGGTCTTCTTTTCAACTAACGTGTTTGACAAAGTTAATCACTTGACAAAGTTGATCACTTCCTCTTTTTCACTTTTTCACTTGACTTCCAGGATACCGCATTCCCTTGGTTTTCCTTCAACTTCACAGATTGCTCCTTCCCAGTTTTCTATGTTTGTTGCTGGTTTCTACTGTAAACTTTTGCACACCTAGGGATCAATCCTTGGATATGTTCTCTCTCTCTCTCTCTCTCTCTCTCTCTCTCTCTCTTTCTCTTTCATTAGATTATTCTCACTTCCTAGATTATCTCATGTACCGTTATGGCTCTAATTGCTATCTATCACTGATAACTCCCAAGTTTATATTTTCATTTCATGTATCCAAAACCACATTCCTAATCTTTCTCCTCAACTTACTCTTGTTGTAATAGTTCTCATCTTGTTTAATGGTAATTTTATTTTCCTGTTGTTTAGGTTAAATAATCCTGATCTTTCTCTCACACCCCACATTTAATCTGACAGCAAAATCTATTGACTCTAATTTCCGAATATATCTCAAATCTAGCCACTTTTTACCATCTCACCACTCCTTTTCTGGTCAAAGCTACCCGCATCTTTCATCTGATATGTTTCTATGACCTCATAAATGGTTTTTTGCCTCATTTCAAACTATTTTCAGTATCACAGCCAGAACGAACCTGTGTAAATAACAATCAAAAAGCCTAACACTCCTGTGCCCCAAACCCTTCAATAGCACTTTACCTCTCTGTCTCATTCCCCCTATGATTTTATCTAACATGACTCTCACTCTCTCATTTTGCTTTAGCCTAGCCTCATTGACCTTCTTAATTCTTGAGACACACTAAGAAAACTCCTGCTTCAGTGCTTTTGACTTGCAGCTTCCGCTGCCAAGAGTATTCTTCTTTAGGATCTCAAAATAATTTGCTCTCTGACTTCCTTCAGCTCTCTGCTCATACGTCACCTTCCCAGTGAGGCATTCCCTGGCTACCTGATCTACAATTCTAAAACCTCTCATCTCTCCTTCTCCCTGCTTTATTGTTTCCCTTAGCACTTGTCTACATAACAAGCACTTAGTGCCTATGAACAAGGCACTGAAGAAATATTCACTTATTTAATGCTTAAAACAACCCTTTGAACTTGACAATATCATTAGTCCCATTTTACAGATGAGAAAATGCAAATACAGATTGGTTAAGTGATTTGTTTGCTGTCAAGATAGATTTAAACTCTGGTTTCCAGGCTCTGTATGTTGTGCTCTTAACTACCATACTAGACAGCCTCTCACCATGCAAACATTTTATTCATATTAATTACTTATTTTTTAGATTTTCTGTATCCCGAACTAGACTTTAAGCTCCATGAAAGAAGAATTTGTTTTAATTGTGTTTAATTGTATAGTCGTAGGGCCTAGAATAATGTCTGTTGTATACTAAGGACTCAATAAATATCAGTTGTGTGAATGAGAGAGTTGAGAAATAAATCCAAACTTATACGATCAACTAATTTTCAGCAAGGTTCCAAGAATACATAGTTGAGAAAGGATAGTCTCTTCACAATAAATCGTCTTTGGAAAATTGGATATCCACATGCATAAAAGTGAAATTGTACTCTCATCTTACAGTATATGTAAAAATCAACTCAAAATTGATTAAAGACTTAAACCTAAGACCTGAAACCATAAAACTTCTAGAGAAAACACAGGGAAAAAGCTCTGCAACATTGGCTTTGGCAATGATTTTTTGGATATGACACCAAAAGCACAGGCAACAAAAGCAAAAATAAACAAGTGGGATTATATCAAATCAAAAAGCTTCTGTACAGCAGAAAAAAAAAAAAAAAAAAGGGCTTCCCTGATGGTGCAGTGGTTGAGAGTCCACCTGCCGATGCAGGGGACACAGGTTCGAGCCCTGGTCTGGGAAGATCCCACATGCTGCGGAGCAACTAGGCCCGTGAGCCACAACTACTGAGCCTGCGCGTATGGAGCCTGTGCTCTGCAACAAGAGAGGCCGTGACAGTGAGAGGCCCACGCACCGCGATGAAGAGTAGCCCCTGCTTGCCACAACTAGAGAAAGCCCTCGCACAGAAATGAAGACCCAACACAGCCAAAAATGAATATAAATAAATAAACAAAAAAAAATCATTAAAAAAGTCAGCAAAATGAAAAAGCAACGCATAGATTGGGAGAAAACATTTATTAACTATATATTTGATAAGAGATTAATATCCAAAATATATAAGGAACTCATACAACTCAGTAGTAAATAACTCAAATAAAAAATGGGCAAAGGACCTGAATAGACATTTTTCCAAAGAAGATACACAAATGCCCAGCAGGTATATGAAAAGATGTTCAACATCACTAAACATCATAGAAAATAGAAAACAAAATATCACCACACATCTGTTAGGATGGCTACCATATAAAAGATAAAAGTAAGTGTTGGGCTCCCCTGGTGGCGCAGTGGTTGAGAGTCCGCCTGCCGACGCAGGGGACACGGGTTCGGGCCCCGGTCCGGGAGGATCCCACATGCTGCGGAGCGGCTGGGGCCGTGAACCATGGCCGCTGAGCCTGCGCGTCCGGAGCCTCTGCTCCGCAGCAGGAGAGGCCACAATGGTGAGAGGCCCGCGTACCACAAAAAAAAAAAAAAAAAAAATGTTGACGAGGATGTGGAGAAAAGGGAACCTTTGTACAATGTTGGTGGGAATGCAAGTTAGTACAGCCATTAAAGACAACAGAATGGAGGTTCCTCAAAAAATTAAAAATAGAACTGCTATATGATCCACCAATTCCTCTTCTGGGTTTATATCTGAAGGAAATGAAGTCAGTATCTCAGAGATAACTGGACTCTCATGTTTATTGCAGCCTTATTCACAATAGTCAAGATATAGAAACAACCTGAATGTCCACTGATGGATAAATGGATAAAGACATTCTGATATATCTATGTTGTTGCAAGTGGCAGGATCTCCTCTATCCTATATGTATAATGGAATATTATTTGGTCTTAAAAAAAGAAGGACATCCTACCGTTTGCAAAAACATGGATAAACCTGGAGGGCAGTATGCTAAGTGAAATAAGCCAGAGACAGAAAAATACTGCATGATCTAATTTATATGTAGAATCTAAAAAAGTTGAATTCACAGAAGCAGAGAGTAGGATGGTGGTTACCAGTGGCAGGAAATTGGGGAAAATGGGAGATGTTGGTCATAGGGTACAGAATTGCAGTTATGTAGGATGAATAAGTTCTAGAGATCTAATGTATAGCATGATGATAATAGTTAATAATATTGTATTGTATACTGGAAATTTCCTAAGAGAATAGATTTCAGGTGCTTTTACCACACACTAACAAAAATGGTAACTATGTAAGGACATGGATATATTAATCAGCTTGACTGAGGTAACCATTTCATTATTATATGTATATAAAAGCATCATGTTGTATGCCTTACACATAAACAATTTTAAAGATAAAGTATGTGTGATAAGGGGAGAGTGAGAAAGGGAATAGGATAAATATGAGGCAGTGAGCGCATGTTTTGTGCTGGACACAGGATGCAAATGGAAATCAGGAGATTTGATTTACACTTTAGCACCTACCCTAACTATTTGGATGACTTTTAGCCTTCATTTAATCCCTTGGATGATTGTTTTCCTCACCTATACAATGAAACTTGGAAGGTATGAAGCTTATAAATCTGTGATTAAGTCAATTTTGAACTTACTGGGCTGGAAGAGAATATGATAAAACCACGCCTGGATATTCTGCAGCATCAGTGAATAGAGAGATTGCTCAGGCTAAGTCAGAGCTGGAGACTGAGGTGGGAGTTGTGGCAGAGATGGCCATGTATTCACTAGAACACTTTTCCATTTGGTCCTTGGTATAATTTGACTCCACACTTCAGCTTTCCTTTCAGTTAGGTGTAATGATATCACTGAATTTTGACCAATATAATATGGGCTCAAAATGATGGGTACATCTTCCAAGCTGTGTCCAAAACAAAAACAAGAGAAAACACATTCCTGGATAATACTTTATGTTCTCCCCCCCTTTTTTTTCTCATCTATTAGCAAGAGCACAGAGTATTCTGTGTTCTGTGAAGGATTCTGAGGTCTCATGGGTAGAATAAGCCAACTGTAGGAGAGCTGCCCTGAGAGGTGACTGACCAGGAACACCTTGGTGGGATCATTACATAACCAAAAGTTTATGGTTTGGCCTTCTATGAATAACACAAGAATCATCCACATGGAAGGGATAGCTGAAGATAGTATTTCAATAACTGAAAGACTCAGAAGAAAGACTGAAGAATAAAGAACTAGGGACAGAGTCCTGAGAAACACAACTGAGGAATGTAAGAGAGAGAAATGCCAACCAAAGAGTGAAGAGTAGGAAAAAAATTTAAGATGGCTCATCATCACTGAAATCAAAGCAGAAAAGAATCTTCAGAAAAGAATAGGTCAAGATCAGTCAGAAAATGTCATATAGAATTACTAGAAAGAGGTTATTACTAAATTAATGGAACATAATTGGTAGAAGTTTATTTAAAATGGAGTAATCTGAGCCTTTTTTGGTGAAGCATAAGAGCCAATATGGAGAAACTAAGGAGAGGCATGGTATTATCATAGAAAGTAGGAAGGAATAATTTTTATAGTACAAGTAAATGGAGCAAATTAAGAGAAGAAGAGAGAAATTTTCTTTGAAGGGAAAGGTAAGAGAACAGAGAACAATCCTGAAACAGAACATGTTTTATGATTCATTTCTGCAAAGAAGCAGTGCTCTGACTGAAGCTGGGAATGAAAAACAACACTTACATTTGTTACTATGGATTGGAGCTATGCTGTAAAAGAATCATGAGAGGGCTTCCCTGGTGGCGCAGTGGTTGAGAGTCTGCCTGCCGATGCAGGGGACACAGGTTCGTGCCCCGGTCCGGGAAGATCCCACATGCCGCAGAGCGGCTGGGCCCGTGAGCCATGGCCACTGAGCCTGCGCGTCTGGAGCCTGTGCTCTGCAACATGAGAGGCCACAACAGTGAGAGGCCCATGTATTGCAAAAAAAAAAAAAAAAAAAAAAAGAATCATGAGATAATTCTAAAATCTTCTTGATGTGACCCCTGGCAGTTTCCAATTACAAATAAAAGTATAGAAGCAAGGAAGAAGAAAAATTTACATGCGCCATAAAGTATTTGGGGGCCATTTAAAATACATCAATCTCTTCCAATGTTAATTAGGCAACTAATTTGACTTGGGTGGCTATATTAGTGTGAAGAATTGTGAACAAATAGTACAAAAGACATTTTCTCTTTTATAAAGTGAAATGTCCAACCAATGACAGTAGTAAGAAAAGCAATTATTAACCTAATGTCCTCTTATTTAAGCACAGTAAGTTAGTGAACAATAACTGACCATGTTCATGGTTTATTGTTCTATTTTCCTTCTTAGAAGACATATTTAATAGGCTGCTAGTAAGATCAAGAAAAATTACTTAGTAAAAGAAAGATACAATCAGTCACATTTGACCTCTCTGGGCCTTAGTTCACCCCATGCAGTTTCACTAATCACCAAGGTCCATTCAAATTATAAAAAATTCTAATTCTAGAGGTGTAGCACTTTTCATTGATTCAAACTGTAGAAAAGATTACTCAGTCAGATGAAAAGAGGTAAGCAAGTGACTATTTTTTGATATTAGAGGAAAGAAGTATAGCATATTTTCTAGACTAAGATAAGCATGAACATTGGTAAAAAGTCCCTTTCTCCTCTATTTCTCCAGACAAGGACTAAAGGCTACTTTCTTCACATCTTAAAATGCCTAGCAACAACCTAAATGCTGATCCCAATTCTGAAAATGTTATTGTTCTGTTTCTTTGGTTAATACTGAATGACATTTAAGAAAATGTTGCAGAGGAAAAAGATACAAGGTCTTTATTTGCAGACAAGAATCAATATGATAAATGCTGTCACATTTGTTTTCTAAGCCCCTGCAATGGCTTGAGTGATTATACAATTTGTGCAAACTTGAGAAGTAATAGTATTGGTATTTATAATACAGCACCATGTCTACTTAAAGGCTAGTAGAATTTCTGGTAATATTCTGCATGACATAAGGACTGTCTCAGAAACTGATTCCTCTTTTGCTGTAAACCAGCTATGTCAACTTCAAGACTTGTGTGTGTTGATATCTTGATATAGTCATATTATCTTAGTGCAAACAAGAATTCTAATTGTAATCAGTTAACATAACTGTTTCAATGCATTTAAGAAAGATATTGTGTAACCTAAATAAAGGAGCATTTTGTTAAGAAATTCTGTAACAATCGGCAGTAGTAACCCTGTAATTTATTAAATAGAAATCTTACATGATTTGGCTTAGCCATAAAAAGTGTGTCAAGTCAGGGAAAACTGCTAAGGGGGTGACTTCAGCCTTGATCACCTTGTTTTATTCCTTTTGTGGTTTTGAGAAAATGAAATAAACCTTGGTAGGGAGCAGATCAAAAGTTTAGAGAGAGGAGATAGCATCATTTTCTTTCCTGATTAGTCTATGAGGGCAATTAAGCAAGAGCTATAAAGCAGAATTTTTCTTTTTTTCTTTTTTTTTGGGGGTAAAATACGACATGCTATATAATCACAATCCTTTTGAATGCTGTTTTACATGTTGAGATGCCTAAGGTCTCTTACTAATTGGGATATCTTTGCATGGGACTCATGTTGGGATGACATCATGCTGAGGCGACCATGTGGGGTATGAGAACGCAGTAAGATACTTCTTATACTTTTACAATTTGTCTGTGCATTTTAAGTTTTGTAAAGGTCAATCCACCTATTATTAAGCATTGGCTTGACCTATTTGTTAATCATGCTTCATATCTGTTATTATAGATCATGTAAAAAGTGGTGGCTGCCTATCTGATTCATGGGTCTGTTTTTCGTACTGGTGCTGTGGACGAGGGCCCACATGCACAGGGCATAGGAATTTTTCGTTCAGCTAAAAATTATTAAAACTAGCTATGGAAAGGAACCACCTCTGTTTTAAAAGGTATTAAGGTCTGAGTGGTTCCATGTCAATATTATAAGGTAGAAAAACATTGGATTTGGAAGACCTAGGTTCAAATCTTAGCTCCATTATATAGCAGCCAAACAAGTCACTTAATCTGCCTGTGCCTCAATTTTCTCACCTGTAAAATAAGGATATGTTCCATAGAATTTTTCTGAAGTTTAAATGAGGAAATGTATAGACATTTATTTAGTACCAAGCTCTCATCCAGAAGCTGCTTGATCTTTATCTTGAGGAAGTTCAGAATGAACTTCCAATTTAAAGAATATATAAAGATCTCACTCTGCTGAGCAAGGGCAGAGTTAGTGTGCCAGCAGGGGACCAGTTTATAGGTTGGAGAAAGTGTGGTCTTTGGGAAATGGATGGGAAAAGCTGAAGCCAAATGGAAATCATAAACAGATTTTGTAGCCTATCTGGGCAGGGTTTATTCAATGAGAAAAAGCTCAGATCAGGCAGTAGGGCAGAGTTAAGAGGAAACAAAAGGATTTTGACTAGGAGCCTGGGTTCAGCTCATAATCAGCACATGTCTGGTGGATCTATAAAAATGTGGGGTATCACTTGTAATTGAGGATAGAGCCTTTCTAACCTTTGTTCTGGTTATGAACAGCTTTCCAGGTATGGAGAGGCTAAAGACTAGTGGGTTTAGGCTGTGCAGAAAGAGAGATGGGGTCCTGCTATCACCAATAATAGCAGTGAAAGGCTGTGTATGCTGAGTGGTTTTCCCGGCTCAAACAAGCTCAGCTTGGCTCTCCAAATTTCCATGGGATCTTAGGTAACAAAGATTTCTGAATTAGAGTGACTTCTGGGATTGTGTCACTGGAATTTCCTCTTATCCCTGGTGGTGAGTGGTGATTGGCACATTTCAGGAAACAGTTTGGCATAAAGCTTAAACATATATATGGGCTTTGGAGTCAGATAAAGCTGATTTCAAATCCAAGATCTACCACTTATTAGCTCTAACCCTAGTCAATTTATTTGGATCTTAACAGTAAAATGGGGAGATTAATCCTAATATTGTTATTTGCTTGTGATATTTCTGATATTATTAACTATTACAATTTGGGAAGGGAATAAACATGTAAGAAAAAATGACCATCCACTGAAATATCATCTCTTCTTTGGATTCTACAGATTATGTCCAAGAGATGGAACATGCGTTCTCAGTTGTTCAGTGTTTATTATTTAATGGCGCATAATATGTAATCTCAATTGCATTTCCAGGTGTCTTTGATCACTCTGTGTACCAGGTACAAACACGTTTATAGAGCTAAATTGTACTTGTCATTACCAACGTTATTTGAATAGATTTTTCAATGGAATTAATGTTGTTTCTTAATGAAAAGATGGATTGGTAATAACAATAAGGGTGGGTTTTACTGAAACATTTGCTCTCCTCTTCTCCTTTCTTCCTCCAGGAGTTTCTTAGGCATTCCTATCAGCATGAAGCAGGTAAGGATCCCACTGGGCACAGGGTAATCCTTGTGGATAAATGGTCCATATCGAAAAATCTGTTGACATCGTCTAGTGACAGCCGCCCAACTACCTTTCTCCCTATTGTGAGAGTCACTGGCTGAATCATCAGAAGTTGATTAATAGTATTTGAAAAAAAAGTAGAATATGCTAGGGTGTAGGAAATAAGCACTGTCATACACACTGCAGCTGAGAATGAAATTGGCACAGTTTTTTTCTTGAGAGTTCTGTACATATATTAACAATCTTAAAATACGGTTACTCTTTGACACAGCAATTTTGCATTTGTGAAATTATTGTAAAGAAACAATCAGGTAAGTGTTCAAATAGGCATGTACAAGGATGTTCATTCCAGCACTGTTTATAACAATGAAAAATTAGAAGCTAATGGTCAACAAAATGGTTATGGTACTTTTATCTGACAGAATAATATGTACGCTTTTAAAAATGTTATAAAAATTGCATAAAGATATAGGAAAATGTTCGTAAACTAATGTCAAGTGAATAAAAGCAAGATAGAAAACAGTACGGTTAGTTAACATTTGTTTTTGTAATAAAATATTTATGTCTATATACTAGGAAAAACTGCAGGAATATGTATCAAAAAGCACAAGAGTTGCATTAGTACTATTATAGGTGATTTCATTTTCTTCTTATGCTTTTCTGTCATACCATAAACATGCTTTAATTTTGTAATCACTTAAAGGTAATTGAGATATTGAAAGCATGCCTTTTTTTCTAGAATTATAAATGCCATCAGCAGGGATTTTTAGAAATCTCTTTTGTTCATTGCTGTATGCCCAACAACTCAGAAGAATATCTAATTGTAGTAGGAACTCAGTAAGCAACTGTTTAATAAATGAGTTCTCACTCTGTTCTTTCTTCTCAAACACTACCAGAGATCTAACACCTTCTTAGGATGGTAGTGTTGAAATGAATAGGAGCTCAGATGACCCAGCTCCCCAAAGAATCTTAAAGTACAGAAAAAATCCCAGAGATTTAAGGTAGTATTTTAATGCTTTAAAATACCCTCAGTTTAGTTCATATTATTTGTGGATTTTAAGGTGGGGGCCATGTGTCAAAACAAAGAGATAACAAATGGCTGTTCATAAAAAAGTAGTTATTCATTCATTTATTTATCCATTTATGCAACAAAAATTGAAAGTTCTGGGACTATAACAGCAAATATGTAAATACCTGTAGTTTATATTTGTTGTGGTGTTAGTTATCCAGTATCTCCTATATACTCTAATATTTGGGGAATTTCTCAATCACCTAGGCAAATTCCAGAAACTTAATTTTCAAACTTTCCTTACTACTAGGGCCCAAGAATTTGATCTAGATTTCTTCCATTCCCAAGCACGATTCCCAAGCACAATTTTGATTAGGGGACATATTACAGGAAGAAGAAAGCACAATGTAGAATAATTTTTCTGGTGAGGGTGACTGGAAGTTAGCCAGTATTATGTAGGTTTCAATAGTTGCACCTTGGGATCTACATAGGCAGGGAAATCTGGCATTCCCAGCAGCAGCGGAAAACTGTCTTGTTATCAATGTTTTCATCGTAATTTGAATATTGTCCTGGTTGGATAGCCTCCAGTGATTCTTTGGCCTTCACAGGGATCCTATGAATTGCCTAATACAGTCCCACAGTGTGTCACCTTCTAAGAGGAATAGAACACCTAATACAACATTTCCTATCATCTTGTCTTCTACCTTAGAACAGCCACCCAATTCCAGTGTCATGCCAAACACTGCCATCACCAAACTCCAGTTTCCAGTGTCCCATTCCTTAATCACCATCTTTTTTCTCCAGGCCCTCCTTCAAGTTTTCCTGCCTCAATAATTCTTTGAACCTTTGATTCTACCCTTTTCACTGTCCATCGTTACCATTCATGTCCTCACTTCCTTCTTTAGTTGGCTACTCTATGGTCCATTATTATAATAGTTATTTCACACATGTTAATTCTGACTGATCTCATTTTACACTCAACACTCAGAATATCAAAAGGCCCCTTAGTGCTGCCCAACTAGCCTAATATCTCTGATCAGTCAATCATCTCTTACATATCTGAGACAATTTCTCACCACATCCTTCTCCTCACTTCTCCCCATCTATTGGATGCCAAAGAGACTGTCCCTATAGTTGTACCACCAAGTCTACCACCTCACTTTTGTGTGCACCCAAGTACTCTGCATCCCTGTCCACTATAGTCTTGAACTGTCCCTGGTCCACAAAGACTGCCCCATATTTTTACATCCTGAATCTCAACATATCACCTACTAAAGGACCAGGCAATTAGCCCCTCTCAATCTGAATCATTGACATTTTCTTAACTTGGTTGTTCCCATCAGTGTAACATATACTGTAATATATCCTAGTACAAGTCCCCTACATATGAATGAGTTCCTTTCCCAGAGTGTGTTCATAAGTTCAATCTGTTCCTAAGTCCAACAAAGTTAGCCTAGGTACCCAGCTAACACAATTGGCTATATATAGTACTGTACTGTAATAAGTTTATAATATTTTTCACACAAATAATGCATAAAAAACAAACACAAAAAATAAAAACATTTAAAATCTTACAGTACAATACCTTGAAAAGTACAGCTACATCACCACTGCTTTTATGCTTGCTTCTGGACATCCTGGGCTTGAAATAAAGATATTGTACTACTGTATTCTATACAGTACTCTACTGTAAAGTGCACAAAAGCACAACCACTTGTAGAGGATGCATGCACGTGACAATGTACGCCAGACATGTGATTGGACACACGAACACACGTTAGCATCTTTGAAAGTTCGAGACTTGAAGGTTCATATGTAGGGGACTTACTGTAATAATTATACACTGACCTCACTACATTCTCCAGTGAACTAAGCATTTCTCTTCTCTCTTCTGTAGAAAACTTCCTCAAAAAAGTTGTCAGTGTTCATAATTTTCACTTTCTTTCATCTGCAGTTACCCCAGACAAGCTGCCACCACCAGTTTTCACCTGGACCACTGCAGTAGCCTCTTCTGTGTCTCCTTGCTCCCTCACTGGCACACCTATACTCTACTTGGAGCAGCTAGAATGAGCTTTTTGAAATAAAAACAAAGTCAAGTCACATCTTGCTCATAATTTCCCAATGCTTTCATCTTCCTAAAATAAGCTGTTAAGTCCTTGCCAGAGCCTATAAGAGCCTGAGTTGGCACCAGGCTACTTTTCTGACCCCATCTCCCATTTTTCTAACCTTCCCCACTCCCTCTGTTCCTCCTCCTTTCTTCAAACATTCAAAGAATGCTCCTATCTCCAAGCTGGTGAATTTGCTGTTCCTTCTTCCTTGAATACTCTTCCCCTAAGTGGTCGCCATCTCCCTCACTTAATTCAGAATTCTGCTCAAATGTTACACCTCAATGGAGGATTTTTCTCCCCACTCTAACTATAGTAGCTATATCCTGATTGCTCTTTGCTTACCTTTCTTCAAATAACTTATTGCCTCTGCCATATATTATGTATTTGCTTATTATCTACTCACTCCCTATAGAATATTATCTCCATTAGAGCAAGAATATTGTTTTGATCATTGCTGTATCTCCAGTGCTTAGAGGCACTGAATAAACATTTGTTGAATGAGTACCTGGCATGCTACAAAAGCAAAGAGGAGTGAGTGTCATACTCTTAAGAGGTTCTTTTTAGAGGAGGTGATTTTGGAACAAGTATTGAGTAACGGGACATGTGCCAACAAGTGAAGGAGAGAGGAGAGAATATTGTTTAAGAGTGAATGGTATGTTCAGAAGCACAAATAACTATGTTTTAATTCTAGAGAGAAGGATACTTCCTTTATAGATAGAGCCTAGGAGTGGGTGGAGTGGGGGAGAGGGGTTTGGTGGGTTGGATGGAGTTTTCAGAGATAAACCCAGAATGGTACACAGTATGATAAATGGGTTAGGCTTAGTCTTCCAAAGTTTAGTGGTATAACTTTATGAATACAGTACCATTCCAAAGATTTTCTCTACATTGTTCATATGCTTATTTTACTGAATACTGGAAAGAAAATTAAACCACTCTGTATTGCTCTGAATAAAATGGTGCAGAACTAAAAATCCAATTGCCTGATTTATGTCTTCCTTTCTGAAAAAACACCTAATGCTTCTAGTATTTTTCAGCCTCCACCAAATGGTATAGTGTTATATATAAATTATGCACATGACCTATGTTTATATGAAGTGACAAATCAGAGATCAAATCATTCTTTATTTGAATGAACACTGTTGTCTTGTGTCAATCTGATTCGACAATAGTAAAGGAAGAGGATTTTTTTTTATCATACACAGTGGTTATGAACCCTCTGTGATTGATAAAAGCTGTGGACAGTATAACCAGAAAAATATGCTAAACAGACATAAGCAATTTTGAATAAAATTTTAGGAGATGTTAGATGCCACCCCAAGGACGTTCATGCTTCCCTCATATCCAATGGCTCGGTTAGTATTCCCCTTTCTAACACAGTTATTGATTGCACATGTGGTACCTAGTAAGTCAAAAAAGTATGAAATGAGTCAACTATTTTTAAAATTAAATACTTGAGAGAGATTATTAACATATGAATATTTTGAATATTTTTGATGTCATTATTTATCCAATGTGTTCTTGAATGGTTTGTAAAAACCTTTGATTCTCTAAATATACAAAAAATCTTGGAAAATAGTCCCTCAATAAGAAAACACAATAGGCATAAAAATAGTATTTTAGATTAACAGAATTTTTTTAAAAAGGCAGAATTAGAATATTTCTAAATTGTTGATGAAATGGTGAAACAAAACTCAGTTAAGATATTTAGTCTCAAAAGTTTGACCTATAGACCAAATGAAAGGAAGAATTTTATTGGTTAGAATATTGGAGGTTTGGCTGCAAGTATCACAAAAATATAACTCAAAATGCTTAACACTAGAGAAAGTTTACTGTTATACATATAAATAGTTTTGATATAGTATGACTTCAAGGTTGAATAGTTCAGCAGTTCAACAACATCATCATCATAGATGAAGGCTCTTTCCACTTTCCCATTGTCACAACTTCATGGAATTGTCTTGGTCCTCAGACCAGCTGCCCTTATAGTTGCAGTATGGCTACTGCAATTCCAGCAGTCATATCCAGATATGTCAATTGTCAACATCCAGAGAAATAAAATGGCAGCCTTTTCTTTGTGTTTCTTTCTATAAGTCCCTCCCTTTAGACTCAAGAACCCCTTGTTAGATTGCATTGGCCAGAATGGGTCATATGCTTATTTGTAAACCAATCATTGTTAGGGAGAATGGTGTATCCTTAATAGAGTTAAATTGCTCAGGATTTGCTCCTAAGCTGAGAATTTATTATATTATATTATATTATATTATATATATATATATATATATATATATATATGTATGTATATATATATGTATGTATTAACCTACTTTGGGGCTCTATCCATCCAGGAGAGGATCTACAGATCTGTATTGTTAAGTCTGGTGTGTTTTTTGGGAGTTTGGTTGGTTTTGATTGGTTGCTTGCTTTTTGTTGGCCTAAGCTTTAGACCTTCTGAATTATAATATCTAAGGTAGGGCCTGGGTATACATATTTGGAAAATCCTCACTGTTGAGAATGGAACTTTTTATATTTTTCTTGTGTAATTGCATCTAATCTCATGATCTTCTGACCATCAGTATTCTACTGTACTGGATGAATCTGTCAAACTCTGTAGGTACCAAATTAAACTTAGAATCTCCAAACAAACTCATCCAACCTGACCCTCCCTTTCCCTTCAGTGTCCTCAATCCCATATATACACGTATTCTTATGTAACATTTTTTGGGTTCTACATTTCTTCCTCAATGCAAGGTATTACCATATACTCAGTTAGCAGTGAGCTAGTCTCCCTTTTACTCATCTTTCCTCCACAAATAAATTAATTAGCGTTACTCATTACTTCTGATTTCACTGCCCCAGCTTTAGTTCAAGATACCCTCATTCTTTTTTTTTTTTTTTTTGCGGTACGCGGGCCTCTCACTGTTGTGGCCTCTCCCGTTGCGGAGCACAGGCTCCGGACGCGCAGGCTCAGCGGCCATGGCTCACGGGCCCAGCCGCTCTGCGGCATATGGGATCCTCCCGGACCAGGGCACGAACCCGTATCCCCTGCATCGGGAGGCGGACTCTCAACCACTGCGCCACCAGGGAGGCCCAAGATACCCTCATTCTTTACCTGGTGTATTGCATTATCTCTCTTAGCAGATTTCCTTGTCTATCCTTATTCTCTTCAAACCAGTGTTTGATGCTATAAGTCAGAGGCATCCCCAGAGTCCTTGGTTAAAGTGCTTCAAGGATTCTGTTTCCCTATAGGATAAACTTGAATCTATTTTGGGCATCAAATAAAGAGCAAGGTCTTCATGACCAGGCTTCTGTTTAGTTCTCCCACTGTAATCACTGCAGCTCCCCTTTATGCCTGTCTTCACTTTAACACATGTCCAGTATGACGATGACCATGCTTTTTCATGCTTCTGTAGCATTGTGCATACCTGGGCTACTGACAGAGCTTCCTCATTTGACCCCTGGCTCTGGTATTTTCTTCTTTCAACCCATATTTTGCACACTCTGGTAGTTGTTGGGGAGATACACATGTACTCTAATTCTCTCTCTGTCTCTTAATCTTTTTTTGTGATCTTAGTTAAGTTACCTCCCTGTATCTTAGTTTGCCCCTTTGACTTGCAGGGATGTTGCAAGGTTTAGACTTAATATGTGGAAATGGCACAGCACAATTTCTGGATATCTACACAGGCATTTTCTAACTATGGGTTTTACAAACCCATGTTTATGAAGTTAGACCAAAGTGTTTTATATAGCAAAATTCACACACTTAAAATTATTTGGCTTTGAACAAATGATGTATTATCTAAAGATACAAATTTAATTCTGTGTGGCTTTATCGAATCTCTACTTTTTTGCTAGATCTGGAGGTAAAAGGTAAATAAACTCTTGGCACTTACAATCTTGTTTTTCATCAACATCACAAACTCTAAAACACTTTTTAGGCATTTATATACTTTTGATAATGATAATGACTTCTGTAAAATATTTTGTAGCATCACATCTTTTTTCTCTTTTTTGGGGTGGCCTCAAAGCCAGTAACTTGAAAACTGGCTTAACTTTTGTAAACAAAAGCATCATAATGCTTTAAAATGACCATGAATTGATCCATTTGGAGAGGTAATATTGCAAACTATAGCATTAACTTAACTCAAAATAAAAAAAAAATTCTGTAATGATCTATGAAAGAGAGTAAATAGCACTTTAATGAAATTTTAAAACAATGCCAGTATTTGCAAGAAAAAAGGAATCATAAAAATGGACCATACTGTCTTGAAACAGAAACAGGGCTTATAGCTAAGTAAGATTTAAGGACAAAGTGGGACAAATTAATCAGAGACATTCATGCTCAATAGGCAGAAATCGCTGCTAGGGTGAAGTGAGATAGCTGCAGGGGCTCATGGGCAAATCTCTCCCTAGTTTGGAGAGTGCTAGAAGGAGAGTGGCTGAGGAGAGTCATTTCCTTCTGCAAAGATCTTCTGAACATTGTCCTAATCTCACCCTCTTGGGAAAATAGTATACACAAAACAGTTGACATTGTGGGTGATATATATTTCCTAGGGGTAGCCTCTCAGGAAAAAAGGAGAACCAGCCACTGGATTTATCTTAGATGAGTAATAGAAACTAGGGAATAATCCAAGGAATATTAGGATAGTATAAATATCCAACAGCAGAGGAAAGTTTTATACAAGGTCCAGGGAATTAAAATGAGAAAAAGGGTGAGAGAATTAGTGAAGTCAAAACTTAGTTCTGGTTTTAAGGGAAAACAACTAGAGTCCAAGAACTCTGCTATTCAGAAATAAACTGCTACAAAAAGTGGTTGAAAGCTATGACACAGAGAATGCACTAACTTCCAGATGACAGAAACTAAGATATATTGCTCCAGACTGATCTTTTGTCAGAGCAATATTGAATGGATACCTATTTGGTCTTTTTCATCTCTTGCTCTTTTTTTTCATTTCCAGTTCCATTATTCTATGAATATACAAGAAAGGGAAATATAATACTGTTAAAGCTCAGGTATGATTTATTGACTCACTGTATCTTTAAGATAACACATGTACATTGTGTTCTTACACTTGATAGCACAATTTTTCATGAATAGTTGTGAATAGAGTAAACAGACTCATAAAGCCTGTTTAAACTGTCAGTGTATAAGTTAATGCCAGTGGTGTCTTGGGGCTGCATTAACTTATACACGTAATTTTTCTTCCTTCCTCTTCCCTCTCTCCTCCCCTTTTTAATTAATAGATGTTCTCACTCATGAGCATTTAGCATTGCCTTGTGTGCTTGATGTAGTTCCCTTTGGGGTTTCCCTTGTGGATGTAGTAGAAGGACATGGGGGAAACAGTTTGATGAATCACAATTTGTTGAAGGCAGTTATGGTAGCAGTGATAGAGAAATGGAATATTTGCCAAATGCCAGAGGTGAAGAAATAGGACACACATGATTAAAGTTGCCATAAAATCAAAGCTGTCAAAGCATCAAAAGCTGTAAAAAAGAAATATTCTGGCAACGTCAGTCCTCCCACACATCCAGGGGTGCCATGAAGCATATTACTGAAGAAAGTCCATTAGGAGCTGAGGAAGATTTTTTTCCCATTGACTATGAAAACATATGCTGGGCTATATATGTTCTTTGCGCCAGGAATTTTAGCTTGAGACACCTGGGAACTGCAACGTTAAAACACCATTCAGAGCACAAACACTGACAGCCCTGTTTGAAAGGTCTAAGAAAGAAAGGGGGGAAGAGAAGGTGGTAGGAATGGTGAATTGAGGAAGGAGATTCAAAGGCTGAGGTGGACTTTGAGGGACCCTGGTAGAGGACCTGGAATCTTGCGCTGAATAACACCTGTATTATCGTTTCATAAAGATAGTGTTACCAGACAGCCAGAAGTATAGAAAATGTCCCATTTCTTTCCCAGGATCCACAACTATGGTGCAGGTGGAATCTGCTGAGTGATATGTGAAACATGTGTTTAGAGAATAAAATGGAAATTATTCCTTAGCTGATGAGATCCACCTACTTTGGCAGGAGTGGTTGGTTAGAAAGAGAAACAATATGTCAACTTCGTAGAGTAACCTAAGTACCTAGGGAGGCACCAGGAAGGGGTCACAGTGACTGCTTTTGCTGCCCTGCCTGGAAAACTCTGCCTGATTGCAAGGTAAACTCCTAACATTAGGTAAACTCCTAACATTCTGAAGTTGTAGTAAGGGTTTGAGTGGGAGAGTAGAGAAAACTTAGGGGCTAACCAAAGAACAGATTTGGAGTATAGTTAAAACAGAAACAAACTGTGTTATATAGCTTCTGTATGGAAAATATATACAAAATTTTTTAAAGCACAGTTTTTTTTTTTTTTTTTTTTTCTGCTAGGCTACTAGTGCCATAGTTTAAAATACTTTTTCTAACACATAAAAGTATTCCACTGATGCTTGGGGTGAATTTAGTTGCATGCAAATGGCCTGACACTATGAATCCATGACCACTTGCTAATGAAGAGCTCATTTTCCTTTCCTACAAGTTTTTTTGATATCTCTAGTAGTAGTGGTGATGAGGTAATGAGAGTAAAGATGCAAAGCTGGAGAAAATTGAAACCCCCTTGTAGTACATGTTTTCTCCTCCTGTAGGAATATTGTAGAAGTCTGAAAAGCAGAATACACTGTGTTGACAATCAGGTAGGAGGGACACCAGATAGGTCTCAGAAGACCCTCTAGGGTATCGATCTTCTACAAATTCTTTTTGTTGATTGGTGTCTAAACTTCCCAGGAAGGTTCCTCTTACTGACACCCAGGGCTACTTTGGCCACTTGATTACTTTTAACTCATGAATCCTGGTCAAAAAATAATAAACACGCCTTTTCTGAAACTGGCTTTATTCCTGGTGTGGAGCTCATACATAAGAAGAGACTGGCTGCCTACACAGCTCTGTCTACACAGCAGACTAGGGAAATTCTCACCACTTACCAAATTTTGGATCTTGGCAAAGTCATCTACATCAGAGCTCTTATTTGAAAAACAAAGGAACTGGCACCAGATATTTCTATAATGCCTCTTCTGGATGAAAAGCTTAACAATTTTAAGTAAATTAACTTCTCTGTTTTCCTATCTGTAAAATCGAGATATTAAAATTAATCCTTCTTTCTTCCTAAGGTTGTTGTAGACCTGCCTGTTGCAAACTTTATAATGTATATAATATATATAAGTACAAGCAATCATTATCATCAGCATAATCATTATCATTACCATTATATCTTTGTTTTTAATATTTTCCTTTAAACATGAATACTTCCATTTGGGAACCTGTTTAATTTCTTTGAATGGATTAAAAGAAGAAACAAAATGTATTTTAAAATGCCTTTTGTAAGATTTTACTTTAATTTATTCTTTAGAAATATCTGAACTTAACTTGCAATAAAATATGTACATGTGTGATTGTAGTCATTTCCATGGCAGCAGATTGGGGGGTGTCAAACACAAAGGTCTGAGACTTGACTGCAGGTTCAAGCAGCAGGAGAAACTGGTTTGGGACCAAATAAGCTCTTATTCAAGTAAAACTGTTGAAAAACACTACCAGGGGAATACAGAAAATAGCTGGGGGAGGAAATTGCTTTTGGAATAAATGTTCTGTTCTTTCAAGTTTGCTCTGGTAGAAAAGTGTCCCTTTGAAGAGACTTAATGGAACCATTAGAAGGACCAAACATGAAATATGTCATGAAATCTTAAAAGGTTTATTTTATAATCATTTTTCCTAAAGGTGTATGTGGAAGGAAAATAAATGAAGGAGATGAAATCTGCACTCTTGTACAAATGCACAAGGCTATTTGATGTAGAACAATTACTTATGTCTAAACCTATTCCAAATATGCTATCTGATCTGTGCTTTGCCATGTTTCTTGTTTTTGTTTATGGATCCTGTACTTATCCATATGTTTGGACATCAAGCTGAAGTGCTTGGTTTTCCCTTGACTTACTCATTTATTGAACATTTGAAGTTACTCCTAGCTCTTTAATTATAGCCAATTCAAGTTCTCCTCAATTTTGGTGAAAGCTTTTGACATAACTTGCCTTTCTTTTACTTATCAGTTATTGAGTACCTACTGTGCACTAGGTACTGTTTATTCATTTGTTCAACAAATATTACCTGAGTGGGCTTCCCTGGTGGCGCAGTGGTTGAGAGTCTGCCTGCCGTTGCAGGGGACACAGGTTCGTGCCCCAGTCCGGGAAGATCCCACATGCCGCAGAGCGGCTGGGCCCGTGAGCCATGGCCACTGAGCCTGTGCGTCCGGAGCCTGTGCTCCACAACGGGAGAGGCCACAGCAGTCAGAGGCCTGCATATCGCAAAATATATATATATATATATATATTACCTGAGTGCCTGTCCCAGGTCCTGGGGATGAAAGAATGTATAAAATACATTCCCTGCTCAAAAAAAAATTGCAGTTATGTGGCATTTAAAATCTAGACCATTTAAATACAATAATAAGGGGCTGAAGTGTCTGTCAGCTATGAGGAATAACTAATCCAGTGTTGCCTAAAGGGGGGGTCAAGATTGTTAGATGTATTAATAGTTTTGCTGAGGCATGAAAGACCGGCAGGAATTAGCCTGCCCATTGTGGGGAGTCCTGAAGGGATGCAGAAAAGGGGGGGTGAGGTATTTCTAGGCTTAGAATAGAAGAAGGGTGGATTATTCTGTTAGGGTGGCCATAATAGAGTATCACAGATGGAATAGCCTAAACAACAGAAATTTATTTTTCACTGTTCTGTAATACTTTCTTAGAAGTCTAAGATCAAAGTGCCCTCAAGTTTGTTTTATAAGGCCTCTCTCTTTGTCTTGCAGATACTGCCTTCTTGATGTGTCCTCACCATGACCTTAACTCTGTGTGAGTGTACTCCTGTTGTCTCTTCCTTTTCTTATATGTACAGCAGTCCTATTGAATTAGGACCCCACCTTATGACCTCATTTTACCTTTATTATCTCTTTAAGGCACATTGGGGGTTAGAACTTCAACATATTAATTTTCATGGAGCACAATTCCATCCACACAGAAAGTAATGGACTTAATTTTAGCAGTTCAGCATCACTTAAGTTTAGTCAATGAAGTAAAGGAATGAGAAAGATAAAATGCTTGAATGTCAGACTGTGCATCTAAGTTAATAAATCTTAGGACACTGGGGAGCCACTGAAGGATTCTATCTGATGGGATGCAGTGATCAGATTTGCCCTTTGTAAGTATCATCTGGCTTCAGGATAAAGGATGAATGGAGTTGGGGTCACTGCCAGAGGCATAATCGGATGCAGAAAGACTAGTTAATAGAGTATGGCAATTGGCCAGGCCAGGGACAGACAATGGTGGCTGCATAAGAAGTGGATAGATTAGGGAGAACTTTGGGAGGTAGAACTGATAGGAATTAATGATTAACTGAGTATAGAAAGTGAAGAAGGATATGTGGTTGATGTTGACTTTGCACTATTTGGGGAAACCAAGTAGATAATGAATTAAGTAACATAGGAAAAGTACTTGGTTTTAGGGATCAGCCAAGGGATGATGTAATCAGCTTCAATGTGATGAGTTTAAGGTCTGTGGAACATCCAGAGGAGATGTCTAGATAGATTTGTAAACCTGAATTTCAGGAAAGAGATCTTGTATGAGATCAGTTTGACATTTTTAGAAATAGGGCAAGTTAAGTTGGAACTGTGAGAGTAAATGAAATTACCTAGATTAACGTAAAATGAGATGAGAGCAAAAAACATGTCCTGCAAATATAAAGGTAGAAAACACTGTCATTTGTGTTATAACTAGAAGACAAGGGCTGCCTTCTTATTGGTAAGCATAAGAAACATAATTCAAATAATAACAATTGTGAATTTGATTCAGTGCTCTAAATAAACAGCAAATTAGGTTTGTATTGTGATTTACCAAATAAATTGCATTACAAAGACTTACTTTTGCTGTACTTAAATATTTTTATTCTCTTTGATTTAAATTTTAATCTCTGATTTGATTTTCAGCTTAAGGTCTTTTAAAAATCTAATCATTATTTTGGTTGCAATAATTTTCCAAGTCTTCCAATTAGTGCTAAGATTATAACCTAAATCCCTATTAACTAGTAATGAACTTTAAAAATTTTGAATAACTCTAATAATACACTCAAATATGGGAAAATTTAACTTTCTAAACATTACATTGCTCTGTGCTTTTGATTTCAAGTTGCATAACTTTAACAGCTGTATCTCAAAGTACCATCTGGAGATGGTAATGCCTATTCTTGTGTGGGGTATTCATCACTGCTGCATCACATTCATACTAGTCACACACACACACACCTCACACACACACACGTATATCTACCTGAGGATATTTACTGTGGTTGTGGAGAAGAGTAAAATATGCCACTCCCAAATATGCCACTTTGTCATATTGGTTATTTTGAATTAAGATTACTTAAGAAACAGTAGGTGCAAGAAGGACACTCTGACCTTCCTTTGTTCTCCTGAAAGTAGGAAATAAATATACCCCAAGGGAATGGTACCCTCCCTCTACTAGGAGGTAGAGAGACTGCCTTATCACCAGAGATAGGGAATTCAGGGCCAAGAAGACTGTATAAACAAACCTTGTTACTTCTTCACTAATTAGGTACCTCAAACCCAAACCCCTTTGTTTTGTCAATTCTTCACAAATTTATTATTTCCTTGTCTAAAAGCTGTAAAAGCTGCCTGCTTTGGTCACTTCTTTGAGTCTCATATTTTTATGAGCTCTGTACCTACAAAATTATTTTTTTTCCCTGTTGATCTGTCTTACATTAATTAAATTATTAGACCAAGCCAAAGAACTTAGCCAGGAAGAAAGAAAAAGTTTTCCTCCCCTACCATTGTATGTTGGCTTCAGGGAATTGGTGAGACTACCAGAGAAAGGAAGAGATCTGAACAGCTGGTTACGGTGATTCTTAAGCCTTGACCCATTCACTCCTTGAGCATCATTTTACTGCTTCACACACTGTGCTAGGTGCAGTGAATACAGAAAACAGCAGTGAACAGAATTTGCATGGACCCTGTTTTTTCAGAGCTTACAGCATATCTACTATGTGAACACTCCTGAAAATACTGCTATACAAACCCTTTCCCTATTAGTTTAAGACTGGGATGGTGCAGCCCTTTTACTTGCAGCTGTCTATGGAGCAGGCCATTGTAATTTGGCTTTTTAATTCCATCATCATCATGAAGCCTTGTGGAAGGCAGCTATTTTGTGCTCAGGATCTTGCCTCACAATGGCTTGGACCAAGATCAGTAGCTGCAAAATCATTTGTTACTTGGCCCAACAGGGTAAGAATCAAGACAGTCCTAGGGTTCTCTTTGAATAGTTATTGCCAAATCTCTGTTTATGGCTGTACCTCTCCAGTCTTGAATATTCAAGAGTATAGGATGTATTAGTTGAAGCAGGAGGCAGATGTGAGATTGGTTTTTAGTTAATAAAAAGTGACTTGACGGCCCTTTGAACCATATTAACTGTGGTAAGAATTCCGAGGCATCCACTACCCACTTGAATGTTGATTTCCACAGATTTTTCATTATCGTTTTAAAAAAAAAATCAGACTAACTAAAGGTAAGCAATGCTACTGTATGTGATCTATATTATATACTTTAAGGAAATGTAATGTAGTTGACATAAAATGGAAAAGACTTTAAAATATGTACTTAATGCTGTGGTTGAGCTATAAATAACATTGTGCCTCCATTTAGAACATTTGGATTAAAAAAAGCCTAGAAAATTTTCATATTAATTTTTCTTTCCCAAAATATGAAGAGAGAACTATTAAGTAAACGTACAATCACATTAATGAGAAATACTTCCAAGTATCAAATGAATGACTATTTTCATTGTCCATTATTTTTCATATTTGCCATGCAATAGATTGAAAAAACACAATTAGAAAATTTAGAAATGCTCAAAACTGGAAATACATATTGTTATGTTGGCCTAAGAATGTCATGATTTTTCCTCAGGGGATCACTATTACACTTCAGTACCTTGATAGATCATAGATTTTAGGTTATTATCAAATGCTGACAGAAAAGGCTGTGATTTGAAAGCTTCCTTAAGAATTCTATGTATAATTTCTTTTAACATTTGACAGAGTTTCATGACATTAGAACTACTAAGTTCATTGAAATTCAACATTGGCTGAGCTTCTTGCATACACTTCTCATTTAGAGATAACACTTCTGTATCCTGACACAGATTCAAAATGAATACCTCAGAAAAGAGAAAAAAAAAAAAAAAAACAGAAACTACAAAAAACTCATTTCAAAATAAAATCAAATGAACCAGAGCAAGTACCATATTGGGAAACATTTTAAGTGTGTGTGGAGGGGGAAGGAGAAGATTTAATTGATAGAAAACAGACTTTTGTACTCAAGTTCAAACAACTCATCTCTTCTGTCCTGTCAAGACAGTACCAAATAAATTTAGAATGTAAATAGTCATAACTCAAATTGCCCTAGGGCTGTTTTGTTAACCTCCATAGTTCTAGAATATATGATTAAAACTATAACTATCTCACAAATATTAACCTTTCAATAGCTTTTGCAACTTGTTTTAAGATATGTATGTCCAGGAATTCTCCAGTCTGTTGATTTTTTTTCCCCTTTCTATCCCTATGTGGACATATTTATTCAATTTCTATAGTAAACCACTTTAAGATAAACTGGGAAAATTGATTCGATTTGACAACTCTTAAGTATGATCTTATGTACATTTGATATCAGGCTGCAAAATAATCCAGAAGCTTTCCTACCATCCCCATTGGATTTTCAGAAGAAGAGAAGAAGAAAAATTTGTAGATACTGCATCTTCTAAATGGATCACATGACCAGAAAATGGCACACAATCTCACAAGACCAAGATAAGAAGTAGATACTAAAGTGCTTGCTGATTTTTAGGAATTACATTTTGTTAAACAAAGATGGGCAACATTATCCAAAAAAAATAGGCACATTTTGATTTGGTTGAGCTTATAAAGAACAAAACATTAATAGTTAAATAGTTAAATCTTTATGAGATTCTACCCATTAAAATTGTTCAAAACATATAGAACATTTTAATCAGTAACATTATTTTCATAATTCCTAAAAGGTGACAGGATTTTCTCTGTTGGGGAGACATTAAAATGTATACAATGAATACATATTGCATGCCTATTATGTGTCAGACATTATGCTGTTTTTCTAAATAAAAATAAAAAAGGGACACATCCTGACACTAGATCTCTGTGCACTTTCTATAGTCTTACAATTTTCTGTATATCCTCTAAAATCTCCACCCTCCAAGTATATAATGAATAATAAGTTAATTAATTTTCAGTTTACAGATACTGTCTGATAGTCTATCATGAATGTCAAACTTGAAATTTCCAGGATGAAATCATAGTTTATGCTATGGGAACAAAAACATAGAACATTTGCAACTGTGACTGTCCTACACAAACTGAAATTTATAAAGCCCATCCCTATGAGCAACCAGGAAGAATGCCCTTTAAATTAGTGTGTTTGTGTGTGTGTGTGTGTATGTGTGTGCATGCAGGCCCCTGTGTACACTCAGTGAGTACACACACACTTTATGAGTGTTAGAATTATAACAAAAAACCCATTGCACCTTTGAAATGTCTCCTGAAAGAGCCCAGTTTCTGGTTTCTATTTTGTACTTCTAAGTGTTTTTTAGATCCTTTGGAATGCCTTGTCTATAATGGCTGTGCCATTTTTGCAGCTTAATCTGTGCCTTTCTTGCAACTTTATTTCTAATTAGTTGTTGCCTTCTTAGAGATGAAAGCCCTTTTGCATATTGAAGGGCAATGTGAACTTAATGAAAATATGCTGATACAAGTTAAAGATGTTTCTTTATATGAGTAAGGGCGTTGAAGGTTAACCCTGACCTTCTCAGAGGAAAATTGCTGTACTGTGTTTCAGTTAAAATCATGTATTACCATATTTCTTTCAGCTAAAGCAGGCACATAATTTCAGGGTGAAAAGAGCTGTTTTCTTTAGAGTTACCTAAACAAAAGTCGGTTTAAATGGATAGCTGCAAAAATAAATCTTTGGCAGCAATAACAATACTAGGAGAGAATGTGGTGTGTTATCAAGAGTCACATCGGTGCAGAGGATCTGCCTTCCCCTTTGTTTTTCTTTAGCTGGGGAAATAATGTCCCTCTGGCAATAACTTCTGAAGTTACTTTATGTATTTTGAAGTATCCATAGGGGACACTGTGATGTGCTGCCCAGATGCCCCTAGAAGGAGTATTGTTGGCTCCACTGCTGGGAGCACTATAGACAGAAATCTTTCAGGAATCCCCTTTTGGGGGATTATTGCCTCTGCTGGAGAGTGGCCCTGCCCATGCCCCGGCTTTTCCAGGGGAGCCCCCATCAGATGACTGATAAGGTTGGAGGGATGTAAAGGTCTGGTCACCTCAGCCTAGCTTGGGGCAATTTTGAAGAGCCGTTCTAGTCTTAGGGTTGCCTGAGAAAAGATGAAAGAAAATACAATGAACAGTCAGTCCTATAATCATCACGTAAGTTCATTCATTTGCCACGTTTGCTTTGTCTTGTGCAAACTGCTAAACTTTTAGAAGTATGTTTCAGGCATTACGATTCATCACCCTGAAATACATTAGCATTTATTTTCCAAGAACGGGGACATGCTACTGCATAGCTATAATAATATTGTCATTCCCAAAGGGTATAACATTGATACTATGCAATCATCTGACATACAACCCATATTCTGATTTTCCCAGTGTCCTAATAATGTCATTTATAGGTGTTTTCCCCACTGAGAATCCATTGAGGATCACACAGTGCATTTATTTATCTCTTTAGTCTGCTTTAATCTACAACAGCTTTCCCACTTCCTTTTTAAAAAAATCATATGATATTAACATTAAAAAAATAGTTCAGAAAAAGGGTTTTGTAGGATATCACACCATCTGGGTTTGTCTGACTCTTTCCTCATGAGTGAGTTCATATTCAACATTTTTGGAAATAATACTCTATGTGATACTGTGTCCTTCTCAGTGCATTGCATCAGAAGGCACATAAGGTAATTTTACCCCTTTCTAGGTAATGTTAAGTCAATGACTTAAAGGTAATGTCTGTTAGACTTCTTGAAGGTATCTGTTACCCTTTATAATTAATATGTAATCTCTAGGGAACTCTGTTTCACCAAAACTTCAAGACTTTGGATTTTATGTTCTCAATAACCTTCTCTAATGGTTTTAGCATCCATTGGAAAGCCTTCAAAATAGTGGTTTTCTATTTTTCCTTCTACATATATTAGCTAGAATTTTTTCCTTTTCTTTCTTGTTCTTTTTGTGTGTGGCAGTGGAGGGGAGGAAGGACTCATGAATTAAAACAATTTAATGTGTCATAATTCATTAAAATTATTTCATTTTTATATGCTCAAAATTTTCCAAATTTAGTCAGTGAAAACCCCTTAATTTCTTTAATAGTTTTTCAGCACTTGCTTGCTTTCAGTCACAGAAGGGTATTCCATTTCTTTGCCCACATTTGTGATCAGTTATTTCTCCAAATGGTTTTTACAAACCAAGATCTGGTACCACTCTGCTCATTGTTACTGGTATTACATTTCTTGGCATTTTTTTGGAGCAGATCCAGGAAATAAACAAAAAACAAAAATCATTTGTTCTTACAAAGATCTCAGGTTTCTTCTCATCCTGCTCTCCTACTCTCCTACTTTCTTCTCTCAGTGTGAAGTCTATTCCCAAGTAACAATCTATTTACTCATTGGCTCTATCATCTATCTATCTATCTATCTATCTATCTCTCCTCCCCCTTCTCTTCCACCTCCTCCATCATCATCATTATTGTCTACCTAATAATTGAAAGACTTAGACAAAATTCTCCAAACCACACCCCTTACTGAGTAAAATTCAAGCTATTTTTGCTGCCTTTGTAGTTAGAATATATTCAGGGTGTACAGCTAAAATACTATAGTCAAAGATATTTAAATTAATTCTGTTATTCCCATGTAATTATATTGTCCATTTGATATATCCATTTGTTTCTATATGTAGTTAATTTTACTGTTTCTTTTTGGCATCCTTGTTGATTTATTTTTGAATGTATAATATGTTTTCATCTTTCAAAATTTATTTTTTCTTATTTCCTCCTCCTCTCATTATTTTATATAAGAATTGTTGGTGGTTCATTTTCAATTTCTTTTTAATTTTGGTTACATGATAGTTTTTTACTATGATTGCCTTTGATGAATAATTAACATTGTCCAGTAATGTATGTCCATACAATGAGGACTTTGTGTTTACCCTTTTGGGGGAGAAGATGAGAGCATTCATATCTGAATGAAGGATAGGTGCATATAATTTTAAATAAATTTTAACAAATTTATTAAAGCATTATATTTTATTCTGTTACATAGAATTTCACATATGCTTAGAAATGTGTGTATGGCTGTTGGGTCGTCAAAAAGGATGCGCTGTGTTGGTTAATAAGCTATTGTCTCTCAGCTCCCAAACCCCCCTTGCATATTCTTTTCTATCATGCTGGCATTCTGAACAGTATTTCACCCTCACCGTGTATTGTTCTGTTAGGTTCTACCACTGGGTGCCACAGGAAACTGGAGAGAAGAAGGAGAATGGATAAAGGACTTTCTTCCTGTTTATTTGTTGTCCATTTCTGAATTTCTCCAGTGACAACTCTTTATCCAGAGAGTGAGAGATCTTTCTAGTAACACGTTTCCAGGTTATAGCTTCTTCTAGTACTTTCAGACTAGCCAGTAAGAACCCAATTTTCAGTAGTCTGTGTCCCAGCTTCATGGTGTTTCTCTTCAGAGCCCCTGGAGTTCTAGCACCAACTGGGGAGTCAGTCCCCTGTCTTCAGAGAAATGTGTTCCAGTCCTGCAGATTCCCTCCCCCAGTCTTCTTTGTTTTCCTAGCCTTTGGGGTGGGAGCTTCTTTAGGCAGTTACCATCTCTGTTACCTCAGTGTGTCATGGTTCCCTTTTCATTCTTCTAGCATTAATGTAGGCAAGCTCCTAAATTATATTGTCAATATAATTTATGTGGTTCCTGTTTTCCTGACTGGATGCTAACATATAAGGTATACTAAGAATATTTTTAGTCATTACTTAGCCTTTCTATATCCACACACACCTGTAGGTAACCAATATCTTGGTTTATTCTTCCTATATTTTATTTTGAAAAAATAAAGAAGTTTATATTTATAACTAAATCTAAACCTACATGTAGGAAATGACAACTTCTCATGAGGATCTTTTTTTAAATAAACATCTGTAAAGTACTCTGTCTTGTGAGTTATGATAGTTATTCAATCATTCTCCTATAATTGGGCATTTGGGTTGTTTCCAATATTTTTGTTTCAAATAATACTTTATGAAAAACCTTTTATAGTTTTTTTTCTCCACATTTTTGGAGCTATAATCTTCAAGGAAAATTTATAAAAGTGAGATTACTAAATTGAAAGGTAAATGTATGTATAATGTTGTTAGATACTGCTAAATTCCTTTTTATAGTGATTGTCTCATTTTGCACACTCAGGAACAGTATAAAGAGAATCTATTTCCCTAGAGTTTGTGGAAATAGTGTATTCTCAAGCTTTTGAATATTTGTTTTCAATTCGACAGATGAGAAACTGTATCTTTACAGTTTAGTTTTGATTTGAATTTCTTTCATTATGCTGGAATATATTTTATACATGTAAGGACAATTTTTATACTATTTCTCATGAACTATTTATTTCTTTCACCCTTATTTTTGGTTTTACCTTTTTTTTCTTTTCAGTTTTTTAGAAGTTCTTTATAGGTCAGAAAGTTTATCACTTTATGTACTATATATATTGCAAATGTTCATTCCTTCTTGGTCGTTTGCCTTTTGAATTTGCTTATAATTTTTTTTTGCCATGCAAAATATGTTAAATAGTCAAAATTGTAAACATTTTAATTTACTGCATCTAGATTTTGAGTATAAAGGAATTCAATTGTGTTTTATTCAAATATTTATATGGTTTCAAGTTTTTGGTACATTTATATATTGTGATGGTTAATTTTATGTGTTAACTTAGCTGGGCCATGATACCCAGATATTTGGTCAAACATTACTCTGGATATTTCTCTGAAGGTGTTTTTGGATGAAATTAATATTTTAATCATGGACTTTGAGTAAATGTGTGTGGGCTTTATCCAAGGAGCTGAAGGCCTTAATAGAAGAAACACTGATGTCCCCCAAACAAGAAGGAATTCTGCCAGCAGGCTGCTGTTGGTCTCAAACTTCAATTCTTCCCTGAGTTTCCAGCCTGCCAGCCTACCCCATCAGAGTTAAGACTCAACAAGCTACAGCTACATAAGTAAATTCCTTAAAATAAATCTCTCTCTATGTGTATATATAGCTTCTATTGGTTCTGTTTCTCTTAAGAACCCTGACTAATACACATACCTTATCAACTTGGAATTTATTAAGATGTTTGGTGGTATGGATCCAATTTTATCTGTTATCCAGATGGATATCCAGTTGTGTCAACACCATTTATTAAAATGTCTATCATTTTTCAGTGATTTGAGAGCTCACCTTTATCATTAACAAAACTTTATCATTTACAAAACTTTCATCTGTACTTGAGTCAATTTCCAGACATTTTACTCTGTTCCACTGGCATATGTATTCTTGCAACAATAACATATTACTTCTTAAATTTAGGAAACATCATAATATATTTTCATTTCTGGTAGACCTATTGCCCTTTCACTACTCTTCTTTTCTCCCCCGACCCCCAAACTATTTCATCTTATCATGAAAAACTTTCAAATGTTCAGAAATGTATTAAGAACTTTACAGTGAACACCCATATACCACTGCCCATATTCTAACATTTTGTTCTAAACTTACTTTATTACATATTTATCCATCTGTCCATCCATCTCTATCCATCAGCCAATCTTATTTTTTGATGCATCCCAAAGTAAATTGCAGACATCACCATGATCCTCCAAATACTTCAGCATTCATAACATCAAATAGAGTTGAATATTTTTTAGAGTTGTCTTTTTTTGAAGTAAATTTTTTACAGTGAAATGCTCAAATCTTAAATGTAACATCCAGTAAGTTCTCACAAATCCATATACCTTGTAATCCAGTAAAGTCCTCTCATTCTCCTTCCCAGTAAATCCCCACTCATACTCCTGCCTCAAAGGAAATCACTATTTTGATTTTTTTTTTCCCATGACAAATTAGTTTTTCTGGTTCTAGGACTTCAAATAAATATAATCATACAGTAAGCAAATTTTTGTGTAAAGTTTCTTTCATTCAGCAGTATGTTTTGATAGTCATCCATGTTGTGTGTATGAGTAAATCATTTCTTTTAATTGTTAAGTAGTATTCCATTGTATGAATATACCACACTTTGTTTATCTACTTTTTACTGATGGGCACATGGACTATTTCCAGTTTTTGGCTATTTTGCATTAGCTGTTATGAACACTATTGAATAACTATTTGGTGGACTTATGTTTTCATTTCTTTTGGGAAAATACCTAGGAGTAAAATTTGGGTGGATGGGGTAGGTGAATGCTAGTTGTGTAAGGAACAGCCATTCTTTTATCTCATGTGTGTGAATTCTAGTTGTTAAACCTTTGGTGTTGTCAGATTTTAAAATTTTAGGTGATCTAGTGGAAGTACAGTAGCAGTAGGGTTCTGTGTTAGGTTTTATTTTTAGTAGTTTTTCTCACATTTTTCCCCAAATAAACGTTAGAATAAATTTGTCTAGCACCAAAAAAATAAATGTTAATGTATTTTGAGAGATCATTTAACATCTGTGTTATTTGAGGAAAATAAATTTGAGGAATAATCCTTTCCAGTGATGAGGAATGCTTTCCATTTTTTTAAGTCTACTTTTGTGTCATTCAGGGTGTTTTTAAAGTCCCTTCTTTTTTCCCCCACATTTCTTATTACATTTGCTCCAAAATATTTAATTTTTGTGTTGTTATTGTAAATGGGTTTTCTTTTCAATTTTATCTTCAATTCGTTATTTTATATCTGTATGTTTATACACTTTTATATAAATATTAATATATATTTACATACTAATTTTAATCCTGCCACTTTAATTAAGTATTTTCTTGTGTGAGTTGTTTTATTATTAATTCTCTATCATTTGTAAATAGAGATAATTTAAGGGTTTTTTTTTTTCCCTCAAGTGTTATGATTCCTAATAGTGTTCAGTTTTTCAATTGAATTGGCTCTTTTTCTTTTTGCCCTGAATGTAACCTTGCCTGGTACTAAGATTGCTAACCCTGCCTTCTTTTTGTTTGCATTTATCTTGTGTGTCTTTCCCTATTATGTTATTTTCAATCTTTTTGAGACATTTAGTTTTGGGTTTGCATTTTTTATAAGCTTTGTTCAACCTGATACTCCTTTTCTTTTCTTTTCATAGGAGCTTAGCCTAACTATTTATTAAAGTGACAGATTTGTTTGGGCTTTTTTCTTTCATAGTCCTTTATATTATGCTTTCACTTTTTATGGCTTCTTTTTTTTGTATTATAGTACAGTATGTTTTCCCCTTGGCTTTGTCTTATGTGTATATTCTTTCTGATAAACTGTAAATTGTACCTTTATTGTCAGTTCTTTTAGTGGTTACATTTACACAATAATTTTATATAATACATATACTACTCTTCATCTTTAGGCAGTAACTATTGAATCCCTATTTTGTGCAATAACAAAATTGTTATAATTCCAAAATCTCTTCTCTTTATTTCTACTTTGAAATTACAGATCAACATAGTCTTTTTCTTATTTTGTCTACTATATTCCTTTACATATTTAAATACAATTGTATTTCTATTATATTTTTTATCAGTTTTTAAAAATATTTTTATTCTTTATTAAATATGAGGAAATAAAGTACACATATTGCTTTCCATATTTTTTTCTGACTTTTGCCTCCAATTTTTTGTTAATATATTTTTGCTTTATTTATATGGTTTGGGACATTTTCTTTTGATTTTACATCCATAATTTCATCAGATGTTTGATTTGTTCAATGTCCTAACCAATTGTTTTCCCATATTTCTCTATTAATCTTTTCACTGACTCCATTGTTCTCCTTAAGAAGGGCTCATAGGAATTGGAATTCCTGCACATGTAAAAATGTCTATCTTCTGCCTTCGTTTGCATACACAGTTTCCTGATGATAAAGTTTTTGTCTTATACTTTCTTTCCTTGTAAGCATTGTAGGCATTTGCCAATCTCTTTTACCACTGAAGAAGACTGAACAGAAGACTCCAAGGCTATCCTGAATCTTCACTCTGTTGGTGACTTTATCTTTTTGAATTGAGGCCCAACAGAGGTTTGGTTTTTTTGTTTGTTCGTTTGTTTTGTTTTGTTTTTTTAGAAGACTAACAATTCTTCCCGTCTATGTTTCAGTGTTGATCACTCTGAATCCATTTTTTCCTAAAAAGTATATACCCTTTTACTCTGTAGGTTAGTCTTATATTTCTAGAAAATATCCTTGAATTGCATATTTGAATATTTTTCCATTCCAATTGTTGCTACTTCTTTTTTTTTTTTTTTCCGGTACGTGGGCCTCTCACTGTTGTGGCCTCTCCTGTTGCGGAGCACAGGCTTCGGACGCACAGGCTCAGCAGCCATAGCTCACGAGCCTAGCCGCTCCGCAGCATGTGGGATCTTCCCGGACCAGTGCACGAACCTGTGTCCCCTGCATCGGCAGGCAGACCCTCAACCACTGCGCCACCAGGGATGTCCCATTGCTACTTCTTTTGAAACTCATTGTTTTTATGTATAGTGTTCATTAAAAACAAACAAACAAAAAATACCTTGACCTCCATTTACTTGTTTTGTCTTTTTAGAAGACATGTTTTCCTTTGCATCATGGTCAGTAAAGCTTCAACAATTGTTTTGTTTTTCTACTTGGCTTCTTTCCTAAGCTCTCTCTGCTCCTATTTCTCTGTACCAATCATTTATTGTCCTTAAGCCCTATATATTTGCTTTGAACTCTTTGGTTATTTTATTAATTTAAAAAATTGTTTGGCATTGTAATTGTTTTTGCTTTTTTGGTGGTTGTTTCTAACCTTCATTTATTACTTTCTAGTATTTTGAATAAGATCCTATACTGATTCAGTTTGATTGTTTGAATAAGTTTTTCCTGGCCTGTTTTTTTGCAATCAGTTGTGTGAGAAAGGGATCATGGCAGTCCTTTGGCTAGTAGGGATTCACCTTGGTGCACAAAGAAACCCAAGATGCCTTGTTGGGTATATGAGAGATTTATTTTAACCATGACTTTTCTAGAGCCAGTAAAGATCAACAGTTATGGATGCTCCAAAATCCCATGTTTCTCTCCTCCAGTCTGTCTCCAACCTCTCCAATCATACCAAATATATTTGTGTGTTTCCTTGCAGAATCCTTGGTATACCTTGGCACCATATGGTATTTTCCCGCCAGCCTGGGTGTTCCATTTCCTCTGTTTTAAACAAAATATTTTAAACAAAAAAGGTTATTGTTTTGCTCCTTGGATGCCATCCCTACTTAAGGATAATTATGTTCTGCTGGCTTTGTTTGAGATCTGTAGGTTTTCTCATTTGATCTTTTCCCATGCTTCTCTGCTCTTTTGCTACACTTGGCAGTTCTTTGGAAAATATTGAAGTTTAGGGTTAGAATGTCCTATAATTTTGGAATGGTAAAATATTTGTAATTCCATTCTTCATTATGCTCTTCATTTTTCAGTGATTTCTAAGAGGAGGTAGAAACAGGGTTATTAAGTACTCTGTTCCCTGACTTCTTAGTACTGGAGGGCTACCATAAATGTAATGAATCTTAACTAATATAAAGAATCAATAACAAGGATGATGCTGAGACCCTGAGGTATTTGCTTATGAATCTACTGCAGACTCAGAGATGCTTAAGGTTTGTGGCATAAACTTTGAGGAATAAACTGAACCTTGGCCTTTTGTGTGTGAGGTATAATTTATATAGAAGAAAATTCACCAGGTTCGAGTTGTACTTTTGCTCTTCATAATTTTTCTGTATATCTGTTTTCTCATAATCACCATTTCCTTTTTTTCTAACTTACTACTATGTGTTGTATCAAATAAGAACTTTTGACCCATAAGTAACAGAAAACACAACTCAAAATGACTTAAACCAGTGGTTCTCAAACTTTAAGGGGCCATCAAGATGACTTGCCCAGAGTTTCTGATTCAGTAGGTTTGGGGTGGTGTCTAGGAATTTCTGACAAGTTCCCAGGTGATATGGATGCCGCTGATCTGGGCACCATACTTTGAAAATCACTGGGTTAAACAAATAGAAGACGTATTATCTTGTAGTAAAGAATGGTAGGATGCCTTAATGGCTGGTTAATGTCATAGTTCAACAATAATATTATTTTTTCTTCTCAGAAATGTAGATTATCTCCCTTCATGGAGCCTGTTGGTCATAGCACCTCAGGGCACAAGAGTGTTCAAAGTCGGGGGAAAAATAAAGACCTAATCCAATCTGTCTCTTTCAGAGCTACATTTTCATGAAGCACTCTCATTGGTAAAAAATAGGCAACACAATATTTTCTATTCCTAGTTACTAACAAGGAGGCTGTACCTACTATTCATCTTAGGATGTACTAATCAAGACTTACCTCCTGGATCTGGGCCCAGCCTAGATAGCTAAATGAGACCAAAGCTTGAGGCTGAAACTGGTGGAGCTTAAGTTGCCTAGGTGGGGAATGTAGCAGCACTATAAATTATTGTATATGCAGATTTCCAAGACCTTTTTACAGTTTGGGCCCAGTCTTTCCCAGTTTATTTTCATCTGTTCAGTAGGTAAAATCTAAGTGTTAAGTGGCACATTAACACTTCCTTGTTAATTAGCAAGAACAACAATGTCTCAATTGATTCTTTTAAATTCACAAGTTCTATTCTTCCTTCTTTTAGGGGAATCAAACTCTATACAAACTATAGCAATAGTTGTGCAAAATGCTTTCTTCAATATTTGCCTTAGTTTTTATTTTTCTTTTCTGTTTCTGTAACAGATATATATTTTTTCTGATTCTGAAATAAACTTGGAATAACTTTTCTCCAGCTGAAATTCTGAGTTGTCCTTTTTGTTATTGTTTTTGATATTTCACCATTTCATTTGTTCATGATTAATTCACAATGACCTGTTCCCTCCAGGTAATCACAATATGTTTGTTTTATAATAAAGGGACCAGAGAATTTTGTAATGGAACTTAACTTATGTGAAATAACTATCATATCTAATATTATTATTTTATGTACATTTGTTAAAGTACATACACATGCAAATAATTACCTTGATAAAAATGAACATGCTCATTAAGCCACCTATCAGTTCAATAAATTGAACATTACATGAATCCTGAAAGTCCCTTATATATGCCTTTCTCACCAGCATCCCCTCTCTTCTGCACCACAGGGGACATAGATTAGTTTGCCTCTTTTCGACCATAATATAAATGGAATCACATATATAGTATGAACTCTTTTGTGTCATGCTTCTTTTGTTCAATCTTGTGTGTGAGTTTTTTCTTACTTTTTCATGTGGCAAAGTGGTTGCACAAAATTATACCCCCAGTAATATATGGAAGTTCCAGTAGATTCATATCAGGGCAACACATAATTTTCTATCTTTTTAACTTTAGCAGTTCTAGTGAGTGTGTCTAGAGATAATTTTGGTTTTGTTTTGCTTTTCTCTAGTGACTAATGAGGCAAAGTTTTTCATTCCATGTTTAATGTCTTTAATATATATAAGACTATTAAGATTTCTGTTTATTCTCATCAGTTTTGCTAAGTTGTGTTTTTAGAGATATATGTCTTTTCATCCAAATTTTCATATATGTTGGCTTACGGTTGTTTATAATAGGTTCCTATTATCTTTTTAATCTGTATAACATCTGTATTGATGTCTCTCTTTTACTCTAATATTTATTATTGTTGTTTGTTTGTTTATTTACTTATATTTTTTGCTCCTTTATTTTCCTAGGGTTTTGCTACTTTTATTTGTCCTTTCAAAGAACATAATTTGGCTTCATTGGTTTTGAGATCTTTTTTCCATTTGGTTAATTTTCACTTTTTTCTCCTATTATCTTCTTTTTACTGTCTTTGAGTTTAACTACTCTTCCCCTAATTTCTTGAGATGGATACATATATAATTTACTATCAACTTTTTTTTTCTCTTTCAATATATATTTTAAGGTTTAAATCAGTTTTGATTTTAATTTAGTTCAAAATATTTCTAATTTTTATTGAAATGTCTTCTTTATCCATGAATTATTTAGAAGTGTGGTGCTCAAACATTTGGGGATATTCTAGTTATCTTTTTTAATTGATTTCTAGCATAATGCTATTGTATTCCCCAAACAAACTATGTATATTTTCAACCCTTTGAAATTAGTTGAACTTGCTTTATGTCCCTGCATGTGGTCAGTTTTGTAAATGCTCTGATGTTGTAGGATGCAATGTTCCTTATACAACAGTTACATCATTTGTGAGTCATGTTGTGCAGATTTCTATATATTTCTATATATTTCAATGTTCAGACATTTATTTTTATCTGCTTATCTAATTGAATATTAGAAAGGTATACTATAATCTCCTTTTATGATCATATATTTTTTATTTCTTTTCACTGTAACCTCAAATGGTCTTTCCTCCATGTGCATGTATCCCTGACCTTTTTTGTGTGTCCAAATTTCCACTTATAAGTAAACCAGTCAGATTGGATTAGAGCTCATCCTAATGGCTTTTTTTTTTAACATAATTAAATCTTTAAAGAGCCTGTCTCCAAATACAATCACGTTCTGAGGTACTGGGGTTAGGGTTTCAACATAAGAATTTGGGAGAGCACAATTCAGCCCATAGCCATGTCACTGGATACTATATCCCTTACTTAAATTAGTAGAAATAAATTTTATTACACATTTTCTTGGTTGTTACATTTCTTATAAACTGGTTTGTATGATATTCTTTCTTATGTAATACTTTTGTGCAATTAAGAAATTTCATTCTGTATCTCAGGCACATTTTAAAATTTTATAATAACTCACATCTGGATACCTCATGATACTTGCTTTTTAATAGTTAGCAACAAATATTCTTTCACTAATTAACATGTGAAATTCACAAAGAGAATACCAGTATTTGTAAAGGTTATATATAATACAATGAAATATTGAAATAGTTCCCTGTATCAAGACATTCAGACAGACCTAGGTAATTTGAATATTTCCTAAATTTTAAAAAGTTTACAATCCAACTAATTACCCATCTTTATTTAGGTCTATGTGATAAAAAAGTGAAAACTTTTGTGTTTTCTCATGAAGTGGATAAGTCAATTCTGAATAGAAATAATACAATAATTACTAACATAAACATCAGTTTTCATCTCTCTTGCTCACGTTTATAAAAAGTTGAGTGCATAAATTCCAGCCTGATCAGACAAACATCTTAGATGGTATGGCAGATTACTATGAGATTTTAAAAAATAAAATAGTTTTCTTTCTTCCTCATCTCTCTTTCAAATGCGTAAGGCCCATGTGATTGAATTCTGGCCAGTTGAGTTTAGACAAGAATGTGGACACAACTTCTAGGCGTAACCATTTAAAACCTCCTGTGGTCATCCTCCTGTCTTTCTTTTTCTGTCCTTTTGCTGAGTGGAGAGGGGCCTGTGGATCTAGAGGAAGGCAAAACTGTAAGATAGAAGGAGTCTGGCTCCATGATTGATAATATGGAAGGCTGTTCACTGACCAGGAATATGTAATTTATGTGAATAAAAAATAAACTTTATTGTACTAAGCCACTAAGATTTAAGGTCTTGCTTGTCACAGCAGCAAATATTTTCTTAAAAGGTGCAAATGGTCAAAGTGCAACTTGATATAACTCATGTAACTTTCTTTGTTGAAAAGCTCTTTTAAAAATTATCATCTTATTTTAAAGCACTTCAGAGAACTTTAAAATTTTTTTTCTACTTGATTAAAATTCCATCCATATTATATGTGATGTTCATGGAAAGCTAGACATTTCTCCAACTGCCTATTCTCCAATCTTAACAGTCTCTACTCCACTTCACATTATTTTGCCTCTAGTTTGACTAATTTTCCATTTATTATTCCTCAAACATTCAAATAATTTTCTCCTCTATTCATTTGCTTTTCCTGTGGTTTTTTTCCATATGCTTATTTAAGCTTGGCATTATCTGTGAGGCCTTGGTTTTAGACCTAATCCTCAATGAAGTCCTGTGATATTTATTTTCTGGCACTTATCAAATTGTTCTGTGGTATTAGGAGAATGGAATCTAGTCTTTATCAAGAGCATCTAGTATACTACTAAGTATTATAAATGTATTTAATGACTGCAATCAACTGAGTGCTTACCATGTGCCAGATGCCTCATACACAAATTCTCATTTAATCATCAGAATAACCTATCAAGTACATTTTTTAAACTCCCACTTTATAAAGGAAAAAGACTGAGGGATTATAGAGGTGAAGAAATTTACAATCCTGTTGAAATTTAACTTCAAAGATCAATCTTTCCCCACTATACCCCATGATAATTACTTTTCATGGATAGTTTCTTTAATTAAACTTAAAACACATTTTTTTTTTTCCTGTAGTCAGAAAGGGTGCTTTACAGTAAAGTTGCTCAATAAATATTTGGTAATTAGTATCTATGTTTGGGTTCATTTGAGAGCAGATATTTATTTCAGGAATATGTACTAGGTTTAACCCTGTGCTTAACTTCTGGGTATAAAGCCAACTAAAGTCAACCTCAGCATTGAAATGTATAATCACAGCATTAGTCTGGAAACCTGGGACTCCAACCAGGTATTCCCCTAGATTATAACCCAAATTCCAGGCCAGACACTGAAAAATCCAAATTTCAGGGGATTATTCCATTTTTAAATAAAGTGGTCAGTGTACAGCCAGAGAAAATCTAGACCAGAATTACACTGTTAACGTTTGTTGAAGTTCAAAGTTCCCGTGTTCACCTGCAGGAACCCATCGTGACATTCCATCCATAAAGTAATAAGTACCCAGAATTTTCGTGGTTGATTATAGCCTTATACCAATTTCTAAACTGTGTTTCTCTGTGAAAGGGAATTAGCAGATGTTTAAATGAAGATCAAAATGAGAAAAGTCTAATTAGGGCTACATTCAATTATAATCCTACTTTACTTATTTAGCATTATTTGAAAGCTCATCTCATATATTTTGGTCACTGAAAAATACTAAATTATTTTAATTCTTAATATCATTATATTCACAATCTCTTTTCACATTTTCATGAATTTTACACATTTATTATTTTATGACAATTTATATATTTTATGCATTCCTGTTTTCAGAAGAAAAATTGGTTGTAAATAAAGTAGGATAATTGCTAATGTATATTCTATGACTTTAACGGCCTTTTCTTCCCTGTGGACCATTATTAGTTTTCTCCTAAAACCCTTCTAATTAATCAAAAGAAAATGAGGGTTTTTCATTAATATCTGAGCATCTTTTTACCTTAATTTGTTCTGAAGTGCATAGTGTCATGAATTGTGAGTCTGAGTCCCTGGACAGATAAGGAAAAAAAAGAAACCTCCATGTTTTCTTACATAGGTAAAAGACGGCCACTTCATGATCTAATAGATTGTAATGGTGTTGTTGGACTTTCTTGTGGTAAAATATGTTTATCCAGGCTTCTTTGCTCTTTCTGCTTAACAGTCCTTGGGAACAGGGTGTTCATAAATGTGACAATATCAGTTTCACTGACAGATTTTTCAAAAAAACAAAAGTTATGTCATTTGAAAGTTTCATCTGGGTGTAAGGAAGAAAGTAAGAATGCATCACCAAGAACTGCACTTTACAGTGTGTACTCAGACAAGAAAACTACAAATAGAGAGAAATAGATGTCATTAACTTGTGGATTTCAGAAAATGAAAACAATTAGTTGTCTCTGGGGATTTTTTTTCATGAGAAGGATGCTTTATTTACAATTAAATCCCTCTCCTGATGCCAAGAATTACAAAAAAGGTATTAGAAATACTTTGAGATATTTGAGAATAGTGAAGGCCCAAATGAAATAGGTACACTTTTTTTTTATTCTTTTGATTTTAATTTGTATAGTTCCCCAAATATGAGAGGGATTATCACTTAAAAACATAAATGTTCAGGCCGAGCAAAATCCCAAATGAGGGGAGGTTATGGAAACATCAGAAGAGCAGAGTCCATTGTCACTGGGTATTATGCAAACCACAAACGAAATTACCACTAACATGTCTTATATCCCAAACCGAATTCAGTGTAAGAGCAGAAGAGAAATGATAGCCTTTTGGATTTCCTGACTGGAAAGATGAGTGTAAGTCTGTACCTGGAATCTAATTACAGGCAAGCCACTAATAAAACCATGAGATACTTGACAATATGAGAGGGAAAATTGTACAAACAGAAAATTTATGACAGTGATCCACAGCACTGATGCAATAAAGGAATCTAGTTTGAGTGACACTTCCTGAATAGTAATAAAAAATTAGAAGTCCAAGTCAACCACCTGGGATATTATCAATATTTACTTCTTATTTGGTTGTCAGTTTCATGTCATGTCCCCAAACCTCCTTTAAGGGAAAGAAAAGAAATGTAAGTTCTCCTCCCTACATAAATTTAAAACATAAGTCTTTAGTCTTTAGGACTTTTTTATTTTTCCACAGGCAAAGGCAAGGGATTTGCTTTTGTCATTCTTGAGAAAAGCTGCTCTGTAGTTAAGAACACAATTTTAGAGCAAGACAGGCAAAGAATTTGATTCCAATTTTTCTATATGCTAGAAGAATGTGATCTTACCTGTCTATGTATTAATTTCTCATTTTTAATTTGAGGATAATAATAATTACCTGAGAAGGTACTGTGAGAATTAAACTAGGTATTATATTAACTGTGAGATGCAATACCTTACAAATAGTAAACACTCAATACATGGTAGCTAAAAGAGAGAAACAGAGACAGAGACATAGAGAGAGAGACAGAGAGAGAATAATTTAATTTTGGTTCCAAGGCAGCTTTTTGAACAAGCATTATTCAAAAGATCTGGTCTTTTTTTTTTTTTTGGTGATACACGGGCCTCTCACTGTTGTGGCCTCTCCCGTTGCAGAGCACAGGCTCCGGACGTGCAGGCTCAGTGGCCATTGCTCACGGGCCCAGCCGCTCCACGGCATGTGGGATCTTCCCGGACCGGGACACGAACCCGTGTCCCCTGCATTGGCAGGCAGACTCTCAACCACTGCACCACCAGGGAAGCCCCTGGTCTATTTTAAGCAGAAGTAATGGATTACTTTTTTGAAAATTATGTGTAAAATGATTATTTCTCTACATAAAATTCTAATTTATCACTGGTTTAATTAAATAGTTTTAGTTCAACTCTGTAATTGAAGATTGATCTTTATTTGTTAGTGATCTGCTTTTTATTGAAGTATAATTGACTTACAATAGTATGTTAGTTTCAGGTGTACAACATAGTGATTTGATATTTTTTTACATTATGATATGATCACCACTGTAAGTCTAGTGGTCATCTGTCACATACCATCTGTTACCATACAAAGTTATTACAATGTTATTGACTATATTTTCTATGTTGTACATTACACTCCTGTGACTTGTTTTATAACTAGAAGTCTGACCTCTTAATTCCCTTCACCTATTTCACCAATTCCTCTAACTTCTGCTCCTGCCCCATGACCACCAGTTTGTTCTCTGTATCTATGGTTCTGTTCCTTGTTTTGTTTTTTAGATTCCATGAATAAGAAAAATCACATGATATTTGTCTTTCTTTGTCTTACTTATTTAACTTAGTATAATACCTTCTAGATCCATCCATGTTGTTGCAACTGGCAAGATTTCATTCTTTTCTTATGGCTGAGTAATATTCCATGGCATATATTGGGTTGGCCAAAAAGTTCATTTGGTTTTAAGTAACAATAAAAGACACATTTTTCATTTTCACCAAGAATTTTATTGAACAATGTATTCACTAACTGAATGAACTTTTTGGCCAACACAATATATACCATATCTTCTTTATCCAATCATCTATCTATGGACACTTACGTTTCTTACATGTCTTGACTATTGTAAATAGTGCTGCGATGAACAGGGAGGTGCATATATGTTGTTGAGTGAAGACACTAGTCTTCATTTCCTTCAGGTAAATAACCAGAAGTGGGTTTACTGGATCATTTAGTAATTCTAGTTTTAATTTTCTGAGAAACCTCCATACTGTTTTACATAGTGGCTGTAACAATGTACATTCCCACCAATAGTACAGGAGGGTTCCTTTTTTTCCACATACTTGCCAATACTTGTTATTTCTTGTCTTTTCAATGCTAGCCATTCTGACAGTTGTGAGGCAGTATCTCATTGTGGTTTTGATTTTTATTTTCCTGATGGTTAGCAACGTTGAGTATCTTTCATATGTCTGTTGGCTATCTTTATGTTTCCTTTGGAAAAATGTCTATTCAGGTTCTCTACCATTTTCTAAATGGATTGTTTGTTTTTGTGATATTGAGTTGTGTGAGTTCTTTATATATTTTGAATATTAAGCCTTCGTTGGATATATCATTTGCAAATAACTTCTTCCATTTAGTAGGTTGCCTTTTCATTTTGTTGATGGTTTCCTTTGCTATGTAAAAGCTTTTTAGTTTGAAGCAGTCCCATTTGTTTATTTTGTTTTTTTCCCCCTTGCCTGAAGAGACAGATCCAAAAAAATATTACTAAGACCTATCTCCAAAAGGGTATTGCCTTTGTTTTCTCCTTGGACTTTTATGGTTTCAGGTCTTACATTCAAGTATTTAATCCACGTTGAGTTACATTTTGTATATGATGTGAGAAAGCAGTCCAGTTTGATTCTTTTACATGTAGCTGTCCAGTTTCCCCAGAATTATACATTTAAGAGCCTATCTTTTCCCCATTGTATAGTCTTGCCTTCTTTGTTGTAGATTAATTGGCCATATAAGTGTAGGTTTATTTCTGGGCTCTCTATTCTGTTCCATTGATCTATGTGCCTGTTTTGGTGCCATTACCATATAATTTTGATTACTGTAGCTTTGTAGTATAGTTTGAAATCTGGGAGCATAATACCTCCAGGTTTGTTCTTCTTTCTCAAGATCATTTTGGCTATTTGGGGTCTTTTGTGGTTCCATCCAAACATATGTTATTAATCATTAATTGATGAGATTCTGAAGAACATTTCCTAACTCTCATGGTAAGTTATAAAAACAAAAAGCTAAATATACTGGATGAAATACCATGTAAAATTACTGTTTAATGTAATTAATAATTATCTCTGTAAGAGTGGTTAATCATTGATTAACATTTTTGTTCTTCAATACAATTCAATTATTTTTCCCCCAAGTGGATCTGTAAGTTTATGTCTTTCTCCATTCTTGGCCAAGGATTGAGACCACAGTCAATCTACATAAAGAAAACAATAATGGTCTGAAACATTCTCATTATTTTAGGTTTGGTAGATTTCAGAAGCCTCTACTCTATGTGCCTTAAGTTTTTGGAGCAGTATCACTTTTGATAATTGATTAAATTTTAGGAAGCTTTACTGAGGACTAATATCATGGGATGTTTAAAAAGTGCAAATTTTATCTGCGGTCAGAAGCGAAAATCTACAAAATTCAAAAGCAGTGCAATTCTGCAGGCTGAGGCAGAGGCAATTCCTGACATAAATAGTATGTAGGGTCTAAAAGCAAAACAAAACAAAATCAAAAAAGCAAAACAAAAAACAAACATACAAATTGGATACCATGCTCCATGTAAAGAGAAAAGCCATACCTAAGAACTTTCATATAACATGATAGGTAGATATACACAGATAATCAATTAATAAGCAATCACTTTTTTTTTCCTTTTATATCACTAGGCTTGGGTAAGTGGAGGGAAGAAATCTGAAGAGGAAGGAGAGAATTTAAAAGAGAGACAGCAAAAATTCATAGTTCTACTTTCTTGCTTTTCCATTTTTCTTATCCTGGATAGTGGGGCCACATAATCTATCACCCAAGGAATCTAACCAAGACCTGACTTAGTTCTCAATTGTCAGAAATGAAATTAGTTACAGAACTACATCTCTGGAGCAGTGTTTTCCTCCATACCATCTTTGATGTCTTGGTAGTCCACAGTTATTTTCCCAACTGTATGGAAAAATAAAAATAGTAAGTCATGTATTTAGTTCTTTTACCAAGTGACTTGCAATACTATACACTTTTATTACAATGGAAATTGAGCTACTTATTAGTAAAGCACTGAGTTTTTAAAGGTTACCAAATTTTGATATCTTTAAGCAAAAGCCCCATGTTAGTAGAGCATGGAAGACCCTAGTCCAGTGTTTCTGTAAGGGGTATGGCTGCCACACGATCCTTGATAACTTTGTAAAACCCCTGTTCTGTACATGTACATAAAACTGAAGCATTAGGGAAGAATGCTTCATCTTTAGATCATCTTGATTTGGTGATGATTTTCAGTTGCTACTTTTATTGGTAGTTATATATTAGTTGAATTACTACTAAGTGTGTCTTTTAAAACTTTCATTTATTTTGCTATTTTACTATCAATTTGATTTTTATTTTGTTCTTTGTAATTCTGTATTGAAACAAAGAACCCTCTACATACCCCAGATTCCAATGTTGGAATGTGGGAATGCAAAAAATAGTTTGAAGACCACTGTTCTAAAATTTTTTCCATTTTCTTTTTAGTGTTAGAGGGAAGAAAGTTTTGCACTGTAGCCTGAAATAAACCAATCCCAAATTACAGGGCTCTCTAGAGCTCTAATCTCTAACTAAGTCTACTTAGACCAGATCACCCTTTTCTGAAGAAGGAGGGATTCTGGCCTTGCCCTACTGGTCCCACCTTATTGAGCTGGTTAGAAATCTGGCCAGGGTGGAGCAATCAGATTTGATTGAGAAGATATTTGGAGTTGGTATTCAGTGACATTAGTTAGGATCTGGTAGTACTTGTTTGAAAACATGGTCTTCATAATTCCAAAGTGCAGAAAAAGGCAACAAACTGGTTTTCATTAAAACATGGGTTCTTTGCCCTGCTTAGCTAATGTTAGAGAAACCAATCTTAAGAGTCTTAGAAGTATCCACATTTTAGTAAGCACTCACAAGTTCTTGTGTCACCAGTGGAAACAGTGACTTCCTCAGTTCTTGCCCTTCTTGAGGGAAATAATTCAGTCAAGAGACATAGAGCAGTTTTAAGTAACAAGAGTTTTATTAAGCAGAGCAAAAGTATACTTCCAAGAAGGATGAGAGCAGGCTGTCTGGAAACCAGAAGCAGCCACACAGTGGTGTGGGGTTGGGTTTTTTAGACTGGTGGTCCCTCCCTGTGTCCTGCAGCATTTGACTGACAAGTTAATTGACAGTTTTTGGTTATATAACTTTTCTCCTAGTATGCAGGCACTTACCCATAAGCACCTAAGCAAAACCCATGGTGGGGGTGGGGGGCAAAAACCACAATGCTAATTTATTACAAATACAGCATAACGAACCCCAGGTTACCTTGAATCACCTTTTAGGTCTTGGTGCACCTGTGCCAACGTGTGCTGGTGGTTTTATCTTGCTTGGTCCTGATATGGCTGGAAACCTAGTGGTGGTCCTTGACTATAAGAGGGAGGATCCCTGGCTAAGCTCCGACCACCAGTGTCTGGGTGGGGGAGGGAAAGACAAACCATCCAGGATGGGGCAGGACCTACTCATGTCTGACTAACCACCTAATGCCTGCATTGATAAAACATGCTGATTAGCGAGTGGGTCCATTTCTAGCCATGACATTTGAACAGTAAAAATGGTTAATGTCAATCCATGGGAGGGATATATTATCACTAAAGTGACAAACCAGAGTTCTATTTTTACTTGTATTTCTAAAGGTAATGTGTTTAAGAAGGGTCTTTGTTTTTTTCAGTGCCATTCACAAGTGAAAGTGCCCATTCAAAAACAAACCAACTTTTACTTATAGATGGTTTAGTAATGGTATAAAAATGGCAGACAAAGCCTCTTAAGTTAAGGAAAGAAGCCCAAGTGAGAGTAGCATCCATATATATACACTACCAAATGTAAAATAGATAGCTAGTGGGAAGCAGCAGCATAGCACAGGGATATCAGCTCAGTGCTTTGCGAGGACCTAGAGGGGTGGGATAAGGAGGATGGGAGGGAGGCTCAAGAGGGAGGGGATGTGGGGACACAAGTATGCATATTGCTGATTCACTTTGTTGTGCAACAGAAACTAACACAGTATTGCAAAGCAATTATACTCCAATAAAGATGTATTTAAAAAAAGCTTACTTGAGAGAATTTGCCTTGATTATGCCTAATATACATGTATATGAAAGTTAAATTAGATATGGTCCATAAATTTGATAACTATTCAGATGATTTGCCTTTGTCTCTGATGTAACAGAAAGTGATATAAACTTTGATATATAATAGACAACATATATATGATATGTAGGGGAACAGAATTTGTCACCCTAAGATATGACTCTTTGGCATGTTAATTATTTTAAGGTTTTTTGTTTTGTTTTTGTTTTTGTTTTCTGAGAAACAGCAGATAAGGGAAAGGACTCCAAAACCCAAGTAGGATTTGCAGTTTTGTAAGAGACATTTACGTTTGTAAGAGAAATCTCCATTTGTAAGAATGTCTCCCTCTCTATAGTAAGCGGAGGATGACCACTTCTCTAGAAACTCCTACCAATGAAGAAGGCATCGACTTAAATCTGCATCACGATCACTCTTGTTTACTGTGCTTTTCCTGGTAAATTCCCATAAAGGACTCTTCCCATCCCCAACATGCTCTTTTGTCTTTAGCTAAAGAAGGTATTTAAGGGGAGGGCTTCTGCCCTCTTGGTAAGTTACTCAGTTTTTTTTAGATCTCTCCCATCAAACAACTTTTGTTTGATTTTCTCCTGCTAATCTGTCTTGTGTCAATTTAATTCTTAGACCAGCCAGAAGAACCTGGAAGGGTAGAGGAAATTCCTTCCTCCCTGACAGATACATATGCACATGAATATAGATAATACTGAAGATATGTTTCTAAATCTTTTCCAATTCCAGATATAAGAATTCAAGATTTTGGTGTTCCCTTTATTTATAAAATAATATTTGGGAAGTCTCTAGGGTAAAGCAACAGAAAAATAGAAACATGATATCTTACTATTTTAAGGAATAACAAATTAAATTGTCCTAAGAACAGCTCTCTGGCACAGCCTGATTCAAACTGATTTAGGCAGATTGATTCAAACAATTCAAGATGTTCAATGATAAAAAAAGGTGCCCCAACTTTTTGGTTTTCTTAAGAAATACTAAAGATTAGTACCATTTTCCCTACCTCAAAAACTTTTAAAAAATATTATTTGAATAAACATAGTCTTGGTGGCAGATTTGTAAAACTCACCAGTGGCATTCAAGGAGGTGAATAATAAAGATTAGTACCATTTTCCCTACCTCAAAAACTTTTAAAAAATATTATTTGAAGAAACATAGTCTTGGTGGCAGGTTTGTAAAACTCACCAGTGGTGGCATTCAAGGAGGTGAATAAAAAAAAATTAAAGAGGAAATAGGAGCAACAAAAGGAATTCTACTGGGAAAAGTGCCTTGTTGAAGATCCTGACAGAATCTGAAGGTTCTCTTCCAAGTGTGGGGCGGAAGATTGCCAATCCATTCAATCACACCTTAATCCATCACTGCTGGGTTGGACCTAGAGCAACATAGATTTTTCTGTACCCCCTGCCAAGAGTCTAATAATCCACATCCTTTCTTCTGAAGGGTAGAAATCTCAATAGGATTGGAAACAAGTCACGGAAAAGGTGCCTGTGGGGGGCTTGTTTCATTATAATAACAAACCAGCTCCTGTTCAAAGAGAAATCACACTGAATTCCTTGCTGTCTTGTCCTAGTTGATTCTTTTTTTATCCTAAATATTTACCTTAATCCCTTTAAACTAAGACCCTCTCAAAGGAATAGCTGCACTTCCTTCTCTATCTGGAGACTACCCTCTTTTGTGGGATTCCTTTAGTTGTTGCTATAGGTTTACTCTTCTCTCTAGAGAGGGTTTTGTTGCTTTTTTACTTCCTGGCTCTACATTTTATTTTCATTCAAAACTGTTAACTTGAATTTAATTTTCTTTTTCATGTGGGCTTTTTAGAGACCCATATATAGAATCCTTCATATGTGGACAACCTGAGAGAGCTAAGTAGGGTAAATATTTACATTATCTATGTAGACTGTGTCAAACCTAGAGAGATGAAAACATTCATACTGGGCTTACAGCATCCTTCATTTAGCTACAGAATCATTGTCATCCTGGTGTCTAACAAGTAGCAAATGATTCGAGCAGCTCTGAATATCTCTTTGGAAATAACATTCCTTTGGGAACTCTGCCTAGATCAAATGGCCCTTTTCTGAAGATGAAGTGGATTCTGGCCTTGCCATACTGACCTCCACTTACTGAGCTTGGTATTCATCTGACCCAGGCTGACCAATCAGATTTGATTGTGAAGACACTTGGAACTGGGATTCAGAGGTACTAGTTAGGCTCTAGTAGTAATTGAACTGAGTGTGAAGGCTGTCACTCTGGACAGCCATGTTCTGAGTCTGGAAAAGCAGAGAGAATTGATCTGAAGGGAAAAAAAATAAGGCTAATGTTCAGAGATAGCAGGCATAAAAGTCTAGGGGCTCCTGAGAGACACAGAAGAAATCAATTATAACCTTGTTATAGTCCCAGTTTATCACCTTAGTTCCTGGTGAGGCCCCTTTACTTCTTTATCTTGGGATCTGTGTGATAGCCCTGTGTCCCTACAATAAATCTGCCTTTTGTTTACACTTGCTCGGTCAGGTTTCTGTTATGTAAAATGAAAGATCTATGAATGAGACAATTGTTTTCATGATGGTTATAGAATCAGGCTATGTCTTAGCCAGACTGAACTATAGGTATCTAATTCAACTCACTAATTTTACACATGAGAAAACTGGGGCCTATGAGTAGAGTAACGTGCTCATGGTTGAAGAAAATAATTAATGGCAAAAGCAAGGCTAAAAGTACAGATGAGTGGTAAGAAAGGGTGGCAATCTCCAACATACACTGAAAAGTGTGATGGGGCAGAGCCCTGAAACTGAAGTCAGAACAGGTGAACACTAGTCCTTTCTTAGAGACTCACTAGCTGTGCAACCTGGAGTATGTTTCTTTTTTCTTTTTTTTTTTATAAATTTATTTTATTTATTTATTTTTGGCTGTGTTGGGTCTTCCTTGCTGTGCACGAGCTTTCTCTAGTTGTGGCGAGCAGGGGTTATTCTTCTTGGCGGTGCGTGGGCTTCTCATTGTGGTGGCTGCTCTTGTTGTGGAGCACAGGCTCTAGGCACGCAGGCTTCAGTAGTTGTGGCACATGGGTTCAGTAGTTGTGGCTTGCGGGCTCTAGAGCACAGGCTCAGTAGTTGTGGCACACGGGCTTGGTTGCTCTGCATCACGTGGGATCTTCCCAGACCAGGGCTTGAACCCGTGTTCCCTGCATTGGCAGGCAGATTCTTAACCACTGTGCCACCAGGGAAGCCTCTGAAGTATGTTTCTGAAGCCTTGGGTTTTTATCTGTTAATGAGAAGGTTGAGACATATGTTCTATCTGGTCTTTTCTAACTCTAAAAATCCTATGATTCTAAGCCATGTCTAAACACAATGTGAATTGGGTATCAGAGGTAATTATCTAAAAAATGTGAATATGAATATGGTTGCTTAGGGAGGGAATAAACCAGTTCACAGAGGGTGAGTGTCCAAGTGTTAAAGTGGAAGCACTATTTTACAGTCCAAAGCTTCCTACTGAGGTCAATCAGGAGGTTCCCAAAGTGGTATTTTTACTTTGTGTGTTTCTCATATCAAATCAAGTAGTAAACTGATTATGTGTGCAGACAGTGGTTTTGTATTGAGAATCTGCCTGGAAAGCATCCAGAATAAGAAGTGTGCCAAAACAGCATTTCTTCTTCTAGAGAGTAGGAAAATTGAAAGGTTAACTGTAAAGTGATTTCGGCTCTTAGCTCCTTTAGAAAATAGAATGAACTGAAATAAACCAGTCTCTCTGGCTCCAACCCTCCCTGCCTTGATTCCTTCTTTAATTCTTTTTATTTTCCTGGCTAATGATATATTTGTAGAATGAATGAATGGGAATATAAGAGCTTTTCTCATTTTTACTTATAAAAGATAGAGAACAAAGAGGTTGTCAATGGAGTGAGAAGTCTTTATCTCCAAAACTAAGCTCCTGACAACACATAAGATACATGCACATCATCATATACATGAGACCTGGAACAGCATAAAACTCCTTCCTTAATACATACCACACACCGTCAAATTCCCTCTGCTTGCAAATAGAGATAATTTCCCAGTGGGGTACATCTCTGTCTTATTTCTTTTCTCTTCCTCTTCCTGAGGCCCTTCTCATGTGTTTTCTTTTCTTTTTTTTTTTTTTTTTTTGCTTTGACTATTCTACTGAATTGTTTTTCAATCAATAATAAATATGTGAATTACCACAGTCAGTAACCTTTCTGAAGGTCACATTCTACTCACTACTTTTGCTGATTGGGTAGATTTGTAACTTTTCCTTCTTAGAGCTCTTTTACCTTAGCTTATACCTCATTGCAATTTCATGATCCAGTTAATCCTGACTACTCTTCCTTTCTGTTTTCATTGATTCTTCTTCCTCTTGTCTCCTCCTAAATATTGCTATTCTTAAAAGTTTCCCTTGTTCTTTTCCTCCTCTATTAAGCTCTTTTGGTGTTTTATCAACTTCTGTGATTTATCTTAAACTACCATTCAGTGAAGTGTGGAGGAGACTGCGGGTGCGTGGGAAAAGTGGAAGAGATTTTGGAGGCCGAATACTTAACCTGTTTGTAAGTTGTGTGATGCAGGATAACTGATGTAAATTCAACTTTAATATTCTTGAATAAAGATAAATATTGCTCAGTAGTCCATATTATGTGAACCTTTTCTTGTGTGTGTTGGTTTAATTTTTTTTTTAATAAAACTGAACAAAATTTATATTGCAACATCTAGGTAAATACCATGTAGTTCTGATAGTACATGTGGAAACAAAAGACTAAAAAAAGAGTGCCTATTAATATATTAAGTATCCTGAGAATTTTCACACATCTTTCAGAAGCTTTAGACTTCCCCAGGAAGTAAAAAGATATTAGTTACTTGAGTAAAACCTATCCAGGTGTAAATGACCAAGGAAGCTTAACTAAGTTACACTTATAAATCTAAAGTTATTATCCTCTCTTCACCCCTCAAATGTTTCTCCTCTAGGATTATAATTTTCTCTCAGTAGTTTCATTCATTTTCTAGTCGTCTAGTGGTGATCCACAGACTAAGTGAAGTGTGTATATCTGAAGAATTTCAAAATCAATAGCAAATAAATGTTGAATCTCATCAAATTTGTGTTATATGTTTTCCTCAGAGAAATAAATCTAGAAGTAGATTTAAGAAAGCCAAAGATGAACAATCAAGGAATGGAATACAGAAAAAAACTGAGAAAAACTGGAAGCGAGAATCAGGAAATCAAGTTATAAAGCCCAGAATAGAGAACCAAAGCAAAAAGCTATACCCCGTAATTGATATCTAGTCTCATAGCGTTGTGGTCGGAAAAGATACTTGATACAATTTCGATTTTCTTAAATTTACCAAGGCTTGATTTGTGACACAAGATATGGTCTATCCTGGAAAATGTTCCATTAGCACTTGAGAAGAAAGTGTATTCTGTTGTTTTTGGATGGAATATCCTATAAATATCAATTAAGTCTATCTTGTTTAATGTATCATTTAAAGCTTGTGTTTCCTTATTTATTTTCCTTTTGCATGATCTGTCCATTGGTGAAAGTGGGGTGTTAAAGTCCCCTACTATGACTGTGTTACTGTTGATTTCCCCTTTTATGGCTGTTAGCATTTGCCTTATGTATTGAGTTGCTCCTATGTTGGGTACATAAATATTTACAATTGTTATATCTTCTTCTTGGATTGATCCCTTGATCATTATGTAGTGTCCTTCTTTGTCTCCTGTAATCGTCTTTATTTTAAAGTCTATGTTGTCTGATATGAGAATTGCTACTCCAGCATTCTTTTGATTTCCATTTGCATGGAATATCTTTTTCCATCCCCTCACTTTCAGTCTGTATGTGTCTCTAGGTCTGAAGTGGGTCTCTTGTAGACAGCATATATATGGGCCTTGTTTTTGTATCCATTCAGCCAGTCTGTGTCTTTTGGTTGAAGCATTTAATCCATTTATATTTAAGGTAATTATTGATATAGATATGTATATTCCTATTACCATTTTCTTAATTATTTTGGGTTTGTTATTGCACTGTTGGTGGGAATGTAAATTGATACAACCACTATGGAGAATAGTTTGGATGTTCCCTAAAAAACTAAAAATAGAACTACTATATGACCCAGCAATCCCACTACTGGGCATATACCCTGAGAAAACCATAATTCAAAAAGAGTCATGTACCACAATGTTCATTGCAGCTCTATTTACAATAGCCATGGAAGCAACCTAAGTGTCCATCAACAGGTGAATGGATAAAGAAGATGTGGCACATATATACAATGGAATATTACTCAGCCATAAAAAGAAATGGATTTGAGTTATTTGTAGTGAGGTGGATGGACCTAGAGTCTGTCCCACAGAGTGACATAAGTCAGAGAGAGAAAGACAAATATTGTGTGCTAACACATATCTATGGAATCTAAAAAAAAAAAGTTCTGATGAACCTAGGGATAGGACAGGAATAAGGACACAGATGTAGAGAATGGACTTGAGGACACAGGGGGAAGGGTAAGCTGGGATGAAGTGAGAGAGTAACACTGACATATATACACTACCAAATAGATAGCTAGCGGGAAGCAGCTGCATGGCACAGGGAGATCAGCTCGGTGCTTTGCCACCACCTAGAAGGGCAGGGTAAGGAGGGTGGGAGGGAGATGCAAGAGCGAGGGGATATGGGGATATACATATGCATATAGCTGATTCACTTTGTTATACAGCAGAAACTAACACAACACTGTAAAGCAATTATGCTCCAATAAACATGTTAAAGAAAAAATATAAAAGCTATACCCCCAAACCCAAAGTTCTGCCAACTTAGGTACTGTTCCAGTTGGCTTTTAATTTTTGGTTATTCTGTGTGTTTCCCCTCTTTGGAGTTCCCTATAAGTATCTGTCGTGGCATTGATAACTATAAAATTTATATTTAATTTTTCCTTTTGTTTTACTCTTTACATTTATATCCATTTGTGTCTTTCTTCACCGGTTCTCTTAATTCACTATTTTTCACTTTTTCTGCCAGGGCCGTTATTTAGGTACTGACCACCTTATTTTTAAAATCTGGAATAACTTTTCAGTAGATAAATCATCTGTGTTCTCTATATTGGGTCCCCACTCCAGATAGCCCATCAAGCATACCTCACAGCTCAACTTGTTATGTTCTAACAGTATGATCATGGCACTTGCCTGCTCAAAAATATTTGGAAATCCCTCATTGACTATGGTCAAAAACTTCCAATATCTCACTTTTGAATTTAAAGTCTTTCAAAATCTTTCTTTACCTACCTTTAAATCATATCTCCTATTGCCCTTCACTATGGCCTGTTTCAGAAATTTTATCTCCTTTTTTCATTCATCTAATATGTCTAACTTTTTTATGCAAATTCCCCTTTCTTGGAGTCCTCTCTCTATCATCGCTAGTTATAGAAGTCTTATGCTTCCTGAAGATCCAATTAAAACAGATTTCACATTCATTCTACAAACTTTCTTTTAATGTGAAACATGTTTTAGACTTTGTGCAGCGTGCTGAGAAAGCAAACAAATGTCATCGTTTCTTACTAAAGTAGAAATACACTATATGATATAATATATAACATGTAATATATATATAATTATATGCTATAATATATTTTATATTTTGATAAGGAAATACAGTAACATACATCATAATGCAGCCTGGGTTAGGCCCTCTGCAAGGGTTACTCTTAAACAGTGTACTGAAGGAGAAGGAAAAGTCTACCAGGTTAAAAAAAAAAGAATCAACTGGCGGCTGGAGATTTTTCCATTCAAAGATACAGCAAGTCTATTAAAACACGAGTTGTATGAGAGAGCACAGAATTCTGAGAGTATATTAAGCAGTTTGCTCTAGGCAGAAATAATCTTTTCCGTCTCTAAAGTATCATTCATACTACGCATAAGGCATTCTTAATGTGCTCCTTGCATTTTGGGTTTGTCTATTTCTTTCTAAGTCTCACAAAAGTCAGGGATTATGTTATATGTCATTATTATTATTTCTTCCCAGCACAGTAGAGTACACTTAGTAGATGTTCAATATGTGATAAATATTAGTTGAATGATTAAAAGGACCCTAGACTGAGTGGGTTAGTTCTTGTTCACAGGTTTGGTTTTCCCACTATTCCCCTAAACTGAGGAAAATAAAAAAGTGACCTTTCAAGGGGCACTGTGTCACTCAAACAGAAGTGTGAAACTACAAACAAGCTTTGTAAAAAGAAAGGTAGAAGGTTTTGATGGTTTTTTTTTTTTTTTTACTTAAAAGGGCAGATCAGAATCCTGTTCTGTTTTTCTTTTACATGGAACTTTTGGTTTTTTAGTACAAGAAATTTAAGTTATGCAGAAATTGAAAAGTTATTTTGACTGGCGTCTTGAAAGAGCATGACACATTCAGGATTCTCTTCCATGTGGGAATGTTAAATTAACATTTCTATTACTGGAATGCTGTAATTTTATACTTCTAATGTTCTAAAGGTTAGGAAACTCATAGAGAAGGCTAACCAAGTACCTTAATTCTGCCCACTTGGCGACTGTAAGTAGATTTGTGGATTACTTATAACCCACCTTTGGAGAACTCAGTGGCTGTAGAGCTTGTTTTTGTGTGTAAGGAAAGTAAACTGAGGTCCTTCTGATATATTGTTTTGTTAGGTGTCTAACATGTTCTTTTCAGACCAGAGGAATAAAATACGGTGAGAGCAGAACAAAAGTGGACACTTTATTGTGTTCACGTTTCCTTCAGTTCTGCCACTGACCATCCTATTGAAGCTGTGATCCTGTGGTTAACCCAGCCTGACTACATGAGGCCACAGCCTATTGGAGGCAAGACAGGGTCACATCAGCACTGTCGCTCTGACTTACTCCTGCATTAGCTACATTCTAATCCTCCAATTCCTTCCACCGCCTTTGCTAATATGTCTCTCTCAACTGGCTCCCAACTTCTTACCAAACCTGCCTCAACACCTTCTTCTCCATATCTTATTTTTCTAAAAAATGTCCATGTCTGTCTTAATGATACTACCATTTTCCCACTACCTAGGCTAGAAAACGTGGAATATGATTTAGACTACATGCATATGCTATATCTTCAATGTCTGGCAAGTTTAACTCCTTATTTTCATTTCTATGTTATCTATTTTGGGTGGACTACCTAGCTTTTACTCCTCTGGGTCTCTGTGCTACTTTCCTAACTGCTTTTTCTGCCCCTTGTTTTCTATATTTTTCCATTTGCCATATTCTTTGAAGACTGTTCCCTCAGATGCAGATTGGATCAAAACATATTCTGCTATTCAACATCCTTCAGTAGCTCCTTATTTCTTCACAAATTACATGGAAATTCTTTTCTCAGGCATGCAAGGCCATTCATTGTATGACTTTCATCCTGCTTCTTGGACAGTGTAATTACATTTAGAAATGGCCTTTGTAGAGAGATATGTGGATTCAAATTCTAACTCTACCTCTTACTAGTTGAATGACTTGAACAAGTTACTGAACCTGCAAGTGCTTCAATTTCCACATCTATAAAACAGGGCTAATGGTACATACCACAGAGACCTGCTGTGAAGATTAAATGACTTAGTAAGGTGAAGTGCACTGAACAAGGTTTTGGACATGGTGAGCAATGATTAAGTGTTAGACATCATTATTAATATCTTTCATTATTATCTCATAATACTTAAAACTTATCAAATCAAAAACCTTTGAACTACTTGAAAGACCTTAACATTTTCATTTCACTAATGATAAAAGTGAAGTCCAAAGAGGTTAAATAAGTTTGTTGAGGCAGGGTGAAGACCATACTCCTGTCTTCCGATGAGTGTTTTTAAAGCTTCTGGGGCTCTAAGGGCCTCAGTTATTGGTAACTGGTAATGACTAACCTTGAAATCAGTAATTCATTTCACAAAGGAAATATAAATTAAATATTCATGAATCCATGAATTGGTAGACTAAAAACCAAAGAGAGAAGAATGATACAAATGGAAATCTGATTCTGTAAATGATAATTTTAGACTATTTTTCTCACATACATATAGAATCTGAGCAACTAGTAATATGATTGCTTCAGGTTTCAAGTCTGAGAGCTGGGTTTGTAAGCATGTGAGGATGTGTAATGTTATCTTAGAATGTGTCTGCTTTTCAAAGTCCATATAGCAAGTTTTAATGTTCACTTTATTTTTAAAATATTATACACACATTTTTTACTCTGCATTTGCAGTTAATCAAGAATTCACTCTATTGGAATTTTGATTGTTCATTAAAAATCTCTCTCCTTTGTCAGAAATTAAGAGCAGTGTGTGCAAGTATATCAGTTTTATTGTCTTATTTGTATGCCAAGACTCAGTACACACTGATCAGCTGCCATCACTGTTTACCTACTCTACTAGGCTAAGCTGTCAAGTTACTACCATATGTTATTCCATGATTCATATTTTCCAAAATGCTCTGATTATCTGAGACTTAAGTTTAAGGTACATTGTATAGAAGGAGGGCCCTATCCTTTCCATTCCATGTTGCTAGATCATATGGGCACTCTAATTGTTCAGCTCACTTTCCCTAAACGTTTGGCATATTATAACATTTCTCTTTATTTGTTATTTAAATAAGTAATCCCAATATTCACATTGGAATTTTTCTTATAGTAATATTATCCATAAATGTGGCTGGATGAAATATAACATAATTATAATTTCTCTTCTTTCTGTTTTTTAAAGAAATAATAATCTATGAAAGAAAAAGAAAAGGAAAGTCCCTAAAATGACTGATAGAGTATAATTATAAAAGTTTATAGAAAATAATTTCCTTTATTTCTCAAAAGACACTTGACAAAATAATATACCTTTTCAGTATCTACTGTGTGTCACCTATTTCATCTCTAAGCCTTGCAGCAATCCTGCAAATTCGAGGAGTATTACTACTATTCAGGAGACAAGGAGCTCAGGCTGAGCGGTTAGTGGTTTGCAAGGGGTTAGGCATATGCCAGAATCTCAATTTATTCTCAGCTGTGCCTGACTCCAAATTTTGTTCTTTCTTTATCACGGCATAGAGCCTCCACATATTTCATGTTCTGTCAAAAAAACCTCAGAAGTAAAGTCTGACCCCACTAAGTTGGGGTCTGGGTTAGGGACATGTTGACTATACATGTTTCTTTCTACCATTTGTACCATTACCATTAACAAACACAAATTTTAAAACTTCTTTCTCTTTTATTTTTTTTTACATCTTTATTGGAGTATAATTGCTTTACAATGGTGTGTTAGTTTCTGCTACATAACAAAGTGAATCAGCTATACGTATACATATCCCCATATCCCCTCCCTTTTGCTTCTCCCTCCCACATCCCTATCCCACCCCTCTAGGTGGTCTCAAAGCACAGAACTCACCTCCTTATGCTATGCGGCTGCTTCCCACTGGCTATCTACTTTACATTTGGTAGCATATATAAGTCCATGCCACTCTCTCACTTTGTCCCAGCTTCCCCTTCCCCTTCCCCGTGTCCTCAAGTCTATTCTCTACGTTTGCATCTTTATTCCTGCCCTGCCCCTAGGTTCTTCAGAACCTTTTTTTTTTTTTTTTTTTTTAGATTCCATATATATGTGTTAGCATATGGTATTTGTTTTTCTCTTTCTGACTTAAACTTCTTTCTCATTTATTTGGAATTACCCTTCTTTCTTTTTAGAGTATTTAATAGTTCCAAATTAAAAATAACAAATTTTGTAGAAAAGAAACTTGGAATTTGAACTGATTTGGTGAGCATACGGCAAGGAAAATCTTCTCCAGGCTATGAGAAGTTATTACAAAAAGGAATAAATAATTTTAAAAAATTATGAACATAAAGGCACAACCCTGAAGGTAGCATGAAATCATGCTCTAAGTAAATTTTGTAGTATGAAGAAAGCTGAAAAATAATAGGTATTGGAGTAACCCACAAGAAATGAAAATATCTATGTATTAAAGTAAGGATAACTAGACTTAAAACTCTAGGTGTTCAAAACCTAATTCTGTATAATCATTATGAATAAGGTCTTGCAAGCTCTTAAATAAATAAATAAATACCTTTAAATTTATTAATTTTTAATTAATAAAATAGTACTAGGAAGGAAGAAATAAGAAAAGGATCGAACTCTGTCCTGTGACTTACATTGGATTTAGTAAAACATATTACAAAACCCTGTATAATGGAACCAGGCTAGCTTTGATATGTTTAGAGATCAGGGTCAGGATTTTGACTGTATAAAATTACAAGGCAACAGTCCACTTGCCTAAATCAAATTTCTTTCTCATAATCAGATTTTTTCATCTGTGCCTTTGGGGATTAGAAGAATTTCATGGCACACTCAGGAAATGACATCAACTCTACTCAGTAGCAAGGTATCTTGAGCTAAGGAAGTAAAAAGATATTCAAATTATTCTATCTTTTCTGAGTCTAGCACAGTGCCCTGTGACAGAGCAGGTACTCTGTAAACATAGATTGAATTAATTAATGAAAAATGAATACCAATCACAGGTCTGTCACTGTTCTAAGAAATGAAACAAATTAGAAAGTCATTGACTTCAAAGAGCTAATAGTCCACTTCAGGGAACAAAAATAAACAATAAAACATAATGCAAAAAGCAATTTGATAAAGTTATTCACAAGATACTATGGAAGGAAGAAATTTAAGTAACCCAACTTAAGGAGAGGGTCTTGAAAGAATTTCTCTGTGTTTGAGTTGAATCTTAAAAAAGGTGTAAGAGTTAACAAAAGAGAAGCAAAATGGGAAAGCCTTCCTGGTGGAAACAAGAATGACCAGAGTATTTTTGTATGACTGGAGCCTATGTGTATGTTGATGAATGGCCAAAGATGAACTAGGAAGGTAGTCAGTGTGGTTACATCATGAAAGACTTTATGTACTTAAAAAAAAAAAAAAAAAAGGATTTTTATTCTCAGTATGCTTAGGAAGAATTGAGAAATGTAAATTCAATAATCAGAGTCAGATTTGCATCACATTGAGGTGATTCTCATGGCAGTTTGTGGTGTATGAATTCAAGACTAGAGAAAGGGAGACTTTGGGAGAAACCAAAGGGAAAAACCATGTGAGTTTTATGCACAAAGGTAGTGGCAAAACGTAAAGAGGAAGTGCTAGATTTCCCCTCTATAAAGAACATAAAGATCTTTATGTTATTGGTTATTGAGATTTTGGTGGTAGCTTGCTACTCACAGGTAGCACAACTTGAAATGCTTCAGAAATTTGTATGAGGTATTCAATGCTACCGAAATAAATAAAAATGTTAAAATATGTGGGATTAGCTTGATGAGGGGAGACAGTTTTCAGCTTTCAAGGAAACTGATACTGGGGCTAGAAGAGAGGCAATCCAGTAGGGTGGTGATGGACTAAGACTTGCTTGCCAAGACTTGCTTGGGATAACAAGGAAAGAGGACAGTATACCTAATGAGTTAGCAGCTTAAAGAGGAAAAAATGTGTATTAGAATGTTAGTAGGATACATTGAATGCTTTTTGTGGCATGTGACAAAGCAATATAAGAAAGAGACAAGCTTAGCAAATAATCGGTCAGTTTGCAAGTAGTAATGAAAGAGTACATATAGAGTCCAGAAATTAACAGGCAACTCTATCTAAACCCCTAACAGTAAATGCTAAAACAGATCTGTTTTAAGCTACAAAGGCTTCTTAAAATTCAGCCTACAAACAAGGACAAAATCAAGAGCATTGCTGTCATACTTATTGTTAAAACTTCTAAATGGATTAAGGAGTGCCCAGTAAATTTTTTCAGACGAAAAATGGCTCAGGGAAAGGAGATTAAGTGTACGGTTCTATCATTGAAGCCATATAGCCTCCAGATACGTGCAACTAAGTCAAGAGAGAAGGAGAGAAATGTCTTGAAGAGAATTTTTGATGCAATTGTTGGCACATGGAGCTGTTGAACAAAAAGGAAAAGACATTGATTAAGAAGAAACCAGAACCTGGGTTAACAGGTCAGGAAGTAGACTGAAGAAGCTGCTCAGCCCACAAGGGTGTCCTGTTCATCAATGTCCACTTTAAAATGGCCAGAGAGTATAATGAACAAAGATCAGATCTAAGGGCCACAGAGAACAATGGACTAGGGAACTTTTCCCAGCGAATAGAATTGAAGCCGAGTCAAGAAACATGCCTCTACTCCAGGGTAGGGGGCTGTGGATCACTGTCTACTGTGTGTTTTTCTCACTCTCTCCTTTTCTGAATGGGAGGGTTTACTTCAGTTATCTTACTCCTGTTCCACCATTTCATATTGGTTGTGTAAGAAGCAGATAACTTGTCTTTTATTTTTTACTTGTTTATAGTTCTCCAGATAAAGAGAAGACCCACCTGGATATGCACACACTATTGCACATAACCTCAATGTAGAAACTGCCATATAGAGCCCAGAGCTTGATGCTATGACTGTATGGACCTTTGGAATTTTCTCCCTTAGGTAAAGATGAGTGTATTTTTCATTCAGAAAGCAGGATAAACCAAATATTTGGTTACCCAGAAGGGCAGATCATAGTGGACATTGGTGATATTTGTTAAATATTTCAGATTCTTTCCTTCTGAGGCCATCCTGGCTCCCTCATCGTTGCATTGGTACATGTGACTAATCCTGGCCAATCAGCTGTGAATGACAGAGTCGTATATCATTTGTATAGTGGAGACCTTTATGAATACATTTTTGCCCTCTGACTCAGTGAATAGGAATGTTCAAGATGGTCTCTGTTTTGTCAGCCTGGATCCCAGAGTAAAGAGATATAGGTTAGGATATAGTGGAATTTTAGCATAAATGTGAAATAAATCTTTGTTTTTCTAAGTCACTGAGTCAGGCACTGTTTGATACTGTAGCATAACATCCTATCATCCCTGGTAGATATTGGGTCACTGATACAAATACATTGATTACAGTTCTTTCACTGAGTACACAGAAGGGAACCAACAAATACCTGTTTGAAAGAATAAACGAATGATGACACACAGCTGTTCTAACATTTACTTTAATTAAAGCATATGATATTTTTCTGTTGGACTATGTTTAGAATTATAGGGTTTTTTAAAAGGAATGTTTCTTTTAGATGGTTAAGTCCTCTTTAAAGAAAGATAGGAATTGACCAGTCAACTTTTAAGGTAACATTTGATACTATGTTGTCCATATGAATAAATTATTGTCCTCTAGTTTTCTTCTCTTCGTTTACTAGTGCATCTGATTGATAGAACCTGTGACATCTAGCATACTGGCTGAAATGTGATTTTAGCTGGCTCATTAAGGAAGGTACATTAAAGTGAAGATGCAATGGAGTTGAGCAAACCAAGCAGCTGTATCTGTGACCATGTGAAAAGGCACAGGGTAAAAGAGGACAGTGTGGCTGAGAGCTGGCTAGCTCCAGATAAGAGGGGAGACGATGAAATGATTGTGGGATGAGAAGTAACAGGGATCACATTGTTGGCTAATGAGCTTCATATTTATCTAGAGGACGACAGGAGTCACTAAAGGCTTTAAGCGGGGGTGGAAAGGTGTGGCATGTTTCAGATTTGCAATCTAGAAAGATCATGCTTACAATATTTTGCATCTTCAGCACCTCATCTACCTTCCAAGTCCCACTTCCTCAATTCTATTTAACACTGTTAACTAGGTACCAGCCTCCTGGAAAATGCGTAAAAAGGATTTGCCCTGAATCTGCTTCTTCAGTTATATTATCCATTAAAAGTGCTACTGAAAGTCTCGATCTGGATTTTAATGGTAGCTCTACCCTGATTCAAAGTCACAGTTCAACAACTTGAGATTTTATTATTTCCTCTAATTTGTCAGAAAGTGAGGCAACTGAACTATCTGCAGCTAACGCTTGCAAACAAAATTGCTACTTTATTTTGTGTAGCCATGACACTGATTCTGACACTGTAAGGACTAGCTTATAAGAAAAATGGATCCCATGGGACAAGGTCAGGGATGTCCCAAACATGTGCTGCTTCTTTATCTTGTTACAATGTGGAGGCAGAATATTATAAACTCATTGCAAGTCTTACATTTTGAACTGACTTGTTATGGGTCATCCAGAAATTTAAAATTCAAGGTTTTGGTTTGCTTTGTATAAAATATAAAACTTGTCAGAAACCTTTTCTATAATACATGCCAAATTAATTTGACAACGCATTTAAAAAACAGCTGGTAGGATCTAGACTAAGCCATCTGAAGATTTGTTCATAGAAACAAAATATAAATAGAATGCCACCAATTAATTTGAATACTGGTTCTTGGCATATAGAAACATTGGCTTGGTGCCTTTTGAACCCAAAACCAAGGAAAAGGGAGTGGACTGGACTGAATGTTCGTGTCCCACCAAATTCATATACTGAAGCCTAATCCCCAATGTGGTAGAGCCTTTGGAAGGTGATTAGGTCATGAGCCCTCATGAATGAAATTAATGCCCTTTCTGCAATGTGAGGACACAGTGAGAGCACAGCCACACAGCCCTCTAGCAACAAGGAAGTAGGTACTTACCAGAAACCACATCTGCCAGCACCTTGATCCTGCACTTCCCAGCCTCCAGAACTGTGAGAAATAAATGTCTGTTGTTTATAAGTCACCCAGTCTAGGGTAGTTTGTTATAGCAGCCTGAACGGACTAAGAAAGTGTTTATTATAGTTTCCTGTAAACAATAGTAGAAAGAAGGGAAGAAAGAAAGGAAGAAAGAAAGAGAGAAAGAAAGAAAAGAAAGAGAAAGAAAGAGGGAGAGAGAGAGGAAGAAAGAGAGGGATGGAGGGATGGAGGGATGGATGGAGGGAGGGAGGGAGGGAAGGAGGGAGGGAAGGAAGGATATATTCATGTTGCCCGACACTGAGTAATAAAAATGTAGTTACTTGTCAGAATGAATGTGAAGGACAGTGAGTTTGGGGCAGGCTTGAAGAATTGAGACTATCTGGGGAGCTAAATTATTCTGGATGAAGAAGACTGTGCACATGCTGTTGATAAGCCTATTCACTGACAACAATACCCAATTTCTACAAACTGGTGTCTGGAGATTTCTTAATTATGAATTTAACCTAATATGGATTTGCTGGATGAATTCAAGAAAGACCCACTTATGGCCTAAGCTTACATGTCCAGTGCAAGGTTTAGAGCTTCTGCCATAATTGAAAGGGCCCCTGACTGAGAGACAGGACCCATGCTCTATTATTGACTCTGCCTGTATCACTAGTGCATACATTTGAGCAAAACTTAAACTGTACAGGACACTAAGATGTCAATCTAGCCTATTTATTTCCTCTTTTAGCCCTTCCCTCATTCTTTCTAGTTCATATTTTGAGTAGGAGCTGGGAAAAAAGGACTCTCGGCAGGGGTTAGCTTAGTGAGTATGAGCAAATCATCTTTTCTTCTCATGATTAAAGTCCTGACCTGAGGCAAGTCTTCTCATATTGTCTTTTCTCTTAGGCTGACATAACCAGTGCTCAGCACCAGAGTAGCTTAAGATATCTAATACATCTCTTTCTACTCCACTTAATGCTGTCATCACAGAAGGTCAGGTCTCGCTGTCCTTGCACAGTTGCTGGTCCGATTAGCGCAGCACACTGTAAAGATTACAAGTCCCTGTTCTTGGTGGTGGAATGAACTGGGAGATTGGGATTGACATATATACACTAATATGTGTAAAGTAGATAACTAATAAGAACCTGCTGTATAAAAAACAATTAAATTAAATTAAAAACGAAAGTCCCTGTTCTGCTCCAAGTGTCAGTGATTTAATCAGCTGCTTCAGGTGAAATGCAAAACTACAGACTCAGTGGCAGATGGTGCTGGTGGGGGGAATGCACCCATTGATTTCCACTTACAAAAAATAGTTTCTTTTGTAGAATGACTCCTTAGTTACCCTTTGTCATTATCTAGTAGGACAGCTTCCTCATGACATGAAATTTACCACTTTCTGTTTCAATACCAAGTGAAAATTTCTGAGTCATTCTGATTATCTTTCTCCTTTCTGCTGTGTCCCTTCATCACCCACTGTGGCCTTTCCTTCTGTTATGTTTGCAGGTGCTTCAACTTTCTTTTTCTACAATTTTCAATTATACTCCCACTTTTTGGTTGTTGTTCCTGATGGAGAGATTCAGATATTGCCCACTAATTTTTCTGAAAGCTTGAAAGGGCAAAAATAGACAAACTCATTGAAATAATTTCTTCAAAAAAATATTTAAAGTTCACAAATCCAAACTACTCTATCCTAGTACAACTTTTAAAACAGTAAAGAAATAAATGTTGGGACAGGGTTGTTAGGTAGCTGAAGAGTAGGTTAACACCTGCTTAATTGGAGAAAGGAGAGCTTTAGAAAATTAGTTTTTTTAAAAATGAATATTAAATAAATTGCAGGCTGAAAGACCAGCTCCTCTCTACTTACTCTCTCCACCTCCTTTCCATCTCTCTTTCCTATTTGGACTAAACAGAACCCAAGGCAACTTCTGGCTCTGTCCCAAGTGGAACTTGAGGAGGTCATTAAACCTTTCTGGGCCTCATTTTCCTAGTTTATATACTGAGAAAGTTGGGACAAGCTATTTCTGGCATGTCTCACAACAGAAGCATTCTGTGATCCTATGAAATCTTTGGAGTTGAAAGATTGTCCAGATCACAGATATGGTGTGCCCCAAGAGCATGGCATAGAAAATTACCAGTCTTGATGTAAAAGTAATTCTTTCTTCAACAACAGACCAACAGTAATAAAGGTATATGAGGTTTTAGTAATACTTTTTCCTTCTTGAATTCAGTGAACTATATGCTAAATAACTCTTGAATTGTTTCTTGTTTCATTCCACTTTCATGCAACAGCAGGCTCATAGTAAATTTCACATTATTTGACTTGCTCCCACAGTAATTTATCACCTTGGGGAAAACTGCGTCTAGCCACAACAAATTAAAACCAAATTTGACTTAATCATTTTCATTTTAACAGAAGCCATTAGCATGGCAGAATTAAGAATAAATTCTTTGTTTTGATTATTTGTGTTGAATAAATTTATTGGATTCCTTACCAATTACTCTTTACATTTTCTTGCTGCTGTGGCTCTGATTTGTTTATTAATGATTGAGGTCACTACCTGATTTATGAACAAAAGCAACTGTCCTATTCACAGTATCTCTCATGAAAATTCCTGGTGTTTATTGCTTTGCAATGAAAGCTTTGATGGCGATTAGTGTCAGGCAAGCCGCTAAATATTTATAGATTTGATTCATAAAAGTACCCAAAGTGTGGGTTTTGTGAAATTTGAGCTCTTGTAAGCTTGCTAATTATGTTTTTCATAATAGCTATTGTTTGATGCCCAGAGTGCAGTTGGGGTATATTGGACGTTGGAATGGATCTGGAGTAGATATCAATACTTAACATTCATTGAGAACTTAATATGTGCCATGCATTGTTCTAAATACTATAGGTTTATTTGTGTATTGAGTCATCACAGTCATCCTATGAGGTATATACTTTTCTTATTCCCAATATATAAATGAGGAAACTGAGACCCAGGTAGATTAACTTGCACAAGACTCACAGTCAATAAATCTGGCAGCCTGAATGCACTGCCAGGAAATCTGGTAGTAGGGCCCTCACTCTTAACCAAACTACTCTGTTGCCTCTAACCTAGATGATAACCCTAGCTACACCATTATAACTCTTGCTATGTGTCAGGTACTCTTCAAAGTGTTTTACAAATGTTACCATACTTAAGCATAACAACAACCCTACAAGGAGGTACTATTATTCTCTCTGTCCTACAGATAAAGAAACTGAGGCACAGAAAGTTTTATTAACTTGCCCAACGTCAAATAGCAAACAATGGGGCTTCCCTGGTGGCGCAGTGGTTGAGAGTCCGCCTGCCGATGCAGGGGACACGGGTTCGTGCCCCGGTCCGGGAGGATCCCACGTGCCGCCGAGCGGCTGGGCCCGTGGGCCACGGCCGCTGGGCCTGCGCGTCCGGAGCCTGTGCTCCGCAGCGGGAGAGGCCACAACGGTGAGAGGCCCGTGTATTGCATAAAAAAAAAAAAAAAAAAAAAATAGCAAACAATGGAGCCAGAATTGGATACATCTAGTTCATATTCTGAGCCTGTGTTCTTAAATATTAATTCCTTCGGGCTTCCCTGGTGGCGCAGTGGTTGAGAGTCCGCCTGCCGATGCAGGGGACACGGATTCGTGCCCCGGTCTGGGAAGATCCCACATGCCGCAGAGCGGCTGGGCCCGTGAGCCATGGCTGCTGAGCCTGCGCATCCGGAGCCTGTGCTCCACAACGGGAGAGGCCACAACAGTGAGAGGCCCGCATACCACAAAAAAAAAAAAAAAAAAAAAAAAAAAAAAAAAAAAAAAATTAATTCCTTCAACTTTTCATAGGATACAAATGTTTTATAATTTATTAGTTGTATGTAGTTTTGAAAAGTTTTATCACATATAAACAGTTATAAAATACCTGTTTCCCAAGGCCGCTATGAAGATGATTAAATCAGCACTGATATAGTAAATGATTTTGGCAAGTACAGAATAAGAACGTGGACTCGGATACGTCTTGGTTCCAGTCTTTGCACCCTTTCTTCCTAGTTAGGTGACCATGATGAGGTATCTAGTCAAACCTTTCAGGTCTCAGTTTTTCTAGTGATAGTGCTTACTTTCTAACTAGTTCCCTGTTTTTTTGTTTTTTTGTTTTTCCAGTCCTGTGACTTCACATACCATGTGTACATTGCTGAATCTTAGTGTAAAATTTTTGCTTGAATCTTTCTTCTGAACTTCAAAACATATCTAAAGCAGCAACTCAACATCTCTTCTTAGATGCCTAGTGGTCATCTCAAACTGAACACTTCTAATACTGAGCTTTTGGTCAAATGTGCCTTATTCACTCATTGTCCCTCCCTACCACCATCTAACACCTGCTCCTTTCTCAGCCATCACCATTTAATAAGTGGTACTTCTACTTATTAAGTTGTTTAGGTCAAAATACCTAGAAAATCATTTTTGACTCCTCTCTTTCCCTTATTTCCTTCAACATACACACTGTATTCAAAACCCACCATCTCCAGTATTACCATTCTTGTCCAAGCCACCATCCTCTTGTATGTAGGCTCCTCAGCTATTTAATCTTTCTGTTGTGACTGTTCACCTTTTGAAGATGCCAACTGAGGATGTCACTTTTTTGCTCACACTTCAACGAAACTCCTTACCTACACAGGCTTACATGATCTGAATCCTCTCTCTTTGACCTCACCTATGATTCCTTGCCTTGCTCATTCTGTTCTGGCCACAGTGGTCCTCTTATTTTTGCTCAGGCATGAAGTTTGTTTATTTTTTATGGGTTTTCACCTTTTGTTTTCTTTCCCTTGAAATTCACAGGGCTGGTTTCTTAATTTCATTCCTGTCTATGCTCAAATGTCCCTACCTCGGAGAAATTCTCTTTGAAATTCTCACTTTCTCGAAGGCCCTAAGCTTCCCATCAATCATTTTCAAGTTTTCTTCTTAGCACTGACAATCACTGAACATTATTTTATATGTTTATTTTTCTATTATCTGTCTCCTATACCAGAACATAAACCTTCTGAAGTCAGAATCTTTGTCTTGTTCATTGTAGTATGTATAGTAGCTAGAACACAGGCAACCAGGATATATTTGTTAATTTGTATGAACTCCTTGTAAGATCTAGTAAGCTCAACGTATTTGGCCCCTAGTGATTGTATAGTTTATAGGCTGTCTAGAAAACTATGTCATTTTATGTGTCCAAAAGCACTCTCTTGCTCATTTTTATATATTCAGTAGTCTCATTTTGGATCAATAATTCTGATTTCACTCATGGATTGGCTATCTTTCTGACTTCTAATCTTTAGCTCTGTTTTCTAGCTTCCACTCCTCTCTGTTCATTTGTCTGTGGTATCTATATGGCTGAATAAAACCTCCCCATTGATTGTGGCTCCAGACTTCCTACCTGGAGTATTGATTGCTCTCAAAGGTAGCTCCTGCCAAGAATTTCCTGGCCTTCTGTATATCTTGAATTGCTAATTATTTGACTTCTAGTATAGAGAAGGTCCAATAAATCTTAGCCTTATTTTTTTTTTCTTGATTAGGAAAAAAATTTAAATGCCTTTCTAAGGGGCAGGTAGAACTGACAGTCTTTATTTGCTCCCTATCCGAAGCAAATAAATTCCTTTTTGCCTGAATTCGCTTCCCTAACCAATCCTTGCATGGCTGAGAATAAAGTATTGTATTTTATTAGGTTCTTTAATCCCAACAGCATGTGTATTCTGGAATTAGTCTGTTACCTTCCACTGGTATCCATGATGATTGTCTTTATTGCCGTTTCTAAATATAGGTGACCTTAAGCAGATGACTTAATTTCAGTTTTCTTATCTACAAAATGAAAGATATTTGTAAAGTTCATGGGCTGCGAAGTCAAAAAGATTCAGGTTTTAATGCACTTTCTGCCTCTTTCTAGCTGTATGCCTACTAATATTTAGTTTTATGAGTATGCTAATGGCTATAGCCCATAGATTGTGAAAACTGAATAAGAAAATGCATATTTAGCACCAATATGATCATCAAACTTTAGTTTTCACCCCATATGTCCATGGTCTGCCCTTTTTCTGATTTTCATTCTGGTCGCCTGGGAAACCTCCCCAGACAACTTGCTAGACCCTTGCCATTCTTCTTCCCAGGAAGTTAGACTTTGCTCATGTATCTCCAGCCAACTCTTTGGATCTTTTTTTAATTCAGTCATGCTGGGCTGCCTCATAACTTAGCAAGAATTTTCTCTGTCCTTAAATCCCTACTTTTGATGCCCTTTACAACACTGAAGTCCTATGTCATTGTTCACTCAGTTCATTCTGAAGTTAGCTGTATCTCTTGAACTTTGTGGTTTTAAATATTCCCCACCTTTCTCCCTAGCCACAGGGAAAAGGTCATATATCAAGTTCTTTCATGACAGCCAGTGAAGCCCAGCATGCCACATGGATGTAACCTATAGGAGGCATAGTAATAGCCAGATATTCAGAAGATATCCAGGATAGCTATGAAAGGAGCTATTTCAGTTTTAATTTTGCTTAATTTATTGTTTGCATTAATCCATAGCATTTTAAAATTGTACCCACATACATTTGAGAATTGAGTTTTTCTCTGGCATTTAAAGGGAAACTACTGATAAGTTTATCCCTTTGGGTAAAAGACTTAAGGCGATTATCTAGCTAATCACTTTGTTTTAAAAAATCTAAGATTTCATTAATCATACACTTCCCTTCACTGGAGCAAGAAACCAAAGAGCTGCCCCAGAAAACCACCTGTCAGATGCTTCCTTTTCACACCTAGTTTTCCTAAGTTATTACCTCTTTGTGGCTGTAAGGTTGGAACTGTTTAAAAATTATGTCACTATTAATTACATGCAAAACTTATTGTGGTTAGTCTGTAGAAAAGGAATTGATGACTATGAAAATTTAGTGTTTATACATAAACATTTTACTTAAAAGTTAGAACTTCTGGAGGATGTTTCAGTCCTTGGATATGAGACAATTGAATCAGCTGCACTGGAGGTTTAGAACCTCCTGCAAAACTTAAGATTTCCCTGAAGACAACTTCTTCCTCATTTCCTCTCTCTCTCTCTCCCCCCCACCATCGTTAGTATCTTTTATTTATGGTTAGTAGGCACACATTATTGATCAATACATAGACTTAAAAAAAATATGTTTCTCAGAAAAAAATAGTGGAAAGAACTTTAATGATTTTACGGTGTTTATGTATTTAAATTATCACTTTAATAATTTGTTCTAATCAATCCGAAAGTCAGTGTCCAATTTTGGGGTACAGCTTGAAAAAAGAAAACCTTTGGAACTTACTTTCAAAGAATGTCTTAAAGTAGTATCAAAATCAGCTACAGTTTGCTTTTTTTGAGATTATAATCTCATTGGTACTGTTTACCAAAAGCAAGACAAGAGTCTAAATCTTGTATGGAGTATCTACTATGTTTTTTTTTTTTACTTTTTTTTTTTTTTTTTTTTGCGGTACGTGGGCCTCTCACTGTTGAGGCCTCTCCCGTTGCGGAGCACAGGCTCCGGATGCGCAGGCTCAGCAGCCATGGCTCACGGGCCCAGCCGCTCCGCGGCATGTGGGATCTTCCCGGACTGGGGCACGAACCCGTGTCCCCTGCATCGGCAGGCGGACTCTCAACCACTACACCACCAGGGAAGCCCCTAAGCCTTTCTTTTAAATGTGGAAGACAATAAATACTTTTAGTCTCTAAATGGCTTTGATATGTGGCTAAACTGTAGTAGATTCAGCATGTTTCAGACTTTTGATTTTTTAAAATATTTTTCTATTTTTGGCACTCTACTGGGATTAAAGAAACTTTTTAAAAAATATAATTGCTAGGTTTCCTTTCTTGGAGAAGGAATTATACTCTGATTTTCTGGTAAATATCTGAAGCATATCCATCTATTCCATATCATTTAGTAATATTCAGAGGCACTCTTATCCATAGATATGATGGAACTGGATTTCTAAGTCAGCAATAAAGTTCTTTTCCTAGAGATGAACCTAGAAAAAATGCCTACAATTGTTAAGGTATATACCTTTTATGGAAGGAAATAAGTGTACCCAAAAAATAAAACCAAAAGAAAGAGGAAGTTACCTTAAAAAATGTCAAGAGTGAGTAACAAAGAAGAATATTGAGAAAAAGTCACCTTTCAAACTAATGCACAATGTTTGCATAATAAAGCAGTGAATTTACCTGAAGTTGTATTGATGGAAGTGAACATATTTTCTTGGACAAAAACAAAGAATACAAGTTTTTCAAATTTGTCATTATCATATTTTTGCCCAGTTCCTATTGTTACAATGTCTATGTTTTTTTTCTTCCTCTTATGATTTTGCAGAAAACGAAATAATATTCTCCAACCACTGGTAACTTAAGAATTTTTTTTTGTTACTTTTAGCTTAAAAGACACTTGTTTTAACAGCAATACTTTATATTGGCAAAAATGGATCCCATCTTGCAGTGGTCATGGCAAACTGTCAAAGTCTTAATTTCCTCAGCTTCTTCTTGCTGAGGCTCCATCTCCTGAGAACCCAAATATCCCTCTGTATGCCAAGAAGAGATCACCAAGACTGGTACTCAGGTGGTGAGATAACGTGCCTCTATAATTGCCATCTCAGACAATTCTGATTGTTTAGATCAGTTTTATATTTTCTAGAAGTCTGTCTCTCCAAATGGCACACATCTTGAGGTACTTAAACTCAAGGACAGATGACTGGAAAGTGCTTGGATGAGGAACCAGAGAGAGAGTCAGGAAGCAAGATGACTCTGGCAAGGAGTGCATGGGTTCTTGTCTCTTTTCCTCTCTGTCATTCTCTTTTTTGGTAACTTGTCTTCCTCTCCTTTTTCACTGTCTCACTTCTCTTTCTACCATTATGTTTGCATCTCTAGTTTTGACTCTGTGTAAACTTTCAGCTCCAGAGCTTAAAAGAACAGTCAGTATTTGCAACTCTACATTAATTTTTCTCAAGAGAGGAATCTGATTGGGCTGACTTCCAAAGTAGAAACTTCCCTGTTGCTGAAAGAATTCAAGCAGAGACAGGTTAGTCATCAGTCAATGTAGTAGAGAGAGTTCTAGTTTGGGCATGGAAGATGAACCAGATGACCCCTAATTCCTTTCAGCTCTAGGATTCAAGTAATATATCTTTGCTTAAAACCCTCTCCCTAGAAAATATCTTCCAAAATAAACATCTACATCATTATTTTTTCTTCAATCTCTGTCAGAAGATTTGCTACTGTCATCATTGAAAAATGATGTAGAACATTCCAGCAATTTCAATTCCTCAAAATGCCAGATGTTATAGTATTAATCATATATACATATACATATATACATAAATATATATGTACTTTTACATGTGTAGTATGAGACATGCATGTGCAATGGTACTAGATAAATTCTTTCAAAGAAAGAACTTTTTAGAATGAAACATTTCTATCATAAACTAGTAAAATTCTACATGTAATCCACAAGTAATAGTCTAGGCAATTTAGCACTCTGTCTTTGTGTGGCTGCTCTCATAAATTTGAGCTGGGTGCTTAATACATGTGGGTAGCATTGCTAAGGAAACCACTCCCTTGGTATCCATGTGTGTTTAGCAAGCTTTGTCTTGCTTTTGTATCTGACTTAAAGATACTAAATATTTAAGATAGGACTAACATGACACGTTAAAAAAAAGAACTCAAACCCCAAATATTTTCACTTTCAATTAACTCCCCTTTGAAATATAGATCACTATAAAAGTTTAAGTAAAAATTTAACGACTGCTTCTGTGTGTCAAGCTTCTATCCCTTCAATCAGCACACATTGATTAGAAATGATCTGTTTAGTTTCAGAGAAAAGCAATTCTACTATTTTTATTCCACTCTTTGTCTCTAGAGGTAAAGGGCTGATGTCAAGCAGACTGCCATTTTCTCTAGGTAAAAAGCCAGCACCTTCTTCAGAGTATCACTTTCTTTCTTTCTAATCCAAGACTTTGGAAATTGCCTCTATAAAGTTGTAGTAGTAAAACGTCTCTTCAAGAAGCTATTGTGCTTCATTTTTTATTTTTATTTTTCACTGAGGGTTAATTCTCAAACAGTAAAATACAGAGGCCTTAAAAACTTCAGGTTGTTGCATTTTGACAATTGTATATTTGACAATTGTAACTGGCCCCAAACAAGATATAGTACATTTCCTTCACTCTAGAAAATTCCTTCATGACCCTCCTAAACAGTTCACTCCTGTTATTCCTCCAAAGCAATCATCTTTTTGTTTATATCACTGAAAATTAATTGTGCTTATTCCTGGACTTCATGTAAATTTAATCATTCAGTATGTGTTCTATGTCTGTTTTTTTCATTTAATATATTTTTGAGATTCATCTATGTTGTTGTATTCATCAATAATACATTGTTTTGTATTGTTTAGTAATATTCCACATTATGGAGTATCATCCACATTTCTGTCCAATTTCCTGTAGATGGACATTTGGGTCTTTCTAGCTTAATGACTATTCTGAATGAGGCTGCCATGGACATTCTTGTACAAATTTTTGGACTTCTTGTTTCATTTCTTTTGGGCATAAACCTAGAAGTGGTATTGCTAGTTTATATATGAGTGTGTACTTAATTTTATAAGAAACTAACTAACAGCTCTCCAAGTGATTTTACCAATCTTCACTTCTACCAGCAGTGTAGGAGAGTTCCAGTTGTTCCACATTCTCACCAGCTTTTGGTATTGTCAGCGTTTTTTGACCTTTGCTTTTCTAACTAGTACACAATGGTTTCTCACTGCAATTTCAATACACATTTTCCTTATAACAAATAATGTTGAGCACCATTTTATTTACCTTTTAATTATTCATATATCTTCTATTGTGAAGTATCTGTTTTTTGCCTATTTTTATTGTATTGTTTCTGTTTTTTGTTGTTGATTTAAAAGAATTCTTTATATATTTTTGATATGAGTTCTTTGTCAGAAAGAAGTTTTATGACATTTTTTACCCCAGGCTGTCACTTGATTATTAATTTTCTTAACAGTGCCTCTAGTGGTTAATTTTGCATGTCAACTTGACTAGACTATAGTACCCAGTTAAATCAATCACTAACCTAGGTATTTGTGTTTGTGAATAAAAATATGCACCTGTGTATATCTGTGTGGTAATTTGTAGGTATGGTCAACATCTACAGTCAGTTGACTTTAAGTAGATTACCCTTGGTAAAGTAGGTGGTTCTCGTCCAATCAGTTGAAGGCTTTAAGAGCCAAAACTGAGGTTTCCTGGAGAAGAAATTCTGCCTCAAGACTGCAACATAGAAGCCCTGCTTGTTTCCAGCTGCCCTAGAAATTTTTAACATTCTTTAAATTTAAAAATTTTATGGTTAGTGCTTTTATGACTTCTTTAACATATCTTTGCCTCACACATGGTTGTAAAATTTTTCTTCTATACTTCTTCTAAAAGGCTATAGTTCCAGCTCAACAATGCTTTGTAGTTTTTAGTCATGTACATATTCTATTAGATTTATTTCTAAGTATTTGTTATTTTTTATGCTCTTTTATTTTTTTTATTTTTTTTATTTTTTTTTTTTTTTTGCGGTACGCGGGCCCCTCACTGTTGTGGCCTCTCCCGTTGCGGAGCACAGGCTCCGGACGCGCAGGCTCAGCGGCCAAGGCCCACGGGCCCAGCCGCTCCGCGGCATGTGGGATCTTCCCGGACCGGGGCACGAACCCGTGTCCCCTGCATCGGCAGGCGGACTCTCAACCACTGCGCCACCAAGGAAGCCCTATGCTCTTTTTAATAGTCTTAATAATTATTCCCTAATTGTCCATTGCTAATATATGAAAATATAATTCATTTATTGTATATTAATCTTGTACTATGGGACCTTGCTAAATTGTGTACTAGTTTTGTCTTGTTGCTGTAAAAAATTACTGTAAGCTTAGTGACTTAAAACAATATAAATTTATTCTCTTTTAGTTTTGGGGTTAGAGGTCTTAAAATGGGTTGTCAGGATTGCATTCTGGAAGCTCTAGGGGATGATCTCTTTACTTTTCTTTTCTAGTTTCTAGAGGCCACCATCCTTTGACCTGCATTCCTTGGAAGCCCTATCTCCCATCTTAAAATCCAGAAGCATAGCATCTTTCAATCTCTTTCTGTTCCTCTGCTTTCTTTGAGCAAATTTTGTATGACTTTAACCCTCTTCCTTTACTTATAATCCTTTGTGATTATATTGAGACCACTAGATAATCCAGGAAAATTTTCCCATCTCGAGATTTTCACTTAATCACATTTGCAAAGCCCTTTTTGCCCTGCAAGGTAACATTCATAGGTTCCAGGGATTAGGACATTGTGTGTGTGTGTGTGTGTGTGTTGGGAGGCATTATTCTCTACCACATTTGCTTAATTCTAGTTTTATTTTGATATTAATATAGCCACAACAGCTTTCTTATAATCAGTGCTTACATGGTGTGTCTTTCTTCATACTTTGTATTTTCAGCCTATATTTGTCTTTATATACAAAATGTATCACTTGCAAACAGCATATAACGTGGGTTAGCTTTTTTTAAAAAACGCAATCTAATAGTCTCTGCCAGTTAATTGGAGTATCCATTCCATTGAAGTTTATTGCAATTATTTACATAGTTAGGTTTAAGTAAAAACTATCAACATTTATTTTCTATTACTCTCATTTGTTCTTTGTTCCAATTATTCATTTTCCATCTTTATTTTATTAAATCTAGTATTGTTTAGTATTTTATTTTCTGTTATATTAATTTTTTGCAATACCTACCTGTGTTATGTTTAATATTTCTCTAGAGATTTGAATATGCAACTTATCATATTATAAAGTACCTTCAAGTAATACTTTATTATTTCACAAACAAGGTAAAAAATTTGTATCTACATACATTTTTCCCCCCTCCTACTTCATTCTCCCTCTGTTGGAATATATTTTACTTATATACACATTGTTATTATTTTAAATTAAACTGGTCAATAGTCTACTAAGAAAAGGTCTTATACCTGCACATATATTAACTCTTTCTCTTATTTTTAGTTTTTCCTGATGATGTAGTCTTTCCTCTAGTATTAATTTCCCTCACCCTGAAAAATTTCTTTGACGTGTCTTTCAGGGTGGTTCTGCTTGGAATTAATTGTCTCCACTTCTTTTTAAATAATTAAAAATACCTCTATTTCACCATTACAATTGATGGATATTTTTTTCTAGATATAAAATTTTAGGATAATTTTTTTCTTTCTGTATTTTTAATATGTTGCTCAATTTCCTTCTGGCCTCATTGTTTCTGATGATAAGTCAGCCATTTCTCTTCTTCTTGTGTCTTGGTATGTAATGTATTTAGCTTTTTCCTTTGGCTGAATTTTTTGTTTTCTCTTTTTCTTTGATTTTCAGAATTTTGATGAAGTGCCTAAGTGTGGTTTTCTTTAAACTTATTTGGCTTGGTATTCACTTTGCTTTTTGGATCCTAGGGTTGATGTCTTTAATTAATTTTTGAAAATTCTCAGTAACTTCTTTCTCAGTCAAATATTCTTCTACTCCATTTCTTTCTCCTTTCTATCTTAGATTTCAATCATTCATATATCATTTAATATTTTAATATTGTTCCACAGATCTTGTACATCTATTTCTGTTTTTTCATTTATATTTTCCTTTTACATTCCAGTTTGAATAATTTCTCCTGACCTGTGTTCAAGTTCATTCATTATTTTCACTGTTGTTTCTAGTCTTATGTTAAGCCCACTGAATATTTTGTTTATTTTTGATGTCTTTTATATTTCTATTTGATTCTTTTGTGTTGTTCTTTTCTCTCTGCTCAAATTCCCCAAATGTTTATGTATGTTGTCCACCTTTCCCCCAAGGTTCTTTAACATATTGAAATACATGAACATAAGATTTAAAATCACTGTTTCATAATTCCAACATCTGTGCTATTTCTAAGTTCACTTCTATTTGTACTCCGTTAATTGTAAGTAATGTTTTCTTGATTCTTTTCATGTCTCATGATTTTTAATTATATGCTAAACATTGTGTGTAAAATAATACTAGAGACTGAAGTAAATAATTTTTATTTCCCAGAAAAAGACATGTTCCCTCTGTCAGGCTGCTGGAGTGTCCAGTGTCTTCAATCTAATCAGGTAATCGAGTTGGGTTTGGGCTTTGCTGCAACTTTAGTTATTTTCAAATCACCACTAGCTTCAGCTGTTTAAGAAACTTCAGAGATTTCTTTATGAGTTAGAGTCCTCCTGCTAGCTTTTCAAATTGTGGGTGATCTCTCTCTCTCCTTTACACCCAGCTGCTTGTTTTGTTAGTCACTGGTGAGTTCTTTCTTCACTCCAGTTCTACTCTTGACTTTCTGTACCTTAGCAGTAGTCTCTCCACTCAGCTTTCCTGTACTAACCTCTGGAAGACCTCTGCATTGCACTGGGTCAAAGTTCAAAGTGTCTTGGGGGAATTTTTTTCAGTTCTTTGGCCTTTTCACTGATCTTTTGCAGTCATTGACTTCACTTGATAAAGGTTTTGAGTGTGTCCCAGAGGGATTTCCCTCTGCTCTCCCCTGCAGCCTTGCCACTGACTTACACTAGGGGTAGGTCCTACAAATCCCAAGGGGAATTATCTCTCAGAATTCTTGCCCTGCCTCAGCCTTTGGCATATTAGATCCTTGTGTTTGGTGAAGTGTCTTGGGAAAGAGTTGGCAAGTAGATGCAGATTCACTCTATGGCTTTTAGCAGTTCTAATCCATCACACTAGTCCACAGGTGGTCCCTACAAGTTTGTTAAGTTTGGCCGGTTTACTCTTCCCCGTTCCTCTGCCACTCTAACAGTGCTGAAAGCAGCTGTGCTTCTCTTCCAGAAAATTCACCACTCTTTTGAATTTAGTTTTTTTAAATCTATGATTTTGTCATTTAACTGGCTTATTGCTAAGTTGGAAAGATTGTACCTTACAACTTTCTATATCCTAACCTAAGTTGAAAATTCTCTCTTAGTCCCTTTTCAATGTCATTTAAAAAAAAGACTAGTTATTTGAATATGTAAGTGACCATTGATACTTATAGTGTAATTTTATTCCTTCTCTTCATTCCTTAGCTGTATCTATTAAGAGTTTTAAAGTTCAAGTAACACACAATTAGGTGATTCAATGCCATCTGTGATATGTGTATATCCATTCATGTATGTTCAGCATGTAAAGGTGTGTTTCTATATGGTATTACAAACCCCCAAAAATTCAGAACATAACAAATACGCCTAATGGACATGGAGTAATTCCTAAGAAACAAAATAAGCTGTCATGGGGTGTTTGTCCCCAATGATTCTTGTATGTTGTCAGATGTTGTCCCCTCTACTATAATCTACAGCATAAGAATAAGCTATTCTTGCTTGAGTAACAGCAACTGCTTTCCTAGAAACGGTCTCACTAGTGAAACAAGATGTCATAACAACTCCAGAATTTCCGTCTCTGAGGAACATCTTCTCAGATTAAGGAATTAAGGAAAACAGAGAACATAGGTTGAAGATATATGAGTAATAACAGCACCTAAAATCTGTGATTTTTTTAACATAAACAAAAAATACAATCAAATACTAATGTTACAGATTGAAAAGTTAGAGAAACAGAAAGAAGGGTTGGGTCACAAACAAGCACTGTGCTGGCACGTGGAATCAAAAGAAGTGATACTTATCAGGCTAAGTAGAAGACTGCAGAGCTTTGCATGTGTAGAACATGGGTCATTTCTCATAGGCAGAATTTCTAGGAGATAGGAGATGATCTATTTCTAAAGAAAAAGGGCTAAAATTTCCAATAGCAAATGGCATAAATCAGTGAGCAAAAGCTGTATATGTAACCCATGTTAAGAAGGAAAGGTTTAAGTCAGAGAATATGCTCAAATCAAATGAGATGCTTGAAGACCTTTAACTATAGCAGTGTTAGCAAGGTCTCTATAATACTTAACACATAAAACAAATTATAACAATATCCTTAAGATTACCACACAAGTAACAGTGCTATATAAAAACTCATAAAAACAAAATGTATGGCTACAATAACCATATTAAAACAACTACAGTTTTCTCTTAAATAACCGTATAACCCAGGCTTGGAGGATATTACACTATTTGGTGATTATTCTCAAGATACAATGTCTTCTAGCCATTTGAGACTGAAGAAGAAAACAATAGACCAATTTCTTCCTTTTCCTTGGGTACAGGGTTATAATGACCTCAACTAGGAAGTGGAAGGAATCAAGGGGGGGCAGGGCATGATGGAAAAACAAACCTCTCTTTGATAACTTTTTCCTAAAAATAGGAAAGAACAATTCTTTTATTGAAAACCATAAACACACACAACACACACACCCCAAAACCAATAGAGCTATTTAAGTGTGTGAGCAGGAAGGTTTTTATGTTTAAGGAAGTATACAGTGAAGGACTGCATAATTACAAAGCACAACAAATCTATATCATTTACTGAGTATTTCATTTCATTTCTTTCTTTCTCTGCCCTTTTCTGATTTGCTATTGGTGTAGAAAATTTGATCTGAAAGATATTTCATTGCTTGTAGCATGAAAAGTAAGCAAAAATAAATACATGTGATAGTCATTTGCAAACACAGCTCAAAGATATTGCATAATAATAGCATTAATTTGTATTTGTAGAGGATGTTGGAGTTTTGAGGAAAGCCATTAATAATGTACCTCTTCCCTATCCAAGTTTGGAACCATGTGAAAAATAAATACAAAAATCAGTGAGATGGAAGGAAAATTAAGAGTTTTATTACTAATAAAAGCTGAATTGAGGACATGGAATATATGTTTGCTAATACTTTACCTTCTAATTAGACAAACTTACTTCCCAGTCATGGCACAGCTGGATGGCTGCAGGCCTCTGCCCACTGGGGCTTGCTCCTTAAGCTTAGAGCATAGAGTAGCAGAAAATATATGCATCTCTTAAATGGCTGCTTTCAAGAAAGAAACAAGAAGAGATTGAGCAGGACATGGTCACTTCTTTCTCTCAAAACCCAATTAGGTAAGTGGATGAGAGAGTGGAAGAGAAACCAGCAGTGGAAGTATGGAGGTTCCCATGAACACAGGTCATTTGTATTGAGAACAACCTTATGAGCAAAAATTTATCCTAAAAGTTAAACATGAAGAAACTGCGGTCAAAAGACACAAAATGATTGGTCAGATTAAAAGAGCTAGTAAGATATAGAACTTAGATTTGGGCTGAGGTATCCTCCTTCTATGATTTTGAAAAATAGTAGTTTTTGACTTGTTTACAAAGATATTAATGTGTCCTAATGACTCTAAGTACAGTTTCCAAAATATTCTTAATTCTCAATTCTAAAAGTGATGTTTTGTTTCTATCTTCAGAACACATCTTTTGTCTTTATGGATGCCATTTCATTTTATATTCTATATCAAATGAGTTGTAATATGAAAGTCACAGACTGGGGAAAATTTACCTTATATTATCTGATGTCAATGAACAAAGGATCTTTGCCCATTTTGATAACTTTATCTAGTAAGGTCATGGTGTAATGGAGTAGAAAGCATGACTTCTTTGCAGGTTCCATAGCTAATCCTATGCTTCTTAGATTATCTATACCTTCACAAGCCTCTCCAGGCAGGGGCCTGGCCCTCATAAAATTAATGGTGTTGGAGAGCAAAGCACATGCATCCTGTGAGTAGTCTCTCAAAAAAGGAAAGAGGACGAGTGTAGACTGAGCTAGTCTAGTTTATTCCTTTATCAACCTCACCATGAGGTAAGTTCTATCTCCTCCCTGATGGAAAATGAGTGAAGGAGCCCTGAGAGGCCAAGAGTTTTATATGAGGTAACTTCCTCAACAAGGAAGGAATCATCAGTTATGCATAACAAAGCATAGCTCTGATCACACAATGTCCCTACACAAAATAAATTTCTGTAGGTTTACAAGTTAAGTTTGAATTTATTGTCTTCTTTTATCCAGATTCTCCCAGTCTAAGTTTCCAGGTTTATATTACAAGGATCCATTGGTAAACTTAAGACTGTGTATCTCATTGTTTGTTAAACATTTTTCGTGTTTTATCATGTTTGGGGCTGTGCTTTCATTAGCAAATATTTATTATGTACCTAACATATGCCAAGTACTGCTTTAGGCAGTTGAGATACATCAGTGAACAAAACATACAAAAATCCTTGTCATTGTGGATTGTATTTTCTAGTAGGAGATGGATAATAAACAGTAAACATATTTGAATAAGTAAACTTACAGTATTTTAGAAAATGATATGTGCCATAAAAATAGAGCATGGTAAGCAAAACTGGAAGTACCAGGGCATTGCAGATAGGCAGAGACATTTTTAGAAGGATGGTCAAGGTAAGAATCATTTGAAACTTGGCATCTATTATTAGATTCCTAGGGCTTCTGTAACAAGTTACCATAAACCAGGTGACTTACAACAGCATACATTTATTTTTTCTCAGTTCTGGAGGCCAGAAGTCCAAAGTCAAGGTGTTGCTAGGACTGCACAACCTTTGAAGTGCCTAGGAGAAAATCTTGCCTTGCCTCTTTCAGCCTCTGGTGGCTCTGGACATTCATTAACTTGGGAGTGCATAACTTCAGTCTCTGTTTCTGTCATCATATGGCATTCTCTTCTGTGTGTTCCCCATCCCTCTGTGTGTCTCTACTCTGTGTGTCTTTTACAAGGACACATCACTGGATTTAGGGAACAACCAGATAATCCAGGATGTTCTCATCTCAAGGACTTTAACTTAATTACATCTACAAAGATTCTTTTTTCCAGTAATTATGCATTCATAGGTTCTAAGGGTTAGCATATGGACATGTCTTTTGGGGGGCCACCGTTCAACCCACTAGAACATCTGAGGAAAGATGTGGAGCAAGTGAGAGAGTTAGCCATATGATTATCTGGGAAAAGAGTGATCCAGGTAGAGGAATATTCAGAGTAAAGTCTTTAAGGTGTGATTGTACCTGGAATGTCTGAGGAACAGCAAGTGGGCCAGTATAACTGGAGTATAGTGAGAATAAACCAGGGTAACTAAGGTGAGGCAATCAGGGAGACAGGAGAAAAGGCTTCAATGTCTTGGAAGTCAAGTGAAGAAAAAGAAGGAATAGTCAGCTCTGTCTAACACTGACATGTCAACTAAGATAAAGTCTGATCAACTTGAAGGTCATGGGTGACCTTGATAAAATCAGTTTAGTGTAGGAACAAAAAGCCCAATTGGAGAGAATCCAAGTTACACTCATTCTACAAAACAAAACTCAATGACACTAGCTTCCCTGATCTCACTACTTAGAGAGTAGTGAATTTAAATATTTTAACACTTATATTTCACATTGTATTGGAGTTATTTATGAGCTTATTTTATTTTCCTTACCAGATAGTGAATTTATTATGAATATAGCTTATTTTAGATTCATTTTTTTGTGTCCCTCATAGGACTTAATATAATGACATGTACATATTAAATGCTTCTTGGTAAATATTCACTGAGTAAATGAGTGAACCTTAACTATAGTCATATTATCAGAATTTCTACATAAAAAAGTGTTGTATCTTCTTTACATGCAAACCATTAGGAAAAGTTTTAAAAAGAAAATATTTGGACATGTGAGCAAAAAAAAAAAAAAAAGAAAAAAGAAAGAGAGAAAGAAAAGAGATCCTTTCCTTCCTTTTTATTCTCCCTCTTGGGTTTTGTCTTATTGAAGTCATAGCACCAAGTCCATTCTTACCATTTTTAGTTCAGAGAGGAATAATGGCACATTGTCTGACATAGAATTATAATAATTTTGCTGATATGGTGACTAAATGTAACAATCAAGAACCATTTGCTTATAGTACAATTATTTGTGGTTTGTCATTGTGTGAAGGTAGACTGTGATATAAGTGAAGCAACTGGAAGGGAGTTCACATGGGATAGTTCTAAACCGACAATGATATAATCACTATCTGCCAAGCTAGGAGAGGCAAGACTATTTCCGGCAGATCCAATGACAGCCATGTCCATGGTGCCCCAAAAGAGAGAGAACTGGCAGTATTACTTGGTGGTACCTAGTTGTTAAATCATAAAATATAAATTATTTTTAACCCTGTATCCTCATTCATCCTCAATAAAATAACTAAATCCTGCTTACTGTGTTAATTTTCCTAGTCTGTCAGAACAAAAACATTTATTGGCAGAGACAGCTCTTTTTATTCCTTTGCCCATGTTTGTTTTATTATCTCACAGGCTAATCTTAAGGATATTACAGAGAAGTTGGCAGATACTTTCTCTCTTCTTTTGGTTTAACTTATATCTAAATAATGTCCTAAAACAAAGTCTTTCTCTACCTAGGGCAATAGTTGGTGAACAAGCTTTCCTTTGTGTTGAAATAAGTCCCCAACATACGAAAGAGTTCTGTTCCAAGAGCGAGTTCGTAAGTCCAGTTTGTTTGTAAGTCCAACAAAAGTAGCCTAGGTACCCAACTAACACTATCAGCTATATAGTACTGTACTGTAATAGGTTTATGATACTTTTCACACAAATAATACGTAAAAAACAAAAAATAAAGAAAACATTTTTAATCTTATAGTACAGTACCTTGAAAAGTAAGTAGTACAGTATAACAGCTGGCATACAGGGGCTGGCATAGAGTGAACAGGCAAGAAGAGTTACTGACTGGAGGAGTGAGAGGAGGTAGGAGATGTAGAGCTGAAGGATCTTTAGCAATAGGAGACGGAGGGCAAGCTGCAATTTCACTTACGCCTGATGTTGATGGAACACATGTTCGCATCTTTGAAAGTTTGCAACGTGAAGGTTCGTATGTAGGGGACTTACTGCAGTTGTTGAACAAGCTTTCCTTTGTGTTGGGCTGCTTGCACTTTATTTGTATATCACACTGGATTGCTACCTGTCAACTTTACATCACTCCTCCCTCTGTGCCTAAGATCTACTCTATCTTGTGCAAGGAAAGCCCAGCTTACACTTCTCATAATCCCCTTCCCTGAATGGTCCCAAGTTAAAGTTTGACAATGAGAGGCCAGAGAAAAGCAGGGATCATTATTCTCAGAAGATTGCATTTATCAGGTATGGTGGCTTCTCAGTGTATTCCAAGGGCTCACTCTTCACAGTCAAGGTGGCCAGACATGGTAGCCTCTCAGACTCCTTTACAAGCTCCTTTTTGTACCACAGTAGTTGCAGCTTCTCAAATTTCTCTGTGAGCTCTGGAGTCTCCACCTACTGCAGTGCTTGAGGTAGAAGTTCTGAGCGACTGTTTCTTCTCTCCTCCAGGTGCAGGCCTCTAGAACTTCATGTCCCACAATTATGTTATTTCCATTTTTTATATTAAGCTGCTTTCTCTTCATAATACCTGTAGTCTCTCTCATTCTCTCCTTCTCCCTGCTCTCTCTCTTTTTTTTCCTGCCCAAAACACAGACTGATACATGCATTCTATAAGCATTTTCTTAGTATGTAAAATATAACCTATGGTGGGTTAGACTCTGAGGCTGCAGAGCTAAAGATATGGTCCTGCCCTCAAAAAGCTGAAAATCTAGTGGGAAGATTGAAAAGTAAGCACAAGGTGCAAATGAAAACATGTAGGAAGTTTAATGCAGACTGGGGAGGTCAGATAGCACCCTCAGGAGGGGGGAATATCTATGTTAAAGCCAATTAGTTTCCTTACAACCCATTATTCCCATAGCAGAAATTTGCCTAAATTTTCCTCTAAATTTTCAGAATAAAATACTTTTAGTTGTCTTTCTAAATACAATGTACCTGATATGATTTAAATGTAAGCATAATTGTCAATAATAGCCAATAATAACGCTTCCTCTAAGATCATTCTGATCATAGAAATACCTGGGTATTTAAACTTTATCTTTGAATGCACAGAGTTTTAAAGAATTCCTACACAAAATGCCTAAGTGTTTCTTTGCTTTGTTGAAACAATTCAATTTCCATCAAAGGAATCCCCGAAGAAGGCTGCTTGAAAGTTCATTCAGTGACTGAGCACTCCCACCCAGGATTGTATCCTCAGCATAAAGATGCACGCTACACTCAGAACACTGCCTTGTCAGCTTATTTATACAGATCATAAATAACAATGGTCCAAAGTTTGATCCCTGAGGAACCCCCATAATGACATCCATTAAATCCGACATGACACTGTTTAATAACACAAGTGCTGTGTGCCCTCTTAAGTAGCCAGCACACCAGTTAATTAAGGATTATGCTATACCTAGTCCATTCCATTTATCCAGCAAAGAAGTATGCACTACCAATTAGGAAATAAAATGATGTTTGAAGCCACACGAAATTATTTATCTGAAAGAAGATCTCTTGACATGAGCTGTAACCCTGCGATGACTGTATGCACATGCCCTCTCCTTCAGTGAGTTGTGACATCGTTGACATCTGATTTTACTATGGAAAGTGAGGCATGCTTTTGACTTGGAAATGACCCCTCAACATCGCATCCAGGATCTTCTCAGTGAAGGCATACTTAGACATAATTGAAGTAGATGAAGCTTTGAAGTAATAATGTTGCATGCTCACTTAAATAGTTAATAGAACAATCTAGTCCATTGGTACTTTGCAGGAAGTCATTTCCACAACTTTACACCATTGAGTGAAATCTAAAATGCTGTCCAATGCCAACTTTCCTTGCCAATTTCTTTTCAGTTAAGGAGCAGTAAATAATTGCTGGTAAAACAAATAAAGGGAAGAAACAACAGAAATTACATTGGCAGTATATAGTATTGGGGAAAAGGGAGAAGGAAAGAGAAAATAACCTTTTCTTTTGTATTCAGAAACAGTAAGTTTGATAGTGAGAATAAAGATCCTCTTATCTTGGAAGCTGTGGGAAAGGAAGAGAGTAGCGGAGGAACAGGCTTTGGCATCTCCAGCCGCCCAAGATAATGATGATGATAATGCCACATGATTGTACTCAATGATGTTGAAGCAATTTATGATGATGATGATAAGTTTTAACTTGAATCATGTAATGTCCCTTTATTAGGAGGAAGATAGACAGAAGGAAAGAGTAAAGAGAAGAGAAAGAAAAATGAAAAAGGAAGGCAAAGAAAGGAGAAACAAGGCAAGTGAAGAGGGAAGGAGAGGTGAATTCAGTATTTTCATTGTCAATACTGCTTAATTTAGTATTATCATGATCATAATAACGTAATATCTTTTTCAGTACTATGTGATGCATTTGGTAAAGATATTTTTCTAGAGAATGATTTTCATTACATCTATGAAGCAAAAACATTAGGAAAAATGTAATTAATGTCTTTATCAACTTGCTTTTCCTTAGCTAAGTGTCCAGAAACAGGGTCAGACTAGAGAATAAAAAGTCTCTGGCAGAAATATGGTCAAAATATTCTCTTTCTTGCAGAGAAGTCCAACTGAACAAATGATTCTTTGCCCCATAGGTCAATTCGAGCCTGGTCAGAGTAAATCCCTTTTGTAATAACAGAAATTTTCCCATCCTTAGACAGCAACGTCTTTAGTGGGAGAGGAGGCTCTGTTAAGTGCTTGACATTTGGAAGCTACTTATTTCCTCAAAAACTTCAGCCTTTGCAAACAGAAAAGTCATAAGTTTTCTATGATTAGTACCTGAGGCAAGTGTGAATTGGCTATAGATTGCAGAATTTCTTGTGCTGGATTTGGTTGATATTACAGGGATTTAAAAAATAATAACAAGGACACTTGTGTGAAAGTACTCTCCATGTTAGGATTTCAAAATGCTTTAGAACCTTAATTGTATAATTAGGGACCTCACCCACCATTAAGAATGCACCTAATTATCAAACTGCACTAGAAAATTAAGGATAGCTATTTTAGTAATGCCACATAATGGAAAACTGAGGTGCATAGAGATTGAGAGATTGATGTCAGATGTCTCAGAAAACTGCTCTGAAATTAAGGTACCTGGTGACTGATCGCTTGTGATAAATCTGAATTTACAGGAAACCTAAATGTCCGTGACATGGTTGCATATTTTAGATCAGTGCTACTCATGGTATGGTCCACAGACCGGCAGCGTCTGCATCACCTGGAAAGCCCCACCCAAACCTACTGAAATCAGAACTTTGGGTAATGGAGCCTAGAATTCTGTGTTAACAAACCCACTCTACAGGCACTTCTGATGCTCACTAAATATTGAAAGGCTCCAGGCCTATTTTAACATATATTTACTTACTTCCCCCTTTCTTACTACATTTTTCTTTGTGTGAATTGCAAGTTTTAACACTGTTCTTTAATTGCTTACATGTAGGATTCCACTAGAGTCTGAACTATGTTAGTGTTTGGGGATTTCATGGAAACATCTTCAATATAGTCCCCCTTTTTTTTTTTTAAGGAATTAATATCTGTTTCTGATGTTTTACAGCTATGTGTGTGTGTGTGTGTGTGTGTGTATTTGCCCATTTTCATCCACACCTTTCCTTTTATTCATTCGTGATATGTACTCACACTCAAAAGTGAGTTCAGTCTTGGCTTTTTTTCCCCCACTGGAAATTTCTAATGATAAGTCTCCACATATTTAACAAACTTCAATCTGTCAATATCTTCATTATCAACTGCCAGCCCACTCTTCTCTCTTTGACTTAGAAGAATAGGATGAGACCTTCCCAATGATATCTTTATTTTCTTTTTACCACGCTTAAGTGCAGTGCTCACGTATAATCATCCCCACTTCCCTGTCCTCACCAGCAGAAGAAGACAATAATGTGCCATCTTGCTGGTGCCTATCTTGGGATTAGCTATAATTGGGCCCATGATTAGTTAATGATCACCAACCTCAATTGGTCTTGTTAATGCTCCACAGCATTAGATACACCTCTTGCAAAACCTCAGGAGTATTTCCTTCTTTTTTCTTTATCACACTGATTTTCTGGTGTCTTCCTATTTTTTTTTTAATCGTTCTCTCCACTAGCATTACTGAACCAATCTGAAGCCCTCACTGGCCAGCAAAAGAAATGAAAAAAATCACCCCGAGGCTTTGGTGATGGGTTACTATCCTGTGGGAGGCCTGTGACCTTTCTTTGCCATTGTCAGGGTTGCTGTGCCACAGTAAGTACCTCTTTAGAGATTTTCTTTAGTAGGATTTCAAAAATTCACTTAGTAGACTGAAATTGTCCTTGCTCAATAGAGATTGATTGTGAACACTGATTCTGAGAGGCTAATACAGGAGAGAGACCCCCTGCTGGGAAAGCACTGTCCAACTGGGGGAGGCGTGTTGGCTGCTATGATATCTGATTATTTTCCTTTCCCTTTTTGATTTCACGGAGCCAAATCCCTAGACTTGTAAGGCTGCTTTTAAATTTCTCTGGGCATGGGACCTTTATTAGTTTTTTCACCTTTGCCAGCTTTACGTGTATGAGTTAATATTTCTCTCTCCTGTTTTCCACTAGTTTTTCATACATCCTCTATTCTTTTTCCCTTATTCCTTTGATTCATGACAAGGAAAATATCAAATGATAAATATTTATTCTCTCTCTCTTGCCCTCTTTAAAGATATAGGATCTAGAGAAATCCAATGCTTTGCTGAGCAGAATAAGAATTCATGTGGGGAAAGTCAAGAAAGGTCAAATTATGAGGTAGAAATAAAAAGATGTGAGGAGGGGATGAATCAGCCTGGAGGTAGTCCAAGGGTCCAAGGAGAAGAATGGGAGTGAAGTGGCCCCGGAAGGAGCAATGGAGGTGGGGAGAAGGATGGTTGTTAAGAAAAGAGTTTTGGTGGGAGAGTGAGAAAGGATATTTGCAAACAAGGAGAGATAAAGGTTGAAGAAAATGAGAAATGGTTCAAGGATATGCTTAGGAAATCTTGTAATTGGACTTAAAATAAATGTTCCCTACTCCATTCTATGAAAATGTTACTGAAATTTTAAGTTGTTCTTTAATGCTTTGGACTCAAGTAAGTCTATTTCTTGAAAAGAATAGTGGGATTTTCTCATTTATATTTGAGTTTAAATTTTCCCTTTTAATGGAAAAATGTGTAATTAAAAATAAAAAGGTAAGCTATGCAAATTGAATAAAGGATCTAAAAGATTGGTTTTAGATGTGCAGTTTACAGATGAGCTGTGAATTCTTTCTTGTTTTACCTTCCTTTTGTCTTTCCCAGGAGAATACTTGTTCCTAGGACATACATACATTTTAGATTGAGACCTCTGTTCTTAACAACAAAATCTGATATTGCAAGTGCTCCTTACACTAGCCAAATAATTTCAAGTTTCATGACTTGTAGGCAAATATAACATCCTTTGTGTCTACATGAGTATGGAGACATAGGAGTTATGTAACATTAGTCCCATAGAAACCAATATGCAAGTGGGCAGCCTATGAATATTTATTAACATTGATAAGGAATTATAATTTTACAGTTCATATGAAAGTTGCCATAAGTGAAAATAATTCCAATAGTGCAGTGAACACATTAAATTTTGGAAAGAGTGGGATGGATGTGAAGAATGTTTGATGTCAGTTTGATTTTTTATAGATTCACTATTTTATGTATAGATAGTTAATGTGAAAAAACCCACAATTTTGGTAAAATTGTTTACTTAAAATTTCTAAACTGTAGATGTTAAATTAAATTAAATTAATATCTAACTTCCCTGGTGGCACAGTGGTTGAGAGTCTGCTTGCCAACGCAGGAGACACGGGTTCTATCCCTGGTCTGGGAGGATCCCATATGCCGTGGAGAAACTAAGCCCATGAGCCACAACTACTGAGCCAGTGCACCACAACTACTGAAGACTGCACTCCTAGAGCCTGTGCACCGCAAGGAAGAGCAGCTCCCACTCGCACTACTAGAGAAAGCCCAGGCACAGTAATGAAGACCCAATGCAGCAAAAAAAAAAAAAAAAAAAAAAGTTTAGTCCCTAACCAGTCAGTTATGTTGAGATATATGGAATCCACCAATTCTTTTTTTTAATTTTTTTAATTGTTTTGTTTTGTTTTGTGGCACGCGGGCCTCTCACTGTTGTGGCCTCTCCCGTTTTCAGAGCATAGGCTCCAGATGCGCAGGCTCAGTGGCCATGGCTTATGGGCCCAGCCACTCCGCGGCATGTGGGAACTTCCCAGACCAGGGCACGAACCCGTGTCCCCTGCATCGGCAGGCGGACTCTCAACCACTGCGCCACCAGGGAAGCCCCTCCACCAATTCTTTGGTCATTTTTGGCAGATAGTGATGTAAATACTTCTAGACTATATTTATTAATTTTTTCCATTGTAGACTAACAGTATTATTAAGATCAAATGGCTTAAAATAAGTCCTGATTTGTTCCTAATATTTTGATATGTGCTTTAATTGAACTTCTAACTCTTGAGAGTTATTTCTCTTTATATAAGGCTATTAAAATTAATAATTTTCTTTCACTTGAACTCAGTGTCAAAGTGACTCTGTGGTACTCCTTTTTCAGTCCTCGTACATTAACTTCCAGTACTTGTAACTAGTCTAGCACTGGTGGCAGCCAACAGCAACATATATCACCCTATTAGTCACTACCCATCACTAACTGGTGATTGATTGGACTAGGTTTAAGGCCCCAGGTCATCTAGATCAAAAAGAAAACAATGACATCATATGGATTGCTTAAACATATTAGAATTACATTTGTTATGTGCTGAAGAAAAGAGCATTTTATTTCTTCAGGTCTGAAAATTGTCATCATTTTAGCTCTGCCTCTCCAGCTTCCTAAATAACCTTGTCAAAGTCATTTAAGCCCTTAGTGTTTGTTTTCTCATCTGTAAAATGGGGATAATTATCCTTACATATCTCATAGGGATGGTGTTCAGATTAACTAATTAATGTTCGAACGTGCTACAAAAGTGCTCAGTATTATCAAGGAAAACCTAAGTACTTTCAGTGCCTTTGGATAAGGGTGCTACTTAGCAGAAATAACTCCCAACAAGTGTTTCATCGCCTGGTGAGCTGCCAGCTCCTTCCCTGAGGAAAGAAGACTGGCCCTGGGACCTTGCCCTTCATTGCTGTTTTGTTAGCTGAAGAGCACAGAGGCTGCCTACACAACAAAGAACACAGGGATCAATGATACATTTCCTAACACTGACACATTTGAAGAGCTACCAAGTGGTAGCAAGATGTGCCACTTCAACCTGATGAAACCATCTTTGCCTATTCAGCATGCAAAAATCCCTGTGAGATGTAGTTATAATTATGGCTTGTAATAAACCCTTATGCAAAATGAATTCAGCTGTGGATTTTCTTTACAGGTTAAGAAATATTTGTTCTCATCGTTAGATTTTACCTTTTGCCTGACAAACTCATGGTTTCTGGCAGACTCATCAAGCAACGGACAGCTTCTCTCATTAAACTTTCTATAAAGCATTTGCAGAACAATGGGCCTCATTGCCTCTTTCACATCTTTCTGGGTACTGGATCTCTTGGCAGTTGAAAATGAGGAACACTCCTCAGGGTTTTACCTGATTCTTTTCTTGATTCTATGTACACCTTTTCTCCCCATTTTCATTGCTCTATTTGGAATTTTCCCTCTCTCCCATTGGTCCACTGTGCTGTCACTAACTGCTCTCCTTGTCTCCATTCCATTCTCTATATCACATCCAAATTGTCTTCTTAAAACACAAAGCCTATTGTCTTACTCTTTTACTTAAAGAATAAAGTGCCTCTTCAGTGGCCCCCTTCTCTTTTGGGGCAAAGGCCAACCTATTCAGGATGACAGCTAAAGTCTCTCACATACAGACTACAGTCTACCTTCCAGCATCATTGCCCACAACTCCAGAATTACTGATCCTAGAACCTTCCATTTATGGGAATAGCTCTATACCATAGCTAATGGTGTTTACTTTGTCTGAAATGTTCTTTCTTCCTGAGTTAAATGCTACTTGTCCATGAAGAATTTGTTCTAATGTCAGCTTTTCAATGAAAACCTATTATCATTTCCCCTTAAAAATTCATTTTTCTTTCAAGATCCATTATACTTTTTAAGAGAAATTTCACTGGACTCCAATCCATGTCTTCTGTTCTCATTAAAGAACATGGTGCTGCGTACCATCCATATGTCTCAGTTTGTTGTTATATTAACTGATGGTGTCAGGGATAATAAATCACCTACTAAATGGGTTTAAGAGTAAATAAAATCAAACTTGTGAAAATTATATGCAACACATTAAATGCTATACAAATGTAAGTTGTTACAGTACTTATCACTTTGTATTATAGTTAGTTGTATAAATCTTTGCTTCCCCTGATGGATTATATAATCACATTGAAAGAGGAAATTGTATTATAATTAAGCTTTGTATTCCCCAGTATCTACAAATATGCCTGGGATAAAGTAGTTATTTAATAAATATTGGTTGAATGCATGAGAGGAAACAAGGAACAAAGCTAGCTAAAGATTTTATGCTTATTTCTACTTGCATGGGGGTTCCTTTCCTTCTATTCCCTTTTAATTTATTTTTATCCACTCAAATACAATGTGCAAGGCACTATATGTTAGAAAAGGAATATTGCTGCATGCCTTTAAGAGATGTTCATTTTTTCCTTGCTACCTATCCAGAATAAAGAATGGATTTAAATTTTTTTCTTCACTGAGTCACTCTTGGGATTGTAATGACAACCACTTTTGTGATTTCCTTATTTTCAGGATATAATTAACCTATAAAAATTACCTGATCAAAAAAAACTTCACATTGATGGAAAAATAAATATTCACTAATCATCAAATACAATCAACTGAACAATTCTTAATGCAGTGAATAAGACTGTTTAGGTCTTATGAGAATTGTTGACCGTGTTCCAATTTCTAGTGGGTATAAAAAAAAATCCTCTTGGCATCTATGCTTTTCAAATTACCAGAAAGTGTAAGGGAGAAATTGACATCAGAATAGAAGCTTCCCTTTTCCTCTAGGTTCTGTTTACAAGCTTAGCCTTAATCATAGCATATAACGTTTTAAATTTTAGGTGGTAGCAAATGGAAAAATAATTAGAAAATTTCATGTATGTTACTGGTTACTTTTTTCCCCCTCCTCTTTTGGTTTTCTTTACGTGCAGTATTAAACATTAAACATTATACAAAAACTTTCTGCCTTTTAGACAATGGTGGTTTATTTAACATAGCATGGAATTGATACAAAAATTCAGAAAACAGGTTTGGCACATGGGGAAAAGTTACTGGAAAATATGTTTCTTAAACTTAAAGAATTATATTTTACATAATCCAAAATGCTACTGAGTTCACCATTTGTAGGGCTACTGACAAAGCATTTTTTTAAAGATGGAAGAGTAATTTAAACTTTTCATTAAAAGCCTTTTCAATCTCAACTGAATAAAGCCAGCTGTTCTTTTCACTTTCTCTTTTATAGCAGCACATCATAAACATTTAGACCAGAGCTCTGGATAACACCAAAACTGCTCATCCACAACTGTCTCCTTCCCAGAAGTTTGATAGGAGATAGGAGCTGGCAAAAGATAAAGATAAAATATTTTCATCAGGGCTCTGCCAATTGCTTGAGCTGGAGTTGAGCACCTGTGAATAACAAAGCAGTACAGTTTCAAAAGCAGTGCTTACCGGGTGGAGGAAAAATATCAACCTGTGTAGCAGTTGCTCTAGGATGCTTCTCTGTTCCTCTAGAGCCTTCAGGAGTACCAGAAACTAAATCTAGAATCCACAGTGACAACCCCAAAGAGGAAGCAAAAGTCCATTTGCTATCCTCTCTTATTATTCCTCCTACTTTTGTTGATTGCTTCCTTCTCTGTTCTCTGGCTTCTCTTCACCCACTGATTTTTCTAAACGAAAATTTTCTTTAAGAATCCACCACTGTCCCTTTCAGTGGACTCATCCTTTGCAAGCCTTCAACTATAATCCCTAAGGATGTGACTCAAAAACGTTTTATTCTCTCATCCTGATTTTTCTTCTGGGTTGATGCCTTGTGTGATTCACTGTCTTTTGGATCTCTCTTCAGTGTCTCCTCTGGTGTAATCCATCTAACATCCTACTGTTAGATGTAATCACCCTGAAACATATTTCAGATAATGTCACTTCCCTGCTCAAAATCGCAAGGTCTCTTTACTGCTTAGAGAAGATCTAAACACTTAAGAGGGGATTCAGGATGATGCATGATTTGTCTTCTGCTTTTTTCCCTCACATCTTATTTTTCTCTCTTTTATGTATCCTCCAGGACAGTGTTATCCAGTAGCAATATAATATGAGTCAGATATACAACTTTGAATTATTTAGTAGCCACATTAAAATAAAAGTAAAAATAAACAGGTGAAAATAATGATTGATTAGATTTTTATAATTTATACTTATTGATATATATAACATATTTATACATGTTTATGTTTGTTTATATTTATATTTAAAGGACACATTTAAAAGTTATATTTGTATTAAATACATAAATGATATAACTAGTATAAATCATGTAGTCAATATAAAAATTATTAATTAATTACTTAATGTGGTAGCCACCTTCTGAATTGGCCTCATTGATCTCTGCGAAGATCAATGGCTTTTGATTACCCTTGTATAATCCCCTCCCACAGTGTATCAGGGTTGGTTGGTGTGACCAGTAGAATATGGCACATGGTATGTCACTTTCCAGGCTGTATCTACACGTGATCTAGATGACAAGATTCAGCCCTTCAAGCTGATACTGAGATGCACTGAGACTTTTGGCAGCCTTGGAAAAGAGTGCCTGTATTTTCCATGTAAGAAGAATATAAATAATTTTCAACCAAAAGGTGGACTATGTTTAACATATCTTTTTCCTTCAGGAGGTGAAGCCAAATTACTCTTCTTTTGAGTGTGGACTGGACTTAATGAATAGTTTCTAATGGATAGAATAAAGTAGAGGTGATGGTGTTTGACATTGGAGACTAGGTCATAAAAGGCATTAAAGCTTCCTGCTTGCTTTCTCTCTCTTTGATCACACACTCTGTGAGAAGCCAGCTGCCATATATGAGGACTCTTATTTATGGTAATGACTGATGTTGCAAGGAACTGAGGTTTCTGACCAATAGCCAGCAATAAACTGAGGTCTACTGACCACAACAACGTGAGTGATCTTTGGGAAGTGGATCCTCCAGCCTCACTCAAGCCTTCAGATGTCTGCAGCCCTAGAGTGACATTTTTATTGTAATCTCATGAGAGTTCCTGAGCAAGAATTACTCTCAAATCCTGATCCACAGAAACTGAGATAATTAATGTTAGTGTTTTAAGCTACTAAATTTTAGGGTAAATTGTTACACAGCAATATATTGCCAATACATTTTATAGTCTTTAAAAAATTACTTTAAAAAATCTAGTGCATATTTTACACTTAAAGCACATTTAGATTTGAACTAACATCGTGTTCAATAGCCATTTGTTACTACACGCAGTTCCCGACTTATCATGGTTTGACTTACAATTTTTTGACTTTATGATGGTGTGAAAGCAATATGCATTCAGTAGAAACTGTACTTCAAATTTTGAATTTTGATCTTTCCCTGGTCTGGCAATACATGGTATGACACTCTCATGATGCTGTGCAGTGACAGTGAGCCACAGCTTCCAGTCAGCCACTCCATCCCAAGGGAAAACAACTGATACACTTACAAACATCTGTACCCATGCAACCATTCTGTTTTTCACATTCTGTACAGTTTTCAATAAATTAAGTGTAATATTCAACACTTTATTATAAAATAGGCTTTGGGTTAGATTTTTTCCAACTGTAAGCTAATGTAAGTGTTCTGAGCACTTTTAAAGTAGGCTAGGCTAGGCTATGATATTCAGTAGGTTAGGTGTATTAATGCATTTTTTACTAATATTATTTTCAATTTACAGTTGTTTTATTGGGACATAATCCTGTCATAAGTCAAAGAAGATCTGTAGTGGCTACCATATTAGACAGTGAAGCCCTAAAAGAAATAAATGTCTCTACATGAATTTAATACTCTCAGAATTTTCACATTTCCAGATGTGTTTTTTGTTTGTTTGTTTGCTCAGAATGTCCTTTTATCCTTTCTCCATCTGGTGACTATCTCCTCATTCTTAAGATCTCATCTTGTTATTAACTTTTCTGTGATTTCTTTTATTACCCAACCACTCGAATTAATTATTACCTTTCACCTCTTTCTTAGCATAGTTCTTATAATTGGTTACATGTGTCTCTTTTCTTCTAGACTGTGAGAATCTTGAGGGCAAGGATAATATATCCTTTAAAAATCTTTGCATGTGCTTAGCTTACTGCTTAAAACTTAGCATTCTTAGTAAATATTTGTTATTACAGAATATTGAGCAGCATTCCCTGTGCTATACCATAGGCCCTTGTCGGTCATCTATTTTAAATATAGCAGTATGTACATGTCAATTCCAAACTCCCAATCTATTCCTCCCCCTGTCCCAATATTCTGTAATAACCTAACTGGGAAAAGACTTTGAAAAAGAATAGATATATGTATATGTTTAACTGAGTCACTTTGCTGTACACCTGAAACTAACAATATTGTACATCAACTATGCTACAATATAAAATAAAAATAAATAAATAAAATAAATAAATAAATAAATGTGTTAATACATAAATGGTAGACACTAGACAACTACTTGGCAATGATATTGTGGAAAGGGTTTTGTATTGCATGAAAAATTGACATGCAAGATCCCTAAAAATTGTCAGTATCCTATAGAATGCATCATAGAGAGATGTAGCTTCTACCCGAGGGCATCTAAAAACATAATATATTTCTCTCCCCAAATAACTGTGTGCAGATTTGTTATGCAGAGCATAAGTAATTGAGTAAAAAGGTTTACCCATTACTCACTGAATACAGCCTCAGTAAAGAAAGTCCTGTTTCACAATTCCATTCCTTCTGTCCCTAGGAAATGGCCCTTGTGCCAGAATGAATATTGTGCTTCAGGTCCTTCTATGAGCTGAAACCTCTACTAAGTATTTTCAGTATTCTATTGTAGATGTTTGAGGCAGAAATCAAACAGCACAAATCCTAGGTCCATAGAGAGTTACTTCTTTTCTTTGGTTTATGAGAAAAAGACTTAATTTTTGTTTTCTGTGGGTAAATATTCTTCAAATACAGGGATGACTTACAAGAACAAGTTAAAGAGAATAAACACAATGTCAGATATAGCATGATTAAACAGGATGTAGAAATTATAAGAATGTTACCAGGGAACAGTCTATCAGTAAATAGATATCCTATCCTTTTTTTAATTTTGCAAAGACAGGAAAGCAGATGGAGGCAGAGATATGAGTCTCATCCTAGTGGGTTTTGTTCCAAACAGTAGCATGAGAGTGTTATCTGACCACTTGAGTCATGAGCTTCCTCTCGGTGTAGGGTGATGACCCATATACTGAACTTTTGTCTTTTGCTTTTTACCCCTTTTCTGAAACAGACAGCGCACTTTAAACTCCAAGATGATAGTGCAGCCTTGGGGGTGGGAGGAGGGCGATGTCATCAAATGGATTGATTTTCTTGGCAATTTTTACTAATTAACTACAGCTTTCAGATTTTCCTTTTTTTTTTTTTTTCTCCCTCCAAAGTAAGGATGTGAGAAGCAGCATATCTTGCTCTTGTCTTGTTAGTTACTCGCATAAATGCTAGCATCCTGGATGAGAAAGCCATTGAAGCCAGGGGCTGAAAACTCAGTGATCCATACGGTTTGGTTTACAATATATACCCTTAGGCAGGGCTCCTGGGTTGTGGTTGTTTCAAAGAAAAAAGGAAACAGAACAAAGCCAAACCTGAAACTAAAGAGAGAGACAAAAGTGACTTTCTTACGTGGGAAATCACTCTTTAGAGCTGATTTCCTTTGTCTGCCGCACCTTTAAGCTTGTCACCCAATTCCTTACGAAAAGAGTCTGCACATACTCACATGGGCATCCCACAGGAAGGCAAACCAAGAGGTATTTCCGAGTCCACCTCGTATTCATTCGTACAAAGGAAATTACAGTGGACTAATGGAGTACCTTCTTTTCATTTGTGGCTTCTCTGTCAGTTTTCAGCAGGGAAAGTGTAGGACAGGAAATTTGCTTTATGAAAGCTACCCAAAACTCTTTAAAGTGCTCTTAACTCCTAGTGCTTAGAAAATTAAGATTTCTTTCCACATAAGTTCATGTTAACTTGTTTTCAAAGGAAGTTTGGGCTTTGTTCTTCTCTCACCAAAACTTTACCATCAAGATAATACTGAATATAGTCACCCACTTCAAAGTTAGGCTGATATATGGATAATGACAATCTTGCATAGTTAATTATAATTTCAACAATAAAAACAATTAAGTTTTATACCATTAGTATATGAATTTATACTTGAACAAATAGCATTACTGTTTAAATTTATGTGAGATAGAAAAATAAAAACATTCTCAGATGTTGTATAAGGTACAAGATCTACAATACCTAGGTTCAGTTATTTAGTCATATGAATATGATCAGTTTATCTAAATCTATTAACAAAACATCTATATATTGAGAGATACTCATACTTACACTGTTTATTTCTAAGATTTGATTTTATGTGACAATTCTTTGCTAAAACTATATGAAGTATGATAAGAAAGAAAATTAATTATGCTATTGTTTACCCAGATCTTTGAAATTATCATAACATAAACTTGCCCTTGCTTTTCACAAGTATCTTAAAAATGCCCTTTCATTTTTATTTTCACAGAATTTTTTTTTCATATATGATCTTCTTTATCTAACAGAGTTAGTTTGGAAGAAAAATTAAACTTTTGGAAGACAACCAATTAACATGGTAAGGAATAATGACCATGTATTTGCCAGTTAGCTGTCTCTTGAGATTGAGGTAGCTCTTTGCTAATCTTGAATCTAAAATTGGGTAAATCAGACTGACAGTTCATCAGGCTCCTTCATATTCTCTGCTAGATTTGTTTTAGGATAATTTTAAGCTACCAGATTGTTTGGCCTTACCTGTCTTTTGGAATCTAGTAGGTACTTGTTAATAAGTATGATGTTGGTAAACATTGGGTTATTGAGAATGACAGAAAACTCAACATGCCAAAGGGGAGTCCCTGGTTGATGCATAGCATATCAGATCTTAAAGCAGTTGCTGAAAGGCTCTGAAGGAGCTGGTGATATATTGAGGTCCAGAATGGATGGCAAAAAAATCCTGTTAGTTCCTTCATCTTCAGAAAGAGTTACTGGATATATTATTATGCTTTTTGAAAACACATGAAATTGTGCTTATAGAAGCATAAGTAAGCTAGATATGTGTCAGTTCTCAAATATGAGAACCAGAGGGAAAATGCACTGTCACATAACTATGAAGCTAAATCTGAGTCCTGGAAATTATTTTTTAATATATGCTTAGACTTGTTAAGATAAAAAAAAGTTTTTATCTGTGTGCCTTGATTTTCTAACCTCAAATGAAGATTAAGTCTTATTTTTTTTTAGGAGCAAATTAATTTCTTAAGCATGAAAAGGGAAATGCCCTTTACTATGTTTAATATCTTGATTCTTCAGTATGGCATTGATCTCAGTTCCTCCCACTTCTCTCTCAATAAAACAGTGATATGATTCCCACCTCCACCCGCACACCCCTGAGAAACCTTCCGATACATACCTGAAAAGTTGAGAAAAATCGCATTTGAACCATTTGGTTAGGGGTCGATTCCAGACTCTGTAATGAGCTTTGCCTAGCTGTGGGGAGAAAGATTCTAGAGCCACTACAGATGGATGAAAACCATAAGTGGGAAGGCAGTTGGATTGCTTGACCCTGGTGGTTTCAGCATCTGGCAAATCTCTGGGCATTGAAAACCAAGAATGGATAACCTCAATTTTGTTCCCCATTCCAATTCAAAGCAGGAAACAGCACTTACAATATTATATTGAAAGAATTTTACGATCTTTGTATAAAGAATAAAAAGAATCATTTTAAAACACAGTAGAGAGCTAAGAGTTTGCCACAAAGCTTACAAATGATTATAAAGAAATCTAAGATGTATATCTTTTTTTAAAAAACATCTTTATTGGAGGATAACTGCTTTACAATGGTGTGTTAGTTTCTGCTGCATAGCAAAGTGAAACAGCTATATATATACATATATCCCCATATCTCCTCCCTTTTGTGTCTCCCTCCAACCCTCCCTATCCCACCCCTCCAGGTGGTCACAAAACACTGAGCTGATCTCCCTGTGCTATGCGGCTGCTTCCCACTGGCTATTTTACATTTGGTAGTACATATGTGTCCATGCCACTCTCTCACTTTGTCCCAGTTTACCCTTCGCCTTCCTCATGTCCTCAAGTCCATTCTCTACATCTGCATCTATTCCTATCCTGCCCCTAAGTTCTTCAGAACCATTTTTTTTTCTTTAGATTCCATATATATGTGTTAGCATACAATATTTGTTTTTCTCTTTCTGTCTTACTTCATTCTGTAGTACAGACTCTAGGTCCATCCACCTCACTACAAATAACACAATTTCGTGTGTGTTTTTTTTTTTTTTTATGGCTGAGGAATATTCCATTGTATATATGTGCCACATCTTCTTTATCCATTCATTTGTCGATGGACATTTAAGTTGATTCCATGTCCTGGCTATTGTAAATAGTGCTACAATGAACATTGTGGTACATGACCCTTTTTGAATTATGGTTTTCTCACGGTATATGCCCAGTAGTAGGATTGCTGGGTCGTATGGTAGTTCTATTTTTAGTTTTTCAAGGAACCTCCATAATGTTCTCCATAGTGGCTGTATCAATTTACATTCCCACCAACAGTGTAAGAGGCTTCCCCTTTCTCCACACCCTCTCCAGCATTCACCGTTTGTAGATATTTGAGGATGGCCAGTCTGACTCCTGTGAGGTGATACCTCATTGTAGTTTTCATTTGCATTTCTCTAATGATTAGTGATACTGAGAATCCTTTCATGTGTTTCTTGGCAATCTGTATATCTTCTTGGAGAAATGTCTATTTAGGTCTTCTGCCCATTTTTGGATTGGGTTGGTTTTTTTTTTTTTTTTTTTTTTTTTTTTTGCGGTACGCGGGCCTCTCACCGCTGCGGCCTCTCCCGCTGCGGAGCACGGGCTCCGGACGCGCAGGCCCAGCGACCATGGCTCACGGGTCCAGCCGCTCCGGGGCATGTGGGATCCTCCCGGACCGGGGCACAAACCCGTGTTCCCTGCATCAGCAGGCGGACTCCCAACCACTGCGCCACCAGGGAAGCCCGGGTTGTTTGTTTTTTGACATTGAGCTGCATGAGCTGCTTGTAAATTTTGCAGATTAATCCTTTGTCAGTTGCTACATTTGCAAATATTTTCTTCCATTCTGGGGGTTATCTTTTCATCTTGTTTATGGTTTCTTTTGCTGTGCCAAAGCTTTTAAGTGTCATTAGGTCCCATTTGTTTATTTTTGTTTTTATTTCCATTTCCAGGAGGTGGGTCAAAAAGGATCTTGCTGTGATTTATGTCATAGAGTGTTCTGCCTATGTTTTCCTCTAAGAGTTTGATGGTGTCTGGCCTTACATTTAGGTCTTTAATCCATTTTGAGTTTATTTCTGTGTATGGTGTTAGGGAGTGTTCTAATTTCATTCTTTTTTTTTTTTTTTGCGGTACGTGGGCCTCTCACTGTTGTGGCCTGTCCCTTTGCGAAGCACAGGCTCCAGACGTGCAGGCTCAGCGGCCATGGCTCACAGGTCCAGCTGCTCCACGGCATGTGGGATCTTCCCAGACCGTGGCACGAACCCATGTCCGCTGCATCGGCAGGCGGACTCTCAACCAGTGCGCCACCAGCGAAGCCCTAATTTCATTCTTTTACATGTAGCTGTCCAGTTTTCTCAGCACCACTTATTGAAGAGGCTGTCTTTGCTCCACTGTATATTCTTTCTTCTTTTATCAAAAATAATATAATCATATGTGTGTGGGTTTATCTCTAGGCTTTCTATCCTGTTCCATTGATCTATATTACTGTTTTTGTCCCAGTAACATAATAACTTGATTACTGTAGCTTTGTAGTATACTCTGAAGACCGGGAGCCTGATTCCTCCAGCTCTGTTTTTCTTTCTCATGATTGCTATGGCTATTCGGGGTCTTTTGTGTTTCCATACGAATTGTGAATTATTTTGTTCTAATTCTGTGAAAAATGCCATTGGTATTTTGATAGAGATTGCAATGAATCTGTAGATTGCTTTGAGTAGTATATTTATTTTCACAATGTTGATTCTTCTAATCCTAGAACACGGTATATCTCTCAATCTGTTTGTTTCATTTTTAATTGCTTTCATCAGTGTCTTATAATTTTCTGCATACAGGTCTTTTGTCTCCTTAGGTAGGCTTATTCCTAGGTATTTTATTCTTTTTGTTGCAATGGTAAATGAGAGTGTTTCCTTAATTTCTCTTTCAAATTTTTTATCCTTACTGTATAGGAATACAAGAGATTTATGTGCATTAATTTTATATCCTGCTACTTTACCAAATTCATTGATTAGCTCTAGTAGTTTGCTGGTAGCCTTTTTAGGATTCTCTATGTATAGTATCATGTCATCTACAAACACTAGCAGCTTTACTTCTTCTTTCCTGATTTGGATTCCTTTTACTTCTTATTCTTCTCTGAATGCTGTGGCTAAAACTTCCAGAACTATGTTGAATAATAGTGGTGAGAGTGGGCAACCTTGTCTTGTTCCTGATCTTAGATGAAATGGTTTCAGTTTTTCACCATTGAGAATGATGTTGGCTGTGGGTTTGTCACATATGGCCTTTATTATGTTGAAGGAAGTTCCCTCTATGCCTACTTTCTGCAGGGTTTTTATCATAAATGGGTGTTGAATTTTGCTGAATTGAGATGATCATATGGTTTTTCTCCAATTTGTTAATATGTTTTATCACATTGATTGATTTGCATATATTGAATAATCCTTGCATTCCTGGGATAAACCCCACTTGATCATGGTGTATGATCCTTTTAATGTGCTGCTGGATTCTGTTTCCAAGTATTTTGTTGAGGATTAAAAAAATAGCATCTATGTTCATCAGTGATATTGGCCTGTAGTTGTCTTTCTTTGTGACATCCTTGTCTGGTTTTGGTATCACGGTGATGGTGGCCACATAGAATGAGTTTAGGAGTGTTCCTCCCTCTGCTATATTTTGGAAGAGTCTGAGAAGGATAGGTGTTAGCTCTTCTCCAGATGTTTGATAGAATTCACCTGTGAACCTGTCTGGTCCTGGGCTTTTGTTTGTTGGAAGATTTTTAATCACAGTCCCAGTTTCAGTGCTGGTGATCGGTGTGTTTATATTTTCTGTTTCTTCTGGGTTCATCTCAGGAGGTTGTGCTTTTCTAAGAATATGTCCATTTTTTCCCAGTTGTCCATTTTATTGGCATATAGCTGCTTGTAGTTATCTCACATGATCCTTTGTATTTCCGCAGTGTCAGTTGTTACTTCTCCTTTTTCATCTTTAATTCTCTTGATTTCAGTCTTCTCCCTTTTTTTTTTGATGAGTCTGGCTAGTGGTTTATCAAATTTGTTTATCTTCTCAAAGAACCTGCTTTTAGTTTTATTTATCTCTGCTCTTGTTTCCTGCATTTCTTTTTTATTTTTTTCTGATCTGATCTTCATGATTTCTTCCCTTCTGGTAACTTTGGGGTTTTTTTGTTCCTCTTTCTCTAATTGCTTCAGGTGTAAGATTAGGTTCTTTATTTGAGATGTTTCATGTTTCTTGAGGTAGGATTGTATTGCTATAAACTTCCCTCTTAGAGCTGCTTTTGCTGCATCACATAGGTTTTGGATTGTCGTCTTTTCATTGTCATTTGTTTCTAGGTATTTTTTGATTTCCTCTTTGATTTCTTCAGTGATCTCATGATTATTTAGTAGTGTATTGCTTAACCTCCAAGTGTTTGTATTTTTTACAGTTTTTTTCCTGTAATTGATATCTAGTCTCATAGCACTGTGGTCAGGAAAGATACTTCATATGATTTCACTTTTCTTAAATTTACCAAGGCTTGATTTGTGAACCAAGATATGATATATCCTGGAGAATGTTCATGAGCACGTGAGAAGAAAGTGTAATATGTTGTTTTGGGATAGATTGCCCTATCAATATCAATAAAGTCCATCTTGTTTAATGTATCATTTAAACCTTGTGTTTCTTTATTTATTTTCATTTTGGATGATCTGTCCATTGGTGAAAGTGGAGTGTTAAAGTCCCCTACTATGATTGTGTTACTGTCAATTTCCCCTTTTATGGCTGTTAGCATTTGCCTTATATATTGAGGTGCTCCTGTGTTGGGTACATAAATATTTACAATTGTTATATCTTGTCTTGGATAGATCCCTTGATCATTATGTAGTATCCTTCTTTAACTCTTGTAATAGTCTTTATTTTAAAGTCCATTTTGGGAGAGGGGAGGAAGATGGCGGAAGAGTAAGACGCGGAGATCACCTTCCTCCCCACAGACACATCAGAAATTCATCTACACGTGGAACAACTCCAACAGAACACCTACTGAACGCTGAGAGAAGACCTCAGACCCCCCAAAAGGCAAGAAACTCCCCACATACCTGGGTAGGTCAAAAGAAAAAAAGAATAAACAGAGACAATAGGATATGGACAGGACCTGCACCAGTGGGAGGGAGCCGTGAAGGAGGGAAGGTTTCTACACACTACAAGCCCCTTTGAGGGCGGAGACTGCAGGTGGCGGAGGGGGAAAGCTTCGGAGTAGCGGAGGAGAGCACAGCAACAGGGGTGTGGAGGGCAAAGCAGAGAGATTTTGGCACAGAGGATCGGTGCCCTCAGGCACACACCAGCCCGAGAGGCTTGTCTGCTCGGCCGCCAGGGCGGGCGGGGCTGGGAGCTGAGGCTCCGGAATCCGCTTTCTGTCGGAGCGCAGGGAGAGGACTGGGGCTGGCGGCAGGAAGAGAGCCTGAAGGGGTTAGTGCTAGCCCGGAGGGAGTCCGGGGAAAGGGTCTGGAGCTACCGGAGAGGCAAGAGACTTTTTTCCCTTTTGTTGCCTGGTGCGCGAGGAGAGGGCATTCCCCTCCCTCCCCTCTGCCTGAGTGAGCCAGAGCCCCCGAATCATCAGCTCCTTTAAACCCGTCCTGTCTGAGCGAAGAACGGACGCCCTCCGGCGACCTACGCGCAGAGGCGGGGCCAGGTCCAAGGCTGCGACCCGGGAGTTGTGAGAGCAGAGACAGGGAAATCTCTCTGTGCAGCCTTGGAGGCAGCGGATTAAAGCTCCACGGTCCATTTGATGTGCCCTGCGTCTGTGGAGTGCATGAATGGACAGCGAATCATCCCAAATTGAGGAAGTGGACTTTGAGGACAAAATTTAAGACTTTCCCCCCTTATTTCCTCTGTTTACAATGAATTATCTCAAATTAAGGTGGTGGACTTAGCAAGATTACAGACTTTTCGCCCTTTTCCTCTTTTTACAACGAATTATCCCAAATCGAGGAGGTGGACTTGGAGAGCAAGATTTTTGATTTTTCCCCCTGCTCTCTTTTTGTGAATGTGTATGTGTAATCTTCTGTGTAAGATTCTCTCTGTATAGCTTTGCTTCCACCATATGTCCCAGGGTTCTATCGGTCCATTTTTTTTTCAATAATTACTTTTTAATTTTAATAACGCTACTATATTTCATACTTTATTCTATTTTACTTCACCTTCTCTTTCTTTTTTCCTCCCTTCCCTTCCCCGCTCCCTCCCTCTGCTCCTCCTTTCCTTCTTTCGTTTTCTTTCCTCCATCCCTCCCTCCCTCCCACCCTTCTTCTTTCCACTTTCTTTTTCTTTCCTTCCTCCCTCCCTCCCTCCCTCCTGTCTTTCTTTCTTTCTTTCCTTCCTCCCTCCCTCCCTCCCTCCCTCCTTTCTTTCTTTCTTCCTTCCTTCCTTCCTTTCTTCCCTTCTTCCTTTCTTTCAATCTCTCTTTCTTTCTTCTACTAATTATTTCTTTCTACTTTTTCTCACTGTTATTCTGAGCCGGGTGGATGAAAGGCTCTTGGTGCTGCAGCCAGGAGTTAGTGCTGTGCCTCTGAAGTGGGAGAGCCAACTTCAGGACACGGGTCCACAAGAGACCTCCCAGCTCCACATAATATCAAGCAGCGAAAATCTCCCAGGGATCTCCATCTCAACACCAGCACCCAGCTTCAGTCAACGACCAGCAAGCTACAGTGCTGGTCACCCTATGCCAAGCAACTAGCAAGGCAGGAACACAACCCCACCCATTAGCAGAGAGGCTACCTAAAAACATAATAAGGCCACAGGCACACCAAAACACACCACCAGACGTGGACCTGTCCACCAGAAAGACAAGATCGAGCCTCAACCACCAGAACACAGGCATTAGTCTCCCCCACCAGGAAGCCTACACAACCTACTGAAACAACCTTAGCCACGGGGGACAGATACCAAAAACAACGGGAACTACGAATCTGCAGCGTGCAAAAAGGAGACCCCAAACACAGTAACATAAGCAAAATGAGAAGACAGAAAAACACACAGCAGGTGAAGGAGCAAGATAAAAACCTACCAGACCTAACAAATGAAGAGGTAATAGGCAGTCTACCTGAAAAAGAATTCAGAATAATGATAGTAAAGATGATCCAAGATTCTATTTCCTAGATCCAAAATCTTGGAAATAGAATAGACAATATGCAAGAAACAGTTAACAAGGACCTAGAAGAACTAGAGATGAAACAAGCATCGATTAAAAACACAATAAATGAAATGAAAAATACTCTAGATGTGATCAATAGCAGAATAACTGAGGGAGAAGAACGGATAAGTGAGGTGGAAGATAAAATAGTGGAAATAACTGATGCAGAGAAAAATAAAGAAAAAAGAATGAAAAGAACAGAGGACAGTCTCAGAGACCTCTGGGACAACATTAAATGCACCAACATTCGAATTATAGGGGTTCCAGAAGAAGAAGAGAAAAAGAAAGGGACTGAGAAAATATTTGAAGAGATTATAGTTGAAAACTTCCCTAATATGGGAAAGGAAATAGTTAATCAAGTCCAGGAGGCACAGAGAGTCCCATACAGAATAAATCCAAGAAGAAATACGCCAAGACACATATTAATCAAACTGTCAAAAACTAAACACAAAGAAATCATATTAAAAGCAGCAAGGGAAAAACAACAAATAACACACAAGGGAATCCCCATCAGGTTAACAGCTGATCTCTCAGCAGAAACTCTACAAGCCAGAAGGGAGTGGCAGGACATAATTAAAGTGATGAAGGAGAGAAACCTGCAACCAAGATTATTCTACCCATCAAGGATCTCATTCAGATTTCATGGAGAAATTAAAACGTTTACAGACAAGCAAAAGCTGAGAGAGTTCAGCACCACCAAACCAGCTTTACAACAAATGCTAAAGGAACTTCTCTAGGCAAGAAACACAACAGAAGGACTATACCTACAATAATGAACCCAAAGCAATTAAGGAAATGGGAATAGGAATATACATATCAATAATTACCTTAAATGTAAATGGACTAAATGCTCCCACCAAAAGACACAGAGTGGCTGAATGGATACAAAAACAAGACCCATATATATGCTGTCTACAAGAGACCCACTTCAGACCTAGAGACACATACAGATTGAAAGTAAGGGGATGGAAAAAGATATTCCATGCAAATGGAAATCAAAAGAAAGCTGGAGTAGCAATTCTTATATCAGACAAAATAGACTTTAAAATAAAGACTATTAGAAGCGACAAAGAAGGACACTACATAACGATAAAGGGATCGATCCAAGAAGAAGATATAACAATTGTAAATATTTATGCACCCAACATAGGACCACCTCAATACATAAGGCAAATACTAACAGCCATAAAAGGGGAAATCGACAGTAACACAATCATAGTAGGGGACTTTAACACCCCACTTTCACCAATGGACAGATCATCCAAAATGAAAATAAATAAGGAAACACAAGCTTTAAATGATACATTAAACAAGATGGACTTAATTGATATTTATAGGACATTCCATCCAAAAACAACAGAATACACATTTTTCTCAAGTGCTCATGGAACATTCTCCAGGATAGATCATATCTTGGGTCACAAATCAAGCCTTGGTAAATTTAAGAAAATTGAAATTGTATCAAGTATCTTTTCTGACCACAATGCTATGAGACTAGACATCAATTACAGGAAAAGATCTGTAAAAAATACAAACACATGGAGGCTAAACAATACACTACTCAATAACGAAGTGATCACTGAAGAAATCAAAGAGGAAATTAAGAAATACTTAGAAACAAGTGACAATGGAGACACGACGACCCAAAACCTATGGGACGCAGCAAAAGCAGTTCTAAGGAGGAAGTTTATAGCAATACAATCCCACCTTAAGAAACAGGAAACATTTCGAGTAAACAGCCTGACCCTGCACCTAAAGCAATTAGAGAAAGAAGAACAAAAAAACCCCAAAGTTAGCAGAAGGAAAGAAATCATAAAGATCAGATCAGAAATAAATGAAAAAGAAATGAAGGAAATGATAGCAAAGATCAACCAAATTAAAAGCTGGTTCTTTGAGAAGATAAACAAAATTGACAAACCATTAGCCAGACTCATCAAGAAAAGAAGGGAGAAGACTCAAATCAGTAGAATTAGAAATGAAAAAGGAGAAGTAACAACAGACACTCCAGAAATACAAAAGATCATGAGAGATTACTATTAGCAACTCTATGCCAATAAATTGGACAACCTGGAAGAAATGGACAAATTCTTAGAAATGCACAACCTACCAAGACTGACTCAGGAAGAAATAGAAAATATGAATAGACCAATCACAAGCACTGAAATTGAAACTGTGATTAAAAATCTTCCATCAAACAAAAGCCCAGGACCAGATGGCTTCACAGGCGAATTCTATCAAACATTTAGAGAAGAGCTAACACCCATCCTTCTCAAACTCTTCCAAACAATATCAGAGGAAGGAACACTCCCAAACTCATTCTACGAGGCCACCATCACCTTGATACCAAAACCAGACAAGGATGTCACAAAGAAAGAAAACTACAGGCCAATATCACTGATGAACATAGATGCAAAAATCCTCAACAAAATACTAGCAAACAGAATGCAACAGCACATTAAAAGGATCATACACCATGATCAAGTGGGGTTTATTCCAGGAATGCAAGGATTCTTCAATATACGCAAATCAATCAATGTGATACACCATATTAACAAGTTGAAGGAGAAAAACCATATGATCATCTCAATAGATGCAGAGAAAGCTTTCGACAAAATTCAACACCCATTTATGATAAAAACCCTGCAGAAAGTAGGCATAGAGGGAACTTTCCTCAACATAATAAAGGCCATATATGACAAACCCACAGCCAACATTGTCCTCAATGGTGAAAAACTGAAACCATTTCCACTAAGGTCAGGAACAAGACAAGGCTGCCCACTCTCACCACTCTTATTCAACCTAGTTTTGGAAGTTTTAGCCACAGCAATCAGAGAAGAAAAGGAAATAAAAGGAATCCCAATTGGAAAAGAAGAAGTAAAGCTGTCACTGTTTGCAGATGACATGATACTATACGTAGAGAATCCTAAAGATGCTACCGAAAAACTACTAGAAGTAATCAATGAATTTGGTAAAGTAGCAGGATACAAAATTAATGCACAGAAATCTCTGGCATTCCGGTACACTAATGATGAAAAATCTGAAAATGAAATCAAGAAAATACTCCCATTTACCATTGCAACAAAAAGAATAAAATATCTAGGAATAAACCTACCTAAGGAGACAAAAGACCTGTATGCAGAAAATTATAAGACACTGATGAAAGAAATTAAAGATGATACAAATAGATGGAGAGATATACCATGCTCCTGGATTGGAAGAATCAATATTGTGAAAATGACTCTACTACCCAAAGCAATCTACAGATTCAATGCAATCCCTATCAAACTACCACTGGCATTTTTCACAGAACTAGAACAAAAAATTTCAAAATTTGTTTGGAAAAACAAAAGACCCCAAATAGCCAAAGCAATCTTGAGAACGAAAAACGGAGCTGGAGGAATCAGGCTCCCTGACTTCAGACTATACTACAAAGCTACAGTAATTAAGACAGTGTGGTACTGGCATAAAAACAGAAAGATAGATCAGTGGATCAGAATAGAAAGCCCAGAGATAAATCCACGCACATATGGCCAACTTATCTTTGATAAAGGAGGCAGGAATGTACAGTGGAGAAAGGACAGCCTCTTCAATAAGTGGTGCTGGGAAAACTGGACAGGGACATGTAAAAGTATGAGATTAGATCATTCCCTAACACCATACACAAAAATAAGCTCAAAATGGATTAAAGACCTAAATGTAAGGCCAGAAACTATCAAACTCTTAGAGGAAAACATAGGTAGAACACTCTATGACATAAATCACAGCAAGATCCTTTTGGACCCACCTCCTAGAGAAATGGAAATAAAAACAAAGATAAACAAATGGGACCTAATGAAACTTCAAAGCTTTTGCACAGCAAAGGAAACCATAAACAAGACCAAAAGACAACCCTCAGAATGGGAGAAAATATTTGCAAATGAAGCAACTGACAAAGGATTAATCTCCAAAATTTATAAACAGCTCATGCAGCTCAATAGCAAAAAAACAAACAACCCAATCCAAAAATGGGCAGAAGACTTAAATAGGCATTTCTCCAAAGAAGATATACAGACTGCCAACAAACACATGAAAGAATGCTCAACATCATTAATCATTAGAGAAATGCAAATCAAAACTACAATGAGATATCATCTCACACCAGTCAGAATGGCCATCATCAAGAAATCTCGAAACAAGAAATGCTGGAGAGGGTGTGGAGAAAAAGGAACACTCTTGCACTGCTGGTGGGAATGTGAATTGGTACAGCCACTATGGAGAACAGTATGGAGGTTCCTTAAAAAACTAAAAATAGAACTACCATATGACCCAGCAATCCCACTACTAGGCATATACCCTGAGAAAACCATAATTCAAAAAGAGACATGTACCAAAATGTTCATTGCAGCTCTATTCACAATAGCCCGGAGCTGGAAACAACCTAAGTGTCCATCATCGGATGAATGGATAAAGAAGATGTGGCACATATATACAATGGAATATTACTCAGCCATAAAAAGAAACGAAACTGAGCTATTTGTAATGAGGTGGATAGACCTAGAGTCTGTCATACAGAGTGAAGTAAGTCAGAAAGAGAAAGACAAATACCGTATGCTAACACATATATATGGAATTTAAAAAAAAAATGTCATGAAGAACCTAGGGGTAAAACGGGAATAAAGACACAGACCTACTTGAGAATGGACTTGAGGATATGGGGAGGGGGAAGGGTAAGCTGTGACAAAGGGAAAGAGAGGCATGGACATATATACACCACCAAACGTAAGGTATATAGATAGTGGGAAGCACCCGCAGAGCACAGGGAGATCAGCTCGGTGCTTTGTGACCGCCTGGAGGGGTGGGATGGGGAGGGTGGGAGGGAGGGAGATGCATGAGGGAGGGGATGTGGGAACAGATGTATATGTATGACTGATTCACTTTGTTATAAAGCAGAAACTAATAAAAAAAAAATAAAGTCCATTTTGTCTGATATGAGAATTGCTACTCCAGCTTTCTTTTAGTTTCCATTTGCATGGAATATCTTTTTCCATCCCCTCACTTTCAGTCTGTATGTGTTCCTAGGTCTGAAGTGGATCTCTTGTAGACAGCGTATATATGGGTCTTGTTTTTGTATCCATTCAGCCAGTCTGTGTCTTTTGGTTGGAGCATTTAATCCATTTACATTTCAGGTAGCTATCCATATGTATGTTTTTATTACCATTTTCTTAATTGTTTTGGGTTTTTAATGGTAGGTCTTTTCCTTCTCTTGTGTTTCCTTCCTAGAGAAATTCCTTTAGCATTTGTTGTAAGGCTGGTTTGGTGATGCTGAATTCTCTTAACTTTTGCTTGTCTGTAAATGTTTTATTTTCTCCATCAAATCTGAGTGAGATCCTTGCTGGGTAGAGTAATCTTGTTTGTAGGTTTTTCCCTTTCATCACTTGAAATATGTCCTGCGACTCCCTTCAGGCTTGCAGAGTTTCTGCTGAAAGATCAGCTGTTAACCTTATGGGGATTCCTTTGCATGTTATTTGTTGCTTTTCCCTTGCTGCTTTTAATATATTTTCTCTGTATTTAGGTTTTGATAGTTTGATTAATATGTGTCTTGGCGTGTTTCTCTTTGGATTTATCTTGTATTGGACTCTCTGCACTTCCTGGACTTGATTAACTATTTCCTTTCCCATATTAGGGGATATTTCATCTGTAATCTCTTCAAATATTTTCTCTGTCCCCTTCCTTTTCTCTTCTTCTTCTGACACACCTATAATTCAAATGTTGGTGCATTTAATGTTGTCCCAGAGGTCTCTAAGATTGTATTTAATTCTTTTCATTCTTTTTTCTTTATTCTGCTCTGTGGTAGTTATTTCTACTATTTTATCTTCCAGGTCACTTATCTGTTCTTCTGTCTCATTTATTCTGCTATTGATTACTTCTAGAGAATTTTTAATTGAATTTATTGTGTTGTTCATCATTGTTTTCTCTTATTCGTCTATCTCCTTGTTAAACATTTCTTGTATTTTCTCCATTCTATTTCCAAGATTTTGGATCATCTTTACTACCATTACTCTGAATTCATTTTCAGATAGACTGCCTATTTCCTCTTCATTTGTTTGGTCTGGTGGGTTTTTACCTTGCACCTTCATCTGCTGTATGTTTCTGTGTCTTCTCATTTTGCTTAACTTACTGTGTTTGGGGTCTTCTTTTCACAGGCTGCACGTTCATAGTTTCCATTGTTTTTGGTGTCTGCCCCTAGTGCCTAAGGTTGTTTCAGTGGGTTGTGTAGGCCTCTTCACAGAGGGGACTAGTACCTGTGTTCTGGTAGATAGGCTGGATACTGTCAATCTGGTGGGCAGGACTGCATCCAGTTGTATGTTTTGGGGTGTCTGTGACCCTATTATGATTTTAGGCAGCCTCTCTGCTAATGAGTGGGGTTGTGTTTCTGTCTTGCTAGTTGTTTGGCATAGGGTGTCAAGCACTGTAGCTTGCTTGTCATTGAGAGCAGCTGGGTCTTAGCCTTGAGTTGGTGATCTCTGGTAGAGCTTTTGTCATTTGATATTATGTGGAGCCAAGAGGTCCCTGGTGGACCAATGTCCTGAACTTGGCTTTCCCACCTCAGAGGCACAAGCCTGACACCCAGCCAGAGCACCAAGACCCTGTCAGCAACACAGTCAGAAGAAAAGGGAGAAAAAGAGGAAGAAAGGAAGGAAGGAAGGAAGAAAGAAAGAAAGAAAGGAAGGAAGAAAGAAAGAAGGAAAGAAAGAAAGAATGAAAGAAAAGAAGGGAAAGAAAGTTATTAAAATAAAACATATTTTAAAATATTAAAAGTAAAAAATTAAAAAGTAATAAAAAAAAAGTAAGAAAGAAAGAAGAGAGCAACCAAACCTAAAAACAAATCCACCAATGATAAGTGCTAAAAACTATACTAAAAAAAATTTTTTTTTAAACCCAAATGGACAGACAGAACCCTAGGACAAATGCTAAAACCAAAGCTATACAGAAAAAATCACACAAAAAAGCATACACATACAGACTCAGAAAAAGTGAAAAAAAAAGGAAAAAAAATATATCTATATATAAAAAAAAGAAAGGAAGCGAGCAACCAAATCAGTAAACAAATCTACCAATGATAATAAACTCTAAATACTAAACTAATATAAACATAAAAACAGAAACAAATTAGATGCAGAAAGCAAACCCCAAATCTACAGCTGCTCCTAAATTCCAGCAACTCAATTTTGGGATGCATCATTGTCTATTCAGGTATTCCACAGATGAAGGGTACACCAATTTGATTGTGGAGATTTAACCTGCTGTTCCTGAGGCTGCTGGGAGAAATTTCCCTTTCTCTTCTTTATTCACACAGCTCCTGGTGTTCAGCTTTGGATTGGCCCTGCCTCGGTGTGTAGGTCGCCTGAGGGTGTCTGTTCCTACCCAGACAGGACAGTGTTAAAGGAGCAGCTGATTTGGGAGCTTGGCTCTCTCAGCCCTGGCAGAGGGAAGGGTACGGAGTTTGGGGCGAGACTGCAGTGGCATAAGCTAGCGTGATGTTGCACCAGCCTGAGGCGCACCTTGTGTTCTCCCGGGGAAGTTGTCCCTGGATCACAGGACCCTGGTAGAAGCGGGCTTCACAGGCTCCCGGGAGGGGAGGTGTGGCTAGTGACCTGTGCTTGCACACAGGCTTCTTGGTGGCTGCAGCTGCAACCTTAGCATTTCATGCCCGTCTCTGGTGTCCGCGCTGGTAGCCACAGCTTGCGCCCTCCTCTGGAGCTTGTTTAGGCAGTGTTCTGAATCCCCTTTCCTCTCGCACTCCTAAACAATTTTCTCTTGCCTCTTAGGCAAGTCCAGACTTTTTCTTGGACTCCCTCCCTGCTAGCAGTGGAATGGTAGCCCGCTTCGGGCTGTGTTCACGCAGCCAACCCCAGTCCTCTCCCTGGGATCTGACCTCTGAAGCCTGAGCCTCAACTCCCAGCCCCAACCTGTCCTGGCCGGTGGGTGGGCAGTCAAGCCTCTCGGGCTGGTGAATGCTGGTCGGCACTGATCCTCTGTCTGGCTGCTATCTTTTTCATGATTTTCCTTTCAGTGTCACTTGGACATAAGCACTCTGAAAAAGAAAAGATATTCTAACATCAATCCAAGCAAATCTCCCAAAATATACGTATGACAAAGTCACAAGGATCACAAATGGTACAAAAGAGAAAAACACATGCTTACAATCCTCTTTTGGCTTTTTATTTCCATGGGCCCTTGTATCATTATTAGTCTCTTATTACCGGCATTTTTTTAAAATTCTAAATTGCAATTTCTGAAAGACTTCAAAGTAAATGTAGGAATTCAATATCTTTGTATTGCATCAATCTCACTTAAAAAAAATATTCTAAAATGACAGAAAATACCACCAAATTAGCATTAAGAATAACATAGAATTTAGAAAACATTACCCCAAGGATCAAGCAAACCTTTTGGATAGGTAGCATTTTTTTCCCACAATACCACCTGGTTTCCACGAGAACCAATTCTTAGAAGACTTTAAAATACTTGGATTATAGCACATTTTAGTTGATGTTCTATATTTATGCCTTTCAGAAAACTCTCAAAAAGCTTCAAGCCTTTCCCAGAAATTTTATTTCCACTTAAAATGATCAGAGTAAATTCAGCTTTGAAAATATCCAAAATATGAATAAATTAACATCTATACTCCCACATTTTTGCATTTTGTGGTAATTGCACAATCATCATGGAAAAGAATCAGATGAAAAATCCTCTCTGGAGCAAAGGGTCTCCTTAGGTCTATAGGATTCCTACAGATTAAGATGTCACAATGAACTCTGCACCCAGACTCCCAAGGACATGAAGCAACAAGCCCCCTTGAATATAAGAAAACAATGGGTTTGGAGTCCACTGAGGACATGAGATATTGGAATTGTATACAGAAAAAGAAATATAGGATTTGATTTTTAAAGATCAAGGAAAAATAAACTATAACAAATAAAATGTTGAGAATAAAATATATAGCAATTAAAATTATAAAGTAAAATCTATCATAGATAGAATTTTAAAAGATTGAGTGGTACACATTAAGAAAAAAACATTGCAAATATATAACTGACCAAGAATTCATACATAAGACAGAACATTTAGAAAAAATGTGAGTAGGCAATTGAGCAAAGGAAAATAAAAGGGATTAATATGTATCTGAAAAGCTACTCACTGCACAAGAAATAAGAGCAATAAAATTAAAATCATAATAAAGACAGCAAGTGTTGGTGAGAATGGGGAAATATGCACTTTTTTGTTATTGCATTTGCTGCTGCTGCGGTTGTAAACTGATGCAGTCATTTTGGGAAACAAGCCAGTGGTAGTTAGATTAGGCATGAATATATATTAAACCTGTTAATTTAACTTCTGTGTATACACCCCAAAGACACTTACACATAGATACACAAACAGACATGACCATGAGTGACCTTCACAAATTATTTTGAGAAGGTAGGGATAGGACTAACACTCTGTGCTTCTGTACATCTGTCTTTCCTCATCTTCCTTACTATGTTCCTCCCTTCCCCTCTCCACTGTCCTTATCTCACTTCCTTCCTTGTCCCCTTTTTCTCTCTTCTATTCTCCCTCCCTTTACTTAAGTTCTTTGCTTTTTTTTTTCTTATATCATATAGAACTAGGTCATCTGTTTCATTATTTGTTTAACTTTCAACATTAGAGTATTTGTTTTGTCTATCTCCCTCCCTCAAGAGATTGTGAGCTTCTTGAAAACAGATTGCGTGACACCATCTTTGTAAGTAAGCATGGCATCTGGTACCTAGTAGGATACCAAAGCACAAGCATACAATGTACAAAAGCAGTTTGTTTTCATAATATGAAATTGTTTTAAATAATGTGACATATCCACGCATTTAACCATGTGATTCAAAATATTAGAAAATAGTAGAAAGCTTTATTTGTGAAAGTTGTTTTTTTTCTTTTCCAAATATATGTTCTTTTGGCTCTAAAGACATTTAAGGGCAACTAGAAGCTCCCCTTCACTTCAGACTCTGATTAAATAGTATAAACATGCTAGATTTCATGAAGCATTAATGTTGAATGTTTAAAATATGAAAGCCATATCTGTAAGTTGTTTAAGAACCTTGGCCTCCTTTACAAATATTTTCCTTTCTATTTCAGAAATAAATATTCACTGTAGCCAGGTGATCCACCTACATATAAAGAGATCATTTTTTTTCACTGACAGTCCAAACAAAGCAATAGTTGAAATATTTTTCAAATTGACCCCCAATAAATAGAAGGAAAATTATTTTAAAATTTGATATGTGCTTTGATGATATCTAATTTCAAGGGAAAATAAAAATAAAATAGTTCTAAAATCTGTAAGACTAAGTTAAATTAGAAAATGGCACAAAGCCTGTAAAATAAATCGTGGTCCTCATATGGAAGACAATATAAGAAACTGCCTTAAGTTCTGAACTAATAAAGACTTTTAAAATGCACTATTTCCCTACAATGGGTTTCAATTCTCAATCTCGTGGAAAAATGTATAAGATTTTATTGTTAACATTTAGTAAATATACACATTTTTCTTCTCTTAATAAAAGTAAATTTTAAATCATTTTAAAAAGCAAAATAGTATTTTCTGTCTTTCTAGAAAGTATCATTAGCATGACTATTCCTTCTTTTGTTTTCCCATTTTACATGATACAGGAAACTAGTATAACACATTACATGATCTGTTCAACTATTAATCTGAGAGAGAGCGAGAGAGAGAGAGAGAATAATCTAATCATAAATTTGAGATATAGACCCCAACCGAACTCAATACAAAACTTAGCTCTGCTAATTACTGGATGGGCTTGAACCTAATTTTCCTCAACTGTAACACAGAAAACATATTACCTACTTAGCTCACAATCATATAATATGGCTTGAGAGAAACCATGTAAAGTGATTAACACAATGTTTGGCACATATGTAGCAGTTAATAAATATCATTATCATATTTCCCTGCCTTGCCTACTAGATGAGGAATAAACTAAAGGTATGCGGTGCCACTTTTTGTATTTGTATTTGCATAGCACTAGTAATACCATACTTTAGCATATAGTCAGTGTTCAATAAAATTTTGTTGAACAACTACTTTTAATTGACTCCCTGATAAATATTATCTAGTAGCAAATTTATTTAAAATATTATTCAACATTAAATCATACTCTAAGTGAAAGAAAAAATATAATATCAGAAACATTGCATTTGGATATCATACATGCTATCATACAATCATTTACTTTTTTTGAAACCCATGAGAAAGAACATGTCATAGTGGAAAGAACACGGGCGCTCAGAATCACACTCTAGTTGCTGAAGGATCTTGATTTAGTTCTTTCAATTTCTCTGAACCTCAGTTTTCTCCCCTTTGTAATGGTGCATAGTCCCCAGGGTATGAGATTGATTGAATGAAGTAATGTATGTAAGTACCTAGTCCAGTACTTGGCAATAGTATTTGCTCAATGCATGTCAGTAAATCTCCCCCCACTCCTACCACCTCCATACCTACCTTATAATGTAGAACACAATCCATCTCTACAAAATATAAAAACTGTCTGTAGTAGGGAAACTGGGCCGATGTATGATAAGTTAGGCAAAAATGTCTTAATTGAATTGAATGAATCTTTATGAAAGCAATCAGAAAATGAGTGGATATATGTGAATGCCTCTCATATTTACATTTTCACCCCACAGTGATCCAGATCAGTATATCCAACTGCTTATTTGCCAACTCTATTTGAAAAACTCACTGATATATCAATTATACAAAACCCACACCATAATCTAGTCTTTCCCCAGTGTGTCCTTTCTTAGTAAATAGCAAAACACTCAATCCAAGGGTGCAACTAGTATTTTTAAATCATTATTAACCCCAACTTTTCCAGTTATTCCCTCTACCCCCACCATCTTATAGCACTGTTGATTTTTGTTTCTAAATATCTCTTTAATCTGTCCACATATCTTCATCTCTATCACCATGACCTTTGTCCAAGCTGTCATCATGTCACACCTGCACAAGTGCAGTAGCCTCTTAACTTTTCTATTAATATCCACTCTGGTTCTTTGAGTGATCTCAAATAAAAACAAACACAAACCATGGTGTGATACATTTGTTTAAAACACTTGAGCTTCAGCCATCGACAGGGTCCACAAGCCCCCACACTCTCTACCAAGGCTCTGCTTAGCTCTCTAGCAACATCTTCCACCATTTACTGGGGTCTGCTCCTCATTCTGCTTTTTATTTGCACTCAGTTCTTCAAAATTGCCATATAGCTTCTTGCCTCCAGGATTTGACACATGTTATTCCCTCTCCCTGGAAGGTTCTTCTTCTTCTTCTTCTTTTTTTTTTTTTTGCAGTACGTGGGCCTCTCAGTGTTGTGGCCTCTCCCATTGTGGAGCACAAGCTCCGGACGCGCAGGCTCAGTGGCCGTGGCTCATGGGCCCAGCTGCTCCGCGGCATGTGGGATCTTCCCGGACCGGGGCATGAACCCGTGTCCCCTGCATCGGCAGGCGGACTCTCAACCACTGAGCCACCAGGAAAGCCCTGGAAGGCTCCTCTTACTTCTCAGGCATCTACACTCCACCTGATTAAATCCTACTCAGTCTTTAGAGTTTAGCATAAACCTTACATCCCCAGAAAAGCTTCTTCCTTCTAGACTAGATCAATTCTTTACTCTGTTTCCCCAAGTCCCTCTACTTTTCTTTCTTAGAGCTTATCACAATTTGTATTTACATATTTGTCCATTATTTAATTTCTCCCTTCCATTTTAGACCATAAGCTCTTTGAGTTTGTTCAGTTCACTGCCACACTCTTGTTAGGCTCACTACTGCTGGCAGATCACAGATGCTAAATAGCTACTGAATAAAATAATGAATGAGTGAATAGAAATTAAGCTAAGTCCATCACTACTCCTCATACATGCATTCCCCAACCCCTCCTTCCCACCCACACAAAACATGGGTAATTTCTGTTTGCTTCATTTCTTTTTCCAGAGAAAAGAAATGAGAGCAGAACATTGGAGAACTGAGCATATGGTGGATAATGGAAACCTTTTGCTTAAGTGAGATCTGTAGATGGTTGTAATAACTACAGCTATCAAGACAAACAGAGATTAAAGCAAGGAATCTGTTTTGGTCTTTAACGCTAGCTTTTCTATTTTACATTGCTACTTTTTTTGGTACTAATAATCTGGAATGAGAAATAAGATGGTACTCAAAGCACAGATAGCCTAGACTCTCTCCTCTGCTAGAGAAAAAGACAGGAATATGTTTATTATTATCAAGAAATCAAGGAAGCATCTATATGAGCTTTTCTTTTGTGTGTGGGGAAACTAAAATCAGTCTGTAAGGAGCTAGGAAGCCAGTATGCCTGTTCAGAGTTGAAATGGCAATGATGAAATACGTTCCATCGCAGGAGGTGATTCTGAGCTATTAAGACTGACTTCTTAAAGAACTATTTGACAAGGATTCTGACACCACATCTCAGCTGAAAAGCCAAGAGTGATATGACCAATTAGTGATGTCAGGCTTTGAATGGGTACTGGTGGAATGCGAGCTTGGTATTTGCATTTACTCTTTAGAGACCAGAAAGTTGATAGGAAGATGGTGTGGTGGAGTGGATTAACATTCCATTCATTCCCATTATAGGATTAAAAAATACATTTCTTTGGAATAGGAGCTCAATATCTGTTCCCTACCCAGGCCAGACATGAGGTCCATCATTCCTGATTAACAATTTGGAAATTGGTCTGGAGCTATAGATATAGAAATGTTAAGTGGTTTCAACCAAGATATTTATGAGAGCTCATGACAGGGCTAGAAGAATTTTTATTCCAGTGCCTTATCTTAATCAATATAGTCTCATTTTAAATTCACAACCTGTGATGTAAAAATACCTGAACATGTTTAATGAGATCAATTAAATATTTAGCTTGACATTGTCAACAGGAAATGGAACATTTGCATGGAAATAAGCACTGTTACCTTTACTGTTCTAAGTAATACACTGCTCTGCAATTCAGCTTTCTGGTCATACTTATGCCACAGTAAATGTCTCTGGAGATAATGACAATCAAGCCTGACTACCCTTAGGGGAAGGTAAAGAGTAAGTTTGCTTAGTTTGCATTGTTTATTTTTTTCTTATTGTGAAATTTAAGCTCAGAGTTCCTTATCAGTGTTTGTTGAAATACACATTAAAGGGTTTACTGAAATTTTTCTACTTCCACCATCAGTTGTCAGTGTGACATTAAGTATGTAATGAATGTCTATAAATTCTGTGTCAGCCCTGAAAATACACATATATTGTTTATAAACACATTTTCTTCCATCTGCTGTCGTTGTCTTACCTCTGCTTTAAAATATGTAAGTTGATTAGAGTCGTGTAGGTGGAGAAATATCCTCAGTGCCAAACCACCTACAAGCTGTAATATATCACCCATGTCTCTGAAGGATCTAACCCACTAATTACTTCCCCAGAAATATATAAGAGGTCACTTGCTTGTACCATTCATCATTACTTACCCACAAATAAGAGCTTTAAAATGGTTAAGATAGGAGGAGAAAATGAGTGAGACATTTATAAAACCTGGAAGCCAACCATGTAAGAGCCCAAATCGCAGTTCAGATATATGCAGTAAATGCTATGGGAAGCAACTTGAAAAACAGGATAGTCAGAAAGAAGAAACCAGTAGGGAGGGGGAGGGGTTTTTCACCATCCCTTGAAAACATGTAGCGTTAAATTCATTAAAAAAGATATACAGGGCTTCCCTGGTGGCTCAGTGGTTGAGAGTCCACCTGCCAATGCAGGGGACACAGGTTCGTGCCCCGGTCCGAGAAGATCCCACATGCCACGGAGTGGCTGGGCCCATGAGCCATGGCCGCTGAGCCTGCGCATCCGGAGCCTGTGCTCCACAATGGGAGAGGCCACAGCAGTGAGAGGCCCGTGTACCACAAAAAAAAAAAAAAAGATATACAGGGTAGACCTTCAAGGTGGCAGAGGAGTAAGACATGGAGATCACCTTCCTCCCCACAAATACATCCGAAATACATCTACAAGTGGAACAACTCCTACAGAACACCTACTGAACACTGGCAGAAGACCTCAGACTTCCCAAAAGGCAAGAAACTCCCCACGTAACTAGGTAGGGTAAAAGAAAAAAGAAAAAACAGAGACAATAGAATAGGGACAGAACCTGCACCTCTGGGAGGGAGCTGTGAAGGAGGAAACGTTTACATACACTAGGAAGACCCTTCACTGGTGGAGATTGGGGGTGGGCGGGGGGGAGTTTCGGAGCCATTGAGGAGAGCACAGTAACAGGGGTGCAGAGGGCAAAGCGCAGAGATTCCTGCACAGAGGATTAGTGCCAACCAGCACTCACTAGCCCGAGAAGCTTCTCTGTTCACTGGCCAGCTGGGATGGGTGTGGGTTTGGAGCTGAGGCTCAGGCTTCGGAGGTCAGATCCCAGGGAGAGGACTGGGGTTGGGTGCATGAACACAGTCTGAAGGGGGCTAGCGTGCCAGAGCTAGCAGGGAGGGAGTCCAGTAAAAGTCTGGACCTGCCTAAGAGGCAAGAGAACATTGTTTATGTGTTTGCGAGGAGAGGGGATACAGAGCACCACCTAAACAAGCTCCAGAGAAGCGTGCAAGCCGTGGCTATTAGTGAGGACACCAGAGACCAGAGATGGGCATGAAACGCTAAGGCTGCAGCTGCAGCCACCAAGAAGCCTGTGTGCAAGCACAGGTCACTATCCACACCTCCCCTCTTGGGAGCCTGTGAAACACGCCACTGCCAGGGTCCCGTGATCCAGGGACCAATTCCCTGGGAGAACACACGGCACACCTCAGGCTATTGCAATGTCATGACTCTGTTGCTGCAGGCTCGCTCCACATTCTGTACCCCTCCCTCCCCATGGACTGAGTGAGCCAGAGCCCCCTAATCAGCTGTTCCTTTAACCCCGTCTGGTGTGGGTGGGAACAGACGCCCTCAGGCGACCTACACGCAGAGGTGGTGACAATCCAAAGCTGAACCCCAGGAGGTGTGCGAACAAGGAAGAGAAAGGGAAATTTCTCCCAGCAGCCTCTGGAGCAGCAGATTAAACCTCCACAATCAAATTGATGTACCCTTCATCTGTGAAATACCAGAATAGACAACGGATTATCCCAAAATTGAGGTGGTGGACTTTGGGAACAACTTGTAGATTTGGGGTTTGCTTTCTGCATCTAATTTGTTTCTGTTTTTATGTTTATCTTAGTTTAGTATTTAGAGTTTATTATCATTGGTAGATTTTTTTTACTGATTTGGTTGCTCTCTTCCTATCATATATATATATATATATATATATATATAATTTTTTTTTTCCTTTTTCTCTTTTTCTGAGGGTGTGTGTGTATGCTTTTTTTGTGTGATTTTGTCTGTATAGTTTCATTTTACGATTTTTCCTAGGGTTCTGTCTGTTTTTTTTTGTTTTTTGGTATAGGTTTTAGCACTTGTTATCATTGTTTGGTTTGTTTTTTGGTTTGGTTGCTCTCTTCTTTTGTTTTTTAATACTTCTTAGTGTTTTTTATTTTTAATAATTTTTAAAAATTAAAAAAATTTATTTTAATAACTTTCTTTGATTTTGCTACTTCCTTCCTTCTTTTCTTTCTTTCTTTCTTCTTTCTTTCTTCTTTTTTTCTCCCTTTTCTTCTGAGCTGTGTGGCTGACAGCATCTTGGTGCTCTGGCTGGGTGTCAGGGTTGTGCCTCTGAGGTGGGAGAACCAAGTTCAGGACATTGGTCCACCAGAGACCTCCTGGCTACACGTAATGTTAAATGGCAAAAGCTCTACCAGAGATCACCAACTCAATGCTAAAACCCAGCTCCACTCAATGACCAGCAAGCTACAGTGCTGGACACCCTATGCCAAACAACTAGCAAGACAGATACAGAACCCCACCCATTAGCAGAGAGGCTGCCTAAAGTCATAATAGGGTCACAGACACCCCAAAACACACCACCAGATATGGTGCTGCCCACCAGATTGACAATATCCAGCCTCATTCACCAGAACACAGGCAATAGTCCCCTCCACCAAGAAGACTACACAATCCACTGAAAAAACCTTAGCCACTGGTGGCAGAAAACAAAACAATGGGAATTATGAACCTGCAGCCTGGGAAAAGGAGACCAGAAACACAGTAAGTTAAGCAAAATGAGAAGACAGAGAAACATACAGCAGATAAAGGTGCAAGGTAAAAACCGCCCAAACCAAACAAATGAAGAGGAAATGGGCATTCTACCTGAAAATGAATTCAGAGTAATGATAGTAAAGATGATCCAAAATCCTGGAAATAGAATGGAGAAAATACAAGAAACGTTTAACAAGAACTTAGAAGAATTAAGAGCAAACAAACAATGATGAACAACACAATAAATGCAATTAAAAATTCTCTAGAAGTAATCAATAGCAGAATAAATGAGACAGAAGAACAGATAAGTGACCTGGAAGATAAAATAGTAGAAATAACTACCACAGAGCAGAATAAAGAAAAAAGAATGAAAATAATAAAGGACAGTCTTAGAGACCTCTGGGACAACATTAAATGCACAAACATTCGAATTATAGGGGTCCCAGAAGAAGAAGAGAAAAAGAAAGGGATGGAGAAAATATTTGAAGAGATTATAGATGAAGACTTCCCTAATATGGGAAAGGAAATAGTCAATCAAATCCAGAAAGTGCAGAGTCCCATACAGGAGAAATCCAAGGAGAAACATGCCAAGACACATATTAATCAAACTTTAAAAAATTAAATACAAAGAAAATATATTAAAAGCAACAAGGGAAAAGCAACAAATAGCATGCAAAGTAATCCCCATAAGATTAACAGCTGATCTTTCAGCAGAAACTCTGCAAGCCAGAAGGGAGTCGCAGGACATATTTAAAGTGATGAAAGGGAAAAACCTACAACCAAGACTACTCTACCCAGCAAGGATCTCACTCAGATGCGATGGAGAAATTAAAACCTTTATAGACAAGCAAAAGTTAAGAGAATTCAGCACCACCAAACCAGCTTTACAACAAATGCTAAAGGAACTTTAGCAAAAATCTCAAATACACCACGTAAACTTACACATAAAGCAATTAGAGAAAGAAGAACAAAGAAAACCCAAAGTCAGTAAAAAGAAATAAAGATCAGAGCAGAAATAAATGAAATAGAAACAAACAATAGCAAAGATAAATAAAACTAAAAGCTGGTTATTTGAGAAGACTGATAAACAACAAAATTGATAAACTCTTAGCCACACTCATCCATAAAAAAGGGAGAGGATACAAATCAATAAAATTAGAAATGGAAAAGGAGAAATCACAACTCACACTGCAAAAATACAAAGGATTATAAGAGACTACTATGAACAACTATATGCCAGTAAAATGGACAACAATGAAAAAATGGACAAATTCTTGGAAAGGTACAATTTTCCAAGACTGAACGAGGGAGATTTAGAAAGTATAAACAGATCTATCACAAGCAATGAAATTGAAACTGTAATTAAAAATCAGCAAAATTCAACACCCATTTATGATAAAAACCCTCCAGAAAGTAGTCATAGAGGGAACTTACCTCAACACAATAAAGGCCATATATGGTAAACCCACAGCCAACATCGTTCTCAGTGGTGAAAAACTGAAAGCATTTCCTCTAAGATCAGGAACAAGACAAGGTTGTCTACTCTCACCTCTATCATTTCACATAGTTTTGAAAGTTTTAGGTGCAGCAATCAGAGAAGAAAAATAAAAGTAATCCAAATCAGAAAAGAGGTAAAGTTGTCACTGTTTGCAGGTGACATGATAGTATACATAGAGAATTGTAAAGATGCTATCAGAAAACTACTAGAGCTAATCAATGAATTTGATAAAGTAGCAAGATACAAAATTAATGCACATAAATCTCTTGCATTCCTATTCAGGAAGGATGAAAAATCTGAAAGAGAAATTAAAGAAACACTCCCATTTACCATTGCAACAAATAGAATAAAATACCTAGGAATAAACCTATGTAAGGAGACAAAGGACCTGTATGCAGAAGACTATAAGACACTGATGAAAGAAATTAAAGATGATACAAACAGATGGAGAGATAAACCATGTTTTTGGATCGAAAGAATAAACATTGTGAAAATGAATATACTACCCAAAGCAATCTACAATTCAATGCAATCCCTATCAAACTACAAATGCCATTTTTCTCAGAACTAGAACAAAAAAAAAAATCACAATTTGTATGGAAACACAAAAGACCCTGTATAGCCAAAGTAATCTTGAGAAAGAAAAATAGAGCTGGAGGAATCAGGCTCCCAGACTTCAGACTATAGTACAAAGCTACAGTAATCAAGACAATATGGTACTGGCACAAAAATAGAAATATAGATCAATGGAACAGGATAGAAAGCCCAGAGATAAACCCACATTCATATGGTCACCTTATGTTTGATAAAGGAGGCAAGACTATACAATGGAGAAAAGGCAGCCTCTTCAATAAGTGGTGCTGGGAAAACTGGACAGCTATATGTAAAAGAATGAATTTAGAGCACTTCCTAACACCATACACAAAAATAAAGTCAAAATGGATTAAAGACCTAAGTGTAAGGACAGACACTATCAAGCTCTTACAGGAAAACATAGGCAGAACACTCTATGACATACATCACACAAGATCCTTTTTGACCCACCTCCTAGCAAAATGGAAATAAAAGCAAAAATAAACAAATGGGACCTTATGAAACTTTAAATCTTCTGCACAGCAAAGGAAACTATAAACAAGACAAAAAGATAACCCTCATCATGGGAGAAAATATTTACAAATGAAGCAACTGACAAAGGATTCATCTCCAAAATTTACAACCAGATCATGCAGCTCATTAAAAAAGACAATCAACTCAATCAAAAAATAGGCAGAAGACCTAAATAGACATTTCTCCAAAGAAGATATATAGGTAGCCAACAAACACATGAAAGAATGCTCAACACCACAAATCATTAGAGAAATGCAAATCAAAGCTACAATGAGGTATCACCTCACACCAGTCAGAATGGCCATCATCAAAAAATCTACAAACAATAAATGCTGGAGAGGGTGTGGAGAAAAGGGAACACTCTTGCACTGTTGGTGGGAATGTAAATTGATACAGCCCACTATTAGGAACTGTATGGAGGTTACTTAAAAATCTATAAATAGAACTATCATATGACCCAACAATCCTGCTACTGGGCATATACCCTGAGAAACCTGTAATTCTAAAGGGTCACGTACCACAATGTTCATTGCAGCTCTATTTACAATAGCCAGGACATGGAAGCAACCTAAGTGCCCATCGACAGATGTATGGATAAAGACATGGCACATATATATGATGGAATATTACTCAGTTATAAAAAGAAATGAAATTGAGTTATTTGTAGTGAGGTGGATGGACCTAGAGTCTATCCTACAGAGTGAAGTAAGTCAGAAAGAGAAAAACAAATACCGTGTGCTAACACATATATGTGGAATCTAAAAAAAAAAAAAAATGGTCATGAAGAACCTAGGTACAGAATGGGAGTAAAGATGCAGACCTACTAGAGAATGGACTTGAGGACACAGGGAGGGGGAAGGGTTAGCTGGGACAAAGTGAGAGAGTGGCATGGACATATATACACTACCAAGTGTAAAACCGATAGTTAGTGGGAAGCAGCCGCATAGCACAGGGAGATCAGCTCGGTGCTTTGTGACCACCTAGACGGGTTGGATAGGGAGGGTGGGCAGGAGACGCAAAAGGGAGGAGATACGGGATATATGTATATGTAGAGCTGATTCCCTTTGTTATAAAGCAGAAACTAACACAACATTTTAAAGTAATTATACTCCAAATAAAGATGTTAAAAAAAAAGTTAGCAGCCAGTTCCTAGTGCTTGAGCATAAAGTTAAAAAAACAAAACTAAGCAACAAAACTATAATTTGATAACGTTGTTAAGTGTGACAAATGAAGCAACTGACAAAGGATTAATGACAGCATAGATATAATACTTGATAATTGGTAGAAAGGAAAGTGAATTAAAAATCTCCCATTTTAAAGCAAAGTGGAAGAAACATGCTGAATTGAAAATAGCCTGATCTCATGATCACTGTGGCGAAAGTTAATTTTTTGCTCAGTCACTGCAGTGATTTAAATATCTTCTCTTGTGTCTTCTATTTATCTACAATAGTGTGTTGCATGATATATTGTGTATCCTAGCCTGCAGATTGGGTTCCCTAATACTATTCTTCACTGAAAGAACCAGGGGTTCTTGTAGAAGAGATCATTTCATGATTGGGGCAAGAGTTTTCAAGTTGAACATTTAAGTGTCATAGATAAAAATCATGCCTATTTATTGCTAAAAATTTTTTAACCAATTAAATGGTAAAGATCTAATTGCTCTCTTGAATGATTCATGAATCAGACATCATCCCATCTAGCAAATAGAGGGGATTTCCAAAGGGCTACAGAAAGGGAAAGGTTTTACAAGGTAAGACAAGGAAGTCATAACCAACCAAACAAACAAACAATCAAACAAACAAAACATTATTTCATTCTTAGATAACCTCCATATGGGGAACAGAAGGGGTCTATGTGACATACTGCCTCATCTTCCTTTGTGGAATGGAAAGGATTAACTCACTGGTACTGGCCAGAAAATCCCACACTGACCAGTTAGGATTACATTCCTGTGGAAGGTTATAACTGCAATTAGCTTAGGTATTAAGTCTTGGTTTTAGCACAAGTGACTCCATTTTGAGCCTGTCATTTCTCTTTTTAACACTATCTATCAAGCTGATCAATCATTTGGTACCCAGTAATGTATGCACACATATGCACACACACACACACTCAGGTGGGGGTGGGTGGTCAAATCATTCAGTAAGTAAAGGAAAGTGAAGAATTTTATTTTTTTAAATGATAAAATATCTTTCCAACTGGGTGGTTTAAGTTGATGTTAATATCCACCTGAGATGTGAAAGATATTTTACTTGCTGAATTAATACCCTAAAATTGAGGATACAGCTTCAAATATGTTTGAAATTTGGGCCTAAGTGTGGTTCTGCCAGCTATTGATCTTTACTTCACCCAGTTGAGCAGTGAGCATTCAGGATTGTTTTGGGCCTCTTTTGCCCTAGTGACTTTTGCTTGGTGATGGGGCAGACCTGTGGTTAGAGCCTCCCTACTTCCCTCTGGAAAACTTTAGAGTACCTGGGAAGCTCTACCACTTTCTGGGCACACCCTTTGCTATTTCTACCTTCACAGATTTGTCTCTGTAATTTTCTGCATCCTTTATTAAAAGAGACACTGCATCCTCTGTGCAGGCCAGCATCTGTGTCTGTCAATCAAATCTCTGTTGCATTGTGTCATCTGCCACTCTGAATCCCCAAATAGACTAGATATTAAAAGATTAAGTTCAGGGCCCAGATTTAAGGTCACAGGTGAAAAGTAATGTCACGATAATGTACTTTGCACACTACAATTGTGTAGTGAGTTCATTAAGCTGAAATTGAATCAAAACCAAAACAAGCAAATAAAAATGAACTCACCTAAAAATTGATTCATCTTAGGGCAAAAGTCACCTGGTCATGAATGTTAATTAATTGTATTGTGTGAAGTGATATAAATCCTTAGAAGCTGTATAAGGAGAGTGTTAATTAGTATGAAATGAAAGACATTTTTCAGAACATATAATATTGAAGAAGGTAAAGACGGAAAGGGCTTGTTGCAAAGGAGCACCATAAATTAATTGAGAAAGTCAAAGAACAAGACAGTATTTTATAGATATGAATGTTAATCCATTTAAAAACATTTTGTAAACCTGTGTTAACTGAAAAAAATGCAGAACATGAGAGTTGTGAGTTAAGTTTTATTTGGGGCAAAATGAGGACATGGTAGACAGCTTCTCAGATAACTCTGAGGAACTGCTCCAAAGAGGTAGCAGGGGGGGTCAGTATATATGTGATTTTGGTGAAGGAGGATACATGCAACCAAGCACACATTTTGGCAGAAGTTTGCTGCTAGTCACAAGGAGCAAAAGTCTCTGTTAATGAGGTTTATTTAGCTGAGAGCAAAATGAATCATTTGCTTGAGTATTCACCAAAGAAGAGAAAGGTAGTATTCTAGAAACTGCCATGCACTCTCCTTAGGGGAAAGTGAGGTGTTAAAAGGCTTTACCATCACACTAGAGCAGATAATTAGGCAATTACAACTATTAAATTTGACAGAGCATTAGTTTAAATGCATTACTCATTAGAATTCTGAAAGAAGTAACAAATAGTACAATTTTTAGTGAATACTTTTTATAACTCACTGAGGACAGCATCTCACCAGAGGGCTGAAGAGTGCTAATGTATTCATATATTTGAGAAAAGAGCACATACATGAACACACACACACAAACACACGAGTCTGGAAAAAACTCACCAGGAAACCCTGAATCTTCAGAAGCCATATTCCTCTTTCATAAGCAATTATTGCAGTGTGCTTGTAGATATTAACTCACCAATCATCAAGACCTTTCAAAAGTAGGCAGCAAGTGTCATTTCAGAAACTCCTACCTTGATTTATAGGTATTGAAACAGAAACAAAAAAGAAGTCACCTTGAAAGATGGTGGACAGACCCAGCCTAGGATTTAAGTAATTGACAATTATGAAACATTTGGTAATGCATAATTTAGTAATACCAGAGTCAACTTTAAGCACTGTCCTATCACCTTGCTATAAAATCTTTAAGTGGATTACTGCTGCATTTTTAAGAAGCATGAAATACTGCTACACTGAATAATAATTTAATATCATAATCACATAATGCATATCACTTACTTTCCAAATTCCACATGTTTTACAGGTCTCACTAAATCTTGCTAGTATCCATATGAGTTATTGCTGTTTGGAATGAAGAACTTTTAAAGTAATAGTCCTATCCATTGTACCAGAAGTCCCAAACACTTTGTTTCTAAAGATTAGCAGTTACTTAGTGGCATCATTGACACTTGTTTTCATAAACCATCTCTCTGCATGGTCTTGGAGATGGATAGCCTAGATAAGTGACAGAAAATGATGGTCACAGTGAATCTTAGCATAAAGATTAGACCCCTTAAGAATCTTCCCTCTTGGGCTTCCTTGGCGGTGCAGTGGTTGAGAGTCCACCTGCCGATGCAGGGGACGTGGGTTCGTGCCCCAGTCTGGGAAGATCCCACATGCCACGGAGCGGCTAGGCCTGTGAGCCATGTCCGCTGAGCCTGCACGTCCAGAGCCTGTGCTCCACAATGGGAGAGGCCACAACAGTGAGAGGCCCGCGTACTGCAAAAAAAAAAAAAAAAGAAAGAAGAATCTTCACTCTTTCTGATACTGGCTGTGTCCTCCGTATGGGTTCTTAGGCTGAATTGAGGGTTCACTGGGATAGGACCCTGGTTTGTTCATCTCTGTGTTCTCTCACAATATCAATGCACTTAGTCTGTGTCAACTCACTGTTGGTTGAAGGAATGTGTGCATATAGGGTCCTTCCAATAAGCTTTTTCTGGCACTTTCTACAGAGAAGTTTAGGGTCCCTTTTATGTATTTCCAGATTAGTCTCTATTGCAATATTTACAAACATCCTTTCAATCTGCTAGTTTTAAGTCTGATGTTTCCAAAGTATGGTAACTGCTAGTTCTGGCCTAGCTACTTTGCTAATAATTATATATTAAGGGCCAAACACATAGGAGATGCTCAGTAAATGTCGGCTGAATGAATAAATACATGTGTTCCCCTCTCACCTCTATTTGCTAGTATATATATATATAAGTAAACAATATCAATAATACACATGTCCATACATTTGAAAATTCTAATATTATTTTAGATATGTAGACCTTATATAGTTAGTGGTTAATGGCTGCATCTCAGCGATGATTTTATTTTAACACTACTTCTCAAATCTGCTACCACAGTTTTTCCTGTGAGTACCCCTGTGATTTTTGATACCAGCATGAGGTTCACATACTTCATGAGTTCATAAAGAATTCAGAGTGAATTAGTAGAAAGAGCACTGTGGAATTGTATTTAGGAGACCTTATTCTTTGCTAGGGTTTATTTTGAAGAAATAAGTTAACCTCTCTGAGCTGAATATTGTCATCTATAAAGTGGTAGGATTAGACAGGGTGATATCTAAAATAATCCAAACCTGGGACTTCCCTGGTGGCTCAGTGGTTAAGAATCTGCCTGCCAATGCAGGGGACATGGGTTCAATTCCTGGTCCAGGAAGATCCCACATGCCACAGAGCAGCTAAGCCCATGTGCCACAACTACTGAGCCTGCGCTCTAGAGCCAATGAGCCACAGCTGCTTGGCCCATGTGCTGCAACTACTGAAGCTTGTGCGCCTAGAGCCCGTGCTCCACAACCAAAGAAGCCACCTGCACACCACAATGAAGAGTAGCCCCTGCTTGCTGCAACTAGAGAAAGCCTGCGCAGAGCAACAAAGACCCAACGGGGCCAAAAATAATTTTTTTTTAGGTTTTATTTTTAGATTATGTAGAAAATAATAAAAATAAGACTCCACATATCAAAATATATGGTGTGTGGTCAAAACTATAATCAAATATAAAGTCACAGGCTTAAAATTTTCATTTTGAAAAAGAATGAATTTAAGTAAATGTACTAATGCTGCAACTTTGTAACCATTAGAAAAGTTGAAATATCAACTCCAAGGAAACAAGGATAAAGGAGATAATGAAAATACAGCATACATTAATGAAAAATGAATATTTATGACTTACCATTCATCAAAATAGATTTTTGGTTTATCCATATTATCTATGGTTTATGCATATAATCATTCACATAGTCTTTGTATATTTACTCATAAAATCATAAAAATATAATTTTTGCTGAAACCAATTTTTCTAAAAAATGTCATTAAGATTATTCCATTTCTCAACAATCTATTTGAATAATTCCAAAATTTGTTTTGGGAGGGGAGTGTATTTTTACTTTTTTGTTTTTTAATTTATTTATTTTTCTTGTTAGTCATCAATTTTATACACATCAGTGTACATATGTCAATCCCAATCTCCCAATTCATCACACCACAACCACACACACCCCCACCGCTTTCTCCCTTTGGTGTCCATAGGTTTTTTCTCTACTTCTGTGTCTCAATTTCTGCTCTGCAAACCGGTTCATCTGTACCATTTTCTAGGTTCCACATATATGCGTTACTATACAATATTTGTTTTTCTCTTTCTGACATACTACACTCTGTATGACAGTCTCTAGATACATCCATGTCTCTACAAATGTTCCAATTTCGTTCCTTTTTATGGCTGAGTAATATTCCATTGTATATATGTACCACATCTTCTTTATTCATTCATCTGTCGATGGGCATTTAGGTTGCTTCCATGACCTGGCTATTGTAAATAGTGCTTCAATGAACATTGGGGTGCATATGTCTTTTTGAATTATGGTTTTCTCTGGGTATATGCCCAGTAGTGGGGTTGCTGGGTCATATGGTAATTCTATTTTTAGCTCTTTAAGGAACCTCCAAACTGTTCTCCATAGTGGCTGTATCAATTTACATTCCCACCAACAGTGCAAGAGGGTTCCTTTTTCTCCACACCCACTCCAGCATTTGTTGTTTGTAGATTTTCTGATGATGCCAATTCTAACTGGTGTGAGGTGATACCTCATTGTAGTTTTGATTTGCATTTCTCTAATAATTAGTTATGTTGAGCAGCTTTTCATGTCCTTCTTGGCCATCTGTATGTCTTCTTTGGAGAAATGTCTATTTAGGTCTTCTGTCCATTTTGGGATTGGGTTGTTTGTTTTTTTAATATTGAGCTTAATGAGCTGTTTGTATATTTTGGAGATTAATCCTTTGTCTGATGATTCATTGGCAAATATTTCTCCCATTCTGAGAGTTGTGTTTTTGTCTTGTTTATGGTTTCCTTTGCTGTGCAAAAACTTTTAAGTTTATTAGGTCCCATTTGTTTATTTTTGTTCTTATTTCATTACTCTAGGAGGTGGATCAAAAAAGGTCTTGCTGTGATTTATGTCAAAGAGTGTTCTTCCTATGTTTTCCCCCAAGAGTTTTATAGTTCCCGGTCTTACATTTAGGTCTCTAATCCATTTTGAGTTTATTTTTGTATATGGTATTAGGGAATGTTCTAATTTCATTCTTTTACAGGTAGCTCTCCAGTTTTGCCAACACCACTAATTGAAGAGACTGTCTCTTCTCTATTGTATACTCTTGCCTCATTTGTCATAGATTAGTTGACCATAGTTGTGTGGGTTTATCTCTGGGCTTTCTATCCTGTTCCATTTATCTATATTTCTGTATTTGTGCCAGTACCATATTGTCTTGATTACTGTAGCTTTGTACTATAGTCTGAAGTCAGGGAGTCTGATTCTTCTAGCTCCATTTTTTTCCCTCAAGACTGCTTTGGCTATTCGGGGTCTTTGTGTCTCCATACAAAATTGTAGATTTTTTGTTCTAGTTCTGTAAAAAATGCCATTGACAATTTGATAGGGATTGCATTGAATCTGTAGATTGATTTGGGTAGTATAGTCATTTTCACAATATTGATTCTTCCAGTCCAAGAACATGGTGTATCTCTCCATCTGTTTGTATCATCTTTAATTTCTTTCATCAGTGTCTTATAATTTTCTGCATACAGGTCTTTTGTCTCCCTAGGTAGTCTTATTCCTAGGTATTTTATTCTTTTTGTTGCAGTGGTAAATGGGAGTGTTTCCTTAATTTCTCTTTCAAATTTTTCATCATTAGTGTATAGGAATGCAAGAGGTTTCTGTGCAATTTTGTATCCCGCAACTTTACTAAATTCATTGATTAGCTCTAGTAGTTTTCTGGTGGCATTTTTAGGATTCTCTATGTATAGTATCATGTCATCTGCAAACAGTGACAAAGTTACTCCTTCTTTTCCCATTTGTATTGCTTTTATTTCTTTTCCTTCTCTGATTGCTGTGGCTAGGACTTCCAAACTATGTTAAATAATAGTGGTAAGAATGGACATCCTTGTCTTCTTCCTGATCTTAGAGGAAATGCTTTCAGTTTTGCACCATTGAGAATGATGTTTGATGTGGGTTTGTCATATAGGGCCTTTATTATGTTGAAGTAGGTTCCCTCTGTGTCCACTTTCTGGAGAGTTTTTATCATAAATCGGTGTTGAATTTTGTCAAAATCTTCTTCTGCATCTATTAAGATGATCATATGGTTTTTCTTCTTCAATTTGTTTATATACTGTATCACATTGATTGAATTGTGTGTATTGAAGAATCCTTGCATCTCTGGGATAAATATCACTTCATCATGGTGTATGATCCTTTTAATGTGTTGTTGGATTCTGTTTGCTAGTATTTGGTTGAGGATGTTTGCATCTATATTCATTAGTGATATTGGTGTGTAATTTTCTTTTTTTGTAGTAGTTTTGTTTGGTTTGGGCATCAGGGTGATGTTGGCCTCATAGAATGAGTTTGGGTGTGTTCCTTCCTCTGCAATTTTTTGGAAGAGTTTGAGAAGGGTGGGTGTTAGCTCTTCTCTAAATGTTTGATAGAATTCACCTGTGAAGCCATCGGGTCCTGGACTTCTGTTTGTTGGAAGATTTTTAATCAGTTTCAATTTCATTACTTGTGTTTGGTCTGTTCATATTTTCTATATCTTGCTGGCTCAGTCTTGGAAGGTTATACCTTTCTAAGAATTTGTGCATTTATTCCAGGTTGTCCATTTTATTGGTATGGACTTGCTTGAAGTAGTCTCTTAGCATGCTTTGTATTTCTGTGGTGTCTGTTGTAACTTCTCCTTTTTCATTTCTAATTCTATTGATTTGAGTCCTCTCCCTCTTTTTCTTGATGAGTCTGACTAATAGTTTATCAATTTTGTTTACCTTCTCAAAGAACCAGGTTTTAGTTTTATTGATCTTTGCAATTGTTTCCTTGTTTCTATTTATTTCTTTTCTGATCTTTATGATTTCTTTCCTTTTGCTAACTTTGGGATTTGTTTGTTCTTCTTTCTCTAGTTCATTTAGTTGTAAGGTTAGATTGTTTATTTGAGATTTTTCTTGTTTCTTGTGGTAGGCTTGAATAGCTATAAACTTCCCTCTCAGAACTGCTTTTGCTGCAGCCCATATGTTGTGGATTGTTGTATTTTCATTGTCATTTTTCTCTAGGCATTTTTTGATTTCCTTTTTATTTCTTCAGTGATCTCTTGGTTATTTAGTACCGTATTGTTTAGCCTCCACGTGTTTGTGTTTTTTATGTTTCTTTCCCTGTAGTTGATTTCTAATCTCATATTGTTGTGGTCAGAAAAGATGCTTGATATGATTTCAATTTTCTTGGCTTTACTGAGGCTTGATTTGTGGCCCACGATGTGATCTATCCTGGAGAATATTCTGTGCGCACTTGAGACGAAATTGTAATCTGCTGTTTTTAGATGGAATGTCCTATAAATATCAATTAAATGTATTGGGTCTATTGTGTCATTTAAAGCTTGTGTTTCCTTATTAATTTTCTGTTTGGATGATCTGTCCATTGGTGTAAGTGAGGTGTTAATGTCCCCCACTATTATAGTGTTACTGTCAATTTCCTATTTTAGAGTTGTTAGCAGTTGCCTTATGTATTGAGGTGCTCCTATGTTGGGTACCTATATAATTACAATTGTTATATCTTCTTCTTGGATTGATCCCTTGATCATTACGTAGTGGCTTTCCTTGTCTTTGTAACATTCTTTATTTTCAAGTCCATTTTATCTTATATGAGTATTGCTGCTCCAGCTTTCTTTTGATTTCCTTTTGCATGGAATATCTTTTTCCATCACTTCACTTTCAGTTTGTATGTGTCCCTATGTCTGAAGTGGGTCTCTTGAGATGGCATGTATATGAGTCTTGTTTTTGTATCCATTCAGCAAGCCTGTGTCTTTTAGTTGGAGCATTTAATCCATTAACGTTTAAGGTAATTATTGATATGTACGTTCCTATTACCATTTTCTTAATTGTTTTGGGTTTGTTTTGTAGGTCCTTTTCTTCCCTTGTGTTTCCACTTAGAGAAGTTCCTTTAGCATTTGTCCTAGAGCTGGTTTGGTGGTGCTGAGTTCTCTTAACTTTTGCTTGTCTATAAAGCTTTTGATTTCTTCATTGAATCTGAATGAGATCCTTGCTGGGTAGAGTAATCTTGGTTGTAGGTTCTTCCCTTTCATCACTTTAAGTATATCATGCCACTCCCTTCTGGCCTGTAGAGTTTCTTTTGAGAAATCAGCTGTAAACCTTATGGGAGTTCCCTTGAATATTATTTGTTTTTTTCTCTTGCTGCATTCAATAATTTTTCTTTGACTTTAATTTTTGCCAATTTGATTACAACGTGTCTCGTTGTGTTTCTCTTTGGATTTATCCTGTATGGGACTCTGCACTTCCTGGCCTTCGGTGGCTATTTCCTTTCCCATGTTAGGGAAGTTTTCGACTATAATCTCTTCAAATATTTTCTTGGTTCTTTTCTCTCTCTCTTCTCATTCTGGGACACCTATAATGTGAATGTTGTTGCCTTGAATGTTGTCCCAAATGTCTCTGAGGCTGTCTTCATTTATCTTCATTCCTTTTTCTTTATTCTGTTCCATGACAGTGAATTCCACCATTCTGTCTTCCAGGTCACTTATCCGTTCTTCTGCCTCAGTTATTCTGCTAGTGATTCATTCTAGTGTAGTTTTCATTTCAGTTATTGTATTGCTCATCTCTGTTTGCTTGTTCTTAATTTTTCTAGGTCTTTTTTAAACATTTCTTGCATCTTCTCAATCTTTACCTACATTCTTTTTCCGAGGTCCTGGATCATCTTCACTATCATTATTCTGAATTGTTTTTCTGGAAGATTGGCTATCTCCACTTCATTTAGTTGTCTTCCCAGGGTTTTATATTGTTCCTTCATTCGGTACATAGTCCTCTGCCTTTTCATCTTGCCTATCTTTCTGTGAATGTGGTTTTTGTTCCACAGACTGAAGGATTGTAGCTCTTCTTGCTTCTTCTGTCTGCCCTCTGGTGGATGAGGCTATCTGCGAGGCATGTGCAAGTTTCCTGATGGGAGGGACTGGTGGTGGGTAGAGCTGACTGTTGCTCTTGTGGGTAGAGCTCAGTAAAACTTTAATCCCCTTGTCTGCTGATGGGTGTGGCTGAGTTCCCTCCCTTTTGTTTGTTTGGCCTGAAGCAACCCAACACTGGAGCCTACCCAGGCTCTTAGTTGGGATAATGGTGGACTCTGGGAGGTCTCATGCCAAGGAGTATTTCCCAGACCTTCCACTGCCAGTGTCCTTGTCCCCTGGTGAGCCACAGCTGTCCCCAGCCTATGCAGGACACCCTCCAACACTAGCAGGTATGTCTGGTTCAGCCTCCTATGGGGTCACTGTTCCTTCCCCCTGGTCCCGATATGCACACTACTTTGTGCCTTCCAAGAGTGGAATCTTTGTCTCCCCATGTCCTGCTGAAGTGTAGCAATCAAATCCCACTAGCTTTCAAAGTCTGATTCTCTAGGAATTCCCTCTCCCATCGCCAGACCCCCCAGTTTGGGAAGCCTGAGGTGGGGCTCAGAACCTTCATTCCAGTGGGTGGACTTCTGTCGTATAAGTGTTCTCCAGTTTGTGTCACCCACCCAGCAGTTATGGGATTTGATTTTATTGTGATAGTGCCCTTCCTACTGTCTCATTGCAACTTCTCCTTTGTCTTTGCATGTGGGGTATCTTTTTTGGTGAGTTCCAGTGTCTTCCTATAGATGATTGTTCAGCAGTTGGTTATGATTCCAGTGTTCTCGAAAGAGGGAGAGAGAGCATGTACTTCTACTCTGCCATCTTCAACCAATCTCCCCCCCAAAAAATTAAAAAAAATTATCCATACTGCTAACACTAAATGTCAATTATTCTAAAACTAATAAACTGAAAAAACTTTTCTTGATTGCTGTACAGCAGCAGTGTACTGAGGGAGGAAGAATATTAAGAGAGTGATAGTCATTGTTAGGGTCTATATATTTAAGGCAGTGCTGTCTAATAGAGCTTTCTGTGATGATAGAAATACCCTATAGGATTGGTTGAAGATGGCAGAGTAGAAGGAAATGCGCTCACTTCCTCTTGCAAGAGCACTGGAATCACAATGAACTGCTGAACAATCAGTGACAAGAGGATACTGGAACTCACCAAAAAAGGTACCCCACATCCAGACAAGGGAGAAGCAACAATGAGATGGTAAGAGGGGCACAATCACAATAAAATCAAGCCCCATAACCACTGGTTGGGTGACCCACAAACAGGAGAACACATGATACACAAGTCCACCCACTGGAGTGAAGGTTCTGAGCCCCACGTCAGGCTTCCCATCCTGGGGGTCTGGCAACAGAGGGAGGATATCCCAGAGAATCAGACTTTAAAGGCCAGTGAGATTTGATTGTAGGACTTTGACAGAACCTGGGGAAACAGAGGCTGCACACTTGGAGGGCACACACAACGTAGTGTATGCATCAGGACACATGGGGAAGGAGCCGTGACCCCATAGGTGGCTGAACCAGGCCTACCTGCTAGTGTTGGAGGGTATCCTGTAGAGATGAGGAGTGACTGTGGCTCACTGGAGGGACAATGACACTGGCAGCAGAAGGTCTGGGAAGTACTCCTTGGCATGAGTCCTCCCAGAGTCCATCATTAGCCCCACAAAAGAGTCTGTAGCCTCCAGTGCTGGCCTGCCTCAGGCCAAACAACCAACAGGGAGGGAACTCCGCCCCACCCATAAGTAGACAGGCAGATTAAAGTTTTACTCAGCTCTGCCCACCAGGACAACACCTGGCTATAACCACCACCAGTCCATCCCATCAGGAAGCTTGCACAATCCTCTTGGATAGCCTCATCCACCAGAGGGCAGACAGCAGAAACAAGAAGAACTACAATCCTCCAGGCTGTGGAACAAAAACCACATTCACAGAAAGATAGACAAAACGAAAAGCCTTCTGCCTTTTGTACCAGATGAAGGAACAAGACAAAGCCCCAGAAATACAAATAAAAGAAGTGGAGATAAGCAACCATTCAGAAAAACAATTCAGAATAATGATAGTGAAGATGATCCAGGACCTCGGAAAAAGAATGGAGGCAAAGATCAAGAGAATGCAAGAAATGTTTAACAAAGACCTAGGAGAATTAGAGAACAAACAACAGAGATGAACAATACAGTAAATGAAATGAAAAACTACACTAGAAGAAATCAATAACAGAATAACTGAGGCAGAAGAACAGATAAGTGACCTGGAAGACAGAATGGTGTAATTCACTGTCATGGAACAGAATAAAGAAAAAAGAATGAAAAGAAATGAAGACAGCCTCAGAGACCTCTAGGACAACATTAAGCGCACCAACATTCTCATTATAGGGGTCCCAGATGGAGAAGAGAGAGAGAAAGAACCGAGAAAATATTTGAAGAGATTATAGTCAAAAACTTCCTTAACATGGGAAAGGAAATAGCCACCCAAGTCCAGGAAGTGCAGAGAGTCCCAGGCAGGATAAACCCAAGGAGAAACACACCAAGACACATACTAATCAAAGTGACAAAAATTGAAGACAAAGCAAAATTTTTAAAAGCAACAAGGGAAAAATGACAAATAACATAAAAGGGAACTCTCATAAGGTTAACAACTGATTTCTGAGAAGAAACTCTACAAGCCAGAAAGGAGTGGCATGATATATTTAAAGTGATGAAAGGGAAGATCTTACAACCAGGATTACTCTACTCAGCAAAAATCTCACTCAGATTTGATGGAGAAGTCAAAACCTTTACAGACAAGCAAAAGCTAAGAGAAGTCAGCACCACCAAACCAACTCTATAAGAAACACTGAAGGAACTTTTCTAAGTAGGAAACACAGAGAAGAAAAGGAACTACAAAATCAAACTCTCAAAATTTAAGAAAATAGTAATAGGAGCATACATATCAATAATTACCTTAAGTGTGAATGGATTAAATGCTCCAACCAAAAGACACAGGCTGGTTGAATGGATACAAAAACAAGACCATATATATGCTCTCTATAAGAGACCCACTTAAGACCTAGGGACACATGCAGACTGAAAGTGAGGGGATGGAAAAAGATATTGCATGCAAATGGAAATCAGAAGCAACCTGTAGTAGAAATACTCATATCAGAAAAATTGGACATTAAAATGAAGACTATTGCAAGAGACAAAGAAGGACACTACATAATGATGAAGGGATCATCCAAGAAGATATAATAATTATAAATATATATGCACCCAACATAGGAGCACCTCAATACATAAGGCAAATGCTGACAGCTATAAAAGAGGAAATCAACAGTAACACAATTATAGTGGGGGATTTTAACACCTCACTTACACCAGTGGACGATCATCTAGTCAGAAATTTAATAAGGAAACACAAGCTTTAAATGATACAATAAACCAGATAGATTTAATTGATATTTATATGACATTCCATCTGAAAACAGTAGATTACACTTTCGTCTCAAGTGCACATTGAATATGACCCAGGATAGATCACATCTTGGGTCACAAATCAACCCTTGGTAAATTCAAGAAAGTTGAAATCATATCAAGCTTCTTTTCTGACAACAACACTATGAGATTAGAAATGAACTACAGGGGAAAAAACGTAAAAAGCACAAACACATGGAGGCTAAACAATACGTTACTAAATAACCAAGAGCTCACTGAAGAAATCAAAGAGGAAACCAAAAAATACCTAAAGACAAATGAGAACAAAAACACAATGATCCAAAACCTATGGGATGAAGCAAAAGCAATTTATAGAGAGAAGATTACAGCAGTACAATCCTACCTCAAGAAACAAGAACAATCTCAAATTAAAAATCTAATCTTACACCTAAAGGAACTACAGAAAGAAGAACAAACAAAACCCAAAGTTAGCAGAAGGAGAGAAATCATAATGATCAGAGCAGAAATAAATGAAATAGAAACAAAGAAAACAAGAGCAAAGATCAATAAAATTAAAAGGTGGTTCTTTGTGAAGATAAACAAAATTGCTAAACCATTAGCCAGACTCATCAAGAAAAAAAGGGAGAAGACTCAAATCAACAGAATTAGAAATGAAAAAGAAGAAGTAACAACTGACACTGCAGAAATACAAAGGATCATGAGAGACTAGTACAGCAACTATATGGCAATAAAATGGACAACCTGGAAGAAATGGACAAATACTTAGAAAAGCACAACCTTCTGAGACTGAACCAGGAAGAAATACAAAATATAAATCGACCAATCACAAGCACTGAAATTGAAACTGTGATTAAAAATCTTCCAACAAACAAAAGCACAGGATCAGATGACTTCACAGTTGAATTCTATCAAACAATTAGAGAAGAGCTAACACCCATCCTTCTCAAACTCTTCCAGAAGCTTGCAGAGGAAGGAACACTCCCAAACTCATTCTATGAGACCATCGCCCTGATACCAAAACAAGACAAAGATACAACAACAACAAAAAGTTACAGACCAATATCACTGATGAATATAGATGCAAAAATCCTTAACAAACTACTAGCAGACAGAATCCAACAACACATTAAAAGGATCATACACCATGATCAAATGGGATTTATCCCAGTGATGCAAGGATTCTTCAATATACACAAATCAATCAATGTGATACACCATATTAACAAAGTGAAGAAGAAAAACCATATGATCATCTTAATAGATGCAGAAGAAGCTTTTGACAAAATTCAACACCGATTTATGATAAAAACTCTCCAGAAAGTGGACATAACGGGAACCTACTTCAACGTAATATAGGCCATATACAACAAACCTACAGCAAACATCATTCTCAGTGGTGAAAAACTAAAAGCATTTCCTCTAAGATCAGGAACAAGACAAGGATGTCCACTCTCGCCACTATTATTCAACATAATTTTGGAAGCACTAGCCATGGCAATCAGAGAAGAAAAAGAAATAAAAAAATACAAATTGGAAAAGAAAAAGTAAAATTGTCACTGTTTGCAGATGACATGATACTATACATAGAAAATCCTAATGATGCCACCAAAAAAGTACTAGATCTAATCAATGAGCTTGGTAAATTTGAAGGATACAAAATTAATGCACAGAAATCTCTTCCATTCCTATACTCTATCAATGAAAGATCAGAAAGAGAAATTAAGGAAACAATCCCATTTGCCACTGCAAAAAAAAAAGAGTAAAATATCTAGGAATAAATGTACCTAAGGAGGTAAAAGACCTTTACTCAGAAAACTATAAGACAGTGGTGAAAGAAATCAAAGATGACCAAAAAGATGGAGAGATACACCATATTCTTCGATTGGAAGAATCAATATTGTGAGAATGAATATACTACCCAAAGCAATCTACAGATTCATTGCAATCCCTATCAAATTACCAATAGCATGTTTAACAGAACTAGAATAGAATATCTTAAAATATGTGTGGAGACACAAAAGACACCAAACAGCCAAAGCAATCTTGAGGAAAAAAAACGGATCTGGAGGAATCTGACTCCCTGACTTCAGACTATACTACAAATGTACAGTAAACAAGACATTATGGTACTGGCACAAAAACAGAAATATAGATCAATGGAACAGGATAGAAAACCCAGAGATAAACTCACGCACATATGGTCACATTATTTTTGATAAAGGAAGCAAGAATATACAGTGGAGTACAGACAGCCTCTTCAATAAATGGTGCTGGGAAAACTGGACAGGTACATGTAAAAGAATGAGATTAGAACACTCGCTAACACCATACACAATAATAAACTCAAAATGGATTAAAGACCTAAACGTACGGCCAGACACTATCAAACTCTTAGAAGAAAACATAGGCAGAACACTCTATGATATAAATCACAGCAATACCCTTTTTTCACCCACCTCCTAGAGAAATGGAAATAAAAGCAAAAATAAACAAATGGGACCTAATGAAACTTAAAAGCTTTTGCCCAACAAAGGAAACCATGAACAAGACGAAAAGACAACCCTCAGAATGGGAGAAAATATTTGCAAATGAAGCAACTGGCAAAGGATTAATTTCCAAAACATACAAGCAACTCATGCAGCTCAATATCAAAAAAAACAAACAACCTAATCCAAAAATGTACAGAAGACCTAAATAGACATTTCTACAAAGAAGATATACAGATTGCCAACAAACACATGGAAGAATGCTCAACATCATTAATCATTAGAGAAATGCAAATCAAAACTACAATAAGATATCATCTCACACTGGTCAGAATGGCCATTATCACAAAATCTTGAAACAATAAATGCTGAAGAGGGTGTTGAGAAAAGGGAAGCCTCTGGCACTGTTGGTGGGAATGTAAATTGATACAGCCACCATGGAGAACAGTATGGACGTTCCTTAAAAAAACTAAAAATAGGACTACCATATGACCCAGCAATCCCACTACTGGGCATATGCCCTGAGAAAACCATAATTCAAAAAGAGTCATGTACCAAAATGTTCATTGCAGCTCTCTTTACAATAGCCAGGACATGGAAGCAATGTAAGTGTCCATCAACAGATGAATGGATGAAGAAGATATGGCACATATATACAATGGAATGTTACCCAGCCATAAAAATAAATGAAATTGAGTTATTTGTAGTGAGGTGGATGGACCTAGAGTCTGTCCTACAGAGTGAAGTAAGTCAGAAAGAGAAAAACAAATACCGTATGCTAACACATATATATATATATGGAATCTAAAAAAAAAATAAATAAATAAAGGTCATGAAGAACCTAGAGGCAAGATGGGAATAAAGACACAGACCTACTAGAGAATGGACTTGAGGATACGGGGAGGTGGAAGGGTAAGCTGGGACAAAGTGAGAGAGTGGCATGGACATATACACACTACCAAACATAAAATAGATAGCTAGTAGGAAGTAGCCGCATAGCACAGGGAGATCAGCTCGGTGCTTTGTGACCACCTAGAAGGGTGGGATAGGGAGGGTGGGAGGGAAGGAGATGCAAGAGGGAAGAGATATGGGGATATATGTATATGTATAACTGATTCACTTTGTTATAAAGCAGAAACTAACACACCATTGTAAAGCAATTATATGCCAATTAAGCTGTTAAAAATAAGTTAAAAAAAAAAAAGATACATGCACCCCCAATGTTCATTGCAGCACTATTTACAATAGCCAGGTCATAGAAGCAACCTAAGTGACCATCGACAGACGAATGGATAAAGAAGATGTGGCACATATATACAATGCAATATTACTCAGCCATAAAAAGGAATGAAATTGAGTCATTTGTAGAGACATGGATGGACATAGAGACTGTCATACAGAGTGAAGTAAGTCAGAAAGAGAAAAACAAATATCGTATATTAACACATATATGTGGAATCTAGAAAAATGATGCAGATGAACTGATTTGCAAGGCAGAAATAGAGATGCAGATGTAGAGAACAACTGTATGGACACCAAGTGGGGAAAGTGGTGGGGAGGGGTGGTGGAATGAATTGGGAGATTGGGATTGACATATATATATATATATATATATATATATATATATATATATATATATATATATATATATATATGTATGTATAAAATAGATAACTAATAAGAATTATTACAATATGGTACTGGCACAAAAACAGAAATATAGATCAATTATTACAAAAATCCAATAAAACAGACAGCACATGTGACTATGGAGCAGTTTCAAGGTGATCAGTGCTATTGAAGAATTTAATTTTATTTTGATCAATTTCCACATGTAGTTCTATTGGACAGTTCTGGTTTACAAGACAAGATACATGAGTAAAAAATGGAGATTGTAGTAAATTTGAAAACAGAAGTTTAGGGGACAAAAGATTAAATTGAAGAAACTTCTCCATGTTTTTAAAAAAGTATATCAAACTTGTAAATGAATACAATGGATTTAAAAATTGTACATAATATACATTGAAATTATTTGAGTACTCAAGAATTTATGCAAGAATCTTTTTAGTAGTGTAGAAATGACCTTAGGTTAAGAATTCTTCCTGAATATCTAAATCTGTTTATAATACAGATTTAGCCAAGGTTTTGAATATACTGAGGAACAGAGCAAACATAATCATGTTTTGTATAATCAGTTTATGGGATTCCAATGACTGATATGATCCCATATAACAGTAATGAGTACAGGGATAGAAGCAAATCATAAAGACCAGAATCAAAAGCAAAGTACAATATAGATACTGGCTGTAGAAAATGACAGGGGAAAAAGATTATGCAAGTGTATTAATTCATTAAATTCTCACTATTAAATACTTCGGCAAAAATAGAGTGACAAGTCCTTGCTAGAAACATTAAGAAAGAAAGAGATGACTAGTCAGAACATGGATTCTAAATCAATCCAAGTTATTTTGGCAGATCATAATGAAAGTGAAGCCATGTTTGGAATAGTATGCTATGTACATTTCAGATCACCATATTACTCTGTTGAAAGAATATCACTAAAATTAAAGAGGTTGAATAGAGGGCAACCAGATGAACTTAAAATTTAAGAGGCTAGAGAATTATTCATGAAGAACGATTATCCAGCTTAGCATATGTGGCCTTAAGAAAGATGACTAAGAAGAGAACTGAAAGCGGTTTAATAGGGATTGCAAGGAAAGGCTGGAGTGCACATGACCTGAAATTGAAAATGAGGAAATGTAAACTAGGAAACAATTCCTCATAGTGAGAGTCAGACAAATGCAAAAGCTTGCTAAGGAAGGTGGTTGAAGTACTATTACTAAAGATATGAAAAATGGATTAAATTATAAAATTAACCCTTCCTTTGGTAAAACTTTACAAAAGGATCTAGCAGCCTAATATTGCTAACAACAAACTGAGTAACTAGGATATAGGCTATATATTTAAAAGGACTAAAGTTTTGATGTAGTTCTACCGTAAAGATTTGAAGGGCAAATACAGAGGAAATGTAGTATAGTAAAAGGGGCACTGACATTGGAGTAGGAAAGACTTATATTTGAATTCTCATTCTGCCATTATTAATGCTCAAACTAGAGTCAAATTGATTTGCCTTTCTGAATCTGAGTCTCTAAAGTTGAAGTGAGTTTAATGAGACCTACTTAAAGAAGTTGTTTTGATGTTTAATAAAATAATATGTAGAAACTGCCTAGCACTGTGTTTGGGCATTCTTTTGTTCCTTATAAACATGGGCCTCAATTTAGTCAACTGTAATATATATGGACATACCCGTCAGAACAATTCCTTCTAATATTTATGGAGCATTAGCCTGTGAGAAGTGTTCTCCTAGGTACCAGCTGTATAAATAGAGGGAAGGAGTCTACATTCTTTTCCCTCAAGGAATCATAATCTAATCAGGAAAAAAAAAGACCCATAAACAATAGTTACATAAGTCAAACCATGAGAAGCATTCTAAACAGCCACAAACAAGTGCTTTGGGAAAAGAGAAAGGTAAGGTTGGAAGGGGATGAGCAGGGTAACAATCTGTATAGAGTAGAATAAACTATTTTATCTTGGTGTTCAGATGTCCTTGTCAGTTCATTAATTTTAAGAGTTTATTCATTTATTTCTTTAACAAATATCTATTTAGCACCTACAGTATTCCAGGCTCTGAAATACAATGATGAAGGAAGTACAGTGGTGCCTGCTTTCACCGAGTCTATAATCTAGTCTAAAGTGAATTGGAGAGCTTTACATTACAAGCTTGTCTTTATGGGATGTATGAAATCAGGGGTAAATTTCATGGCATGGGCCTCATGTCTTACAATGTTTAGATTAAAACAAGCCTCAAGAGCAAGTCAGAAGGTAAAAACTTCCATAAAAAGCAATATACAGACTGAAGGGTGTATATGTAGAACTGGGAAAGATCAGTCCTTTCTGTTTGGGCTATTATAGTAACAGAATAGAAGGAATTCTGGGCATAAGGGAGGATGTTTGGCTTTAGAATGAAGATAAATCTTAGATTTCTTTTAAACACCAATGGATAGAGTCAGCCTTTTCTCTCACCTGTTGCTCTCCTGGATCAGGACTAGTTTTTTACACCTCAGTACCAAATAAATATTTGTTTAATAAATTAAATGTCAATGAATATTAAGTTAAAAGGTTTATAGTTTTATTCTGAAATGTAATTTCTGGTAATTTGTATTTTTATAATTATTCTTTTCATTGAGGTTGAAATTTTAGTTGCCCACCTCACAGATCTGATATTTATGAAGAAATTTAGAGTTATATTACTGCAAAATTTAATGAAACACTGAGCTTATGTTATATTTCTCTTTTCTCCAGACACCCTCTTTTTTTTTTTTTTTTTTTTTTTTTTTTTTTTTTTTTGCGGTACGCGGGCCTCTCACCGTTGTGGCCTCTCCCGTTGCGGAGCACAGGCTCCGGACGCGCAGGCTCAGCGGCCATGGCTCACGGGCCCAGCCGCTCCGCGGCATATGGGATCCTCCCAGACCGGGGCACGAACCCGTATCCCCTGCATCGGCAGGCGGACTCTCAACCACTGCGCCACCAGGGAGGCCCCAGACACCCTCTTAACCTCTTCCATAGCCTAACTGAATCATTTATGTCAAAAGATGGTATTTTATGAATATGAGAAAATGTTTTCTCCTTTTTTGAAAATGCCTTGCCATTTGCAGTTTGAATGCCCTTCTTTGTCTTTTTGCCCAGAAAGCCATAAAAAGCAGGTACTGCTAACAGCCATTAGAATTACCTAGTTCAGTTAAGGCCATATAAGCACTTAGCCAGATTCATTGAAGATGGTTTCATTTAACAAAACTCTCAAATATAATTTAAATGATCTAGGTACCCAAACTATAAAGTAGTCTAATAAATTGCTGGTGTGTAAAAATAATCAAAACTTAAAAGCTTTTTCACAGCAAAGGAAACCATCAACAAAACAAAAAAAGCAACCTACTGAATGGGAGAAGATATTCAGAAATGATATGTCTGATAAGGGGTTAATATCTGAAATATATAAAGAACTCATACATCTCAATATCCAAAAAAAGAGAAATCCTGTATGTTTTTACTTAAATGTGGTATCTAAAAAATAAAAAGAATAAATATAACAAAACAGAACAGACTCACAGATACAGAGAACAAGATAGTGGCTACCAGTAAGGATAAGGGTGGGGAGAAGGGCAAGATATGGGAAGGGGATTAAGAAGTACAAACTACTAGGTATAAAATATGTAAATACAAGATGTAATGTACAGCAAGCAGAGTATAGCTAATATTTTATACAGCTTTACATGGAGTATAATCTACAAAAATATAAAATCACTATGATGTACACCTGAAACTAATATAATATTGTAAGGCAACTATATTCCAATTTATATATATAAGTATATATGTAACAGATAGGAAGAATCCTATCACACTCAACAAATGATCAAGAGGGTTAATATTATATTTTAAGAGAGCCAGACATCAGATACAGAAACACTAATGTACAGGTATGCTCCTGATCCAGGGTGTGTTAATTGAAATAACATGTTTTTAAAATTGCTAATTGATTTACTGGGTAGTCTCCATAATCTAGATCAGTTTTTCCCTTTGTTTTTAGGAGAGTCAACACACGTTCTTAGAATTTTCCTCAGAGACAGGACTACAGCACTTATACCTTGCTTTATTCCTCTCACTTTCTTTCTCTCTTTGGCACTTTCTAATAAACTTTAGAATAAAATTAAGAGTTTTGCCTGTCTTTTTGGTCACTTTAGAGAAAGAAAATGAGATTCGAACTCAACTTTGATTTACTTAGCTTCACATTGCCTGGTAAGAAAGAAATACAAAACTTTAAACACTTTGTGATTTGTTTGATATCATTTGTTTAATATTTCTGAAAAGACAATCACAAATAATGCTATGGAAGACAATGAAGGACTAAACATATTGGAAATAATTCTAGGTTTTAAATGATGTCTTTCTCTTCTAAATATAATTAGTCATCAGGTCTTCAGAAACTCTCTTAATCAATGAGACTTCAGGGATAATTTAACATCCCAACTTCAGAATGTGCTTAAATAATGAATTGTTTAGGATGAGTTTGAAGGACAATAAAAATTTTGTGTTTTAGAGACCCAGGTTCTAGCCTCAGTTTTGCTGATAGACTGTCTTTCTGGGTGAGTCACTTTTGTTGATTCTTTTGTTGTCCATCTGTCACAGGGTGAATGACCTGCTCTATTCCTTGGCAAAAGGAATAAATAAACATTTCCTAGGTTTTTCAAATGCCAATTTGATCCAAATGTTGAATGCAACTGAACGCAAATACAGTAAGACAAAAGAGAAAGGCTTTGTCATCATGACAGCCGGATAACACACAACACTGAAATACTGTTTGTCCCACAATTAGTGTTAAATATTGTAGCTGATTTTCTTTCATTGAATAGATGCTTTTGCTGGCACTGTGTAGAAAAAAACAATTTTAATTTTCCTTAAAATAAGCGGGGTTTTTTTGTGTATTAAAATTGCTAAGAGAGCATCAGTGGAGTGTTGACTTTTGATCTCTTTTACCTGTAGTGGTGATATGTTTGCACTGAACCAGTGAACTATCTACACAGTCTCAGCTGATCCCTACTGTGATTGAAATGTTTCTGAGACAACTGGCCAGGATTATGGAGGCACAAAACGTGACTGAAGAACAGATGTCTTCTTCGTTTGAAGTTAACTAGTCTGTTAGGATTCAGCCTTTGACCTTATCCTTATGAGTATTCAGAACTAGTCAAATTAACTGGTCCCATTTTCCTTCTCTCATAGCCGTTAGGGAATACTCTCAGAGAAAGAATAGTATGTAACAGGTGTTATGATCTCTACTTAGGAGCCATTAAATATCTCAAGTTCACTTTTCCTAAGTTTTGAGAACATAAAACCTAGTGAAATATTTTAGTACTGGGACATCCGTTATCTTGTACTATGGTTTAGCTAGATAGGATTATTTTCATTTAAACTTTCTATAACTTAAGATAAATTACCATAATTTGATTTCTTATAATTGTAGATATAATTCTGTTAGACATGTACAATTAAAATGGCAAAGCCCTTAATAATATAACTATTAAGGTGCCTTATCTATGGGGAAATTAATTCTTCCCTCCAACCCAAGACAGCATAGAACCTCTTTGCCCCTTCTGCCATATGAGGACACAGCAAAATGATAGTTGTCTATGAAACAGGATGCAGGCTTTCACCAGACATCGAAACTGCCTGTTCCTTGATCTTGGACTTCCCAGCTTGTGGAACTGTGAGAAATAAATGTTTGTTGTTTAAGCCACCTAGTCTATGGTGTTTTGTTATAGACTAAGACACTATATATCCCTGGCAGCTAACAAGGTTAGAGTTATCCATGCTTCTATCCCTAAGATAAGCATCCAGGAACAACAGTATTCCACCTTATACAGTATTTGGTTTATAACAATCAGGCTGACAAAGAGATGTTATGACAGAGAGTGCTTTGAAAAAAAATGTCTTCACCATGATGGCCTTTCTCAAGTATAATCAATTAAAGTCAGATGAAGATAAAAGACTAAGAATTTTGACAATGCTTATGTCTTTCACATAAGATTATGTTGCTTTGATCTACACGAAGAAGACAAGGTAGTTCTTGTACTGTGTGATGCTTTTGGTAAATAAGTGCTACTAAAATGTATTCTAGGATGGATTCATTCATGTGCTCTACTTATTTTCTGATAAAAAGTATGCAACTTTATTAGTTATAGCATGTAGTCACATTTAATTGGAAAATAACCATGATCAATATTGAATATCACTTCTGGTTGACATTTGTCCAAACCATATATTTCATTTTGCTTAAAAGTTAAGAGTTTAATACAAACATCATTGTATGTTTTTCTATTTACGTGTGAGTACAAGTAAGTATTTCTTTTTGTAAATGTGTATTATCTAGGCTTTCAGTGGCTTTAAGTTTCTAAGGATCGTATGGTCTCCTTCAAAATAATATTAATGTCAGTCATTTCCATTCATCTTAAATAACTGTGGAGGTTTATGATCCTTAGTGTCTTAATCCCACTTCTTAGTAGACCTATTTAAATTCTAATTAACTGTTCTAACCATCTCAGATTTCAACATTGAGAGAATACTCTTTCAACTCATCATTGGTTAGTGTGAAAAACTAAAACTTTACCATGTATATTTTCATTAAAGACTAATAATAATAAATAAATATTATTTAGTAAAAAGGTAAAATAAATAATTTAAAATTTTACTGCTTAAGCATTCATCCTTTAATTAATTGTATTACACAAGCATGTTTAACCTTGAACATTTATATTTTTTATTCTTTTGAATAAAGGTACTGCAGAAGTTTTTTGAAAATAAGAAATATAAACAAGTAAAAGTAATCAAATTTACCATTTCTATGAGAGGCACTGAATGACACCAATGACAAAAAGTCAAGCAAAAAAGAATTCAAGTTCTACTTCTGCTGATTCCTATATGTGTAACCTTCAAAAGTTACTTAACTTCTATAAATTTGGGAAAATAGTATCTCCCCAATCGCATTGCTGTAAGGATTAAATAAAATCATATATATAAAGTGCTTAATGGGATATCTATCACCATCATCACTCCTACCAACTTTCATGTAGGTGATCCTTCTATTTAAGTGTGCTCTTAATGTAAGTTACCCTTTGTATGTGGTTGATTTTGGTAACTGTGATCAGATTACTGAAAATACACAATTAGAAATGTAGACATGTAGAATGATTGTAGAAAAATCTCACTGGTACAGAAAATGCCCCAAAACATGGAAACCCTTTCTGAAAATGGAGCCCCCATTCAAAGATTCTCAGTAAGAGATACTCTGCTAAATCACTGCAACCCATGTAAAGCTACAAATCTGTGTGTGTGTGTGTGTGTGTGTGTGTGTGTGTGTGCTTGTGTATGCATGCACACAAGTAGGAGGAAGAAGAAAGGAAAGAGTTTGGGGAATAAGGAATGATCTCCCTAACCCTGTCTACTTCACCTTTTTTCTCCTCTGGGGAAATTAGACCAAATAGAGGAAAAATAAGCTTAGATAAAAGCCAAAAGGCCAGTGTATTACTAATTAGGTAAATAAACAGTATGCTGTAAAACCTTTGTAATTTGTTATCTGGATCATTCAGAATGGCACGAAATTTGAAATAACTACTATTCCCCAGCCTATTAGATAAGATTTCCCCATTAAAATCAGTCATTTAACCCAAAGTACAAAAATACATACAATTTGAGGTAGAAATTGGGTCCCAAGTGTACCTTGGGTTGCTAAATTGGTTAGATAACTTGAAGCTAATGTCACTAAATAACTACGAGTTAGCCATAAGTAAAAGAATGATCTGTGAACCACTCTGATTCCTTGTCAACAGCAGAAGAGGGAGCTGCTTAGACTTTAAAGGAAGTAACCTTTGCACATGACTTCCTTTTATTGACAGGTGATCTGGACAATTTACTGTTTTTCTTTGAAGGTTCATACATGCTTAGCTCTGGTGCAGGTTTAATGAGATACAGACATCTGATACTCAAAACCCTTTGCCTCAAAATTGCCCTTCTATTCTAATTAACTAGGTTTTGTGGTATTTTTATTTGTTTTCTAGTCTCATTTTTGGTCTTAATTAAAAGAGACAGTATGATAAAATGGCTATTTCCTTTGTGCACGTGCATTCACTGATGTTTGCAAGTTTAACTCAAACTTCTGGATAAGAGTATGGCGCATTGGGTTGGAACCTGCATTAGGTTCCAGATATCAAAGTTAGCTTTACTTTGACTTTGTGAGATTCTAAAAGCAGCTGTGCTTTGTTGCACTTGCTTAGATCCCAACAGTGATTTAGTTCTGAGGATTATATATTTGTCTCTTATGTGTCAAAAGTCCTATCCCTTGTGACTTTACAACTCTGTTTTTGTATTTAATGTAAAAGCATGATAGCTTCACATTGATGATTGTCAGCAGTTGCTATTTATCATCTGTCAAAAGTTTTTCTCATGGGAAGGCAGAAAATCAAATGGATTATGGCTGTTTTTTTAGTTGCTTCAAGGAATCTTACATGACACAAGGCAAAAAAAAAAAAAAAAAAAAAAAAAAAAAAGGTAAAATGACTCCTTGACAAGCAACTTAGCATTCAGATAAATCTGTGATTTTATGCACATAACAGCACCATCATTCAGTCTGACAAAATAGCATATTTTAAAGTGTTATGTCAATTCGCTTGTTTGACCTCTAGTTTGTTTCACCACCTGGCCTGGTAGTTACATAGTTTTGCAGTTACTTGTTTCTGGTGAAACAATAAACTGAGCTGGTTTGATGGCACCTCTGAAGCGTGTGAAAGGGATACAGTTATTGGATTCTTTTCTTTTCAGATTTTCCATTTTTTTTTGTTGTTGTTGAGATTATCATCACATTCTGATGACCTGTCAAAATTGGGGAAGCCAATGTCATTGAAGAGAGATCAGTGGAATTTTAGTAATTAATTTTTATTAACCTAAAATACAGGTACATTTAGAGATATAAATGATGATGTTGGAAGTAAGTGAAATCAACCACATAGAAATTTTGAAATAAGAAATACGCAGTCCTTATACAACCATATAAAATGCTAATTGTGTTTTAGGAATAATCGTCTTTACCAAACATAGACATGGAATTTATAAGACTACTAGGTTCCTATGAAATACCTGTTGTTAACTTTAGAAATGAACATAGAGATATGTTCCAGCCCAGAGTTTCCCAGCCTCAGCAATGAGAACACTTAGGTTGAATAACTTTTCCCGGGGTCTGTCCTGTGCATTATAGGATGATTAGCAGTAGCCCTGGCCTCTACCCACTAGATGCCAGTAGTACCCCTGGAGTTGTGGCAACCAAATATATCTCTAATGTTTACCAAATGTCCACTGAGGGCAAAAATTGCTCTGGGCTGAGAACCACCATTCTGGAGGAATTGATTCATTCCTTTCTGACAAGGTTTTGAATGGATTTTTTCTTGTCCTAGAATTGCAGCCAGCACTCTAAATAGAACAAGTGACTCCAACTCTTCTGAATTCTGAGTTCAAGGAGTTGTCATGAGTTCAGGCAAACCACTGCCCTGAAGGGCTTACTGGAGGTCAGTCTAAGACTGAGCTTACCAAAAAACCCATCTTCACACTACATCCTTGCCCCCAACAGCCACTTCTCAATAAACCAATAGAAGTGGAGAACTGAACGGTTTTTCTTTTTTCTTTTCTTAGGCATTTAGTGTTTATAGCAAAATGCTAGACCCCCTCCTTTTCTAGGAGAAGCAAAGATGGCTTTATCCTCTCTCAGGATAAAGGGAAGTTTCCCGAGAGAGTAATTCTTAAATATTGGGGGTGGATCCAAGTAGCAGAGACTAATATTCTATTCTTCAACTCTATGTTTATTGAGCTGCAAAACCCTTAATCCCATCTTAGAGGAGCAGAATACATTGCCGTGTTCTGGTAAAGCACTCTGGAAAACTAAATATTTTGGCACATTGTTCTTTTCATTTTCTTACTTTATCATGGCAAAGAAGAAAATAAAAACAACTATATCTCATGTATTCTCTGAAATTTAGGGGTGCTTTCAAATATCATACAGATGGCCAAGAGACACATGAAAAGATGTTCGGCATCACTAATTATTAGAGAAATGTAAATCAAAACTATGAAGTATCACCTCATGCCAGTCAGAATGGCTATTATCAAAAAATCTAGAAACAATAAATGCTGGAAAATGTGTGGAGGAAAGGGAACCCTCCTGCACTGTTGGTGGGAATGTAAATTGATACAACCGCTATGGAAAACAGTATGGAGGTTCCTCAAAAAACTAAAAATAGAACTACCATATGACCCAGCAATCCCACTATGGGGCATATACCCTGAGAAAACCATAATTCAAAAAGGGTCATGTACCACAATGTTCATTGCAGCACTATTTACAATAACCAGGACATGGAACCAACTTAAATGTCCATCGACAGATGAATGGATAAATAAGATGTGGCACCTATATACAATGGAATATTATTCAGCCATAAAAAGAAATGAAATTGAGTTGTTTGTAGTGAGGTGGAGGGACCTAGAGTCTGTCATACAGAGTGAAGTAAGTCAGAAAGAGAAAAACAAATAAATACCGTATTCTAACTCATATATATGGGATCTAAAAAAAGAAAAATGGTACTGATGAAAGTAGTTGCAGGGCAGGAATAAAGATGTAGACATAGAGAATGGACTTGAGGACATGGGGTGGGAGGGGGAAGCTGGGGCGAAGTGAGAGTAGCATTGACATATATACACTACTGAATGTAAAATAGTTAGCTATTGGGAAGCAACAGCATAGTACAGGGTGATCAGCTTGGTGCTTTGTGATGACCTAGAGGGGTGGAATAGGGAGGATGGGAGGGAGACTCAAGAGGGAGGGGGTAAGGGGACACATGTATGCATATGGCTGATTCACTCTGGTGTACAACAGAAACTAACACAGTATTGTGAAACAATTATACTCCAATAAAGATCTATTAAAAAAAACCTGCACAGTTCTTGTCTAAGGCTATCTATAGTTGGAAGGTCAACAGTACTTAGAAATAGCACAATATTATTATCTTGAAAAAGATGGAGGTAATCTCCACTTCACCCTGTTGCTCCACAGTCTTCCATGGCTCCACAAGAAGGAATACAGATGAATGGAGAAGCAGGGGAAATGGGCAGCCTCAATAGCTGCTTGTCAAGTGATTGAACACAAAGCCTGTAACTTAACGATAAAGGGAGCCAGGGTGAAACCACTATACCAGCAGCAGGCTTAGAAGGATCCAGAATGAACCAGAGTGAATCCAGGACACCAATCCACCAGCACATGTGGCCAGGCAGGCAAGGAGACCTTCTCTGCTCTTCTCTCTCTTTCCTATTTCCAACATTGAGAGAAAAAGTGCCCAGAAAATGGTATTTCTGCAACAATCCATTAATCATCCATTAACCCCAAGTTCAAATTGTTTTCCCAACTGATGGGAATCCTATAAGGGATGCTGCTTCTGGAACTGTCTACAGTTTTGGTCTCTATTCCAAAAAAATATTGATAAATCAGAGGTCTATAGTGCTGTCTTTATTTAGAGGTTACTGTTTGATATGTATCTGCTAATTTCATGATCATATGACACTTATTCAGCACTTAATGTCTCACATAACTGAGTTCTTCTGAACTCAGACATCACTGGATATTTAACATTGGACATGGAGAATTTATCTTGAAACAGCCATTAACTGATATTTTTTTCACACGATCTTTCTTTCTCTCTCTTATTTTTTCTCTCTGTTTCCTTTTTAATGATAATTTTTCTAAGAAGAAAACACATTCTTTCCAAGCTATATCTCCTCATTGCAGAGGACACATCTGCTATCTGTATTCTGTCCTTCTACTCCCCTCTCCTTAATCTGCCATTCCCCAAATTCAGTTGCCATCTCCTTATATTGATTTTGCATTACAAAACCCAGAGAACCATCTGGCAAGAGCAGAATCCTCTCTGGAAGGAGGGCAACAAACTAAGAGTGCAAAGGCCATAACCCGCTTTAGCATAAAGAAAAAGGAGAAAGGCTTGCAGCTGTAATACATTAATAATTTCTGTTCAATCTCTCTTTCCTTCTAGTGAGGATTTGTGGTTCCTGAAAAGAGATGAACAATATTTAAATGTGCTGCCCAGATAGACTCTCTATTTCTAGTCCATTATTCATTTCCATCTTTTTCTATGGGACATGTGCATATTTCCTCTCATGTCTTTCTTCAGTCCTCTCTGGCTCAGGTCCTCACTGTTGATTTTCACAAGTTTGAGAGAAGGGAATTAGTGTCTCATATATTCACCTTGAATAATCCTATCCTAACATTTCTGGAGTATTTGCTATGTGTGGACTGTTCAAAATTTGTGTGTGAACTTCTAAATATAACATGCATACAGACAAATGGATAAAACATGTATAGCTGATGAATTTTCATAAAATGAAGACACCCATGTTACCCACCATCTTGATGATGCTCCTTTCCTACCACTAACACATCCCCAAATATAACTTTTATCCTGACTTCAAATACCATTTATTAATGCTGCTTTTTAAGAACCTTATATAAATGGAATGTATGTATTCTTTTGTCTTTGGTTTCTTTAACTCAACTTTGTGATTGTGAGAAACATTCATGTTGTTGCATGTTTATACATTCTCATTACTATATAGCTTATTTATTCATCATACTTTTGCAATTATGATTACTTATGTATGAACATTCTTGTACATGCTTTTTGGTGAAATATTTCTGTCATGTCTATACTTGGGAGAGAAATTGTTGAGTCATAGGGTATGCTACCAAACAGTTTTCCAAAGTGGTTGTACTGATTTTCACTCCCCATTGCAATAGATGGAGTTCAGTTGCTCCATATTCATTCAAGACTTGATTTTATCTGTCTTTTTTTTTTTTTTTTTTTTTTTTTTTTTGCGGTACACGGGCCTCTCACTCTTGTGGCCTCTCCTGTTGTGGAGCACAGGCTCCGGACACGCAGGTTCAGTGGCCATGGTTCACGGCCCTAGCCGCTCCATGGCATGTGGGATCTTCCAGGACCAGGGCACAAACCCGTGTCCCCTGCATCGGCAGGCAGACTCTCAACCACTGCACCACCACGGAAGCCCTATCTGTCTTTTGTACTTTAGTCATCTGCTGGGTGTTTGTATATCTCATTGCAATTTTAATTTGCATATCTTTTATGATTACTGTTTTTGAGACTTCAAAATTTGTGTGAATGTGTGTGAAATTTTAATACGTTGTTGAGTATCCTTTCACATTTTTTGGCTGTATAAATATCTTCTTTTGTGTAGTTCAAGTCTTTTGCCCATAGTCTGTGGGATGTCTGCATTTTTCATAATGATTTAAAGGATTGGGAGTGGGGAGGAGGATGAATATATATGAGTACTTCATTGAACATGTATTGTACATATCGTCTTATACTTGGTGGATTTTTTAACTACCTTTTAGAAAAAGAACAATTTCTTAATTTAAGTGTTTTTAAATTTAACACTCTATTTTGTTCCTTACATTTAGTGCTTTTATGTCCTTGCCTACCTCAAGGTCAAGAAGAAATTGTCATGTTTCTTCCAAAATTTTTCTTGTTTTCTCTTTAATTTTTAGCTTCATAATCCATATGGAATTGATTTTTTATACAGTAGGAAGTGTGGGTTGAGTCATTTGTTTTCATGTGTGGATCTGATTGATCCAGTACTATTTATTGAAAAGATTATTCTTTCTCAACCACACTACATTGTCACATTTGTAAAAAAAAAAAAAAAAAAAAAAACCCACAAGTAACAGCTTTATGTATTAAGTCTCTTTTTGTGGATTTTCTTTTGTTCCATCAGCCCATCTGTCTATCCTTACCACATTTTCTTAACTACCGCTGCCTTAGAATATATCTAGGTATCTGATATGTGTGTTTGTTCTTCAAACTCGTCTTCAATTTCGTTCTTCTTTAAGCTAGTCTTTGCTCTCTTTGGCGCCTTGAATTTCCAAGTAAATTGTAAAATCAGTGTATTTATATGCCCATCCTCCACAACTAACATACAGATATATATATTAAAAAATTCTGCCAGGGTTTTTATTAGAATTGCAATGAATCCATTGATTAATCTGAGAAAATTGACCTTTTGTTTTAAATATTTATTCTTCCAATCCATGATTATGATATATATATTTCTATTTATTAAGTTTTCTTTCTTTAATATTATTAGAGTTCAAGTGAAGTGTGCTAAAATTTCTCACTACTATTGGATTTTTAAAGTTCTCATTAGATATTAGAAATTACTAAGAAATCCTGTATCTATGTGTGAAAACTTTTCTTATTTAGTCTTTCTGGTGGATTGATATGAAATATCCCTTCTTACCTCTAATAATGCTTTTGCTTTAAAATCTAAATTTGACAGATACTTAGTGGCACCAGATTACATTTAGTCGTTACTTGTTGCATCATTTTCTATTCTTTTACTTGTAAACTTTCTGAGTTATATCTTTGTAAGGAGGATATAATTTTGTTTTTTGTTGTTTTTATAAATTTTATTTATTTATTTATTTATTTATTTATGGCTGTGTTGGGTCTTCGTTGCTGTGTGCGGGCTTTCTCTAGTTGTGGCAAGCAGGGGTTACTCTTCATTGCGGTGCGTGGGCTTCTCTTGTTGCAGAGCACGGGCTCTAGGCACACAGGCTTCAGTAGTTGTGGCACATGGGCTCAGTAGTTGTGGCTCACGGGCTCTAGAGCGCAGGCTCAGTAGTGGTGCATGGGCTTAGTTGCTCCGTGGCATGTGGGATCTTCCTGGACCAGGGCTCGAACCCGTATCCCCTGCACTGGCAGGAGGATTCTTAACCACTGCGCCACCAGGAAAGCCCATAATTTTGTTTTTGTCTATGTTTTTAATCCTGCTTGACTGTCTAAATCTATTCCTTGCAATTTTAGCTCATTTATAAGTATAATAGTTGTTGACATAGTTGAGCTTATATCTACCTATTGCCTATTTGGTTTTTATCTGTTTTTCATATGTTCTATATCCATTTTTATTTCTTTTCTTGCCTTTAAAAATTAGCCAGATATTTTTTTTTCTTCAAAAATTTTTGTCTCTGTTTGGTTACCCTAGATATTATAATATTTTCTTTAATTTATTAAAATCTAATATAAATATACTTATAGCTCTTAATAGCCAGTGCTAAAACCTTCAAATACTTTAACTCCATTTATCTTTTCCCTCTTCTTGTAGTATTATGTCATTACTGTGGGAAAATTGTCTGAGTGTTTTTCTTTTTCTGCCTGAACATATTTATTTTCTATTAATTTTTTTTAAAATAAATTTATTTATTTATTTATTTATTTTTGGCTGTGTTGGGTCTTAGTTTCTGTGCAAGGGCTTTCTCTACTTGCGTTGAGCGGGGGGCCACTCTTCATCGCGGTGCATGGGCCTCTCACTGTTGCGGCCTTCTCTTGTTGAGGAGCACAGGCTCCAGACGCGCAGGCTCAGTAGCTGTAGTGCACGGGCTTAGTTGCTCCGTGGCATGTGGGATTTTCCCAGACCAGGGTTCGAACCCGTGTCTGCTGCATTGGCAGGCAGATTCTCAACCACTGCACCACCAGGGAAGCCCATATTTTCTCTTAATTTTTGAGGGATATTTTCATTAGGTATAGAATTGTACACTGGCAGTTATTTTCTTTCAACACTTTAAATGTATTTTTCTATTGTTTTCTTACGTCCATCATTTCTATCAGGAAGTTTATTGTCAGTTTTATCATTACTCTTTTTAAGGAAATGTGTTTTTACTTGTTATTTTAAATATTCTTGTCATTGATTTTTAACAGTTTTACTATAGTGTCTCTAAGTGTGTTTTTATGTGTATTTATTCTATTTAGAATTCACAGGCATCTTATGGCTTAATGTTTTTATTTAATTTTGCATAAAACTCAGTCATTAGCTTTTCAAATATTGCTTCTGCCCCATTTTGTCTTCTTCTTACTAGTATCCTAACTATACATTAGACCTTTTCACTAATTCTCATATATCTCAAGAACTATCTTCTGTATTTTCAGTCTGTTTTCCCCTCTGTGCCTCGGTCTTAATATTTCCGGCTGACATACCTTTAAGTTCAATAGTCATTTCTTCCATGTCCAATATGTTGTTAAAACCATCTATTGTTTCATATTAAGATATTTTAGTTTTCAGTTCTAGAATTTCTATGCTGAAATGCTTCATCTTGTTCTGTATCCTCTTGGTCATGTTTATTGTAGTTTTTCTAAATTCTATGTCTTATCTCAATTCCATATCACCTGTGGGTCTCTTTTTATCATCTTTTTTTCTTTTGGCTCTGATATAGAAGCTTGATTATTTTTTAACTGAATGACAGGCATTTTGTGTACAAGTGATATCTATCTATGTATTGACATCTGTCTCTCTACCTACCTACCACACAGACCATTCACTCTATTCTTAGTGGATAGCTAGAGTAAGGACAGGTCACCACAACCCAATCAAAGTCTGAGCTGGCAAGAAATTGGGTTAAAATCTTTGTAAGATTTAGTCTACCTCTACTTTATTCCCTTTCCTAAGGTATAGCTCTCAAATGTTTCTGAGAGCCTAAGGGTCTTACCAGTGCCCTTTATTTTTTCTATGAATAATACTTTTTGGTTTTTTTAGTATCATGAGACAGTCAGCTGATTTATTCCTGGTTTCTTAAAATCTCAGTTTTTCAGCTGATTTATTCCTGATTTCTTATAATCTTTTTTTATGCAGTTTAAAAACATCAAGGACAAAATTGGTTCAGAGTGTTAGTTTCACTCTTCTGTTTTTTCCTTCTCTTTGAAATCTGGGCCCCTCAAGTTCTGTAGTGTCCTTAAACCAGGGGTATTAACCATTATTTTGACATGGACATATTTGTTAATCTGAAAAGTCTATGGTAGCTTCTCAGAATAATATTTTTAAATATATAAAATAAAATAATATTGTTACAAAGGGAAATAATCTTATTGAAATACTATATCAAATATACATGTGTATTTGAATTTAGAGTTAAAATATACGTACTTCTTTATTTCACATTGAATAATACTATTTAACAGGTTTAACAACTACCATAATTTCAGTGTAAGAAGTATTAGGGTTCTCCAGAGAAAAAGAACCAATAAGATGTGTGTGTGTGTGTGTGTGTGTGTGTGTGTGTGTGTGTATGATTTATTTTAAGAAATTGACTCATATGATTATAGAGGCTGGAACGTCCAAAATTTCTAAGGTAGGCTAGCAGCCTGGAGATGTAGGTAAGAGCCAATGTTTCAGTTTAAGTCCAAAGGCCATCTGCTGGCAGAATTCCTTCTTGTTCAGTGAAGATCAGTCTTTGTTCTATGAAGGCCTTCAACTAATTGGATGAGGGCCACTCACATTATTGGAGAGTAACCTACTTTCCTCAAAGTTCACTGATTTAAATGTTAATCTCATCCAAAAAACAGCCCCACAGAAACATCCCAAATAACACCCAGAGTAATCCAAATATCTAGGCATCATGGTCCAGCCAAGTTGACATATAAAGCTAACCATCACACTGTATAAGCATAAATCATATCTTAAAATATGCACAAGTGTAATAAGTAAAAATATCTATAATTTTATTGTTCATAATATCACAGATACTATTAATACTAATGTGATTTTGGGTTATTTTCATAATTGAAGAAAATGTTAAATTTTAGTTTGAGGTCAGTGAAGAAAATGGCATAATAATTATTCCCATTCAAGTTCACAAGCTCCATCAATTTTGTCCATAGATCCCACGTTGAGAAATTTTGTCTATTTTTTTAATTCCACTTTTTTTGTTCTAGTTTTTCTTGTTAAAACCATCGGTATGTTACAAGATATTTCATCATAGGCAAAATGGGAATCTTATTAAAGATCTTTATATTAGTTAACTAATTTAACCCTCACAATAAAATCCCATAGAGTAAATTCTGTTTTTCCTAGTTTACATATTAGGAAACTGAGGTATACAGAGAAAAACTGATCAGACTCACATAGCTAGGAATTGTCAGAGGTAAGATTCAGACTGAGGTTGGTGAGTCCTAGAGCTTGTATGCTTACTCTAGATATATCTTATAACATTAGCATGTCTATAGGGAATCTAGTTTGAATTAGGCAGAGGTTTTAAACACAAATGAGCAGTATTTGTGTGGTTCCCCTCTATTCATCTCAAAAGGGCTGTGACTAAAAATAAATGAATAAGTAAAACAAAACAAAATTTATAAGCTGAGTGCCTGCTGATGTCAAGAATAACTTTATTTCCAGTTTCCACTTCCTGAAAAGGGGGTCTCAGACTTCTTTTATTAATTAAATAATAATAGAACCTCTTAACAATTTTTTTTCATTGCTGATAACTTCCATTCTGTAAAGGACATCCTCCCATAATTGGCAACCCTGACTTTACTGTTGTTCCTTAGATATTTCTGACTTTACTATTAGTCCAAGATCTGGATTGATTACCTACTGACCCTCTGTTGTGTTTTTTCAACAGTCTTGTGGTCATAGTGAAACTTGTACTTGACTTGGGCTAGAATAATAATTTGAACTAAGGATATAACATAGAACTGTACCTCATATCCAAAATCCAACATGCCAATCCCTCATTCCCAATGTAGGCCTATTAAATACTAGATCCATTTGATCCAGTATTAGAGTGATTTGCTATACAATAAAAAGCACACAATTTTGAAATAGATCAATTTTTTTCTTTGAATTTCTTTAAACAATATGAAATTAACCTTAGAACTCAGCAATCCTTCTGGTTTTCTATTCCCTTATACTTTCTAGTTTCTCCAGCAGATATCTTCTCAATATACCCCTTTCCTTACTAACCCTTTTCCCTACAATTTTTTTAATATATATATGAAGGTAGTGTAAGGGGAATTAAACTGAACAAGCAAAAGCAGCTCCCTATTTAAGAGCAGGAGCTGTAGAGAGGCTGAGAATTTTCATATGTTAATTATTTTTAATCCAATTACATTTACTATTTTTTAATGTATTAATATAGCAAACCATAGAAGTTGTAATGAAGCTCCTCTAAAATAAGTCTCCTCTTTAAGGAATGTTAATACAAAAAGTTTCTCTAAAATTTCAATTATATACATCCTTTAATAAAATATTTTATTTCTAGAAAAGTTTTTTACAGAGTCCTACCCATGTGAAAAATAATTTATGTGAAAGTTTATTCATTGTTGTATTATGTGAAATAGGAAATTATTGGAAACAAATCAATGGCCAGCAATAAATGGATGGTTAAATAAGTTATGTAATACACAATCAGTGGAGATGAATTATAAGGGTTTTTTTATGTATAATTTGGATGATCTCTCAAATATGTTAAATTAAAAAAGAGAATCAAAATAAGTGTGTGCATAGGATACTACCATTTGTGTAAAAAATTAGAGAAATATATGTGTATGTGTGTATGTATGTGTATTTTTTTTGCTGCATCAGTGCTCCCTCAATATGCGTGATTCCTCTTAATAGCATTAATATTCTTACTTGTGTCTGTTCATTATTTGTAGCCGCTATTGAACTATTCCTAATCCATAGCAGATTCCTAGTACATAGTTGGTACATACCAAATATTTTGTGAGTAAATGTTCATGACATACAAAATACTATGTGCATTATTAAGCACTAAATTTGGAAATTCTCATCCTACTACCTGGACTAAAATAAAATATCTACATATTTTTGTTTAGAGAACAAAAAAAGCAATTTAAACAAATTAATAACAGGCAAAAATTCTCAGTTGGAGAGTTGTGAAACATATTTATGTATGTAGGTATGTATGTACATATACTGTCCATGTTCCAAATGTATTTGAGATGGCTTACAGGACACATAAAAAACAAGATGATAACACACTATTTTAAAACATGATAAAAAAAAGGAGACATATAAAAGAATAAGGGTATATAATAGTGCCAGAAGGTCCCAGTAGCTGTGAGATATGTCATGGAGGAAACAGGAGTTGATTTGAGCCTTTAAGAAGAGATTTCAGTGTTCAGAGTGAAAAGCAGAAGGAAAAGTAGACACAAAAAGCTGAGGTATTATTTTAAAATAGGAGAATAGAGTTAAAGTATTTGACATATAGGCAGGGAAGTTCAAGGTTTTTTGGAGGTCTCTTTAGGGAAAATAAAATAAAATTATGAAAACAAAGTTAGGACAGGCTCCTCTAGGGGCTTGCACAAGTAAGAGGCCCTGAAGTAAACTTTCTTAGTTTCTAGGTACACCTGCCTGTGCAAGTGGTAAAATGGCCCATACAAATGGGAATCAGGCCATCTTGATGGAAATGAGGAAAGGTGAGACTGGAGAGAAGAGGTAAAATGCAAAAGACTAAAATCACAGAATGTTAAATTTAAGCTTGATTATATAATCAGTGATAAGTTACTGAATGTTTACAGCAATGTCATGAGATGTGAAAAGTGGTACCTTTAAAAGATTCATTTAGTGAGACAATGAATTTAGAAGGGAATGGAGGCAAGAAGACCCATTGCAAAGATATATGTGTAATTCATGAGGTGATAAACATCTTAACAGACTTCATACATTGTGCCATATTAAGAATTATGTTCTTTATGAAGATTGCACTTTTTAACAGGTGCTAAAAATGACAAAATAGAGCATTGTTCTGAAGAAAGAAGTTACATGCAGGGAGGAATATATTTCTATTAAAATCATTCTATTTAATGAGACTTTGAGAACAATAATTAATGAATTAAAACTTTTACAGTTCATAGTCTAATAATTATTGAATAAGTTAGACATAGCATTTTCCAACTGAGATTTTTTAAACGAATGTTAAAATTATTAGGAATTTTTCTTTTGTTTTGATTTTGATTGACATGCATGTGCTGAAAAATGTGGGACCCACATCTCTTATCACATTTCCCTCTGTGCTCAGAACTGTTATAGATTTCACTGAGAACTTCATGCAGAGATAGAGTCCTTGAGTCTTAGAAATCTTTAAAGGGAAATTTAGGCATGCTTTCCTGGCTCTTCAATTGGCAAAAGGTGAAATTCAATTTTTTTGGTATTCCAGGAAAACAGTATGTTTTCTAACAGAATATCAAGATATTTTTTCTTGAATTAAATATGATCAAAATTAAAAAAAAATAAATGATCTGGGAAAAGGAGCTTTCTGATGACACTTAAAAAGTCCTATAGAGCTGTTTTTCTAAAGAAAAAATCAGCATACTCTATTAGACATGATCTATTATGTCCAGACTTTTGGACAGAACTTGGTAAAAGATAAATGTTAAAATAAAAGGTAAAACTAGAGAGACATCTTTTAAAATACACATAACAAGGACCATCAATAGATGTTAAAACTATGGGAGAAAAATTTGGGGGGAACTGAGTATCCATTGATGAAAATACATCACCTTTCGCATTATTTACTAGCTGCAGTGGGACAATACGGTATCATGGGTAATCTAGACTAAAATCTTGTTAGAAAGAAAAAAAAGTTAAAAAATTGAGGGGAAGTGGGAGGCAACTGGAGGAATTTGAATATGAGTTAGTTACCAGGAATTAAGTGTAATAATGTCTATATATCAAATTACAGTATAGACCACTTGTTTGTCACTATGGTTTGTGTTAATGTGTTGTGTTTTGTGTGTGTGTGTGTGTGTGTAGAAGCAGCAGTACTAGTAGCACCAGGGAGGGGTAGAAAGAATGAGAGAATCTTTCTAAAGGACTACATTAGAATTATGTGCCCTGCAGGAAAGGTTAACAGGCAAAAGAGAGATAGATGTTAAGCATGTAAAACAAATATTTACTATACCATCCCCCATTTTACATCCTCTGTATTCCTTTTTTTTTTTTTAATTGGTGGATTTCTATTTATTTATTTGTTTGTTTTTAATTTTTTTTTTTTGGCCACACCACGCGGCAAGCGGAGTCTTAGTTCCTCATCCAGGGATGGAACGCATGCCCCCTGCAGTGGAAGCATGGAATCCTAATCACTGAACCACCAGGGAATTCCCCAGCCTTTGTTTTCTAGAGCTTGTTCTTCCCCCTTTTGAGATAACATTTTTCCTACACCCTGTTTCTCTGGGGTCCCCCAACTTCTCTTGGGATCTGCAAGAAGAAAATTCAAAAACTTCTGTTCCTCTTTTATGCAGAAAAGTAAAGAGCTTTCAGATCATGCCAACTTTGTCTTTCACAACCAAAAAGGATTGTTGAGGTATTTCCTAAGAAAATAAATAGAAAAAATTACAGTAAAAAAACCCTTCTATCTTGAGTTTTCACCTTTAGTAGCATAAAAAGCAAGCAGAAGGTTTGAAATTTGAGCCTTTCTTTAAAATGACATCCTTTACCAAATGCTGTCTTAGGGGAGGGGATAGGGAGCATAAAATCCTTCCTTTCTTTGTCTAATAAAAATCCTAGGTATTGAGGCTTCTCCCTCCTTCCCCCATACCCTTAGAAATTGTATACTGCTTATTATCTGTGATTCATAAATACTACATGAATTTCCAGTTTCTGGAGTCTATTGCACACTACTTGGTGAATGGACTGCTTTCTTATCTGTCTCTTGGATTAACCCTTCTATTCTTCTGTTTATTGGTATTTCACTTGTCAAGCCCTACAAGTTCTTTTTCAATAAATACTAAGATTATAGAGGCCTGAAGCATGGCAAAGTTGTGGGTGTTATTGCTGGGTGACAAAGATAAAGGCAATAAAGATCTAGGTTGGTTCTGGGTCACCAGGACATAGAACTATTGTTGATACTCTACAGGTCTCCACTGAGATGAAAATTCTGGACTTTTAGAACCATGTGACTACATGGCCATGGCATACCTAAGAACATTCTCCTTTTCACATTTTTGGAAGTATAATTTCTTTAAATGGTTCTACTGCAGGCTATTTTTTCATATATGAGAAAAGAATTGGTCCTTTATTAATCTGTCAATAAAAAGCTTATTACACCATGACAATCTGTCTTCCATTCTACCTCACAACATTCCTGCCAGGTAAGCATCGTTAGCATCATCTATTGCATGGGTGAGGAAGCTAAGGATCAGGGAGATATGGGCTCACAAATCACACTGGTGAAAGAGCTAGGCACAAGGTCTGGATTTCTTGCCCCTGTCCTTTGTTATTGCATAATGTTATAGCATGATGTTAAATTTTATTTGAAATGTTATCTTTATGCTTGCACATATCTCATTCTGTTACATTCTTCAGCCCCAATCTCAAGTGGAGTCATTTGACCCCATTTACTTTACTGGGTAGAAGCATGCAAGCAAGACCTTCTCTGTTTCCTGACCACTCTAACTTATTACTCCTGAGAGCTCCTGAGCGTTTATGAGAATATGTTCTCTGACCGTCTAGGGAAAAGACTCAGGGTCAATATTTTCATTAAAATTTCTCTCAGTTCTTTCTTTTACATGTAAGGTCTTTTCTAATGAAATGTAGATATAAGATAAATTTTCAAGGTAGCAAAACAACCTTGAGCTGTAGAGAAAAATATACCATGATTATTGTAAATCATTTAATCTTCTACTACTTTATCCTACTTTAACCCATCGAAGGGTCCTAACATCCATGCCATGGCACCATTTGTGTCCATCTCATTCTGGACATCAGTGTTATTGAACTCATCACAGGAGGTGAAAACTAGAATTTCTGTAATTAGATTCAAAGAGTAAGGATATCTCCTCTTAGTGCTTCATTTGAACTTCCCACTGTCTCTGGGCTTTAATGAATCAAAATCAACAAGTATTTTTGAGTTCCAGTGAAGTTTACAGTACTGTGTACGTGTATACAAAAGAAGCATAAGACTGTAGCTGCCCTTAAGAAATTTACAACCTCTGTTGGAAAATAAAATTAATTTAACTTTAAAAAGAAAAAAAATATCAGATAGGAAAATATGCAATAACTCAGTTGTAAGAGGAGAAAAGATGGTAGGGCTTCCCTGGTGGCGCAGTGGTTGAGAGTCCCCCTGCCGATGCAGGGAACACGGGTTCATGCCCCGGTCCGGGAAGATCCCGCATGCTGCGGAGCAGCTAGGCCAGTGAGCCATGGCCGCTGAGCCTGCGCATCCGGAGCCTGTGCTCCGTGACCGGAGAGGCCGTGGCAGTGAGAGGCCCGCGTACTGGAAAAAAAAAAAAAAAATAGATGGTAGACTGTGCCTAGAAATAGAAAGAAATATGACAGTGACCAGAGTTTGGAGACTGAAAGTGATGATCAAAAAGGGAGAATAACTTATGTGTAAAGCTTCTTACTAGGTAAATTAGAATTTTAGTGGTACCTGGGAAAGGAATTTGCATACAAAGAGATGGAGTCAACTTCTCTGTTTGAGAGTATATAGGTTGAGAAAACTATTACTGCACATTTCTAATGATCAAAATGTCTGGATTTTCTTTGTGCCCTTCATAGAAAAACACTTTTCAGATAATTTTCATCAGTTCAGAGGTACCAGCCAGTCTATTCTTGATGATATTTATTCCTTTGAGAAGGAGCAAAGTAAGCAAAAACTTACAGATCTTCCTCTCCAACTCTTTCTTAATGACCTTCTAATTTGATGGCAGTGTTGACTGAAATTGTCAATGTCTTTGAAACAAGCAACTTTAACCATTTGTCTGATTACTGTTAGAGAGAATATTGATGGACATAATAATTCCTATCCATCTCAGAAAATAAGGGGGAAAGCTACATTCAAAATGTCTTTAGAGAAACTAAACATATAATTCTAGAAACTGGTATTTGAGCATTCAAAAGACAGACTATACTTCTATATATGTCCTTCAAAATTTTTATAAGTCCTCAGAAATATGTTGGTAGCATACTTCAAAAAATTTAGACCATTTTAGTCAATGGACCAAACTTTCACTGATGAACTGAAGAGGTTTTATGATTATAGTAATAATACAACACTTTGTACTTCTGATAATCCTTTTATCTGAGGAACTTAAGGCACATTAAAGGAAAAATAGAATAGGGGAAATGGAAGTAATAATAGCACAGTTAAAGCAAGTGTAGACATATTCTGTATAGATCAAGGTCAAGAATTTCCAAAGTAGTGACAATAATGTAACTGCATAGTTCCTGATCTCATACACAAATGTAATGGCTTCTGCAGATTACAACAGAAAATCAAGTGTAGAAATTGAAACTACAAATATATTATCCCAAAGAATTTCTGACTTGCTAAAGCCCTTTAGGGTAGAGTGTTATATCTTTGAACTTTAGTACAATATCCTGTCTATTCACTAGTGAAGTTTTGGATATTACTGTCCAAACAGTAACAAGAAAAAAATCTGCACCAAGTTAACATGATTTTACACCAAATCCTCCATGGGAACAATTACACAAAAATGCTGACAGAATTAAGCCACAAAGAATAGAGATGATTTCCCAAAGTGTTTTATGAGCTTCTGTAAAATTTTAATGGTCATTATGACTAGAATTTTACATGGTCAAACAGGAAAGACTGTCCACAGTTACCCCTTTTGGAAATCCAAAATACATTTACTCAAAATTTATATCCCCCCATTCTCAAACACTTAGTGACATCTTTTGGAACACCCATGTTTCTTAAGAACATAGTTCAGGAAAAGTGGTGTGGTGGAAATAAAATTCCTCCAGACATAGAAGATCTGGTTTTGATGTCAACAATTAGAGTTATGACTATAGATAAAATATTTAGGTTATTTAAACCTCAGCTTATTTGCCAATAAAGATTTTGTAGTAGATAGCATAATCCTTAGTTCTTTTTGACAATAAAATTTAGTGACACTGTTTGAAGAATTCATTTAGAGCTTAACATCTTAATGCAACAAGGTCCCAAGTGCCTTCTTTGCTGCTGCAGCTCCCTCTTCTGCTCAGTCATCCAGGGTTAGAAAATGTACTCAGAGTTGCAAGATCAAGAAGAAAATTTACTCAAATGATCTTTTGGAGCCACCTAAACAGAAATCTGTAGTAGAAATGTCCAAAATCTTTATTGGGACATTTTACTGATCCATTAAGAAAATATCCCTATATGTATGCTCTATCCAGATAACTTGTACACTACTAGAGTGGTTCTAAACGTGAGTGTACCTCATATCACCTGAGAACATTTAAAATGAAAATATAGGTTACAGCAGGATCTATAGAATCAGATTCTCTGATAGTGAGACCTGAGGATCTATTTTGTAAAGTTCCTCAGATAGGCTTACCTAGGCTTACTGACACCAGCATTCAGACTGGTGATATGGGAACAAGAATGGCACACCTTGCAAGAATGGAGCTGTGATCTTTTTAGAAATAGTTATATTTCTACTTGGTTTATGGAGAAGTGTGAAAATTCTAAGCGTTGTTTAGAGCAAGTATTGCCAATCCACAGCCAGCTAGCTACGCCATAGGCTAGTTGTTGGCATGGCTGAGCAGTTATAGTTCCTTTTGAATTAAGCACTGTGGACTATTTGTATTACCATCTTCTGTAGCTATAGTATACTCAACTGTTAGTATTGTAAAAAATGCCAAGCCCAATTTTGCGGAAGGAATACTAACATCCTTATACATAAGAATTCGGAGTGAAAAAGAATGATATATACATAAAAAAAGGCAATAAAGGAAAATATTTAAGTCTCTCTGACATTATTGGTTCATATGTCCTTGGATAACTTATATGAATCCCTCTGGTCCTCAGTGTCTTTATTAGTAGAGTGAGAATGGATGGAACAGCCAGGATAAGAGAGTAAGAAGGAGGAGGTGATTGCAGTTGCTGCTTCTAAAGGAAGGGGCAATAAATATTTATTGAGTGTGTATTATAAGATGCCAGACTCATTTCTTGGTACTTCTGCATATAACATTGCATAATCCTACAAAACCACTGATTAATGTTCATTAATACAGATGACTAGGGAGATAATCAAGAAGTCCAGAGATGGCAGATTGAACACACATATTTACATCAACTCCCCTGAAACCCTACTAATATGATAGTACAGGGATTAAAAAAAAAGAGAGAGAGAGAGAGAAGTAAAATAGACAACCCTTAAGTTTAGAAGCTGGAAAGCAAATGAATGAATGGTAACTGACTTGGCAGATTGCAGAAAATTTTATCATAAATCAGGAGTGACAAATTCTAACAAACAAATGTAATTATGTCACAGAACCTATAAAGGCCACACCCGTTGGCTACTACAATTACTTCTGGAAGAGTGCTAAAAATGGATGATTGATTGAAAACTCATATATGAAATTTTTAGTCACATTTATTCATTCTACCATTGTTTGTACCTAGGCAATTGTCCCTCTCCACCCTGGTGGAAGACTAGAAATTTCTTCTCTGGAAAAGGTATAGTGGATTGGCAAAGAAGTGTAGTTGAGGGTAAGGATATTACACTGAAAAAAAAGATGTTAAATGGAAGATTACATATGGAGAGTTGAAGTCCTTTTAGATTTTTATACCACTTGTCTCCCAGGATACTGGCAGCCAGACTCTTACCCTCCAGAGAGAAGATTGGAAAAACCTTCTCCATGGAATTTAACTAGCCCAAGAGAAGAAAATCTAAAGATGATGACGCTGGGATTCTCTATATTTAATTGCCCAGCCAGACAACCCTACAATGAACCCAACAATAAAGAATCCATACCATGAGCAGAGAGCTTCCAATCAGCTCCACTTTTCATTATGATCAGGCAGCTAGGAATCACCAGGCAATGAAGGAAATCCACTTCTATTAGTGTCTAAGACAAAATCTTTCACAGAGAAGGAAAATCCTTTGCAGGAAATTGAGACTGCAAGATAAGAAAGATTAGAAAAAACATAAATAAAGAGATATGAGAAGATATTATTTTTATGAAATAAGGACATGGGACTATTAAAAGTTTAATAATTAGAAAATTAAAAGTACTACTGGAATTTTTAAAATATGATAGTGGAAAAAATTTTTAAATTGTTTGGAAAATAAAGCTGAGAAAATCTCTCCTCAAAAAAACAGAAGGAAAATGAGATGGATTAAGGAAGGGAAGATTAAAAAAAATTATAGGGCCAGTTTAGAAAGAGAAAGTAAAAAAAATAGAGGAGATAATCATCAAAGAAATAATTTTAAATTATTTCCCAGAATTGAAAGATATGTGTTCAGGTTGAAATATTCCTGAGTACCAACCACAATGAGTAAAATAAGATATGCACTACAACAATTGTCATGAAACCTTAGAACACTGGAGAAAAAAAAAGAGTATTCAACCATTTTCCAAAAACAAGATTTCATAATAATGATTAAAAAATAAGAATGAATTGAGAATCTGAACAACATCAATGGAATTTTAAAGAGAATAGAGTTGTTTTCAAAAATTTAAGGGAAATAAGTTTCAAACAAGGATTCTATACTAAATATATATGAAGAGAATAAATTTGTTAAGACATGAAATGATTAAAAATATTTACCTCTCAAGCATATTTTCTTAGAAATTTACTAAACTATAAACTTCAGGAAAATGAATGGATAAAGAAGAAAGAGGAAAACAAGGAGTCCAGTGAAGATTGGATTCAACTGAAAAGATAAGTAAAGAGAATCCCCCAAGAAGAGAGACCTTACACTGACAGCTATTCTGTACATTTAGATTAGAGTGAGTCAGAAGGCTACATGTGTGGTTACCGCAAAAAGATGTAATAGATAGAATACCAAATATGTTTTGTTCATAGAGATTAAGTGATTGGCAGAGAGTTTAGATTTAGACTAGTGATAATTACAAGACAAAGTTAAGCAAGCTATAAAAAAGACAATTATTAACTCCAGGAAAAACAGTAGGTTGTGCAGGAAACAAGATGATATCATGTATCTTACAATTCAGTGGTGAATTGCTTTGCATGGTTAAAATAATCATTGAATGTGAATCTATAAAAATTATGATATGTGTTCATTAAGAGGATGAAGGATGGAAAGTGTAAATATGGTGGGATCCAAGGTGAGGGAGGAGATTACTAGAGAGTGAGATTCTCAGCTTCCATAGCTGGAAGTCAATAGCTAATGCCTAAGTCTGAAATTAAGCAATAAAATGGATGTCTCATGGAGCAAGAAGCAAGGATGGTGGTGAGGGGGAGAGGAAATTGATCTTTTTCAAAACAAGACTTGTGGAAACATTTGACTCTTAAAATTATGTGATATGTTAATTTGATGAGAATCATATTAAATAGAAGTCTGTTTCTGAATATTGAATAATTTCCAGCTTGATGTCATTATCATTTGGAGATCTGGTGGAATACTTTGATATTTGTTATTGATACATATCCACAGAAATGTTATAAATCAGTATAGCATTAATATTTACATTAGGATTTCTATGTAGGAAATTCCATGAAAGAGGCTGTGAATTTCTTAATTCTTATATTGCAAAATGATGATTTCACAGATAAAGTAATGTGTCTGTGTTTGGTATTGCCAAACCTGCAACTCTATTCTTTTAGAGGTAGCATTTCAAGAAAAACATAGCTTTCAAGATGAGAGATCAATTTCCAAGGATAGTTGACAAATCATCTGTAGGTCAGTTTTCTTTAAAAGAAGATTCTATGTGTACATCTAAGCATGAAAACTAAGATGTTGAAGACATGGAATAGTTCTTATTAGTAAGGGGGAAAACACATATCCTGTTTTACGTGTTGACAATTCTAAATATCTCATTGAGATTCAGGGAACTGTCCAATAAGACTACAACTTTGCAACTGGTTTAAAAATTTTTTTAGCCAGCCCATTGGTTTTTCACACCTTTTCTTCCCACATGTCAGTTATGCAGCAATGGTTCTTCTAGTACTTTGTAGAAATACAGTACTGAAGCTTTGTTTCAGGATTTCCTGCTATTAAAATTCTTATCATACCACAGTCTAGTTTTTATAATATTCTAGTACTACAGTCTCTCTTCACTTCCATAGAACATTAGAGCCCTTTAAGGGCTATTAGGAGGGCATCACCATTAAGCTTGATCTCCAAGGCTAGACTGTCTCTGGAGTGTTGTTCATTCTATTCTTCTCCCCCCAAACTTCTACATTTTCCATTTTGACTCTCCAACATTTTTATATATTTAAAGGTCAAGCTCAATACTGTTTTCATCCGTAAATGATAATTCACTATTCTGGTTATAAATATCTTACTTCTTATATTACTTTGTAAATTATTTAAAAATTGTTTTGAGACTTTTCATGTCATAGCATTAGATGTTAATTACTTAGTGTAATATTTCGTTTTCATTTCTATTTATGTTTATCTTCTAACCCAAAAGGTAAGCACTTTGAGAGTAAGAGAAATCCCGAACATATTTTTATATGAGCCTGTGGTACCTGCACAGAATCAACAATGAATAAATTTTTATTTATTTAGCTTCATCATTTATTACTCAATGTGCCAGACACAATCTGGGGACATAGCTGTGAATAAAAGAGACATCATAGTTATGCTGATGGACATTGCAATCTACTAAGGAAAAGAGACATGTATAAAATAATAAAATAAGTACAATAACATGTAATCCAAATAAGAGGTACATGATGCTTTAAGGGAATTAGTGTCAGGGGGTCAGAAAAAGCCTTCCTGAGGCTTGTGCCTATCTGTTAACTGGCATAAACTATTCTGGGTGTATTGGGGTGGGAATTTTACAAAGGTCATAGCTTGTGAAAAAATATGAAGCATTCAATAAACAAGACAAGGCCCATGTGTCTAGGGTACAATGGAGAAGAAAGTGAGATAAAAGGATAGAAGGAGATAAGTTAAAGATGAATCTGGAAAGATTGGGGAAGGCATGGTTAAATATAAAGGAAACCCAGTGAAGTGTTTTGAATATTGGGAATATATGATTAGTCTTCCCTTTTGAAAAGGTCTCTTTGGTTGCAGATGGATAATAGATTGGAGTGTCCAGAAATAAACTCAGGGAAAGAAAAATTTAACAGATCATTACAGTCAAGCAGGCCAGAAGTAATGTTATCTTAAACTTGGGACACCAGAGTAGGGAGCGAAAGAGAAAGAAGTGGAGGAAATTAAGAGAACTACATGAGAGAGAATCAACAGGGTGATTCTAGATTTAAGCGTATGATGGAGTGGGAAGTGCCAACAGAGATTCTTAGAATTCTCATTTACACAACTGATAATGTACTGTTAACATTCATTGAGATTGGGAACACTGGAAAATGATCAGGATTTGGAGGAGGCAGAGGATAAGATGGGCTTTGCAACATACAAATTAAATGTCTTAGTCGGGTATATGGTGTGGAAAACAGAGTAAAGATCCATGTGGAAACATAAATCTGCATGTCATCTCCATATTGATGGTAGTTGAAGCTAACTGAGAAAATGCAATTTAGAAGAGGATCTAGCACGAAGCTGGGAGAACCTGTAACAGTTGGGAGTCAGAAAAGGAGGAAGGAGAGGAGGATTACCCCATAGAAGACTCAGAAAGCAGAGAGTAGAGAGTTAGGGAGAAAACATGGTGTCACAGAAGGTGAGGGGGAGAAGCGTATTTTCAAAAGAAATAAGATGTCAGTTGTATCAATGCTGTGGGGAGATCAAGTTTGATGAAGATTTTAAATTAGTCATTACATTTAGTGACACAGAAGAGCCATTGGTAACTTAGCAAAAGCCAAGATGAGGCCAGACAAGAGTGATGAAATAGAGAAAGCAAATACTGACAATTTTTTGGGAAATTAGTCTCATTATATAATAATATATGTAATTATATATATAACATATATATATATATATATATATATATATATAAAATTTGCCTCAAATCATATAAGAATATATCTAGAGAGTAATGTGGAATCAATGAAGGGAATTTATGTAATATAATACATAATAAATAATATAGGGATTATATATAATAAAGCCTTAAATATGTAATATGTGAATTTCATCACAAAACAAAAGACATTTATCTCAACTGAATTTGTAATGGGAATTACTAAAGCATTGTTTGAAAAACATAGATGAGTCCAGAAATTTTTTGCTTTGTTGAATGGACAAGATTTTCAAGGGATGAAGTCTTGGTACATTGTAAATGGAGATTCAGACAAAAGATACATGTACTCTCAAATCCATCATAGCCATAATAATTTTTTTTTTTTGCGGTACACGGGCCTCTCACTGTTGTGGCCTCTCCTGTTGCGGAGCACAGGCTCCAGACGCGCAGGCTCAGTGGCCATGCTCATGGGCCCAGCTGCTCCACAGCATGTGGGATCCTTCCGGACTGGGGCACGAACCCGTGTCCCCCGCATCGGCAGGCGGACTCCCAACCACTGCACCACCAGGGAAGCCCCAGTCATAATAATTTTATATCCATATAAAGATTAACCTAGTGCTCTTAAATGGGTGTTTAGTCAGTTATTCTTCAAAAAAAGAAAAAATATATATATATATAGTTACCAAGTACCTTTTATTTTGGTGCACTAGGGATATTAGGTGAGCAAGTCAGACACAGTTCTTATGCCATTATTATTTAAAAGTAATAATTGGTGTGATGGTTAATTTTATATGTCAACTTGACTGGGCAACAGAGTACCCAGACATTAGGTCAAACATTATTCTAGGTGTGTCTGTGAGGGTTTCTTTGGATGGCATTAACATTTAAATTGATAGACTGAGTAAACCAGATTGTTCTCTCTAATATGGGTGTGCCTCATCCAATTAGTTGAAGGATGAATTGAACAAAAAGGCTGATCCTCCCATGAGTAAGAGAGATCTCCTTTTACCTGACTGCTTTGAATTGGGATATCAGGTTTTTTCTTGCCTTTGGACTTGAACTGGGTCTCAAGTCTGTCAGCCTTCAGACTGGAATTTACACCATGGACTTTCTTAGTTCTCAGGTCTTTAGACGTGCTAGAACCATTGGCCCTGCTAGGTCTCTGGCATGCCAAATGTAGGTCTTGGATTTCACAGCTTCAATAATTGTATGAACCAATTCCTTATAATGAATCTCTTTTTCTCTATATATTCATTATATTAATTTTGTTTCTCTGGATAACACAGGCTAATATAGTGGGTTTGAAATTGTTACAAAATAAAAGTTATGAAGTCCTCAGTAATGTACAACACATAATGGGAAACCATACGTAGTCTGCAGGTTAAGAAAAGTTTCCAATTGAAGCAACATTTAAGCTGAGAGCTTAATGATGGCTTAGAGAGGCAAAGAGGAAATGAAGGAAAAACACGTGTCAAGACCCTGGGAGATGGGAGTAGAGAGAGGTTCAAACATTTTAAATGCAAGATCCACTGATTTATCTGCTTATCTTATCATGGCTCTCAACATAAATATGCACAATTAGTTATTAGAAGTAATTAGGACTGTAATAACTTTATGTGTATGTATTTAATTTGTTTGGCCTATATTTAGCACTCAGAAGACACCTACTATTATGAGATTTGCTATCTTTTTAGGTTTTCTTTCTGACATAGAAATGAAACTTAAGTATGGAAAGAGGGCCTTAAATCCTTGTAAAAATGTGAGTACATAGTGCATTAACCTCCTCAGACTGCCACAACAAAATATCATAGACTATGTGGCTTAAGGAAGAATTTATTTCTCACAGCTCAGAGGCTAGGAAGTTCAAAATCAAGGCAATGACAAGATAGGTTTCATTCTGACCCCTCTTCTTCTGTTGGCCTGTAGGCAGCTGCCATCTTGCTGTGTGCTCACATGAGTTCTTTTTTGTGTGCATGCAGAGGGGGAAAGATAATGAGAGCAAGTGAGGAAGCAAAAGAAAGAGAGAGAGAGAAAGAGAAAGAAAAGTCTTGGAGAACACTGACCTAGACAATCATTCACAGACTAGAGAGTTTTTTGGAAGTTCAGGAGTCCAGTAGAGAAGTTCCAGCACACTATTAGAGCCAAAAAAAAAAAAGAGTTTGGACTCATTGGAGAGGATAAGAGAAACAGTTTGACCTAACCTGCATCATCTCTCCCCTTGGAAGTGACATAGCTCAGTGTCAAGAGAACCCTCCTCAAATTGTGATTTCTACTGTTGGTGAAAATGTGAACATGTGAGTGAATAACCAGTTTCACCAGCTGTACAGTATGCTGCCAAAGAGGCCCATTTCTCTTTTGCCTTATCCAGAGTACTGAGCTGTGAGTTGCACAACAGGGGGAGGTAAGTAGCTAGGACAGTAGCATTCAGGGCTGTGATTGAATAAAAAGGATGCAGATCCTACTACATCACAGACTCCTTGGGGAAGCCTGCCCATGAGCTGCTGGCACACCTTTCTTGTGGATCCCTGAGTTGGTGGAAGGGGACCCCTAGTGCTCCATGGTGCCATCTACACACAGCCCCACCCTATGGCAAGGTCCCTGTGTGTGCTCCCAAAAGTAGTGTAAGTGGGCTTTGACAGAAGGCTAGTGAGCATGTACAGAAAACTGGCCTGAATCTGCAGGCCAGGAAGAGACCACAAACTAGAATTTTAGCACTGCCCTTGGGAAAGCAAAAAGGAGGCTGTCAGCACCAGGTCTGTTGTGTTGCAGGATCAAGGGAAGGTATACAAGCTTAAGAATTTTGCCACAAGAGGGAGCAAGAAGTGTGGAACAGGCATATCTATGGAAGGTCTGAAAAAAACCTCAAAGTCCCTAGCAGGACTGACAGAAACTATTTCTTTACTGAAGTCAGTCAGTAAAGACTGGAGGAGGTGACTGGTACCTCAAATGTGAACACAGAAACTCAAGACTTCAAAGTACATAAAAATAAATAAATAAATAAACAAGGAAATATGACACCACCGAAAGATCACAATAATCTTCCAGTAACACACTTCAAAGACATGGAGGTCTGCAGTTTACCTGATAAAGTATTAAAAATAGCTGTTTTAAGGAAGCTTAACGAGTTACAAGAAAGCACAGGAAGACAATTCAGCAAAATCAGGAAAAGAATACATAAACAAAATGTGAAGTTTAATAAAGAGATAGAAATCATAAAGAGAACCAAAGAAAAATTCTAAAGCTAAAGATTATAATAAATGAATTTAAAAAATGCAGTAAAGAGCATCATCATCAGATTAGTTCCAGCAGCAGAAGAAAAATATGTGAAGTAGAAGACAGGATTATTGAAATTACCTAGCCAGGGAAGAACAAAGAATAAAGAATGAAAAAGAGTAAAGAAAGCCTACATGAACTATAGGATACCACCAAGAGAAGCAATCTGCTAATTATTGGAGTCCCAGAAGGAGAAGAGAGGGAGTAGAAAGCATATATAAAGAAATAATGACTGAGAACTTTCCAAATGTGTGGAGAGATTTGGCTATCCAAGTTCACAAAGATCAAAAGACCACAAACAAACTCAACTTAAAAAGATTTTCCCCAAGACACATTACAATAAAACTGTCAACAAGAGAGAGAATCTTAAAAAAAGCAAGAGGAAAAAGCTTATTACTTACACAGGAACTGTCATAAGGCTATCAGTTGATATCTCAGCAGGAGCTGACTGGCCAGGGGAGACTGAGATGATATATTAAAGTGCTTAAAGCAAACAAACAAACAAAAACAAACAAAACTGCCAACCAAGAATATTTTATCTTGAAAAGTTATCCTTCAGAAATGAAAGGAGGTAAAAAATATTCCCAATAAAATAAAATTTGATGCAGTTCATCCCCACCAGACCTGCCTTACAAGAAAGGCTGAAAGGAGTTGTTCAAGCTGAAATGAAAGGATGCTAATGAGTAACATAAAAACATACACAAATATAAAATGCACTGGTAAAGGTAAGTATTTAGTCAAATTAAGGATGTTCTAATACTGCAATATGGTATTATGTTAACCACTTAACTCTAATAAAAAGGTTAAATAACAAAAGTATTAAAAATAACTATAGCTATAATAATTTACTAGTGAATATGCAGTATAAAAATAAGTAAATTGTGACATCAAAAACATAAAAGGGAGGAGTAGTAAAAGAGTAGAGCTTTGTATGCTATCAAAGTTAAGATGTTATTAACATACAATAGATTGTTATATCTATAAGATATTTTATGTAACCCTCATGGTAACCACAAAGCAAAAACCTACAGTTGATACACAAAAGATAAAGAGAATAGAATCAAAGCATGCAGAAGACATCAAGAAAGGAAGAAAGGAACAAGGGAATTACAAAACAACCATAAAGCAATTAATTTGATGACATTAGTAATTCTTTACTAATAATTATTCTAAATGTAAATGGATTAAATTCCAATCAAAAGGCATAGAATGACTAGGTGTATGAAAAAACAAGATCAAACTACATGCTGCCTACAAGAAACTGACTTCAGCCTTAAGGACACAGATAGGCTCAAAGTAAAGTGATTCAAAAAGATATTCCATGGAAAACAAAAGAGAGAAGACAAAAGAAACTTTAAGTCAAAACAGACAATGAAACTATGTATATTATATAAGTATATATATTATATAATGATAAAGGGGTCAATTTATCAAGAGGATATAACAATTATTAATATACATGCACCCAAACTGGAACACCTAAATATATTAAGCAAATACTAACATATCTGAAGAAAGAAATAGACAGCAATACAATGATAGTTGGGAACTTCAATACCCTGCTTTCACCAATTGATAGGTCATCCAGGCAGAAAATTGATAAACATTGCTCTTGAACTATACTTTAGACCAAATGAATCTAAGAGACATATAAATAACATTCCATCAAACAGCAGCAGAACACATATTCTTCTTAAGCACTCATGTACCATTCTCCAGAATACACCATTTTTTAGTTCATGAAGCAATTCTTAGCAATTTTAGAAGATTGGAATCATACCAAGACTCAGTGGTGTGAAACTACAATATAAATCAATCAATATAGCAGTAAAACTGGAAAATTCACAAATATGTGGAAATTAAACAAACAATGAGTAAAAATGAAATCAAAAAGGAAATTTAAAATATTTTGAAACAAAAAAATCAGAAACACAACAAACCAAAATTATGGGATGCAGCAAACGCAGTTCTAACAGGGAAGCTTATCGTGATAAACACCTACATTAACAAACAAGAAAAATCTCAAATAAACTATCAATTTTACTTCTCAAGGAATTAGCAAAAGTAGAACTAAGCCCAAAGTTAGCAGAAGGAAAGAAATAACAAAGATTAATCAGAAAAAAATCAGAAACATAAAAGAAAATATCAATGAAATAAAAGGCTATTTTTTAAAACAAGACAAGCAAAGTTGATAAATCTTTAGCTATAGTAAGAAAAGAGAGAGAGGACTCCAATAAAATTAGAAATAGAAGAGGAGACATAACAACTGATAGCATAGAAATGCAAAGGATCATAAGAGACTACTATGGACAATTATATGCCAACAAACTGGATAACCTAGAAAAAAGTATAATTTTTAGAAACATACAATCTACCAAGACTGAATCATGAAGACATGGAATATCTGAACAGACTAGTAATGAGTAAGGAGACTGAATCAATAATTTAAAACTTCCCAACACTGAAAAGCTCAGGACCAGATGGTTTCATTGGTGAATTTTACCAAACACTTAAAGAATAATAAGCATCAATCCTTTTCAAACTCTTCCAAAAACTGAAGAGGAGGGAACGCTCCCAAACTCATTTTATGTGGCCAGGATTACCCTGACACCAAAGTCAGATAAGGATACTACAAGAAAAGAAAACTGCAGGCCAACATCCCTGATGAACAGAAATGCAAAAATCCTCAACAAAATACTAGTAAAGTCAATTCAAGAGCACTTTAAAAGTGTTCATACGTCATGACCAATCAAGTGAGATTTATCCCTGGGATGTAAGGATGGTTCAATGCAAATCAATAAATATAGCACCCTACATTAATAAAATGAAACATAAAAATCATATAATTATTTCAATAGATGCGGAAAGAGCATTTGAGAAAATACAATGTTCTTTTATGCCACTTTGGATTCCTCATGCTTCTGAATCAATAACCAAAGAAGGGAGTTACTCTGATGGCTGTAGTGATTCATCTTCACTATCAAGGGGAAATTGGACTACTATTACACAATAGAGGTAAGGAAGAATATGTCTGGAATACAGAAGATCCCTGAATGTACCATGCTCTGTGATTAAGGTCAATGGAAAACTACTACAACCCAACCCAGGCAGGACTGTTAATGGTCCAGACCCTTCAGGAATAAATTTTGGGTCACCATGCCTAGTAAAGAATCATAAATAGCTGAGGTGCTTGCTGAAAGCAGAGGGAATGTATCAATAGAATGGGTAGTGGAAGAAGGTACTTGTAAAAACCAACTATGACCATGCAACCAGATACAGAATGAGAGTTGTAATTGTCATGGGTATTTTCTGCTTATTTAGTTATAAGAATGTTCGTGTGTGTGATTAGAAAATATCTTTGTTTTCTTTCCTCTCTTATTCCTTTATCATGGATGCAGTGACTTTATATTATAGCATTTAAGTATTATTAAATTTACATAATAGTATTTAAGTTATGAGATATTAAAGAGAAGAGTAAACATCACTCAAGGACTTAACCTCCTGGGGAAGGGGTTAGTGCATTTTTGGTTATATACAGAATAGTTGTATCAAGTTAGGTGGAATTCTGTCTTTTTTGTTGGCTTTATTTGGAGATTGAGTATGGTTTAAGGAGATGTGTATGGATGCCAAGTTGACAAAAGAGGTGGACTTTTGATGGTTAATTTTAGGATGACATTAACATATAAATCATAGACTGAGTAAAGCAGTTTGCTCTTCCTAATGTTGGTGGTCCTGATCTAATCAGTTAAAGGCCTGAATAGAACAAAAAGGCTCATCCTCCCATGAGTAAGAGGGAATTAATTCCTCTTGCCTGACTGCCTTGAGCTGGGACATCAGCCTTTTCCTGCTTTTGGACTCAGACTGAAACATGGGCCATTCTGGGTCTCCAGCATGCTGACTCTCAGACTGGAACTTACTCCATGGGCTCTCCTCAGCTTCTTAGTCTTGGATTCAGACTGGAAGTACATCATCAGCCCTTCTGGATCTCCAGAATGCCAACTGTAATTTTGGGGACTTCTCTGCCTCATGGATGTGTAAGCCAATTCCTTATATAAATCTCTTATACACACACACACACACACACACACACACACCATTGGTTTTGTTATCTAGAGAATCCTGACTAGTACACATAGATAGATATCATTTCTTAAGGCTGTGAAGCCTCTAGAGTGTTAATTAAAATTGTGTTCATCTATCACAATATTTATTTTAAGTAGAAATAAAATAGACATTGGAAGAACAAAATTATTTATGTGATTTTTTTAAGTTGGATGTATAAAATTACCACATTCTTAGTCATCATCTTGCCCTTACCAAGAATTTAAGTTCTCTGAGAGAAGGAGTCATAATGCATAGATCTCAGCAGGTGGTAAATAGCTACTTTTTGGCTAATTAATTAATTGTGCCATTGGAGAGTTTATATCTAGAGAAAATCTGACTCAGTAAACAAATTTATGAAGGATATTTCTTGAGCTGAATTTATGGAGTATTAATATAAGTAAATGTACTTGGTGGCATAAAAATGTCTGTTTGACATTGTAAAACTTAGTTTTCAATGCACCAAGAAACCTTGCCCCAAAGATTTTGTCTGACCAGAAAAATAAAGTTTCTTCAAATTCATCCAAGAAGTAAAAGTCCAATTTCAAATACCAAATAGAAATTCTTCAGTAGTTGTTCTGGTTTTTCCATGGATGGCATGATCCGGTTCCTCCAGAGAGGTGGTCAGGCTGTGAAACCTGACTTCCTTCCACTTGCTAGCTTTATCTGCACTGCCGAAGCTTAAGCACTAACACCTGCAGAGACAGGCTGGAAAACCTAAATAATGCACCAGCATGTCTGTGGGGAGCCACAAACTCTATGAAGGCCAAGAGATGTCTCATTTCTCTGACCCACATATCAACTTCTATAATCAAAGATGAATGCTTAAAGATTTGCACAGCAGTGGAATAAAATGCAGCTCCTACTTTTTGATGCCTTCAGTATGCAAAGGGAAAAGTTTCAAGAGCAGGAATCTACGAGGTCCGTATCTGCAGCATTCAGAACTTGTTATACTATGTCATTAAATGTTTCTCAATTTCTGATTGTATTGTCTCTCTCTAGGGTAGTACGTACAACAATTTTACGTTTTTGAGGGTTGAATTCAGAATCTGGTGAATATAGAAAGTAGTGACTATGTGTTTTTTGTGTCTATGATAATTATGTTGTGGAAAAATGAAAGTAGTCTTAATGTGCATGGCTGGTTGTGTATCCAGCAAGTAGTTGTGTAAGTTCTCACAGAGATCCCTGATTGCTTTTCACATAACTAATAAAGTGAATCCCTTAGAAGACAGACATGGGGTGGTGGAAGTCTTAACACTGTGCTTTCCCTGTGGGGAGACTGCAGGGAGCCTTCTTCCTTCCTGTGGCTTGACCACTGTTTTATATTTATTGAGAACTTTTAAAAAAGAATCTACATCAGTAAGCATATACTTTTAAGAATTGACAGTAGAGAATTTAAAGTTTTAATCACTGTAGTATACTTTTAGTAAGCAAACCATGCCATTACAATACTAACAGTTATAAATCCATACACTCTCTTGCTAGTTCCTTTCATTTAGTTTTCAGTGGGTTTCTAATTGATATGAATGAATCTACATCCCTACAGTATGTTTATAGACTTTGCCTATAAAAATCCAAGATGTTCTTGGAAGTGATTTTGTAATAGAAGTGAATACAAAAGTTATAAATAATTTGTACTTAATTGAAGCAGTTATCAAGCAAAATCTACAAGTAAGCTAATTTTTCTAGGAAGCATTTTTTTTTTCAATCTTGTGGTTACTTAGTTCATCTGCCTTAATTATCTCTATTTCTATGTCCTAAATGCAAGCCAACACTGTCTTTCCTTGGGTCAACTTTGCATTCATGTGGTGGCCTCTTATACTCTCAGTGCCTTTGGGGATACCCAACAACTAAACAGTTTCAGAGACGATCAATCCTTAGTGCATGGTGGAAATTACAATACCCTGGAGGAGCCGTCATTGACATGTACAGCAAATGCTGGAAACTAAGAGTGATCCATAGACCATTGTATGTTAGCATGCTGGACTTTTAGCTTTCATTTCATTTGTTTCCCTCAATCTAGCACATTGTGCCTGGTATAAAGTAAATACTTAATAAATGTTTTCATAGGCTGCATTAAATCTGTATTAAAGGTTTTAGAAAATAGTTGTTGTAGACAACATAGCACAAAGATTGGAAGCTATACATCAAAGGAAAGGAAATTCATATGTAAAATTTTATACTGTTCTCAGAAACTAGTGAAGTAAATCTCACCAGGGAAATTTCTCAGTGCAAGAGATAATTAAAACAAATGTGGAATTCCTAAATAATCAAGTAATTGAAGGGATATTTATGATTTTGTTTTAACACATTTTTACAATGAGTTTTATTTACACTTAACTCCTAGTACAATGTTATTTTTACCTTTGGTTTCAAAATCTATTACATTATACTAAGGTTAATGATGGGATCTATGACGTAGTCATTGTACATTTATAGGAAACAAGAAGCCAATCACAGGAAACCTTGATTAAGTGGCACATGCAACAGCACTCTCTCTCTCTCTCTCTCTCTCTCTGGTTATTTGGATGATGAGAAGAGTGAATTAGTAATGATCTAATAATGAGATAATTTCATGTCAAAGGGTTTTATAGTGTACAATAATAAATTTAAGGTTTGACCCATTTACTTTTTTGTTCTGGCAGTTTGGAGTAAAAAAATGAATAGGAATGTTAAGAATTTACAAATAAAAGAATTAAGCTTGGTTCAAGCATTAGAGTCAAATGATTCCTGAAGATAAATGAAAAGAATTGACTTTTATATACCTGGATTGAAAAAGTCTGAACACTACCGTAATTTCTTTAAAAGTTGAGGAAATTATAATATGGAGATCAAGGATGAGTTTTGTAGCTGTTTTAGAATAAAAGCAAAGTGGTTTAAATAAATAGTAAGGTAGAATTTTATATTAAGTAGATAGAGCAAACCTCTCTCCATACCCATCAAAATTGTGAGTTAATTACATATATCTTTAAATTTCATATATCTTTAAAATCAAACATCAAATAATCTGACTAAATTTAAAGTTTCATTTAATTATTTACTTTACCTTGACTTGATTGCTTGTCTAAATTGACTAAATAAAACTATTATTCTTTGAATATTTAAATCAATCCAAGACTTAAATTATCAATTAAATTTCCCTGAGTGACCATTAATTATAACATTTTTTTTTTTTTTTTTTTTTTTTTTTTTTGCGGTATGCGGCCCTCTCACTGTTGTGGCCTCTCCCATTGCGGAGCACAGGCTCCGGACACGCAGGCTCAGCAGTCATGGCTCATGGACCCAGCCGCTCCGCGGCATGTGGGATCTTCCTAGACCGGGGCACGAACCCATGTCCCCTGCATCGGCAGGCGGACTCTCAACCACTGCGCCACCAGGGAAGCCCTAATTATAACTGTTGATGTGATGTTTGAGAAAAAGAATTAAGGGACTCAGTAGGAAGTGCTTTGTTTTAAAAAGATTGATAGCCATATATCCAAAATGATTTAAGAGTCATTCCAGTAAGCAGAGAAAAAAAATTTATAGTTTTCTACCAAGCATATAATTTTTTCAATCTAAATGTTCTAGGTATTTTTTGTCTATATCAGGATCTCAGAATATACATTTAACCCTCAAATATCTGCTACCTCACTGTCAATTACCTTCTTATAAGGTAGGCCACTTAAATTTTCTATGAGCTTTTGCAATTCAAATATAAAAGTTCATATTGTTAGTGGCCTTAACAATGAAGTCTAGTAACTCATTGATGCATCTAGAGTGAAAACTAGAACCCAGGCACTAATGTGGTGTAATCCATAGTACTTCCCATTTGATTGGGCCATTTACTGGCTACAATTACTAATGAAAATAACTTGCCTTGGTTAAAATTGGGCAATGAAGTTCATTTTACTTTAATAAAGATTGATGGCTTTAACAAATATTTGTAAAATAAGATATTTAAGTCTTTTAATGGGAGTCAAAGGCAATAATATCAAGGAATGTCACTTATTGAATGCTTACTATGTGATATTTTGTATTTTATGTATGTAATGAGCTTGTTTTTTCTTTTCCCAACCACTGCTTTTCCTACTATTCCTTCCAACCTCTCTCCTACTCACCTCATCGTATCTCCTATCCTATCATGGACCCAAACAATGTGATACTAAATTCACAGAGTGGAGACTTCTTTCCTGAGCTAGGAAAAAGACAAGCATTCTTTTGCCTTGTTAAGGAATATTTTTTGATCTATCAAGTGTTTATTACTTGTCAAACTCTGTTTATTCATTATGGAATTCATAATAAATTATTACCATTTAATAGACAGAGAAATTGAGACTGTAAAAGAAAAAAAACTCACATTTTTCCTCTTTCTCTGTAGGGAAAACCCAATTCTTTTCAACTGTGTTTCTTTCCTACGAGTCTCCTTTACTTCTCACATAGAACACTTTACTTCTGACATTTCTGTCATTAAATATGTGGAGAATTTTCCCCACAACAAGCAATTCTCTGTGACACCAGCTGGTGTTTTAACCAGCTGAGAACTTAACTCAATTCTAATACCATCTAAGTGGAGATAGTTTCAGATCTATAGGTTAAAACTCAGGCCCACAAGACTGCACCCCCTACATCTTAGCTGCTTTAGATCCCAGTTGAAAGCCCAGGTTACCCACAACTTCTGTCCAATTTGGCTACAAATTGTAGCTTCCAACTACTGGCTCTTCAGGTTTGATTAATTTGCTAGAGTGGCTCACAGAGCCCAGAAAAAACTTACATTTAGCAGTTTGTTAATGGATATGATAAAGGAGACAGATGAACATCAGGTAGAAAAGATGCATAGGGTAAGTTAGGTGGAAAGGGGGCTTCCATGCCCTCTCTGGATATGCCACTCTCCCAGTACCTCCATGAGTTTACCAACCTAGAAATGCTCTGAACCTCCTACTATTGGGATTTCACATAGGCATGATCAATTATTAACTCCATTTCCAGCCCCATCTCCCCTCTCTGGAGAAGTGAGAGGGAGGGCAGGACTGAGAATTTCAAGTATCTAATCATGTCTTGGTCTTTTGGTCTTTCTGGTGACCAGCCCCCATCCAGGTGTCATACAGAAGCTCATCCAGAGTCATCTCAGTTGAACAAAAGTACTCCTAGTGATCTTAAGACTTAGGAATTTACAAGGGTTTTAGGAGCCTTGTGTCGGGGACTGGGTCAAAGACAAAGACAAATATTACAACAAGAGTTGCTCCTGGTATTCCTATCACTTAGGAAATTACAAGGGTTTTAGGAATTCTGTGTCAGGAACTGGGGCAATGGTATATATATATATATATATATATAATCATCTCACAGAGACACAAAGAGATTAATCACTAGCCCAAATTAATAAAGATTAAATTTACACACTTCTCTCTCTTTTTTTTTTTTTTTTTTGCAGTATGCGGACCTCTCATTGCTGTGGCCTCTCCCATTGCAGAACACAGGTTCTGGACGCACAGGCTCAGCAACCATGGCTCACGGGCCCAACCGCTCCACGGCATGTGGGATCTTCCCGGACCGGGGCACGAACCCGTGTCCCCTGCATCGGCAGGCGGACTCCCAACCACTGTGCCACCTGGGAAGCCCTACATACTTCTCTTATATAATGAGAGAAATAATGATGGTTGTTGCCTAAAAGATTCCAGTTGAATCATAATATGAAAACTCTTTCTGTTGTTGGCTTTGAGATGTTGAGGCTTCAGAGATAGGGGCAGGGAGAAAGAAGACAAAAGAGGTTATTTTATATAGGAACTGCCTCATTCAACATTAAAACTACCAATAAAGTGTCAGTAACATTATTTTACAAATAGATAAATATTCCAAGATTCACAGAAACTAAATTATTTCTCCAGAGTCAAATACCACAGAAATGGAATTCCGGAGATTTGAACCCAGGTTTATGTAAAGCTCATACACTTAGCTATGATCTAATAGCAGTGCCTTACAAAAATATAGTCAAAAACTTGGAAATGGACAGAAGGTATTCCAGGACGTCCTTTCAGTGGAGTGCTTGCTATTTTCCAGATGACGCTCTGGGGTTTTTCTGGTTCTATAGAGGTATGCACCTATTGTTTTTCTCTTGACTAGATTGACTACGTTATACTCTGTAGGGGTAGATGTTTAATTATAGAAAAAGGCCAGAAAAGCAAATGATTCTTGTCCATAGAAATACAAATAGTGTGTGATATAGAGACAATTGATTTCTGCCCTATAGGAAAGATATGTCCAAATATTACATTTATTGCTCTATAGTAGGAGTCATCAAACTATGGCCTGCAAGTCAATTCCAGCCTGTGACCTGTTTTTAAAATGGCCTGTGAGATAAGATTTTTTTTTTAATTTTAATGAGTTGTTAAAACACAAACACACACACAATAGAAGAATAAGAATGTGATCAAAACCATATGTAGCTATTTAGCACTTTACAGAAAAAGTTTACTGACCTCTACATTTCCTAGAAAATTCATTTCAGCATTTCTGATTATTAATATAATATATACTTATAAAATGTATATACATATAAAATGTGTGTGTCTTCTTCAAATTCTCCTTTGAACCAATTATAACACCTTACAGATTTCCTCACTGACTAGTTTAATAAAATCTTTGACATGTATTCGTTTTATATTTTTATGAGAGTTATGATTTTTCCCTTTTGAAAATTACAATTTAACAGCTCTATGTACTAGTTCTAATTTCTGTAATTGATTCCAGTCAGTAGAAATTGTATAGAAATTCTTACTCAAAATATAAGAACTGCTTAATTTAATTAAAATATAGCCAAAAAAATATAAGAAAAATTTAATTTACTTCTCAGCATTTTCATGAGATAATTTCTTTTAATGAAAAATAATGATATCAAGCAACTCTCCTGTTAATATACTTCCATTGATGAATTTAAAAATGTAATTTTAAATTCAATAATCTTGATTTCTGTCAATTTAGTATTTATTAATTCAAAACAATATATGTAATTAATTTAATTTACAAATTAGGAATAAAAATAAACATAGGAAATTATTAGCCTTAATTTTTTAAAGTGTTTCCCTATGTATGTATCAAAAATACTTTATATGATTAGATAATAGATGCATACTTTAAAGTTAGTCTGTTTGTTATTCATCTGTTTAGTCTTTAAAAAGAAAGTAACTGCTTAGTCTTTAAAAGAGAGAAACTGCTGGATTTGTGTTTAATATTACTCTCCACTGGCTGTTCTTTTTGCACAAAAGTGAGAGAAAAAAAGTAACTACACATTTTCAGTTACTATATGTAATATCATGATTTACTGCACATCCAAGTAAAATCTGTGTTATCCATTGTCTGAATCAATGCTGGCCATTTATAAAACAGTAAAATCTTCAATGGTCATTTTGACAGAAACCCAGGACTTTTGCATTGTATTAACCTGATGGCCTTTGAAATTTAAACAAGAAGTGAAATAGAGTGTTAGATTTTCAATTGCCCTCCACAATACTTATTCACAAAACCTCGATAAATTACTAGTAAAATGACTTAGTTATAAACTTATAGTCTGAATTTTCAAGTTTTTTTCTAATTTAACTGATGAAATTGGTATAGTATAAAATATATACAAAGCCCTATATCATATGCTAGTGTTATTCTCTGCCCTATAAATTGTCATCTTTCATATAACATATTTGTTTTATAACTCAATTGTTTTATGTAAGCAGAAATTTCATTTTAGTTCAGATTATATTTTGCCATATATTTTTAATATTGTTTGCATTATGTTGAAGTCAAAGGTGAAATGAAATAGCTTTTCTGCAAACTAGCCAAAGTTGAAATGAAATAGCTTTCCTGCAAAATCATAGAAGACACAAAAAGCAGACAGGTTGTAGGGATTTGTTCAGATTCCCAATAATGTATCCATAAGGGAACCAAGTGAATTAACATTGATCTAGGAAAAAAAAACCCACAAACTTAATATCAAAACACTACTTATGTGAGAAGCTAGCAAAATATCAAATGTTATTTTTTCCCGTGTTTGGAAGTACATTCTTGAAAAACACAAAATCGTACTGTAAGGCACATATTCATTTATAATTTGGGACATGAGTACTGACATACAGTACTGAGAGGGTTCCTAATTTCTCTAAGAAAAATGTTTCTTATCCAAGGGACAAAATTAAGAGAATTTTGCATGAGAAATGAGGAGGGAGTCATAGGGAGGGAAATTGAGTGGTTGAGGGAGACATGAACTTCTAAGTAAATTGTGGATCTCAATATTAGACATCTCCTCCATTTAGAGTGTCCTTTAATGCATATGATTAGATCAAATATTATGACCAAAGAATTAAAATCAAAGAGAAAAGCTCCAAAATCTCACTGATAGGGCTGCTTTGCCACTGAATATAAAATAAAGTAAATGAAAGTGGTTTCCTAAAATGATTTGCAATGTAGCATTTATGAAATGTCTTTTGTTCCAAATGAGTGGCTAAAACTAAAATAGTGCAGGGCAGAATAACAAAAACGATAAAGGAAAAGAACGGAATGATATGGTACCCCAAATTAAAAATATATAACATATTAATTGAACTTACATTACATTACATAGTTCCTGCTTTAAAGGATTTCATCACTTTACTAAATTGCCATTGCATAAGGTATAATGAAAGAAAGTACAAAACATTTTTAAATTATAAAGAAGAAAATTTTTGTTTCTAGGACTGTGGATAGCATTCATTTGAAATATTTAGAATGATTTACAACTGTTTAATTATTCTCCTAATATCCCATGGAGTACTGGGATTGTAGGTTGAAACTGAGAAAGGGAAATTTAAGGCACTTCCTGACATAGGAAAATATTAGGTTACAAGAATAGTCTTGCAGGGAAAGTGAGTGATAGAAGCTTAATCACCAGGGACATACAAAAGTCAACAATACTAAAATATTAGAAGGTTTATTTTAGGAAGCAATTTTCCCCTGCTGGGGTGTGTACATGGACTGGATTGCTTATTTGATCTTTCTTCATCGCTATTGTCCATTTTCATGCCTACATTTGAGTACATAAAGCAACATCCTTAACATTTGAGATTGTATTATTGATCTGATGCTGCCCGACGCTGACATTTGCCCATTCCCCCAAACATACAAAAACAATTTTAACGCTGCTCTCTCTTGATAGCTGGCCAGTTACCATCATTTACCTGATGCTCACAACCCCTTAAAACTACAAAATAATTATTGATTATCTGTGACCGAACACAGAAAACCTCTATATGAAACACAATTTTCTTTAGTGAATGACTGTTAATTGGGAACTTTTCAGATACTGTCTGAGTTCATTAAGGCAATTACGCCTTAAATTCTGGAAAGACACGACTGGCTTGGTCATGGTTAGTGTTAGTGATTTCCTGTGGTGTGATGTCTATGATAGTAGCATAAGCCCAGCTTGAAGTTACATTTGCCTAGGGGCAGTTGTAACTTAAGTGCTTGCTTTTTTGACATTTGTTCATATTCTTCAGGAAGAAAATGTATTTTTGTTGGTTTGTTTGACCAGTCTTTACTTAAAAAAGAAAAAGGCAGTAGAACCTATATGGCTTAGAAATATGTTACAAATGTGCTTGCCAGGCAAGGAAGACTCCTGCTGTCTTTGCACAAAACAGCCTAATATTTTGTACAACATGCTCCAAATGCCGAGATGATTTAGATTCTCTTTTTCCTTAAGGAGTGGTATTATCCAAATTGCTGTTTCTCTTCCTTAAGTCAAGAAGTCATGACAAAAATACTGCTTTAAGATTTAAAAAAATTGATAAAGTCCTGCTTATTGCTACAGGATAAGAACTTTTTCAATGTTCATCTCGTTAAGAGCCATTAAACAGGGAAGGTATTTCTTGCTTTTAGTGGTATCTATTTGAGTTACATTTTTTTTTTGTAATTTATTCAACAAGAAGAAGTCATAGCTCTTGTTCTCTCTTCTTTGTATAAAAATTTTGGATTTTAGAATGAAAACCTGACATTTATACTGACATCTCTGTAGAAGATATCGTTTATATACTAACAGCAGTACATACAGGATGGAGGAATCTCCTCAGTAAGACCAAACGAGAAAACTGCTGTTGTCTCTGCCTTTGACAATCTGTATATGTGGAACAGATGGGGGCTTTAGGAACTACTCACTCTACTTTTGTTCAGTTACAGTTGGTTTGAAGGTTGTCTAAATCCTGAGAGGTCTGCTTTTCTCATATATCACAAAATACTGTCAATTCATATAAATATACATCTTTTTAGGACAGTAATATTGTTACACTGATGTCTAGAATAAACATTCCATTAGCTCAAAGTATAGTAATATTGTTATACTGATGTCTAGAATAAACATTCCATTAGCTCAAAGTCTAGAGCAGAAAAGCAAGGCTGTTTTTTTTTTTTTTCTTTACCTTTTTTGTCCCTCTGAATGCGATTTCGTACAATTTGTTTAGACATTTCTGAGTTCGAAATACCAAGCACAGTAAGGGAGACATTTGGTGATATCAGATGTCTTTCTTTATTTACATGTATTGTCTAATCTCAAGTTGGATAAGAATACATCAGTTTTTGTGGATCTTTTCATTGGCAAAGTTAAATGTATTAAACAGAACAGTGAAGCTTTAAATAAGCCCTGTGACATACTTACAATCTCTGTACTTAAAAGATTATGCATTGTAAATCTTTTGATAGGGGCCAAAATTAAATAACCATGAATTATTCAGTGAGAAGCTGAAGGATTCAAGTGTAGATTGGTTCAGGGTACTATTTGTTAAAGTTAAGCAAATAAGAAGGTTTTGGCCGTGTTCCTCCTCTCTCCGTTTGGGGGTTGTGATTTTTCAAACACTCTGAACCAAGCCCTTCCCCTCTGCAGACATGAGTTGTGAAGTAGCTCAGTGAGAAAAAAGACACACTCTTGGAAACTTTGGGCCTTTGCCTGGACTCAGGGAAATAACAAAGCAGCATTGTTTATATCCAAGAAAGAGACTTATTTATAACAGATTTAAAGCACTTAATCCATTTTGCAAAGCATAATTAAGTAAAATAAACACAAAATTGTTAAATGGAATAATAAATAAACAAAAAACAGATTCAGTACTAGCAGACTAGTAACGTACTTTGGGGTAAACTTGATGTTATGAGGTATTTATGAAGTAAGGCACAGTCATGGAGTCAGATGGACTTGGGTTGAATCTATTTGGCAAATTGTTTGTTTTGTGGGCCTGGGCAATTTGTTTAACTTCTCTCAATCTGAGAGCACTCAGTTGCAATTATCGTTAATGAAAAAAAAAAAAAAAAAGATACTGCTAACTGCTAATTGTTATCCAAATTGATGCTTCCACTTTCCTCACAGACCTGATCAGAGCAGTCCCGTATCCATTTTGGTTAATCTGAGTGCCATTGTCCTCTTTCCAAGAACTACTTATAGCACTGTGCCTCCCCTTCTCCCTCTTTCCCATAATCTCTTGTTGACTTTCTCCTTTCTTCTTTGACTTTCACTGATAAAGTCCTCTGTCCACATTATTTCCTGGAACTGATTTCTGAAATAAATATCTACATTTAAGTTGTTCCTGTAATACACCTGAGCTTGAGGTTTTTCTATCCCATTCATGCACTTACTGATAAATTCAGTTAATATTTTATTGAAGGTTACTCTGTGCAAAATTGTATATAAAGTGCTATAAAAGCTATAAAGAGGCATAAACCATGGTTTCTATTTTGAAGAGTGTATAATAAAGTAAGGGTAAAAAAGTATGTGGAAAATATAACTACAATGTAAGATTCAATAAAATTTACATAAGTATGTAATATAACAGTAATAATAATAATGATAGCTAATACCTAGTGCTGGTTTACTACCTGCCTATGCTTTTCTAAATGCTTCACATGTATTAACTAATTTAATACTTCCTGTAAGCTGATGAAATTGGTACCATTATAATCTTCATTTTACAGATGAAGAAACTGAGGTACAGAAAGGTTATACAATTCTCTCAAGTTTGGAACAACTATTCAGTGACAGAGCAATGGCCCTGCCATTGTCCAAACACTGGATCCCTGTGCAGGGAAGTCACCCAAGGAAACCACTTTAGTGTGGAACTCACCTGGGATCTGTATCTGGAGGATTTTTATTTAGCTTCAATAAGAGAAAAGAACTCTTACCTACAACTGGGTTGTTCAGGTAACATTTCCTTGAGAAGGTAACTTCTGAAAAATTACTGAAAGAGCACATGGAATTTTTTAAAGTAGTATTCAATTTTCCTGATAATAAAAGTAATATAAGCATGCTGCAGAAATTTTAGAATATACTTTAAAGGACATGGAAGAAGACACAAATCACTCGTAATATCTGCACTCAAAGTTAATAACCATTAATATTCTGATGTATATCTTCTGGGTGAGAGTATGGATAATTTCTCTTCTTGTTCATTCTATGATATATATCTCAAACATTTACCATGCAAAGAATTGTGTTTATTATAAGAGAAACACAAAATAGCACAATACTTTAAAAGTATATTTTTACCTGTTAATTTCACTTTTAGAAAGATTTCTATAGGGAGAAATTAGGAATGAATACTATATATATATATATATATATATATATAATCTATCTGTCTCTTTCAAATATATATTCCTTTTTTTACTAAAATGGAATTATAATATCATTTTATAAATCTGATGGTATAATAAATATCTTCCCATGTTATTACACGTTTTCTATGACTCAATATTAATATATTTATTATAATATTTTTAGCCAATAGCATGTCTTTGGGCATTTAAACAGGATGGCAGAGAAGCTGTCTACAAAGGCTGCACTCCCCTCCCATGATGTTGAGTTTTTGCTGGAAAGTGGCTGCATTTCCCAGCATTCCTCTGCATCTTAGTGGAGCCATGTGACTCTTTCGTGTTAAAGTAGAATTGGGCAGAAATGATATACACTACACATTTACAGAGCTGATCTTTAATGGACTCCTTCCCCTTCCCTTCTCTCCACTCTGTCATTCCGCATTCTCTGTCTGCAGAGAACAAAGGACTCTAAGACATAAAATATGACAGTGACACATGATGGAAAGAGCAGGGTCTGTTTCACCACATGGAAGGGTGCCCACCACATATTCTTAGTGAACCTGAGCAAGAAATAACTTTTATTATAATTCACTAAGATTTGGGAGTTCATGTGTTAAGCAGCAAATTGCACCTTAACTATTACAGAAAGTTTCCACATTTTTGTTCTCTTAAGTAAAATTTTTGAAAATACTTCATTGATTTTTTCTCCGTTCAAACTACAAAAGCAATACATCATTTTTGAAAAATACCTGGTAACAGATATGTGCTAAGAAACAGCCAATGACTTTTAGTTCACCCTCTTCCTCCCAAATTATTCTCCCTATACTCTCCAAGTGTCCTGTGATCAATATTTGATGTACATTTTCCTCACTCTTTTTTATGCTCATATAGAATGCATACAAGCACAAATAGTTACATTTATTTATAGTTTTTTCCTAAATTTAAAACATAAGGACAAATTAAAAATAGGCTGCAGGTAAAAAAATAGGCTGTAGAGTACTAAGAATGGATTCATTAGAGAAGAGCTAACATCCATCCTTCTCAAACTCTTCCAAACAATATCAGAGGAAGGAACACTCCCAAACTCATTCTACGAGGCCACCATCACCTTGATACCAAAACCAGGCAAGGATGTCACAAAGAAAGAAAACTACAGGCCAAAATCACTGATGAACATAGATGCAAAAATCCTCAACAAAATACTAGCAAACAGAATCCAACAGCACATTAAAAGGATCATACACCATGATCAAGTGGGGTTTATTCCAGGAATGCAAGGATTCTTCAATATACGCAAATCAATCAATGTGATACACCATATTAACAAGTTGAAGGAGAAAAACCATATGATCATCTCAATAGATGCAGAGAAAGCTTTTAACAAAATTCAACACTAATTTATGATAAAAACCCTGCAGAAAGTAGGCATAGAGGGAACTTTCCTCAACATAATAAAGGCCATATATGACAAACCCACAGCCAACATTGTCCTCAATGGTGAAAAACTGAAACCATTTCCACTAAGATCAGGAACAAGACAAGGCTGCCCACTCTCACCACCCTTATTCAACCTAGTTTTGGAAGTTTTAGCCGCAGCAATCAGAGAAGAAAAGGAAATAAAAGGAATCCAAATTGGAAAAGAAGAAGTAAAGCTGTCACTGTTTGCAGATGACATGATACTATACATAGAGAATCCTAAAGATGCTAACGAAAAACTACTAGAGCTAATCAATGAATTTGGTAAAGTAGCAGGATACAAAATTAATGTACAGAAATCTCTGGCATTCCTGTACACTAATGATGAAAAATCTGAAAATGAAATCAAGAAAACACTCTCATTTACCATTGCAACAAAAAGAATAAAATATCTAGGAATAAACCTACCTAAGGAGACAAAAGACCTGTATGCAGAAAATTATAAGACACTGATGAAAGAAATTAAAGATGATACAAATAGATGGAGAGATATACCATGCTCCTGGATTGGAAGAATCAATATTGTGAAAAAGACTCTACTACCCAAAGCAATCTACAGATTCAATGCAATCCCTATCAAACTACCACTGGCATTTTTCACAGAACTAGAATAAAAAATTTCAAAATTTGTTTGGAAAAACAAAAGACCCCAAATAGCCAAAGCAATCTTGAGAACGAAAAATGGAGCTGGTGGAATCAGGCTCCCTGACTTCAGACTATACTACAAAGCTACAGTAATTAAGACAGTGTGGTACTAGCATAAAAACAGAAAGATAGATCAATGGAACAGAACAGAAAGCCCAGAGATAAACCCATGCACATATGGTCAACTTATCTTTGATAAAGGAGGCAGGAATGTACAGTGGAGAAAGGACAGCCTCTTCAATAAGTGGTGCTGGGAAAACTGGACAGGGACATGTAAAAGTATGAGATTAGATCATTCCCTAACACCACACACAAAAATAAGCTCAAAATGGGTGAAAGACCTAAATGTAAGGCCAGAAACTATCAAACTCTTAGAGGAAAACATAGGTAGAACACTCTATGACATAAATCACAGCAAGATCCTTTTGGACCCACCTCCTAGAGAAATGGAAATAAAAACAAAGATAAACAAATGGGACCTAATGAAACTTCAAAGCTTTTGCACAGCAAAGGAAACCATAAACAAGACCAAAAGACAACCCTCAGAATGGGAGAGAATATTTGCAAATGAAGCAACTGACAAAGGATTAATCTCCAAAATTTATAAACAGCTCATGCAGCTCAATAGCAAAAAAACAAACAACCCAATCCAAAAATGGGCAGAAGACTTAAATAGGCATTTCTCCAAAGAAGATATACAGACTGCCAACAAACACATGAAAGAATGCTCAACATCATTAATCATTAGAGAAATGCAAATCAAAACTACAATGAGATATCATCTCACACCAGTCAGAATGGTCATCATCAAAAAATCTAGAAACAATAAATGCTGGAGAGGGTGTGGAAAAAAGGGAACACTCTTGCACTGCTGGTGGGAATGTGAATTGGTACAGCCACTATGGAGAACAGTATGGAGGTTCCTTAAAAAACTAAAAATAGAACTGCCATATGACCCAGCAATCCCACTACTAGGCATATACCCTGAGAAAACCATAATTCAAAAAGAGACATGTACCAAAATGTTCATTGCAGCTCTATTCACAATAGCTCGGAGCTGGAAACAACCTAAATGTCCATCATCGGATGAATGGATAAAGAAGATGTGGCACATATATACAATGGAATATTACTCAGCCATAAAGGGAAACGGAACTGAGCTATTTGTAATGAGGTGGATAGACCTAGAGCCTGTCATACAGAGTGAAGTAAGTCAGAAAGAGAAAGACAAATACCGTATGCTAACACATATATATGGAATTAAAAAAAAAATGTCATGAAGAACCTAGGGGTAAAACGGGAATAAAGACACAGACCTACTTGAGAATGGACTTGAGGATATGGGGAGGGGGAAGTGTAAGCTGTGACAAAGCAAAAGAGAGGCATGGACATGTATACACTACCAAACGTGAGGTAGATAGATAGTGGGAAGCAGCCGCAGAGCACGGGGAGATCAGCTCGGTGCTTTGTGACCGCCTGGAGGGGTGGGATGGGGAGGGTGGGAGGGAGGGAGATGCATGAGGGAAGGGATGTGGGAACGGATGTATATGTATGACTGATTCACTTTGTTATAAAGCAGAAACTAATAAAAAAATTTAAAAAAAAAAGAATGGATTCAATTTTGCAAAAAAGAAAAAAAAGTTCTAGTATTTTAAATGAACATCACTGTTAAGAAATAATTTTATGTATCTCTGAAGAGTATTGTATTAGGATAAAAGATCAGAAGTTGAGTCAATGTGTAGAAGGATATTCACAATTTCAAGTGTGTTGGTCCACGTGGCAAAGTTGCCCTACAAAAAGACCAGACTGATTTTGCATTTCTTCAGAAATGTCAGAGCTGCATTTGTTGTTCGTAGTATACTGTATTTAATATTACCTGGGATGGTTAGTTTCCTTGTATCAGTTCTTCCATTCAGCTAATTTCTTTCTCATTTCAGTGTATTAGCTTGTAATTATCTTTATTTTTTTTCCCAGGGAGTCTTTGTTTTTACTATTTTATTAAAAACGTAGTTTGAGTTTCAGTTATGTATCAAAAATTTTTAATTATACAAGCCTGCCCTCTTAGTTTTTTTATATGGAATATTCTTTTCACTGTCCCTAAAGCTTTTTGGTTTTATTTATTTGTTGGCCGAATGATTGGCTTTGTTTCTCTCATTATTCATCCTTGGTTCTTGACTGATATTTGCACATAAACAGTATAAGTCGATTGTTTTTGAGACTCCTGTGAACTCCCTGGGTGATGTCTAAGGCTCCTCTCAGAATTCAAGCTCTATAGTGGGTAGGTAAGTTCACATGATCAGATTATGATGCCTGAGTAGTGTGAGGAGTACATGTGGACACATGCAGAGTCAAGAGTTTCTTCTCTGCTTTCTAAGAAATCAAGGGCATAAAGAAAGTCTTCCAAGTATTATAACATAAAGCATGTTTGACCACAAGTCCAGGTTGTCAAGGGGACTAAGAGACAAGCTGAATTTGAAGCCAGAGGTAGAGAACCTTGAAGATGACAGAAAAATAATAACTAACATTTGTATTCTGCTTTACAGTTTTCAAAGTGCTGTGATATGCACTATTTATTTATGCTTATAACAACTCTGAGAAATAGATATTATCTTTACTTTTCAAATGAGCCTCAGAAAGTTTATGTTCTGTGCTCAGGTCATTCAATTAATAGGTAGAAAAGCCAGGATTTAATCCTGAGCTTTCCTGATTCCAAAGCCCATGTTCATTCCCCTACATTCTGCCACATCAAAGAGAATGATAATCAAAGATTCACTTTGAAAGATGCATGTGTATGATGGACAATAGAGAGAAGACACCAAAGGAGGTTCTCCAAAATTTACAAACAGCTCATGCAGCTCAATATCAAAAAAACAAACAACCCAATCCAAAAATGGGCAGAAGACCTAAATAGACATTTCTCCAAAGAAGATATACCGATTGCCAACAAACACATGAAAGAATGCTCAACATCATTAATCATGAGAGAAATGCAAGTCAAAACTACAATGTGATATCATCTTCCCTCCTTCTTCTAATCAAGCTATTGCAAATATCTACCGTATTATAGCAATATGTTTAACAGTATGGGCTCTGGAACCATAATGCTTAGGTTTATGTCCTCACCCATCACCTGCAAGCTAACTTTGGGCAAGTGACTTAACATTTTTGTGTCTCAGTTTCCTCATATTTCAAGCATTTACCTCATACAATGATTTTTAAATTTTATAAGTAAATGTATGTAAAGTGCTTAGGATGATATCTAGCATGCAGAAAACTCTCAATAAGTTGTACTTATTATTGTTTTACAGCCAACTATAAGGCAGCCTTTTATGAGACAATTTACACACCTCATTTCTAACCTCATGAAGTAGTTATTTTTTCTGCTTTTGAATGAGTGAAAATATCTGAGAGGAGGATTCTAACATCCTCCTTCTGAATACTGTTTTTTTGGAACTTATCTTAATTTAAAAAAATTAGATATGTTATAGTCTCAATTATGAAAAGACACTGGAGGAAGGGTTGATTTTTTTTGGCCCCCTACCTGCTCATCATGCCTAGTTCTGTTGTTCTGTGTCTAGAATATAAAGTGCTCAGTGACTGTTTATTGGTGGTAGTGATGATGAGAATGACGTTGGTAACATAGGAGATCAAGAAGAAGAGTGAAAAAATTTCTGTTTGTGGCAAAAGAAAATACCTTATAGGCTTCTAGTTGGGAAAAACATCCACCACCTTATTTCTCCAAAGAACACTCTGCCATGGATTTTCTAGACTCTACCTTGAAATATTCTACACAAAGTCATTCTTCCTTACTTTCCTTATTGCCGCTCTATGCTCTATTCTATGCTCTACAGAACCCACAATTTTTTGGACTAGAGAAGTTACTCTGAGAAACTGAGTCAGAATTTTGACCATGCTATGAAAATACAATGGGACTAGCATTTGTTTTTACTCTCTATTGTTGACCCAACCATGTTTGGTAAAGAGACTACATCAGAAAGAAAAGAACATTTATCTCATTTCACTACATCTGAAAGTAAGAGTGAGCCTGAAACAAATGGTTAAGGAAGACAATGCTTGTTTCTGAAGGTGACTAAACTTCCAAGTAGAGTAAAATTTTGATATATAACTCATGATTTTCTAGACCTTCTAAGGCCTTATGGGTCAAGGCAGGGCTATAAGGAATGTTTTAGATCTTTCTAGAGCAGCAAGCTTCTTAATGACTCCTGTGTCTAGTGTGCTTCAGTATTTATCATGAGGGCTTGATCACAAGGAGTACTCAATAAATAAATATATAGAGAGACTAATGACAGCAACACAGTCACTGATCAGTGTGATTCAGTGAGATTAGCCCATTTTCTAGTTTTAAGAATGTGTATGTCAATGGAGGAGTTTAAATTTTTAGAGTCATGTCTGTCCTTTTTATTATCTACTGAAATCTGTAGGCCTCTGTGCTTGTACTATCACAAACACAATTTTCACATTTCTTAGTGGGTGTCAAAACCACTGCAATCATAATATTTCTTAGTTACAATATGCTAGAGAAGCGGATGAATGGGTGGAATTTTAGGTTTTGAAAGAATGAGAATGTCTTCAGCAATGTTTACATCTTGTGTGTGACTTTTGAGTAGCATTAATAAAAAGTCTTTTTTTTCTTTTTTATTTCTGTAGTGAAAGACTTTCTTATAACAGGTATTCTGCAATAAAAAAAATAATTAAGTGGTATAACAATAGCAAAATACAAGCTTTTTATTTATTTTCTTCTCATGCCTTCTTACTCTTTAGCTCCAAAGGAGGTACTAATAACACCAAACCACCAAGAGGTAAATTACACAAAATGATCTCCTGAGGTTTGCTTCACCTCTAAGTTGATAATTTTTTCTCAGTTTTATTGAGACATAATTGACATTCATCACTGTATAATTTTAAGATGTTCATAATGATAGCTTGATTTACATATATGTGAAATGATTACCACAGTAGGTTCAAATAACACCATCTTATCATATAGATACAACTGAAAGAAAGAAAAAAAAGAAAAATGAAAAAATAATCACCTTCCAATGAGAACTCTTAGAATTTACTTTCTTAACAACTCTCCTGTATATCAGTGTTAGCTATAGGCATCATGTATATTATATCCCTAGTACTTATTGATCTTATAACTGGAAATTTGTATCTTTTGACCATCTTCCTCCAAGTAATATTCATTGTGTGTGTGTGTGTTTATGCCACGACTTCTTTGTCCATTCATCCATGGATGGACATTTAGATTGTCTTCCTGCTTGACTAGTATAAATAATGCTGCTATGAACATGGAGGTGTGGATATCTTTTTAATTTAGTGTTTTTGTTTCCTTTGGATATATTCCCAGAAGTAAAATCGTTAGATCATATGTTAGTTCTACTTTTAATTTTTTGAGGATCCTACAGGCGGTTTTCCACAGTGGCTGTACCAATCTACAATACCACCAACAGTGTACAAGTATTCCTTTTTTTCCACATTCATGTCAGCATTTGTTATCTCTTGTCTTTTTTTGCATTACATTTAATCATTATATCTCCTTAGGCTCCTCTAGACTGGGAATGTTTCTCAGACTTTCCTTTTTTTTTTTTTTTTTTGATGACTTCGAGAGTTTGGAGAGTATTGGTCAATTATCATATAGAATGTCTTTCCATTTAGATTTGTGAGATGTTAATATCATGGTTAGTCAGGGCCTGTAAGATTTTTGGTGAAAGACCACAGAAGTAAGTGCAATTTTCATCACGTCATATCAAAGATATATACTGTCAACATGACTTATCACTGTTGATGTTGACTTTGATATCCTGACTGAAGTAGCGTTTGTCAGGTTTCATCACCATAAAGTTACTCTTTTGTTTTCTCTCTCTTTCCTTTGAAAGGAAGACACTATTTGCAGGCCACGCTTAAGGGGTAGGGTGTTGTGCTCCTTGAGGGGATATTATCTGCATAAATCATTTGGAAATATTATGCACAGGAGACTTTTCCTTCCTTCCTTCCTTCCTTCCTTCCTTCCTTCCTTCCTCAATTCTTTGGGTTATAATCCAACACTACACTGTTTATTTTGTTGCTCAAATTATTCCAGCTTTGCCACTGAGAACACTTTCAGTTGATTTCTATGTCCCGCTGACATAGCCCCATCACTGTGTGTGTGTGAGTGTGTGCATGTGTTTGAATACTTCCTAATATTCTTGTACTTCAGGGTGCTCCAGGCTCATCTTGCATGTTCCCTGCTCTAACTTTAGAGTCAGCCACTTCTAAGGAGCCCTAGATCCTTTTATTGGAGAAACCAAGATCTGATCCTTGGGTGTGCTCTTTGAGATCTCATTGCACTGGGCCCTCTCAGCTAACAGAGCAAGCAAATACATATCTATATCACTCATGTTTTAATAAAGTTACCCTGGCTGTTGTGTTGCCAGTTGACCGCAGAAGCAGGAAAACCAGTGAGGAGTTTTTTAAAACTCATAATCCAGGAGAGAGATGATAATGACTTAAAGAAGGAGCTATTACAAAATACAGCTATTGGTCCATTCATTACTGATAAATCAAGCGTCTGTCTAAACAGATTCGCTTATACTTTTGTAAGCTATCTGGTGACCAAACATTTGAACACTTACTTAAAGCAAACTTAGTGCTGGGCACAACCATGTTTAAGGATGCAACCATGTGTAAGACTTGATAATTTTACATTTATACTCATGTAATGTCTGTTTATTGTCATTACTTGTATTGTTGAAAACTGCTATGTCAGTGATGTAGGTAGGAGTGTGAAAAGTTAGACTTTGGGGGGTAACAGTAGGCACAAAAAGAGAGGGGATACATATGAGAAGCAAATGGAATGGGAATTAACAAAACTGATATTTAACTAGGTATTGGGAAGTAAAGAAAGAAGTTGATCAAAGATGAGTCCAAAATTTTTTTTAACATCTTGATTGGACTATAATTGATTTACAATGCTGTGTTAGTTTTTGCTGTATAACAAAGTGAATCAGCTATACTTATACATATATTCTCATATCCCCTCCCTGTTGTGTCTCCATCCTACCCTCCCTATCCCACTCCTCTAGATGGACACAAAGCACCAAGCTGATCTCCCTGTGCTATGTGACTGCTTCCCAGTAGTTATCTATTTTACATTCGATGGAGTATATATGTCAATGCCACTCTCACTTTGTCCCAGTTTACCCTTCCCCCTCCCCATGTCCTCAAGTCCATTCTCTATGTCTTTATTCCTGTCCTGACCCTAAGTTCTTCATAACCATTTTTTTTTTTAGATTCGATGTATATGTGTTAGCATACAGTATTTGTTTTTCTCTTTCTGACATACTTCACTCTGTATGACAGACTCTAGGTCCATCCATCTCACTACAAATAATTCAGTTTTATTTCTTTTTATGGCTAAATAATATTCTATTGCATATATGTGCCACATCTTCTTTATCCATTCATCTGTCGATGGAAACTTAGGTTGCTTCCATGTCCTAACTATTGTCAGTAGTGCTGCAATGAACATTGGGGTACTTGACTCTTTTTGAATTATGGTTTTCTCAGGATATATGCCCAGTAGTGGGATTGTTGGGTCATATGGTAGTTCTACTTTTAGTTTTCTAAGGAACCTCCTTACTATACTTCACAGTAGCTCTATCAATTTACATTCCTACCAAAAGTGCAAGAGGGTTCCCTTTTCTCCACACCCTCTCCAGCATTTATTGTTTGTAGATTTTTTGATGATGGCCATTCTGACCTGTGTGAGGTGATACCTCATTGTAGTTTTGATTTGCATTTCTTTAATTTGCATTACTCTAATGATTAGTGATGTTGAGCATCTTTTCATGTGTTTGTTGGCAATCTGTATATCTTCTTTGGAGAAACGTCTATTTAAGTCTTCTGCCCAGTTTTGGATTGGGTTGTTTGTTTTTTTGATATTGAGCTGCATAAGCTGCTTGTATATTTTGGAGATTAATCCTTTGTCAGTTGCTTCATTTGTAAATATTTTCTCCCATTCTGAGGGTTGTCTTTTCGTCTTGTTTATGGTTTCCTTTGCTGTGGAAAAGAATTTAAGGTTTATGAGGTCCCAGTTTTTATTTTTGTTTTTATTTGCATTTTGCTAGGAGGTGAGTCAAAAAGGATTCTGTTGTGATGTATGTCATAGAGCATTCTGCCTATGTTTTCCTCTAAGAATTTTATAGTGTCTGGCCTTACATTTAGGCCTTTAATCCATTTTGAGTTTATTTTTGTGTATGGTTTTAGGAGGAATTGTAATTTCATTCTTTTACATATAGCTGTCCAGTTTTCCCAGCACCACTTATTGAAGAGGCTGTTTTTCTCCATTGTGTATTCTTGCCTCCTTTGTCAAAGATAAGGTCACCTTCTGTGTGTGGGTTTATCTCTGGGCTTTCTGTCCTGTTCCACTGATGTATATTTCTGTTTTTGTGCCAGTACCATTCTGTCTTGATTACTGTAGCTTTGTAGTATAGTCTGAAGTCAGGGAGCCTGATTGCTTCAGCTTCATTTTTCTTTCTCAAGATTGATTTGGCTATTTGGGGTCTTTTGTGTTTCCACAGAAACTGTGAAATTTTTGTTCTAGTTTTGTGAAAAATGTCATTGGTAGTTTTATAGGTATTGCATTGAATCTGTAGATTGCCTTGGGTATTATAGTCATTTTCACAATAGTGATTCTTCCAATCCAAGAACATGATATATCTCTCCATATCTTTGTTTCATCTTTAATTTCTTTCATCAGTGTCTTATAGTTTTCTGCATACCGGTCTTTTGTCTCCTTAGGTAGCTTTATTCCAAGGTATTTTATTCTTTTTGTTGAAATGATAAATGGGAGTGTTTCATTAATTTCTCTTTCAGAATTTACATCATTAATGTATAGAAATACAAGAGATTTCTGTGCATTAATTTTGTATCCTGCTACTTTACCAAGTTCATTGATTTGTTCTAGTAGTTTTCTGGTAGCATCTTTAGGATTCTCTATGTATAGTATCATATCTGTAAACAGTGACAGTTTTACTTCTTCTTTTCCGATTTGGATTCCTTTTATTTCCTTTTCTTCTCTCAATGCGGTGGCTAAAACTTCCAAAACTATGTTGAATAATAATGGTGAGAGTGGGCAACCTTGTCTTGTTCCTGATCTTGGTGGAAATGGTTTCAGTTTTTCACCACTGAGAACGATGTTGGCTTTTAGTTTGTCATATATGGCTTTTATTATGTTGAGGTAAGTTCCCTCTATGCCAACTTTCTGGTTGGTTTTTGTCATAAATGGGTGTTGAATTTTGTCAAAAGCTTTTTCTGCATTTATTGAGATGATCATATGGTTTTATCTTTCAATTTGTTAATATGGTGTATCACATTGATTGATTTGTGTATATTGAAGAATCCTTGCATTCCTGGGAAATATCCCACTTGATCATGGTGTATGATCCTTTTAATGTGCTGTTGGATCCTATTTGCTGGTATTTCATTGAGAATTTTTGCACCTATGTTCATCAGTGATATTGGCCTGTAGTTTTCTTTTTTTTTTTTGTTACATCATTGTCTGGTTTTGGCATCAGGGTGAAAGAGGCCTCATAGAATGAGTCTGGGACTGTTCCTCCCTCTGCTATATGTTGGAATAGTTTGAGAAGTATAAGTGTTAGCTCTTCTCTAAATGTTTGATAGAATTCACCTGTGAAGCCATCTGTCCTGGGCTTTTGTTTGTTGGAAGATTTTTAATCACAGTTTCAATTTCAGTGCTTGTGATTGGTTGGTCTATATTTTCTTTTTTTTCTGGTTCAGGAGGTGGAGACAAATTCTCAAGAATTTCTCCATTTCTTCCAGGTTGTCCATTTCATTGGCATATAGTTGCTTGGAGTAGTTTCGCATGATCCTTTATACTTCTGCAGTGTCAGTTGATACTTCTTCGTTTTCATTTCTAATTCTATTGATTTGTGTCTTCTCCCTTTTTTTCATGATGAATCTGGCTGATGTTTTATCAATTTTGTTTATCTTCTCAAAGGACCAGCTTTTAGTTTTATTTATCTTTTTTATTGTTTTCTTCATTTCTTTTTCATTTATTTCTGATCTGACCTTTATGATTTCTTTCCTTCTGCTAACTTTGGGGTTTTTCTGTTCTTCTTTCTCTAATTGCTTTAAGTGTAAGGTTAGATTGTTTATGTGAGATGTTTCTTGTTTCTTGAGGTAGTATTTTATTGCAATAAACTTCTCTCTTAGAACTGCTTTTGCTGTGTCCCATAGGTTTGGGTCATCGTGTTTTCATTGCAATTTGTTTATAGGTATTTTTTGATTTCCTCTTTGCTTTCTTCTGTCATATCTTGGTTATTTAGTAGTATATTGTTTAGCTTCCATGTGTTTGTATTTTTTTTTCCTGTAATTGATATCTAGTCTCATAGCATTGTGGTCAGAAAAGATACTTGATATGATTTCAGTTTTCTTAAATTTACCAAGGCTTGATTTGTAACCCATGATTTGATCTATCCTGGAGAATGTTCCATGAGCAGTTGAGAAGAAAGTGTTGTTTTTGGATGGAATGTTTTATTAATATCAAGTAAGTCCATCTTGTCTAATGTGTCCTTTAAAGCTTGTGTTTCCTTATTTATTTTCATTTTGGATGATCTGTCTATTGGTGAAAGTGGGGTGATAAAGTCTTCTCCTATGCTTGTGTTACTGTCAATTTCCCCTTTTATGGCTGTTAGCATTTGCCTTATGTATTGAGGTGCTCCTATGTAGGGTGCATAAATATTTACAATTGTTATATCTTCTTCTTGGATTGATCCCTTGATCATTATGTAGTGTTCTTTGTCTCTTGTAACAGTCTTTATTTTAAAGTCTATTTTGTCTGATATGAGGATGAATACTCCAGCTTTCTTTTGATTTCCATTTGCATGGAATATCTTTTTCCATCCCCTCACTTTCAGTCTGTATGTGTCCCTAGGTCTGAAGTGGGTCTCTTGTAGGCAACATATATATGGGTCTTGTTTTTTTATCCACTCAGCCAGTCTATGTGTTTTGGTTAGAGCATTCAATCCATTTACACTTAAGGTAATTATCGATATGTATATTCCTATTACCATTTTCTTAATTGTTTTGGGTTTGTTATTATAGGTCTTTTCCTTCTCTTGTGTTTCCTGCCTAGAGTAGTTCCTTTAGCATTTGTTGTAAAGCTGGTTTGGTGCTTAATTCTTGTAGCTTTTGCATGTCTGTAAAGCTTTTAATTTCTCCATTGAATCTGAATGAGATCCTTGCTGGGTGGAGTAGTCTTCATTGTAAGTTATTCCCTTTCATCGTTTTAAATATTTCCTGCCACTGTCTTCTGGTTTGTAGAGTTTCTGCTGAAAGATCAGCTGTTCACCTTATGGGGATTCTCTTGTATGTTATCTGTTGATTTTCCCTTGCTGCTTTTAATATTTTTTCTTTTTGTATAATTTTTGATAGTTTGATTTATATGTGTCTTGGCATGTTTCTCCTTGGAATTATCCTGTTTGGGACTCTCTGAGGTTCCTGGACTTGATTGAGTATTTCCTTTCCCATATTAGGGAAGTTTCCAACTATAATGTCTTCAAATATTTTTGCAGATGTTTTCTTTTTATTTTATTCTTCTGGAAACCCTTAAATTCGAATGTTGATGCATTTAATGTTGTCCCAGAGGTCTCTGAGATTGTCGGCAATTCTTTTTATTCTCTTTTCTTTATTCTCCGCTGCGGTAGTCATTTCCACTATTTTGTCTTCCAGGTCACTTATCCATTCTTCTGCCTCTGTTATTCTGATACTGATTCATTGTAGAGAATTTACATCTCATTTATTGTGTTTTTCATCATTGTTTGTTTGCTCTTTAGTTCTTCTAGGTCCTTGTTAAATGTTTCTTGTATTTTTCTCCATTTTATTTCCAAGACTTTGTATCATCCTTACTATCATTACTCTGAATTCTTTTTCAGGTAGCCTGCCTAATTCCTCTTCATTTGTTTGGTCTGGTGGGTTTTTACTTTGCTCCTTCATCATCTGAGTATTTCTCAGTCTTCTCATTTTGCTTAACTTACTGTGTTTGTGGTCTCCTTTCTGCAGGCTGCAAGTTTGTAGTTCCTGTTGTTTTTGGTGTCTTCCCCCAGTGTGTAAGTTTGGTTCAATGGGTTGTTTAGGCTTCCTGGTGGAGGGTATTGGTGCCTGTATTCTAGTAGGTGAGGCTGGATCTTGTCTTTCTGGTGGGCAGGACCACCTCTGGTGGTGTGTTTTGGGGTGTCTGTGAACTTATTATGATTTTAGGCAGCCTATCTCCTAATGGGTAGGGTTGTGTTCATGTCTTGTTAGTTGTTTGGCATGCGGTGTCCAGTACTGGAGCTTGCTGGTCGTTGCGTGGAGCTGGGTATTAGCGTTGAGATGGAGATCTCTGGGAGAGCTTTCACCATTTGATATTATGTGGGACCAGGAGGTTTCTGGTGGTCCAATGTTGTGGACTTGGCTCTCCCACCTCAGATGCTCAGCCTGACACCCGGCTGGTGCACTAAGACCCTGTTATCCACATGGCCAGGTAAGTGGGGAGTTTCTTGCCTTTTGGGAAGTCTGAGTTCTTCTGCCAGTGGTCAGTAAGTGTTCTGTAAGAGTTGTTACACAAGGAGATGAATTTTTGATGTATTTGTGGGAAGGAAGGTGATCTCCATGTCTTATTCCTCCACCATCTTGGAAGTCCTCCTGTGGTGCTCAGTTCTTATCATGCAGTCCTACTCTGACATGTTGACCTCGAAATGGAAAAAATCCTTTCCTTGTGTGAATAAAGGTGGCCTTCAAGTTCAGGTCAGGGAACTTGTGAAGGGAAGATAGAAAAACACATTGTGCAAACCACAGGAATACATTCAGTGGGTTTCAAAAGATTCAAATGCAGATTAAAGTTTCCACCATTAAACTGAGTTTTCCCCCTCTGTGATTATTCCTTCTAGTCAGTGTAATCTAAAGGTTTTTAGTCATGCTAGTGGATTCAAATCATCTGATTATGGGAAAATCAAAGCCCTTATCTTCTGGAACATTACATAAAACTTCTCTGGAAACGGATAACATCTTCGCTTCCTACTAAGTGAAATGCAGCATTTTAAAATCAGAAGTCCACATGCAGATCAAGAAACCCTGTCATACACGGAACTTTTTAATCAAAACCTCCAAAAGCAAGGTCTCCTTAAGACAAACCAAGGATTCAAGCAAAATGCCATGTTGCTACCAGAGACCTGGAGATAAACAAGAAGTTTTTTCAGTACAATTAAATAACAACTCACAAACCTCAGAACAACTGTTTTTCAAGAAACATTTGGAAGCTCTAGGAGAGTGCTTGCCTCATGCTGGGAAGCTCACTGGACCCATCGGCTCTTGCTCCCAATAAATGATGCTGGGAGTTTGTCTGGCCCAAGATGGCCATTCATGGTTTCACAACAGCATGATCTCAGGCAAAAACCTCCTTGTTTTTCCATTTTGTCTTTAAGTTACTTGTTGAAACAACTGGCCCGTGGTCCCCAGGATTGTCGTGGCTTCAGCTGGTGGCACCCCTCCAGAGCCGGCAGCACAGTAAGGCTGCCCTCCCCTGGAGCTCCAGGGCAGCTCAGTGACAGCAGAAGGGGGAGACCGCAAGCCATCGAGTTCAAACTGTATAGACCATTCATAATATAGTGACATTCACAAAAACAATGAATTTCAGAATTGTAATTTATTTGAGGGGAGGTTAATGAGTGCCTTTTTAAATAGGTGGCGTTTGTGGTAACATGAAGGTTTTTAAGTGTATTCAAGTGGAAATACTATGTTGTGTTTTTTAAAAAGAACAAAACCTCATTTGGAAACTAACCAATAATTCAGTATTTTAAAGGTATATGGTTTAAAATATCTGAACCATAAGTACTTAAAAATCTGATACCACTCTTTTATAGTAAACTTTTTTCATCCATTTAATATGTGCAAGTATGTTAAGAGCATAAAGACTTCATATTTTCAAGGCTCACTTTGACAAGTCATAATCAATGCTGAATATTACTTATACTAGCACTTATTGAGAGTGATCAAACATTTAATAGTTTGCTCTTTATCTCCCTAGAACTGAAGGAAAACAGAGAGATTGTAAATGCCTGGCCTGTTCTGGTCAAGTTTTATAATTCATTTATTATGAAAAATAGATCGAGACAATGGAGTTGTCATATGTTAACATGTTAGTCTCCAAGATCCAGTTAATGTTTAATAATGTTTACATCCTGACATGAAAGGGCATGGATTAACCTGATAATATCTAATGGCTGCTAAGGTCTGGTACTTTTGTAATGGTTTCAAAGAAAGTAGATCAAAGAGGAATCCTTTAATAGAGTACTCCACACATTAATATCCTTTGGAGCAACCAGTTCAATTGACTACCTTTTGTAGAAAAATCCTTGAATTCATCTAAGAAACTGAGGTAACCCCTTCTGTTGTTCAAATACAACAAGGATCTAAACGAGATCAAGAATGTGTGTATTTTGCCAGTTTTACATGTGAGTGTATTAATATTCTCAATTCTTGAGGGCTCTAAGTTTTATTTATGTAAAATAATGTTAGATAAAAATTTTAAAATAATAGAATTATGGAGACTTTTGCAATTAAATAGGTTTTTTTGGCATACATTAACTCATTTTATCCTCACAATAGCCTTATATTATTGGAAAAGTGAATAATATTTCTGATAATAAAGATTATTTCTAATTTAGGAAAACAAGTAATTTCTCTCAAATCCAAAAGCTAATAAATGAAGGGCCAGGACTAGAACCCAATCAAGTTTTCTGACATTCAGGCCAATATATTCACCAATAAGCTATATTATTAGAATTCAAAACGAATGGGAGCATGTCATAGTTAATGACCTTGATCTTTAATTTTTTCATCTGTAAAATGAGGCTAATATTAACTCTCCTATCCATTTCACAAGTGAGAATTAAATTATGTGATAAATCCCAAACTATTTGAATTACTATTTCACAAAGCAGTTTATGGATTATTTATTTTTGGATGCTCCTTTTAATCTCCAGAGGTCAGTTTTCCTCCAAATCATGTACAATTTTGAAATTTGACCAGGGAGTAACAATTTCCATGCTCATGTTCTACATACAATAAATCCTCTTTCATTTATTACTGAACAGAACTAAGTTCTGATTATCTGATGTGCTTAAAGCCAATCTACTGACACCAGGTTTTGGTGAAGGAAAGTACAACATTTATTGCAGGGTTCAAGCAAGAATGGGCAGCTAATACCCAAAAGACCTGAAGTCCCCAATAGCTTTTAGGAAAGAGTCAGAAGGCATTCCTTTGGCTCAATGAAAATGGGTGATAAGTTAGGGAGGGGAATTTCCTGTGTTGCAAAGTATGTTCTTTGGAGAAAACCTTCTCTACTTCCCATCCCAGGCTACCTTGCCAGTCTTGACAAGAAGAGGTAACAAGAATATCTTTTAATTCTTAAGATCTGTGATAACTATTTTTCCCTGGAGCTCTAAGTATGTTTATTTTAATAATACAAATTCCATCATTTAGAATAAACCTAAAACTTTCTAAGACTTCTGCAAACTCTTGAAAAATCATTGCTCTGGCTCCTGGGACTATACCAATTTCATCCTGTGTCAACCTTAATACAGAGCTTTACTGCTTTTAAAATAAAGCCAATTAGTCAAGACTTTTAAGAAATTTTACTAGAATTAGCAAATTGAATAAAAGATTTGGGGGTTACTGAGATAAATCATACAATGCTGCAAGTCTTCCCTCAATCTCTTCTTTTTCTTCTCTTCCTCCTTTCATTATCCAGTTTTTTTTTTTTTTTTTTTTTTTTTTTGCTCATCCATTTGTGGTCTTACTCATCTTCTGTTATTTGAATGCACTTGAGGTCTCATCTCCACCCTGATGGCTCAATGGAAACAATATTCCTTTCAAACAATTACAGGGTTCTCACTTAGAAATTCAAATGGAATTTTTTTCTTCTGATTATAACTTAGTCATATAACTAAAATCTAATTAGGACATTGAGAGCATAAAGCAGCACAAATGCTTTGTACCTTATGGAAAAGAGCAAAATGGAACACAAATTTGGATGTAGGACTTTTCCCTTTGTTCAAAGAGGTGTTATTAGAAGCATAGAACTGAACTATTGGAAGCAGCAGCAGCAATAGGAGACAGCCACAGAGGGCTAATCCAGACTGGTTTATCCTGGTGTGACAACCAGGAAATCAGGGCTTATGAGTCCAGCAGGACGGGAAGAGAACAACAGCTTCCTTTCCTCGCTGTTGGGCCCCAATGCAGATATCAACAACAGAAGGAGAGTCACTGCATGTGCTGTAGCACAGAGCCAGAACTTTTACGTGACCTGGTGATTGAGTTACAGTTCCAGGAGTGGGGAAGAAGAAGGCTACTATGTATCAAATTGGACGACTACAACCAGCAATAAACATGGCATAGTCCCTGGGTAATTCCTGAATTAGTCAGAAGTAATTTGATTGTGAGCTGAGGTTTGCACAATGCTGTCCATGAGAGCTAAGCCTGAAAAATGCCATTGTGCCACTGCTTTTGTGACTTTACCCCACTTCTCAGTTTGACGTAGTGTGAACAAACATGGGTTACACTTGCATTGCACCTAGGTAACAATTAGCCAAAGACCTCCTGCTCATTTCAATAAAACCTGTGCTTTCTTTCAGGGATCACAAGTGAATATGAACGCTGAAAGTATGTTTTTCCTAGAAGAGTTCAAACTCTACTTGACAGTGATTTTTTTTTTTTTTTTTTAAGTCTCAGAGTCCGGGTATCCTCGTTTAATAGTCACAACATGAAGGGATATTTAAGATAATAGAGAAGGTCAAAAGAGTGTGAAACATTTGGGAAAGTTTGGTTGCATTTCCATTCCCACTATCTCCACTGTTACTACCTAGATATTTCTTGAGGATTAACGTTTTAACATTGGCACCAGGAACTTTGTAATTATAGTGAAACTAGTGGCTGGGGACTAATTATTCAGTTTATGCACTACTTGCCACGCCCCCCTTTCCTGCCACGCCTCAATAATTCTCTTCGAAATTTTTTAATATTTATTTTAGCTTTCATTATTATATGTATGACATTTGCTAAATATAATAAGAAATCTCATCATAGCTAATACTTTTGGATATTTATTAGGTTCTAGGTGATTTACATACCTTCTATCTTTTAATCATTAGAAGAACTCTTGAGGTAGTTATATTACTACCCTACTTTGTAGTTCAGACCTAAGAAAGGTTAAGTAAGTTTTCCAATCTCCTATAGGCAGTAAATGCCAGTGCTAAGATTTTAAACACAGGTTTGTCTGGCACTAAAGACTTTACTATTAATTATTATGCTATATAGCTTCTTCAACTTCAGTAATAGGAAATAAGAATTCAATTGTGGAGAAATGGTCAAAGAAATTATTTCTCATATTAACAGCTGTGGTGGTTTTCTAATTTACCCACTTGAATAAGCTGGAACCTCAGATCCCCAAATCCCTTTCCTACGAGGTTGGCCAAAAGAGAAATGTAATATTTGAAAAGTAGAAGAAAATAAGTAGCCACAGTTCTTCGAAGGTCAATGTGGTTAAATTCTGTGAGAGACAGATGCAGAGGGGCTGGCAGGTTTAGCTTGCCCTCATTTTCTCCAGTCTGTATCTAGCTGTTCTCCTGACTGCTTGGCATTTTCTAGGAGCAACCAGGATTGGAGTGGGGAGAATGGCTGCAGTAGTGTGAGTAAGGAGCAGTGGGTAGAGGGTAGGCCAGGGACATAAAAGGAGACCATTTTATAGGACCTCGTAAGGATTTTGGTTTTTGCTGAAAATAAAATGAGAAACCATGGGTCATGGTGGGGCTTGGCTGAGCTTTGCAGAGCATCAGTGTGATCCTGCTCACCTTTTAAAGAGCTCACCCTGGCTCTTGTGATAAACAAAGCTGGCATCACAAGTAAGGCTGGAGGAACAACTTAATATTGTGAATGGTCTGCATATAGGTGGTATATAAAGTCAATGGACAGGATGTGCTCACTGAGGGAATGAGTATCAGTAAAGATGTGAGGAGGTGGGAAGACAGAGGCCTAGGGCACATAAATTGTTAAGCAGTAAAGAGGACAAGGAGGAAGAACCAGCAAAGTCGACGAGGGAACATTCTATGAAGTAGGAGAACAAAGAAAATATAACTTTATGGCTGCCAAGTAAAACATATTATATGAAAGAAGGAGTGCTCAGCTTTGTTAAATGTTGCCAATAACTCAAGTAAGAAGAGTAACAAGAATTGACTGAAAATCAATCAGTTGCTTTTATTAAAAAAAAAATGAACCTAAATGATCAAAACTACAAGAATGAGACAAGATATAACAAACAATATCACTACTTCTTCTTAGAACACCCCTATTCCCCCTCTCTACTGAAACCTCTATTCATCTGGAGATACCAGTTCACAGAGGGTATACCTACAAAGCCTTTCCAACTCCTGTTGTTACTGTAGATTAGTTCCACCATTCTCTGTGTTCTCCCAGCATTTTCTTCATATCTCCATTGTGATATTTGCTAAAGTGTATTACAATAAACTTTGAAAATATATTTTTCTCCTTTTACAGAATGTGATCTTCTAAGAAGCATGGACTATATCTTATCTTTAGATTCTCAGAGGCTGGCACATAAAAGGGTGACTAGATAAATAAATATATTTATATGTGAAGGAAAAGTTCAATGGAAAAAACATTTCTTGTGCAACAAATATATGCCAGATGCCTTACAAGGAGGATGATATTTTCACAGCAAGTTATTCTATATGATTAGACTTATCCATCTAATCAATTAGTTTAACTCACATTTTACAAATTAAGAAGATGTGGTTCATAGTGTTAAACACTCACACTCACAAACACACACAGTGATACATATACTCATGGTTGAACTGGAATTTGAACCAGGATTTGACTTCAAGATTCATGACATTTCCCCTAAATTACACAGAATAAATAAGTAAATGAACCAAGAAATAAATATGCAGTACTTTCCCTTCTTGAATAAATGGCTACCTTTCCTAAGGGTGCTATATACCAGCTCAGTCCCTCGACAGACAGGGAGATATCACCTTGGTCATAGTCATCATCTGTAGCAACGTTAACCTCCTCCTCAAAATTCTAACCTTCATATTTGTTTATGCTAAATGCTTTACAATAGATATTTCAAAAAAATAAAAGGAATCATACCTCAACTTTCTTTCCTTAGTCAAGTCAGCCTGCAATTTAAATATCTTTGACTATTCTACTTTGCTTCTCAACAGTATTTATGCTTATATAGAAATAGCCTGGATTTCTTATATTTGCACTTCCTTCTATCTTGGATGCTGTGATGAACCACATAGTTTGCCCTTAGGAATAAAGACTTATTCCCTCAGCTACCGAGAGGGCTGCAGATGAAAGCCCTCAGGTGACAGCCTCTTACAGGGACTGTCTAGGCTGCAGAGATCTGCCTTGTCCAAGGTCATAACCCCTTCCCAGAGTTTTATCCAGTGATTGATTGACTGATGGGAAGGTGTAAAGGCCCTACCCTCTTGCTTGAACACCAGACAACCCTGAATGGCCATCACATATTTGGAACTTCCAAAGGGACAGATACATATGTCAAGACTGCACTGTAGTTTACTTTCTCCTTCTATTCAGTCCTGCTCCCTTCCCTTCCCTTCTGCAAGACACTCCCTAATAGGCCTCCTGTTTGTTAATCTCTATCTTGAAGACTCATTCCCAGGAAACTCAACCTGCAACACTCTGTGAGTTTAAATGCTTTCACTACATTTCAGGGTCTTCAGTCTCAGATAGTTTTTGTGAAATAGTGAAATCAGAGTACATGTGCTGAAACTCCATGTCTACCGTCTATTAGCTATGAGATATTGAGTGGGTTACCTAACATCTCTAAGCCTCAGTGTCACCCAGAAAATGACATTAGTAATCATGAATTTAACGAGAAAATGAAGGTAAAGCACTTAGCATGGCAATTGGCACAAAGGGAGCTCTCAATGTATGAAAACTACTTGAGTTATTATTAAGGAAGACATCACACGGCCTCTGAAATATTGAACAAAAGTCATTGGAGATGGTCTAATCTGACTTAATTTCACAGATGAAAAAGGAGTAAGTAATTTGCTTAGGATGCATAGTTAGTTGGGGCAGAGTTGAAACTAAAATGCAGGTCTCTTGACTCTGCTGCACCATGCTGACTTTATCTTTTAACCAAACATCTTAGAAGTGTAAAAATGGTACTACATAACAATAGTTGTATTTCACACATTTATGCTTAAGAACAATCAGGTTTCAGAGGAAGTGACTATAATTATCCTTAGGTTATAATTATGAGATTAAAATTCAAGCAAAATTCTTAATTCAAAGAAACTTTTGGAAGCATTTCTATTTTTAGTTGTCTCTGCTTCTGATTCCAATTACATAGGAATGAAAGGCCAGGAGACTTTGGCTAAAATATCTTCTGTATTTCTGAAGCATCTTCAAATTGTGATTTAGATGCACTAAAAACTTATGGTTCTACTGACCATCTTGTTGTCACAAGATAATGGAAGTCTCTCTGCTCCCCAGAGGTAATACTTTATTTTTTTCCTTTAAAAAATTAAGGCCAAGAAAAATCAGTTTCAAGGAGAAACTTACCAAGTTATATTATCTGGATTTTAAACTGCATAATTGGTGACCATATTACTCAATCCAAGGATTATTTGAGTCACAGTTATGACATAATAAAGTTTAAATTGTTTCCTTGCTTTCTTTCATCAAAACTTAACCAATCAACAGATATTTATTAAGCACCTAGTATAAACTCAGCAATATCTATCCATCCTTATTTCCCAGAGGACTAAAACAAACCTGATCTGTTAAAATGTGAACTCTCACTTTCATATATTTATACAAGACATTTAAAGTGTAAGTTCAAGAAGCAATCACCACAGCATTTGCTTCGTACAAACTTGAAGAATCTACATTTCATTAAAACCCTCGTCCCTCCATTAACACTCAGTTAAATAGCATATCTTGATATATAACAATAATTAAAGGTATAACTGATAAGGCACTTACTGAGAGTGACCAAGGATTTAATCTTCTCCTTAATATTTAACACTCATGTTATATATTGTAGCATATATTTTTCCAAATATGTTCAAGTTTTATAATTCAATAAGCAGTAAACATGATTCATATCAAAATAGTGTCACAGGTGAGTGACATTTTGATGCTTTCATTTCTGAACACAGAACAAGAAATATTGACCCTATTACAAAGAATAAATATCAATAAAACAGCAGGTCTCTGATAAACAGATCTAATTACCAGAAGGATCTGCCTATTTACACATCAGTACCGCTGTCTTCATATATTTTATCCTGTTACATAATTTTCAAATAAAACAGTAATTCCAGAATAAGTAATAGCAATCACACAGAGTACTGCATAGTTAAATATTTTCATCTTGGTTAGGAGACATTAGTACAGAATATCTAACAAAGAATTACTCTGAATTTCTGAGCAGTGAACTAATACCAAACTGAAACACCAGTCAGCAGCCAGTGAGAGGTCATTTGTTTCATGATTCTTACATGTTTTTCACTTTAGTAAAAAAAACAACAAAAAAATAGAACTGTCATTTTTAAGACATGGTGATTTTTCATCTTTTAGTTTGGGGAAGTTTCCTTTTGTAAAATCAGAAATTCTTAAAAGAATGAATTCCTTGCTCCAACAAGAGTTTCTTTTGCTTTACAGGCAAGCATCTCAGTCTTCTTTTTCTTCCAGTGCTGTGATGGGTACACTAAGAGCGGTTTCCTGCCGAGCTGTGCAGCTCCTGCAGATGAGGACAGCAGGAGAACAGGCAGATAGCCAAGACAGCGAGTGAGAGGAACTGAGATCACAGCCAAGGCTGCAGAAGGCGATCTGCTACATAAAAAGCAGAAAAAGGAAAGATCTTACTGTGAGCCCTAAGGTTCTCCTTAAAGCCTGCCGGTTTGGGCGCTTGCCTGACCTCAATTGACCTGGGCTTCTAAAGAACAGGAAAGAGCTTTATTGAAATGAGGTTTTGAGTCACAACTTTGCATCATAATAGGCTTGTAAAGTCTCATTGGTAGACATAGTATGCAGGTGTGTGGAGACCTCCGGATTGATTGACAGGCCTCTTCCTAGCTGCCATTCAGAAAGAAGATGTTCTTCATTCCCTCATTGCAAGAGATTTTGGCCAGTTTCTCACCAAGCCATTTCCTTTTTTAAACTTTTTTTTTTTTTTTTTGTCCTTTAAGATTAGTGCCACTGTTCCTCAGGCTGAGCAAGGTGGAGCATTTCAGTGTCACTCACCAGTCAAACTGTGACAAAAGGCAGCCCCCTCCTGTCAGGATCTTGAGGAGAAGAGGAGGGGGCTCTCAGCAGGAGCTCTCTTTGCAGCACTTAATGCTCTGGTCCTGAAAGGAAAGAGTGGGAAGGAGCAGGAAATTAGACTTAAGTCACCTCCAAATCAGTGCAGAGTTCAATCCTAGCTGGTGTTTGTTTATAAAATAGCTCTCTAAGTAATTCACACTCTGTTTCCCATTTCACCTCTTGGACACATGGCATTCAGCCTACCGGGGAGATTTTCTGGAGTTGTTCATAAAAGTGCTGAGTTTGACGCCGACAGAAAGGAATGTGGGGTCAGAATTACTATTTTAAACTTAGGCCTTCGGGATTTATAAAAGATGGTTCTGATATGCTAAAACAGCTGGAAGAGACTTTGAGATCTGTAGTGGAAGCGAAGGCTTTCTTAATTTGTATTACAGGTGAGGAAAACCAGGCCACGGGAGGCTGGCTGACTTCGTCCTGCACCTTCAGAACTTGCGATAACATCTTGCAGTCCCTAAGGCTTAGAACTACTGAAGGGGAGAGCAAACCCCTTCATGCTCCCAGACCACTCCCAAGTTGAAGTTGCGCTTGGTAGGGGTATCCCCTGTCTCTCCCAGTCTCAGTTGTGGGTATTTCAATCTTCACCAGATAAAAAGAGACATTCAAGGTCATTAGCCCATTTTTTTTCTCTTTGAGGGTGGAGCTGGGATTGTCCACTGAGCTATTCTGATGACCCAGAAATTACATGAATTCATTTCTTTCTTTTTATATAGAAGTATTTCTATTCCAGTTTTTCTATGGCTCTTTTACAAGAGAAGAGCGGAAGAAAAAAAAAGTCCAACGTCTTTGCTAGCAGACTCTTCTACGTGCAGTCTTTTATAATCTAGCTTGATTCTCAGCTAATATCTTACCTTTTTTTGTACTTTGTGTCTTTTAATCACCTAAGGAATCTGACTCAGTGTCTGTCCCTCTGGATCACAGGCTACTCCTCCTTCATCTGTGTCTCCCAGGAGAGGGATGGGCTAGAAACCTTTTTTCCTCTGTTGGCTCCTGCCCTGACAATATAACTTCCTTTTCTTCCAGACCTCTTTTTGGCTGTTGTTATTCATTCCTGAATTTGATCCTTTAAAAATTTATTTTATGTAACAACAGGAAAATCTCTTAAGTTATCTCATTATCAAAACAGATAAAAATTTACCTCATATATATCTGTAAACAAATGCACAGAAATATTTTTTCAAATGTATATAACTACATAAACATATATAATATCATCAAATAACTTTTTTTAGGTTTTTTTTTTTTAATTTTAGTGCAATAAATATGAGTCAAAAAGAAAAAAATGTAATTGAATTCAATAGATCTCTTTAATAGTTTTTCTCTGTGGAGGGGCAGGCAATTATATGATACAATATTTTCTACTTGGGTCATATCAATTGAAAGCCCTCTTTATAACTATGCTTTGTTGATCTTGGTATAATGGAGGTCAAATAACAATAGTAATAAAGAAAAAGGAAATAACAATTTACAAATGCATGGTGAAAGTAATTCAAATATGAAAAACGTCGATGGAAGGACAAGGACCAAACCTGGTCCCATTTTAGTCCTTGATTATGGTTTTGACTACGGGCCTCAGAATTGTGGGCAGATTTCTTTTGGGACAGAGACTTTTTCTGCTCACGTTCCAATTTTTCCCTTTAAAACCTATTTTTCTATTTCCACCTTAGACTCAAATACATTCAGTTTTGCCAAATGCCTGAAGGTTTATATAAAACAATGAATCTGACAAACCATAGTGTGCTTTAAGTTGGCATATGCAACTTCTCTGACAGTGCCAGGTACTGGGTTATGGTTGAAATGTTATGCTCCTTTTTAGTTTTCTACAAAAATACATAAGTGATAAGAAATGAACAGTTAGAGACAGCCATCACAATAAAAATATCACTTCCTTCTTACATTAGCTGCTTATTCCTTTGATTTATACATTTATCCCTGAATCTCAGTATATGAAATTATAGAAACAGAAATTAAGATCACAACCCTAACTTCTACTTGTTTCAAAGTATCAGCATCTATCCTAATCTGAAAATGTTTATGTTAATACTTTCTTGTTCTTCTCTCAGTATATCTTAAGCATTTATGGCACAAATAGTGAAAAAAGAAAAGAAAATATATTCGGAAAAATACCAAAGGAGCTAAGGGTGAAGGAAGAGAAGCAGTACTCTCACATTGCATTATGGAAGAGAATGAGGACCACATTGCTAAAATTGACTTTATTACACACAAATCTTTATATTAGAGGCACAGACAATATTCCTGAAGCTATATAAATTCTCAGATCGTTTTTACATATGATAAATAGCTATATCATATGATTTAACAAATAACATATGATATGTAACAGTCATGACAAAACAGGGAATTGCAGAGGTTTTCACGTTCTAAGATTGAACCCATCAAACTTCCTCAGGCTCCCATGTCATAGTTGTGTCTTTAGCAGCATTTAACTCACTCTTTCACTTATGTTGTAATTAATTATTGATTGCAAGTTATGTATTAGAACTATAATATATGCTAGGGATTTGATTCCAAGTTCTTGCCCTTAAGGAGCTTACAGAGTAATAGAGGAGATATGTGTTAATCAAATAGTCACATGTCAAATGACAATTTGACAAAAGGCTCTGGTGGAAAGGAGCATGGTTGATGTGTGCCTGATCTAGACTGAAAAAAAAAAATGACATGATAGGATGACAAAGGGTTTCTTGAAGAAATCAGAGTTGAGGTGTAATCTAAAGAATGAGAAAGGTTAACTAGGTAATGAGAGAGTGACTATCTATCCAGAAAGAGGAAATAATATGGGCAGTGGTCCTTTGGTAAGAGGAAACATGACACATGCGTGGAACTTAAGAAGGCTCGTGAGGCCGGGACACCTAGACAGAGAGGGAGTTGATGCAGGTGAAGCTTGAGAGTTAAGCAAGAATCTTGCATAACAAAATCACTCATGGTATAGGGTATGGACAGAGAAGGGCAAGATTACCGTGGAACTAGGGTAGTCATAGTAGAGACTGAGAAGAGGGATCAGATGAAGGATATGTAGGAGACAGAACTGGCTGAAGTTGGTGGATGGGAGAGAGGGAAGAGCGTGGAAAACTCTCAGCTTCCAGGTATGAGTGATTCAGATGCTCAGAAGATGGTAAAATGTAGATTACATTGAGAAAGCCAATTCTGAAGGTTACGATGATGAGTTCAGTTCTGGAAATATTGTGTTAAAGATGGTTAACAGGGACTTCCCTGGTGGTGCAGTGCTTGAGAGTCCGCCTGCCGATGCAGGGGACACAGGTTCGTGCCCCGGTCCGGGAAGATCCCACATGCCGCGGAGCGGCTGGGCCCGTGAGCCATGGCCGCTGAGCCTGCGCATCCGGAGCCTGTGCTCCGCAACGGGAGAGGCCACAACTGTAAGAGGCCCGCGTACCAAAGAAAAAAAAAAAGATGGTTAACAAGCTTTATGATAATGAATGTAAACATCTGGAGAAACTGTGATGCAAATATATATTTGGGAATTTTAACACATAAATCGTATTTGAAAGCTTGAAGAATGAATGAGACTTTCTAGTGAAAGTATGTGCAATAAAAATAGTAATGGGCAGGCCAGAATCCTGAGGAATACCAATATGTAGGGAGGAGGTAGAGAAACAGAAGCCTGTGAGGACACATGAAAATGCAGTCTTATTTGTAAGAGCGTAACTAGTAAAGGAGAGTGGTGGTGAAAGTCATAGCAGTGAGGAAATAGTGTCAAATGTAGCAGAAGGATCATTTAAGATCGGGGGTAAGAGTCTTTAGCAATCAGCAGATCATGTAGTGTTCAGAATGAAAGAAGTAGAGTAATAAAGGCAGAAGTCAGATTACACTTGGCGGGGAAGTGAATGGGAGATGAGAAGGCAGAGTGGAGACGCGAAAGATGAGAGCGTGTGTCGGGTGCGGGATTTAAGGGAGAGTGCTGCTGTTAATGAAGGGAGTTTTGTATGTATGTTTTGGGAAGGATCTAGTAGAAATAAAAAAAAGCTGAAGTTACAGTAGAAGGGAGATAACTGAAGAAGCAAGGATCTAGAAAACAACTGAGGGGTTTGGGTCAAGGGTTCAAGGAATAGTTTGATCATGAGTAGAAGTAAAGATAGTTATCCTTTGGGAGCAGAGGAAAAAAATTAGATACACATGGATCATTGATAGTTTGCTTTCTCCCTTTCCCTGACAGTTCTTCCCACTAGGAAGGATTTTCTGCTTAGAAAGGACATGTAGATTTAATAATATTCTATAATACAACAGATTACAGGGGGGAATGTATGGCAATGTGGTGTCATTGAAAGAGCATAAGCTTGGAGTACATAGTTCACAAACGAGATCCCTTATTTCCTATTGTAATGACCATGAATGCACACACACACATGCATGCACATGTACACACAGGCATACACATACCCATACACATTTTTTACTTTACAAAGTCTTTGCATCCTGTGTTATTATTCTGTAGGATTATGATACCATCCTGAGAATTTTGTTGTTTGGGTTAATCAAAATAGTACACATGTTCCATATATCAGCTGACATCCAATCAGGAAAGCAGAAACCACTTGGGATATTTCAAACATAAAGAAATTGAAACAGGAAATTGGTTACACAGGTGCTGGTATAGGTGAGAGGCTGATAAAGGAACAGTGAGGCAACTTAGAATTTAGACTTAGGAGGCAGCCACAACCACCTTTATTCCTGAAAGAACAAAAGGACCAAGTGGTATTGCTGGAGCTTGGGGTCAGGGATAAGTTGGTAAAAGGTGAAACCAAGTAGGGCCTACTCAGTAGTATGTGGAACTCTGAGAGAGAGGCTGCCTCATGAAACCTGTAATAGCAGCAGAGGCTCAGATGCTGCCAGAACTGCCAAGAAAATGACACTAGGCTTTTAGCAATGCCTCCCATTGACCAAACCTACATGGAAACCAAAGGAAAAGGAAGCCTTGGAAATGTCATTCCATGTGAAACAAAACACAGCAGCAGAAAGGTAGAGAAAGGATCTGAGAGCAAAATAGATAAATGGCAAATCACAGGCTTGCTAATTATCTAACAACATATCTGGCACACAGAGTAAACGCTTAATAAATGTGATGTTCTTGGTTATATCAATCTATTTTAATGAACAGAGATGACAGTAGTTAGCTGAAAGGCATGTAAAATGCAAAGTCAAAAAGTTATTTTACAGTAGCTGTTCATAACAATTGAGTTGACTTTAACTCCTGCTTATACAACATAGTTGAGATAGCTTCTGGTTATTGAAATATTTGCAAGATTCATTCCATCACAAAGTGGCAAACATATTTGAAGGGAAACTTTCTGAAGACTTGAGGAAATTTTAATCATCTCTTCAATTTTACAAAAACCACTGGCACCGCCTAACTACTCACATTTTATGGCTAAGAAGTAGATGCCTTCTATTCCACTCTTCAGCTCTGGTACCTCATGGCTATTAATATAATCTCATCACTACCAGTGCAACAGGATGTACCACTCAGAGGATCTTGTCTTTGAAGTGAAATGAAACCCTAAAACTTTCATTTGCCTAATGAAAACCTCAGCCAGAAAGTTTCTCTATTTCTGATCACACATGGAGTCTTCTAAGCTCACTTTGGCTTGGAACACCAGATGCTGATCCTGCACGTGGCATCCTCATCCAAATTTGGAGCAGGTGTCAATTATCAGAACAGGAAACAGATATTCAATCCGAAGGAAATTCCCCCCTTGGTTATATAAGGAGGGCAGTTCAGTGCTAAATTATAAAAGGATCCATATTAGCTTACTGCCTTAAGTACCAATCTATGTAGGTTTTTGTCTTCTCCTTGGCCTATGACTTCTTGGGACCCTGGGCATAAACATTTGGATCTCACATAAGAAGGCTTTATATAAATATGAATGTGATTTTCCCTAACTCTAAAGGTGGCTTTCATTAAAAAGCAACATTAGACCCACTCTAATAGCCAGCGTAGTATGAAGAAAAATATTCCAAGTAGATCTGAGAAAACGGGTACCGACACAGATGTTTCTGTGTGGGAGCCTCTGTCCTTCCTCCCGTTTCCAAATACACAGCACTGAATGGAGGCTGTCAGGGTCAGGAGAGGAGGAAGTTCTCTGATGCCAGTGCAAAGCAATAATCTTCAAGTGGATGCCAGGCCAACAGGGATACGGTGTTAGTTACAAGAAATTCAGGAGGCCAGGACTGAGAGTCAAGGAAAGTTAAAAACAAAACCAGTATGAGGGGAAGGGTCACAGAGGGAAGCAAATGTGAGAGTCAGAAGGAAAACATCTGTAGGCACTGCAAGAGCTAACAGGGAGGGGAAGAGGGACGAGCCCATTTTTTTCTTTGCTTTCTGTTACACATGGCATGGTTTTGACATTCCCCCATTTTCCCTATAATATTCACAACTCAAGCCTGCGGATGTATGGATACGAGTTAGTCTCTCTAAATTGAGGGTCACTAACCAAATGTTAACACTCACCTACTCCTCCAGTACTATTTCCTTGCTTCTTTTACCAGATACCCAACCCTCACCACCAAGTTCAGGGGCCGTGTGGGCCTCATGCGTGCAATATTAGGGAGGGAGCACGCTCTAGTCTGCAACTTGCTGCATTACCTTAAGATAAGTAAGAAATTATTTTCCATCATTTTACTCAAAAGAATTTGTGTTTGCTTACTTTTGCGAGAAATTTGCAGTGAATAAAATGAGTGTTTATTGGTTTTTTTTTAATCTTTTTGCCCTCAGAAATAGAGACATGAGTTATCTTTGTTTCGTAACATGTTATCAGCATAAGCTCTCTTTTTAAATTCAGTTTTAGTTTTTCTGTTTTTCCCCTGCATCCCTTTTCCTACATTCAACCTCCTCCCTCCCATAGGCACCCACACTAATGAATTTGATTTCAGTCTTTTGATATGAATGTATCCTTATAAAATAGGTAGTGGTATTAGGGTATTTTTATTTTTTATTTATTTATTTATTTATTTTTTTGAGGTACGCGGGACTCTCACTGCTGTGGCCTCTCCCGTTGCGGAGCACAGGCTCTGGATGTGCAGGCTCAGCGGCCATGACTCACGGGCCCAGCTGCTCCGCGGCATATGGGATCCTCCCAGACCGGGGCACGAACCCGTACCCCCTGCATCGGCAGGCGGACTCTCAACCACTGCGCCACCAGGGAGGCCCTATTTTTAAATATAAATATAAATGCTGTGCTGTAAATTTCTTTCTGTTTCTTCTTTTTTTTTCACCCCATAATATATTTGTAAGTTCTGTGCATTTTGCTATCTGTACATTTATGTATTTATTTTCAACTGTGACATCATACAGTATTTATCTACCATATTTTGGTTATCCATTGCTGTATCCATTCTCATATTCCTAGATTGCCTCAGTCTTCTCTTCTGTAAAAACTGCCACGATGAACAATCTCACACATGTTCCCTTAGGGATCAATATGAGAAATCCTCCGGGATACATACCCAGAATAAGGATGGCTGGGATGTTGGCTATACACACACATTATTTCTCTCACTACTACCGAATTGTAAAGCAAATATTTTACAATTCCTTTGGCCATCTGGCTTCCATTTGACCTCAAAACTATACAGAAATTGCAAATCAATACTCCTTAGCCTCATGTCTCATTGTTCCAAAATTTGTTTCTTTCCACCTGTCATCTTTCATAGAGCCACATTATGGCCTGCAGACATTCTGCTGCATCAAAAATAAATCTAGGCTTACTTTTGAAACATTTGAGTTACCTTTATTAGAAGTGATATGGATTAAGATGCCACAGTATGATTTTTAAAGCCATTACTAACCTGATCATTAAACACTTGAATTTTCAACATTTCAAGCCATACTGTTAGTCCCAGGTGAGATGCACTTCCTACTGGGGAGTGTGAATAAAGAATTCAAGTTCATTTCAAAGTCCTCCAATTCTGCATGAAATCTTGCATTGATGTTTATAACATGAAGTCACAACTTCTTAAGAAGATTAGACAATGTTGCTTCACTAGCATAGCAAAGGAACCAAAGCTATGAAATAAGGATTCTTTCACAAATGGTTTTGGTAAGACATCTTATAAAACTTCTGAAACTCTTTCCCTCAATACTCATCAAGTACGGACGTTGTTTGATGATGAGAATAAATCTTTATTTACCTAAGTAGAAGGGCTCTGAAACACAGGCATGCCATCCCTCATGGTTTTCCTGCACCTCACTAACTGATCCTTCTCGGCTGTCTTTCTTGGCTCCACTGATTGGCCTCCTGGGCCCTTCTCTTTTTCGATGTCCTTTCCTTGACCTTAATGTGACCTCCTTAGAGAGAGCTTCCTTGCTCAACCAATATGAAATAATCACCTAGTCACCCACCCCACCCGCCCATCTCCTCCTCTCCTCTCTCCCTCTCTGTAGAGGTATATGTATATAACATGTTTTGGTGCTCCCCCCCCCCCATAGAACACACGTTCCATAAGAGCAAGATCCTCATCTGCCTTGTAAACATCTGTATCTCCTATGTCTAGAACAACACATTTGTTCAATAAATAATGGTACAGGGAATTTTAATGGTATGTGCCATAAATCAAAGCAATGTTTTGACAATATGAAGATATGACTAGGGAAAGAATAGTATCCCAGACCATAACCATTTCTTCTCACAATGCACTCAAGAGAAGACTTTGTGAAAGTAATAATGGAAGAGGAACCAAAATCACATTATTGTCATCTGGGCTTTTGCCCAAATCCCAATGCAAAATTTTACCCTCTGATCCTTAGGATACTAAATCCTAACCTAAATTTATAATATTTTTATATTCTGATTGTCATTATAGAATCTCAGGAGATGAAAAAGAAGAGAGTCAATATTTAAGATGCAAGGGAGAAAGGGGCAGGATGGCCAGGACTACTTTCTTATGTTTTAGACTTTATAAGGTGAGGAGACAGAAAAACATGCCATATTCTTGTGTGGCCTTTCAATGAATTATGAACACTCTCATGATTAATTATGGCCATACATGTCTTAGAATCAGACCAATCAGTTTATTTTTATCCTTCTTGAAGAGATATAAGAATGGGAGTGTAGAGTAGGTGATCAAAGGGGCCTCCTTCTCGCATGCTTCTGCTTAATCTCCATCTTTTATCCAATTCTGGTCATTGCCTGCTCTCCAGCTGTCACTTTGAACTTTTGAGACGAAAAGGGAGAGACATTTTTTAAAGCACTCCACAGTATTCAAAGCACTTTTACCACAAAAATGATCTCTTTAGAGTTTTACTACAACACTGTGAGGTAGACACGGCAAATACTAACATGCCCACCTCAAGGATTAAGAAACACTTGATCCCACACTTAGGAAGTTTTGCCATAGCCATTGGCCACATACAGTAAAGTTCTAGTTCCTCTTCTTTCTTTCTAATCACATCTTGCATATATCAGGTAGCAGGGTTACTGGACTTTGTGGGGAAAAAAAAGGAGGTCTCATATTTGGTGCAGGAGTTTTTGTAGTTGATTTTATCAGTTGCTGGAGGCTTGGTTATTTTAGTTTATATAGATAGGTCTTCTGAAAAGCCCCAAAACACATTCTATGCACTTCTACCACCTTTCTGCTTTATCAGTGATGAGAGACAATTGAGAAGGTTTGGAATAAAAAAGCAAAATACATGTCTCTGCTAGAGAATAGGTGAAAATGTGTAGGAGTTTATAGTCTATGCAGCCATGGCTGGAAATTTTAAACTTTATGTTTTCTTATGTGCATGCAGAAAAGATGAAAGATCATTCAGAAATCTTGTCTACAATTTGCTCAGAAAAATCTCAACTTCTTTAAAGTTACCAAAGCAACTCTCTACTTTGAGAGGGAAATTCAGTGCCTACAATTCTGCAGATGGTGGTCCTTAAGATACAGTAATCCTGTCTCCTTAGCATGTGTATTAAATACCTTTTAGTTAGATGTACATTAAGTTGCTTAATTTTATTTGAGCTTTGAGTTCATGCTGGTCTATGCCATGTTTCTTGTCTCAAGCCAAAGGTATGGCAACAAGGAATGTGCTTTATCCCTGAAGGATATTACTGTGTGAGACATCATATAAAAGTGAAATTTATTTAACACTTGCAACAAGTCAACACTTTTATGATTAATATGATGACTATTGACTATTGACTATTGACTATACTTTTTTAAGTTTGTGTTTGAGGAGCTCAATAAATCATCTAATTTCACTGAGTTTGGGGCCCTGCCTAAGAAACTTCAGTCCAGTTTATTGAGCCACACACAACAGATTGCCATAAATAATAATGTTTTATTTATGGCTTTTTTCCACTCCACTTAATAAAACATAAAACAAATGATGAAATAAACATGGAAGAATAATACTAAAAACTTAGTAAATTCTTCCAGTCCTAAATACAATAGCTGAACAGAGTCACTATGTTTTATACTGGCTTATTGGGGTGTGTGTGTGTGTGTGTGTGTGTGTGTGTGTGTGTGTGTTTATGACATATATGGTGTATGGTGCTTGTTTTATCTGACACATAGAAGTTCAGTATTATTATATATGGATAGATCTCATATATTGTTAATTAGTTACCTCTAAAGGTTTCTCCTAGTTATTGATCTGATTTATATGTGATTTTGATGAAATCAATTAAACAAATAAAAACTTGAAGGAGCCTTCACTTAATGGTTCTATCGAAGACTACTGTTACTGATCTACCTTCAACCAAGGACACATCTCTCTGTGTAATTAGCATCCTATTTAGCTATGCATAAACCTTAGAGAAGGACATATAAAACATTGCATGGAGTGGAGAAGCAGATGAAAGCAATCAGCCTTTTTCTACCCTTCAGTTTACTATTACAATGTGAGAACATTGCATATCAGAAAGAAGGGTCTTGGAGATTAAATCACAAATGCTGTCTCTATTCTAAGGAAAGGATATGAAAGCTATTTTCACCTGATTACTCGCTTTGGTGCAAACAAAATGAGCAACATAGAAAACTTTATGTCTAATAGTTTTCTCTTGATTTTGAGTTACATTACCTTAAATAAGTAAATATTATAGTTATATGTGTCTAGCACAACAAGGCTGACATATGAAAATTCAACAAATATTTATTGGCTGTGAATGGTTATCCTCATTATTATTTCAAATCAACTTTTAGCCATCAGGTTCCCAGAAAGCATCTCATCATCCACATGGTATACTTGAAGAAATATGGGTGACTTCACTGTAATAGTACATCATTATCTTATTCTGGTACTCTTACTTCCAGGTGCCCAAGAGGATGGACCTGGTGAGTTAGTTATAAAAATAAAGGTCTTCAGGTTTTCTATATCACTGTTAGTGAGAGGCCTCTAGTCTGGGCATCTCTTCTGTGTAGATCCCCCTTCTCTTCAAAGTTACAGCACAAGCTCTCCACACATGCACACAATGTGTACTATTTGAAGAGTATTGCATAGATTTTGACCACCACAGGGCTCAGTCTGGGAATTCTGTTCCACAGGAGAATATCTCTTATCTGAAACAAGGGCAAGACTTAGTTTGCACACAGTTTTTCCTGGTCACCTTCTAGAATTAAAAAGGTGGGAAAGGAAATAAGAAACAACATTGACTCATTAAAATTTCCCCCAGGTTTATGAGGTAGAAAGGATAGATGTTATTATCCCCATTTCACAGGTAAAGAAACTGAGGCTAAAAGAAATCCATTAGTTGTACAAAGTCACCACATACCCAATTTATCAGTTAGGTTCCTGGCAAGATAGAGATGGCATACACACAAACTAGATAACCAGAGAGAATTTAATAGAAGGGCTATTCACAAAGTTGTACACAAGGTTTAGGAAAAATAACAAGAAATCATGTTATATATTCTGGCTGATAATAGTCAAGAGCCATTTTCATCCCTTGACCTGAAAGAACAAAGGGAAGAGAGCAGTTTCTGAAACCCAAGAGTATGCCACCAGATAGGCCAAGTGGCCTCAAGTAAAAGGCCACAGCCAAACCACAGTTACTTGAAAAGAAGAAAAGAGAAGGATTGAACACCCTCACCCAACTTTCATCCTTCATCCTGTTGGCTGAAGTCAGAGAAAAAGAGCCTAAATATGCAACCCACAGAGTTCAGCCTCCTGGGACACAGAGCAGCTACTAGCGGCAGAGCTGGAATTCATCTCTTTCTATTACATGTTGCTATCTTAACATGTATCATTATAGTCTCTGCTGACAAGTCACAATTTTCTATTTTCCTTCAGGTGGGCAAACAAATCTAGTCACCTTTGTTCCTGCCTTAAACAAGTTATGATCAGCTGATTTGCAGGCTACAAATTGAAATAACAATGAGCATGATTTTAATATTTCTGAAGACAAAAATAACTTTGTTTCTAAAAGGACAAAAGATTTTCCCCTCTTTTTCCCATTTCAAGCATATGCCAAAGACTGATTGCCCAATGATTTATTTAGAAATTGGTGATTAGTCACCCATTATAGGCCCAACACAGCTTTAGGTCTTGCAGAGAATATAATGTATAGACTGACCACTTAAGAAGCTCACAAATCTAGTTAAAATGCCATATATTACTGTCATGAAAGGTGTAAAATCTGTTTTCTATTTGATTTGGATCTACAATTGTCTGAACAGTAGTATAAGGGGGTATTTAATAAGTCTTGTGTTAAATTGTTCTGTGGTCACACAAGCTTGGGGGGAAATGGTAGAGAAAAATTAAACAGCTTATATGCAGCAGGCATTTTCAGAGCCTTAATTATGCTAAAATGCTTTGCAAATCTTCAAACGTATGGAATATTTTCTGGACTTATTTCCCAGAACACATTGTTCTCCATGTATGAAGTCTTTGAAGATTAGATTCCCCACCACACAGAAAATTTTTGGAAAACTATGACCACATGACCTCATCATTGCAAATTTGGGTAGATCTTCTATTCATAATGTGTTCAAATATTTTAGCTTTAGGTTATTGTCCTCTAGATTATCTATCAGATAATTTTTGAACAAAATACAGATGTTAAATGAAGTAGGAGAATTTCTATTTAAAAGGAGGGTTTAATTTCTAAAAATCTTTTCTCAGTGCAAATAATTATCCTTTGACTTATAGACTGCAAGTCTAAATTTTGTTTTTCAAGTTTCTTAAACTGAGATATGTCTGCATTGACTTTAAGGGTTTAAGGAATCATGTCACCTGTCTTGTGATCAACTTACTTTATAAAAACTAGGCAACCAGTTGTGAATAAGTGTAGTAGTTATGTGGTCATAAACATATGACTAGAGATACACACACATGAGTATATCCACACATATATAAATATAAGGATACAGCCAGTTAATATTTTTCCCCAGAATATGGCATTTTTATTGCCTTTCCTTCTTTGCTGACCTTCCCTAGCTCTAATCAACAGTTCCCAGGGGCTGATGTAGAGCCTGAACATAGGGCTCTAACCGTACATATATTGCCCTGCAAGTACAAACTCACATGGCCACCTTTACTAAAAGCTGATGGAAGTGGAGTTAGGATCTGTTACTGTGAAGCACTGGCTATTCATTAATTGAAAGTAACTTTGCAAAAGTGTTTTTAAAGATAGATGCATGTGGAATGGTATGAGGTGCTCAAACGAGTCTGGACTTGGAAATAAAGACATTGAGTATAGTCTCAAATCTGCACGAGATTAGTTGTACGGCTTTAAGGAGGCCACTCTACAGGGCTGAATGGAGACATGAGGGCATGCTAGATGGCCCCTTAAAACCAATTCTCTGGAAGTCTCTGTTCTCCATTTATTTAGAGGAGCAACCGAGCTCTGTTCAGGGTAACTGAGGAGAAAGAGGATCACTGCTACGTTGGCTCAACTTACAGACTCACAATTCTTTTTTTTTTCTTTTTTTTTGTAATAAAGAGATTTTTCTCCAGAGCAGAGGACGCTCAATGTAGTTACTAATGCCACTTGGTGGTTTTAATTTCCTTTTCTCTCCACTCCTAAACACTCCAAGAAATTTATTACTAAAACATTTCTTCTATATACCAAAAAGTTTTCATACAATTTCTCTCATTTTTAACATTGTAAATGATATTTTAGCACTCACATCATGCCTTAGAATTTGTTATAGATTAGTGTTTCTGGGCAACTGACTGGATGGCTAGACTTTACTCAGTTCTTCCATTTAAAACCAGTTTTCTTATCTTCTGAATAACATGGTTGGATGAGATCAATGGTTACCAAACTCGAGAATCAGAATCACCAAGGAGATTTTTAAAAAATACAGATTCTCTGCTCTTACCCTAGACCAACTGAATCTGAAGGTTCCATAAGTGAGGACTCAATAAACATATTTTTAGAAGACTTCCTTGGATGGTGTGGATACAGCATGTCCACTGGCTTGTGCATGATATGACATGACACAAGTGATTTGTGATGGCTTTCTGATCCTAAAGACTGTGACCTGGAAGTGAAAAAGATTAAATAGACTATATGCTTGTTAAATACAAGGATATTTTATTTCTCAGTAGGTATGTCATTATCAGTGTAATGAATCCGTGGCAGTCATTACTACGTTTCTTTTACACAGGAGGACTCAGAAGACAAGAAAGGGTAAAGGCCTTGCATAAAGTCATTAACATTGGAAGAGGATACGTAGCCCCTGACTTCTAGTACAATCATCTTCAAATTATCGCATTTCTAATATGTGAAATACTGAAGAAGGGGGTTTTAAATGTCAGTTTCAACTCATTAATACTTTCCTCCTTCCCAATTCTAGGCCATGGGAAAGAAATGGCTTCTGGGTATGCTGTGGTTTTCCTGTTTAAATGAGCCCATTAAAACGGCACTCTCGGGCTTCCCTGGTGGCACAGTGGTTGATAGTCCGCCTGTCGATGCAGGGAACACTGGTTCGTGCCCCGGTCTGGGAAGATCCCACAGGCCGCGGAGCGGCTGGGCCCGTGAGCCATGGCCTCTGAGCCTGCGCGTTCGGAGCCTGTGCTCCGCAATGGGAGAGGCCACAACAGTGAGAGACCCGCATACCGCAAATCAAACCAAAACTGTCCTCTCTTCTTCCTGCTTAACTAGTTTCTCTTGGTTCTCAGTGGATGAAATAATGTGTACTACTTAAGATTCATATTTTCTTTCTAACTGTGCCTTGAAGGAGCGGGATTAACTTTCTCAGCTTCTTCTCCAACAGTAAACTCTAATTGGCTGACAGCTTGCTCAGACAAACACACAGCCCCTGAGGGTTTTTATGGTAAAAGGAAAGAAAACATGGTCACAGACCCACCATTTCTCAGTACATTTCTCCCACAAACTTTAAAATTGGATGCATCAAGAAGGCTGAAACAAAGATGTTAGATATTGGCCAATAAGATTAGAAAATGACCCAATATTCTTCCTTCTCCCTGAAATATTCCTTCTATTGTCCCATATAAGAAAATATTCTCAACCTTGTAAATTTTGTTCACATGTGACCATGTACACAATGCCTTTTGAATCACTCCAGCTAGAAAGCTTTCAACTACTGAGTTTTTTCCGCAACTCTTTTTACCCTGCATAGCAGTAATGGGTTTTGAGAAGGATTGACTCTATGCTCAATGCAGCCTCCTGTCCATGGACACTGATTGATTCAGGTAACCCAGGCCTAAGCAGTCATTGCATGACTTTTCTGGGGAGGAATAAAGCAGTAAAGGAATGGTTCAATCCACTCAAAGCCCAAGACTCTCTCCAGCAATGCTGGCACTGAGACACTCTTTCTGTCTGGATGATGTGGCTACAGAAGCTTAAACTGCTACAGACTTTTGGCTATCACGAGAGAAGCATCCTGCAGATGAAGCTGACACAATGGAGAGGGCAGAAATGAGAGAATTACACAAAAATAGTACCAGAGCCTTTTCTAACTATGGTTTCTACATGATAACATGTATTAAAAATAGCATTCAGATCTAGGATTTGTTATTTCTATCCTCTATTAAGTCAGTCTAAAATAGGGTTTTAACAGGATTACTAAGAAGATAGATGAAGATGTCATAGATTCAGAAAAGCTTTTGGCAAAGTCTCTCACAAAACTTACAAATTCTTTGGAAAAACATAGTTTGGTTGAATAATCAATCAAATGCTAGGGTCTCCAATGCCATACCACAAGGCACTGGATGTTCAACGTTCATATAATAAACTGGAGAGAAGAAATAGAAAACATACTCAGCGAATTTTAGATTTGAGTGCAATAGATAGTACTATGTTTGATAATTAAATCATAGTTTTAAATGATCTCTATGGTCTAGAATGAATAAAAAGATAAATTTAAACACACATATATGCATATTTTTGCATTTAAAAAAGTGTTTAGTTAAGGATGAATGAATGGGGAAAAACAGTAAGTCAATGAAAAGGCCTTGGGGGTTGAGGCTGGCTACAAACTTCATAGAAACTCATAAAGTGACATGCTATTTAAAAAGCTAAGACAGTTCTAAAGTTGTGAGCAACAGAATCGTAATGTCTACGCTAAGAAAATAAAGATCAATTCTGCTTTTTTTTTTAACATTCAGTAGGTTACAATTGAGAAATAGTTACAAACTGGTGTTTCTAGAGTTTTGAAGTGTCATATAAAAAGTTAAAAGAACTGAGGCATTTTAGTCTGGAAAAGTGAAGAATGGTGGAGGCCAAAATAAGGATCTTTTTTTTTTTTATTGAAGTATAGTTGACTTACAATATTATACTAATTCCAGGTTTACAGAAAAGTGATTCAGATATATACATATTCTTTTTCATATTCTTTCCATTATATGTTTTATAAGATATTGAATATAGTTCCCTGTGTTATACAGTAAATCCTTTTAGCTTATCTATTTTGTATATACTAATGTGTATCTGTTAATCCTATACTCCTAATTTATACCCACCCTTTCACCTTTGATAACCCTACATTTGCTTTCTAAGTCTGTGAGTCTGTTTCTGTTTTGAAAATAAATTTGTAAGTTTTTTAGATTCCACATATAAGTGTTACATAATATTTGTCTTTCTCTGTCTGACTTACTTCCCTTAGTATGGTAAGCTCTAGGTCCACCCATGTTGCTGCAAATGGCATTATTTTGTTCTTTTTTATAGCTGAGTAGTATTCCATTGCACATACATACCACATTTTCTTTATCCACTCATCTGTTGATGGACACTTAGGGTACTTCCATGTATTGGCTACTGTATGTGAACAGTGCTGCTATGAATATTAGGGTGAATGTATCTTTTCAAATTAGAGTTTTCATCATTTCCAGATGTATGCTTAGGAGTAGGATTGCCTGATCATATGGTTGCTCTATTTTTAGTTTTTTAAGGAAACTCCTTACCTCCTTTCCATAGTGGCTACACCAATTTACATTCCCACCAACAGTGGAGGAGGGTTCCCTTTTCTCCACACCCTCTCCAGTATTTATTATTTATAGACATTTTAATGATGGTGATTCTGACTGGTGTGAGGTGATACATCATTATAGTTTTGACTTGCATTTCTCTAATAATTAGCACTGTTGAGCATCTATTTATGTGCCTATTGGATATTTGTGTGTCTTCTTTCAAGAAATGCCCACTTAGGTCTTCTGCCCATTTTTTTTTTAATATCATTATTGGAGTATAATTGCTTTACAATGTTGTCTTAGTTTCTGTTGTACAACAAAGTGAATCAGTTATACATATACATATATCCCCATACCCCCTCCCTCCCACCTGCTCTATCCCAACCCTCTCGGTGGTCACAAAGTACCGAGGTGATCTACCTGTGTTGTGCGGCTGCTTCCCACTAGCTATCTATTTTACATTTGATAGAGTATATATGTCAATGTCACTCTCTCTCTTCATCCCAGTTTCCCCTTCCACCTCCCCATGTCCTCAAGTCCATTCTCTACATCTGTGTCTTTATTCCTGCCCTGCCCCAAGGTTCTTCAGAACCATTTTTTATTTTTATTATTTATTTATTTATTTATTTATTTTTGTGGTATGCGGGCCTCTCACTGTTGTGGGCTCTCCCGTTGTGGAGCAGAGGCTCCGGATGCGCAGGCCCAGTGGCCAGGGCTTATAGGCCCAGCCGCTCCGCGGCATGTGGGATACTCCCAGACTGGGGCACGAACCCGTGTCTCCTGCATCGGCAGGCGGACTCTCAACCACTGCACCACCAGGGAAGCCCCAGAACCATTTTTTAGATTCCATATATATGTGTTAGCATACAGTATTTGTTTTTCTATTTCTGACTTACTTCACTCTGTATGACATCTCAAGGTCCATCCATCTCACTACAAATAACTCAATTTCATTTCTTTTTATGGCTGATTAATATTCCATTGTTATATATGTGCCACATCTTCTTTATCTATTCATCTGTTGATGGACACTTAGGTTGCTTCCATGTCCTGGCTATTGTAAAGAGAGCTGCAATGAACATTTTGGTACATGACTCTTTTTGAATTATGGTTTTCTCAGGGTATATGCCCAGTAGTGGGATTGCTGGGTCATATGGTAGTTCAATTTTTAGTTTCTTAAGGAACCTCCATACTGTTCTTCACAGTGGCTGTATCAATTTACATTCCCACTAACAGTGCAAGAGGGTTCCCTTTTCTCCACACCCTCTCCAGCATTTATTGTCTGTAGATTTTTTGATGATGGCCATTCTGACTGGTGTGAGATGATATCTCACTGTAGCTTTGATTTGAATTTCTCTAATGATTAATGATGTTGAGCATTCTTTCAATGCCAATGTGTTTGTTGGCAATCGGTATATCTTCTTTGGAGAAAAGTCTATTTAGGTCTTCTGCCCAGTCTTGGATTGGGTTGTTTGTTATTTTATATTGAGCTGCATGAGCTGTGTATTTTGGAGATTAATCCTCAGTCAAATGTTTCATTTGCAAATATTTTCTCACATTTTGAGGATTGTCTTTTCATCTTGTTTAAGGTTTCCTTTGCTGTACAAAAGTTTAAGTTTCATTAGGTCCAATTTGTTTATTTTTGTTTTTACTTCCATTTCTCTAGGAGGTGGGTCAAAAAGGATCTTGCTGTGATTTATGTCAAACAGTGTTCTGCCTATGTTTCCCTCTAAGAGTTTTATAGTGTCTGGCCTTACATTTAGGTCTTTAATCCATTTTGAGTTTATTTCTGTGTTCAGAGTTAGGAAGTATTCTAATTTCATTCTTTTACATGTAGCTGTCCAGTTTTCCCAGCACCACTTATTGAAGAGGCTGTCTTTTCTCCATTGTGTATTCTTGCCTCCTTTGTCAAAGATAAGGTCACCTTCTGTGTCTGGGTTTATCTCTGGGCTTTCTATCCTGTTCCATTGATCTATATTTCTGTTTTTGTGCCAGTACCACACTGTATTGATTACTATAGCTTTGTAGTATAGTCTGGAGTTGGGGAGCCTGATTCCTCTAGTTCTGTTTTTCTTTCTCAATATTGCTTTTGCTATTCATGGTCTTTTGTGTTTCCATACAAATTGTGACATTTTTTGTTCTAGTTCTATGAAAAATGCCATTGGTAGCTTGATAAGGACTGCACTGAATCTGTAGATTGCTTTGTGTAGTATAGTCATTTTCACAATATTGATTCTTCCAATCCAAGAACATGGTATATCTCTCCATCTGTTTGTATCGTCTTTAATTTCTTTCATCAGTGCCTTATAGTTTTCTGCATACAGGTCTTTTGTCTCCTCAGGTAGCTTTATTCCTTGGTATTTTATTATTCTTGTTGCAGTGGTCAATGGGAATATTTCCTTAATTTCTCTTTCAGGTTTTTTTGTCATTAGTGTATAGGAATGCAAGAGATTTCTGTGCATTAATTATGTATCCTGCTACTTTACCAAATTCATTTATTAGTTCTAGTAGTTTTTTGGTAGTATCTTTAGGATTCTCTATGTATAGTATCATGTCATCTGCAAACAGTGACAGATTTACTTCCTCTTTTCCAATTTGCATTCCTTTTATTTCTTTTTCTTTGACTGCTGTGGCTAACACTTCGAAAACTAAGCTGAAAAATAGCAGTGAGAGTGGGGAACCTTGTCTTCTTCCTGATCTTAGAGGAAATGGTTTCAGGTTTTCACCATTGAGAATGATGTTGGCTGTGGGTTTGTCATATATGGCCTTTATTATGTTGAGGTAAGTTCCCTCTGTGCCCACTTTCTGGAGAGTTTTTATCATAAATAGGTGTTGAATTTTATTGAAAGCTTTTTCTGCATCTATTGAGATTATCATATGCTTTTTGTCCTTCAGTTTGTTAATATGGTGTATCACATTGAATGATTTGCATATATTGAAGAATCCTTGCATTCTTGGGATAAACCCCACTTGATCATGGTGTATGATCCTTTTAATGTGCTGCTGGATTCTGTTTGCTAGTATTTTGTTGAGGATTTTTGCATCTATGCTCATCACTGATATTGGTCTATAATTTTATTGTGACATTTTTGTTTGGTTTTGGTATCAGGGTGACGGTGGCCTTGTAGAATGAGTTTAGGAGTGTTCCTCCCTCTGCTGTGTTTTGGAAGAGTTTGAGAAGGATAGGTGTGAGCTCTTCTCTAAATGTTTGATAGAATTCACCTGTGAAGCCATCTGGTCCTGCGTTTTTGTTTGTTGGAAGATTTTTAATCACAGTTTCAATTTCAGTGCTTGTGATTGGTCTGTTTATATTTTCTATTTCTTCCTGGTTCAGTATCAGAAGTTTGTGCTTTTCTAAGTATTTGTTCATTTCTTCCAGATTGTCCATTTTATTGGCATATAGTTGCTGTAGTAGTCTCTCATGATCCTTTGTATTTCTGCAGTGTCAGTTTTTACTTATCCTTTTTCATTTCTAATTCTGTTGATTTGAGTCTTCTCCCTATTTTTCATGATGAGTCTGGCTAATGGTTTATCAATTTTCTTTATCTTCTGAAAGAAACAGCTTTCAGTTTTATTGATGTTTGCTATTGTCTCCTTCATTTCTTTTGCATTTATTTCTGATCTGATCTTTATGATTTCTTTCCTTGTGCTAACTTTAGGGTTGTTTTTTTTTTTTTCTTCTTCTTCTTTCTCTGATTGCTTTAGCTGTAAGGTTAGGTTGTTTATTTGAGATATTTCTTGTTTCTTGAGGTAGGATTGTATTGCTATAAACTTCTCTCTTAGAGACTGCTTTGCTGCATCCCATAGGTTTTGGATCATTGTGTTTTCATTGTCATTTGTTTCTAGGTATTATTTTGATTTCTTCTTTGATTTCTTTAGTGATCTCTCAGTTATTTAGTAGCATATTGTTTAGCCTCCATGTATTTGTATGTTTTACACTTTTTCTCCTGTAATTGATATTTAGTCTCATAGTGTTGTGGTCAGAAAAGATACTTGATACGATTTCAATTTTCTTAAATTTACCAAGGTTTGATTTGTGACCCATGATATGATCTATCCTGGAGAATGTTCCATGAGAAGTTGAGAAGAAAGTGTATTTTGTTGTTTTTGGATGGAATGTCTTATAAATATCAATTAAGTCTGTCTTGCCTAATGTGTCCTTTAAAGCTTGTGTTTCCTTATTTATTTTCATTTTGGATGATCTGTGCATTGGTGAACATGGGGTGTTAAAGTTTTCTACTATGATTGTGTTGCTGTCAATTTCCCCTTTTAAGTCTGTTAGCTTTTGCCTTATGTATTGGGGTGCTCCTAATTTTGGTGCATAAATATTTACAATTGTTATATCTTCTTCTGGGATTGATCCCTTGATCATTATCTAGTGTCCTTTGTCTCTTGTAATAGTCTTTATTTTAAAGTCTATTTTGTCTGATATGTCTACTCCAGCTTTCTTTTGACTTCCATTTGCATGGAATATCTTTTTCCATCCCCTCACTTTCAGTCATATGTGTCCCTATGTCTGAAGTTGTTTTTTTGTAAAGAACATATATACGGGTCTTGTTTTTGTATCCATTCAGCCAGTCTGTGTCTTTTGGTTGGAGCATTTAATCCATTTACATTTAAGGTAATCTTCTCCCCATTTTTTGATTAGGTTGTTTGGTTTTTTGATATTGAGTTGCATAAGCTATTCGCATATTTTGGAAATTAACCCCTTGTTGGTAACATCATTTGCAAAAATTTTCTCCCATTCTGTAGGTCGCCTTTTCATTTTGTTTATGATGTCTTTTGAGGTGCAAAATATTTTTAGATTGATTAGGTCCTATTTATTTATTTTTGCTTTTATTTCTTTTGCCTTGGGAGACTACCTGAAGAAAACTTTGCTACAATTTATGTCAGAGAATATTTTATATATGTTCTCTTCTAGGAGTTTTTTGGTGTCATGTCTCATACAAAATAGCAATCTTTATATATTTATTCATTAAACAAATATGTATCTAACACTTACTAAATGACAGGAAATGTGAACAACTTTGGAGGTACAAACAGGGATAACACCTGATGACATTCACATTTAGTTAGTAACAAAGACACGAGTGTAAGAAATTACAATATTTTGAAATTAGTATAAAAAGATAAAAATATACTACTCTAAAGACACTAGTAGCAGAGCCACTAAACTAACTTTGAGAGAGGCATTGGCCTCTAATTTGTGTCTAGAAGAGAGAGAGCAATGTTCCCTAGGCAGAAGAAATAATGTCCTAAAGAGGTACCTAGCAAGTGTAAGACAGAGATATGAACCCTAAATATCCCTTTATGGTTGAACCACAGAGAAAACTTCAGTGGGAAAGAGGGGAAGCTTGGAAGAATAGTAGAGACTAGATTATTTAAATGAGTTAATTTGGCTGAAGTATCAAGATAAAGAATGGATTAGAATCCTAAAGGGATTTATTAGGGTGAATAAATGGTTAAGAACAACTCATCCAACTTTGAAAATAAGAAAAATAAGGAAACTACATTAAATGAAAAAAATGTTATTTAATGTTAACATTAAGAGAAGAGAAAGAAATCCCACAAGTGTATTCAAGCATATATAATAAGTTGGTACATGAAAAAAGTTATATTTAAAATATGTAAAATAAGAAGGAGTTATTCAACAGATGAACAAATGTTTCTGAGGTGATTGGTTAAATGTTTGGGGAAAATTAAATCAGAACTCTATGTTATATGTCTAAATAAATTCCAAGTAATGCATCAATTTAAATACAAAAAACATGAAATATTAAAATATTAAAAATGTACATAATTACCTCACAAGAAAGTTTTTCTGAGCATAAATTCAAAAGGTTTTAAAAAACCATGAAGGAAACAATTGTTATATTTGGTTCATCAAAGAAGAAGGAGAAAAGGAAGAGAGAAATAAAAGAAAATCAACTGAGAGATATCTGCCCTAGTTTCCATGCATATACATCCATTAGCAGTCAAATCTTTTCTCCCTGTTTCTCATTTCAGTAAATTGCTTTCCCATCTACCTAATTATTCAAATTAAACCCTTAGATGTCATCCTAGACTCTTTCTCTTTTCCTATTTTTTCATATCCAATCAGTCTGAAAGTGTTGTCTGCTTACCAATCAAAACAGATTCTGAATTCACTTACCTCTCTCCATTTCTCCTGCCATCACCCTAATACAAGGGACCATGGCTCAGATTTTTGAAATTGCTCCAAAGGGGTTTCCCTACTTCCACACTTAGTACTTTAAGATCCACTCTCCAATAGCAATCAGGATGTTTAAAATGCTGCAGTGATATTCATCATTCATTTACCTAATATTTATTGAGAATCTACCATGTTCCAGGACTATTCTGAGAGTTGAGGCTAAAGTGGTAAGGAAAACAATCAAATTATCTGCCCTCATGGAACTGGCATACTAGTGGGGGTAGAGAGTGGAGGAAGACAATAACAAATCAGTCAAGTAGTATTTTAGAAGATAAGTACAAGGGAGAAGTATAAAGCAGGAAAGGGACATAGGCATGGCCTGGGAAGTCATCTTCTGCAGTTGTGTGCTTTTTGCACTGCATAGAAGCTTGGCAGAGAGGACACGAGAGATTGAAATCCTAGGGGGATAATTTTTCTAATTCTCCTGCCCAGATGGTGCTCAGTTTTCAAATATATCTGCCAATGGTGACTATCTTTTTCTAGTTTACTCAAAGGCTCAGTTCATGGGCCATCGAGATAGCTCTGTTTTAGAAGGATCACTGAATGATCTGTTAAGAACACAATGTAAGTGTGAAAAGCAGGGATATAAATTAAGAAAACATTATAAAATTCCAGATAGAAAGTTATAGTGGCTTGAATAGGACTATAGTGATAGATGCTCTGAGAAGTGGTCAGATTCTGGATATGTATTTAAGAGAGAGGAAAAAAATATTCCTGTTGAATTGTATGTGAGAATTTTAAATCCAACCTCATATTCAAATCTAACAGCCCTATTCAATTTGAGACTTCAAACCTCTTGGACACCATCATTTTCATCCACTCTCCCTTCTCTCAAAGCTTCAAATTCATTGCCTTTCTTCCTTACCTGTAGAGTCCAATCATTCCCAATCCAGGGCCTTTGTTCTTGCTGTTGTCTACTATGAAACCCTCTTGCCCCCAGACCTTTGCATGGCTTACTCATTCTCACTAGTCAAAGAGCTCAACTGTTAAATGCACAGAGAAACTAGTCCTGACCATACTATATAAAATACAATCCCCAGGCACTCATTATCCTTCTACTGATTTATTCTCTATACACAATTTATCACTATAACTAATAGGTAAATATTGGGTTGGCCAAGAAGTGCCTTCTGTTTTTAAGTAAAAATAAAAGACACATTTTTCATTTTCACCAAGAACTTTATTGAACAACACATTCATCCTTTTGTTCTACTACCTTCAGCCATTTTCCAGGCAACTTCATATTTCCATCTTCCCAAAACTTTTTATCTTTTTGAGCAAAGAACTGTTCCAGGTGCCTTTTACAGCCTTCCAGGGAATTGAAATTTTTTCCATTAAGAGAATTTTGTAAGGACCACAATAAATGGAAATCCGAAGGTGCAATGTCTGGTGAATACAGTGGATGAATCAAAACTTCCTAGCCATGCTGTAACAGATTTTTCCTGGTCATCAAAAAACATGCGGTCTTGCGGTATCCTGATGGAAGATTATCATTTTCTGTTGATTAATTCTGGACACTTTTCATTGAGTGCTGCTTTCAGTTGGTCTAATTGGAAGCAGTACTTTTGGAATTAATCTTTTGTTTTTCCAGAAGGAGCACATAGTAGAGGACTCGCTTCCAATCCCACCATATACACAACATCACCATCTTCGGATGAAGACTGGCCTTTGGTGTGATTGGTGATGGTTCATTTCGCTTACCCCACGATCTCTTCCATTCCACATTATTGTACAGTATCCACTTTTCATTGCCTGTCACAATTTGTTTTAAAGACAGAACGTTTTTGTTACTTTTAAGTAGAGCATCACATGCAGAAATACGGTCAAGAAGGTTTCTTTCACTTAACTTATGTGGAACACAAACATCAAAGTGATTAACATAACCAAGCTTGTGCAGATAATTTTCAAAATGTAATTTGCATATTTTGAGTATGTCAGCTGTCTCCCATGTGGTATAACGTTGATTGTTCTCAATTAATGTCTCGATTTTATCGCTATCAACTTCAACTGGTCTACCTGACCATGGAGCATGGTACAGCAAGAACTCTGTGGCACGAAATTTTGCAAACCACTTTTGACACGTTCGATCAGTCACAGCACATTCTCCATTCACTGCACAAGTCTTTTTTGCATTCCAGTTGCGTTTTTAACTTTCTTGAAACAATAAAGCATAATCAATCTAACAAAATTGTTTTGAATGACTTTAAAGACAGCTCAGTGCTACTAGAGCCATCTTACAGAAAAAACTGAAAGAACCTTTTGGCCAGACCAATATTTATTTGTTTATTGTCAGTCTTACTAGATTATAAGAGCCATGTTGTTAGGAACATTATTTTGACCTAAAACAGTGCCCAAGGAATAGTAGCTGTTTGAAAAACATTTGTGCTTCTCAAATTGGATTTACCCCAGAACATTCAGACATTTACTTAATACTTCCATTATAACTTATAGTTTTGACTACCGGCTGGAAATCAAAATTCTTCTCACATTTTTGAAAGAAATTTATGCAAAATGAATTGGACTTTCACTGTACAAAGAGGGTGAAAATTTCTTACCTCCACCATCCCATTTCATCTGGAGATGCCTAGGACATAATGATATCTACTCATTTTAAATTTCCAAATGCTGTACTTTCTCACACTTTGGAAATTATTTTATAGTGATAGCACCCAGTTATGTCAGAGATTATAAAAAATTAGGGAGATAAAGATAGCTTACATTAATCAGAGACAATCATTTATAATGAATATGTTAGGTTTATGTTGATAATATAATATTTTGTTATCATATACAGAACATCAATTATGTACATGAAGGGTACATAATTGTCTATTTATAAGTCTTGTCTTGGAGTAGTTTAATTCTATTGCCAAGCTGCTAGAAATTCAATTGATGCAGTGCAAATTAATTGTCCATGCTAATAATACAAAGTTTATGAGATTTAGATCCAAAACACAGGCTGTTACAAATAACATTTCAATTATTAGCTCTCCTAGTGGTTTTTAATAAAAGAGATGAAATAATTATTATTCTAAAGCTCTGGTTAGATTCAAATTTTCCTAATGTTCTATATTAAAGACATTGAAGAGATTTATAGTGAATTTTTAAAATGTAAATATCTCAGTTATTTCAAACTCTTTTGTGTGCTATCTTGATATACAGGAAACAATGGCAAATGATGAACCATTCTTTAGATAACTACAGTAAAATACAGTTTGGGTTTATTTCTTTCTGCTTTGCTCCCAAAACAACAAAACCACATTGAGAATACAGAATATTTACCTTGGAAAACAACTCCTGAGACAGCAGACACTAAAAATGAGAGTCTCAAAGTGCTTTTAGTGCACTAAGAATAAAGTCACTAGAAAAATATAGTTAAGGTGAAACGATAGATTTCATTTGAATTCCTACAAATATTTAGCAAAGTTTGTGTGAGTGAGCAAGAAGATAAAGAAAGATGTAAACATGGGAAACCATGATCGCATGAGGTGAATTTATCCTGTGGTCATTTAAGCATGATCTCACTTTCTGGGTGTTTTCCTCTTGGTAACCCAGCTTCTGACCCATATTTTAACTACTAGAGCCTTCTAACTGGTCTGCCTACTTTTAGTGTTACTTTCTTAAAATACACTCTTTCTCTTTCTTAAAGCTAAAATGTTTTATTATGTTGAACCATATGAAATTGCTATCCAGATACCATATTATCAAAAAAACCTTCCCCCAAACCCAGGTTTGACCAGTGCATCCTGGGCTTCCTTCTATATTCTACTGGAATTAAGTATTCACAAATCCATCTCTCTGACTAGAACCTAAGTTCTTCAAGGTAGGAATTGTCCTTAGTGTATTCTCCATGTCTAGCAGACTGCCTGGCATGGAACATGTACTCAAAAATACAAGTTAAACTGAATTGATATGATAAAACTTTTAATTTTGTAAACTTATTGCTTTTCTTTTGGTTTTCAACAACTTTCCAAAAATGAAAATAGACAGGGAGTTTAGGATGTAAATGCTCTCCAAATTTGTATACACTTCTATAAGAATGTTCTTGATATTCAGGTCGTTTTGACATGTGGTGGTGGAGTTCTACAAACTTTATTAAAAATAAATATATATTTTTAATATTAAAAGATTTTGAGTTCAAAACTTAAAATCATCACCACTTTTTCTATCGCATTACAAAAGTGTCTTCAGTGTAAGATGTTTTGTTTCACTATGATAATTTTGTGATTAAGGCCAAAGCAGGAAGGACAAGGTCTTGAAAAGCAGGATCTCCTTAATTATTTTTCATAAACTACCATCCAACTCTAGTCTGTGTGGCTTCTCTTCTATTGCACAGCTTCAATACCCCACTGAGTGTGATATAATATCAGTGCTACTTCTCATGGAGTACTGTATGACTTTTGTGAGTCCCTAGAGTCAACCATTGACTGTAAGTCTCCATAATGCTCTACAAAGCGTCAGAATCTCTTGAACAAAAAGCACTGTACATCTGGTGTCCCTGGAGAATAAATGTATAAACAAACCTCTCCTGGAGATCAGCATGCCATTGAAATACAATTTGCGCCTGGTGGCAAAAGTTGCAAAAGTCAATACTTGATGAGGGAGAACTTTTAAAATCCTTGAAACAGCAGAGTGGCTCAAGACTATTTGTTGTATTTGCAATAAAAGTGTAATCCAGTATAATATTCAGGTACTTACCAACTAGAGAAAGCCAGCTGTAATACTATTGAACAATGTCTCTCTCTCTCCCACCAAATGAGATATTAAGAGAACAAACAGAACTGGTAAAGGACTAATAAGAGCTTAAAAAAAATCTTCAGAAAAGGTTATACATCAGAGTTATTCTAGAAGCTGTAACAATTACAGAAATCTTGGTGATTCTACAGTGTACAATTCAGATACTTAATTCTAGGTTTGGGAGACACCCAAAGAGGAAAACTGTTTGTGTGCTGAGAGAAACTTTGGTGGGGAAACATTAAACTATACAAAACTTATTTATTTAAAAAAATTTGGAAACAAGCATGTTTGTTAGAAATACTGCATTTTGTGTTTTTATAAACCTTATGTTACTACCATCTGTAACATTCTACTTTTCTGGAATCTAGCTGGTTCAATTTCCAGTTGATGTTTGTTCACTGTACACATTTTTACATATAACACTCCATTATCTGTAGTTATGTTGGGTGTCTGGATGATATTTCATTATTGCATGCAAAGGACAGAACTGACTTGTCCAGTGCTCTCAGAGGTAAGGTATATTCAATGAGAGTCTGAAAGTATTAGACATGATTAAATATCTAAAAAAATAGGGAAAAACTAAGATTTTGAATTCACATGTTCATTTTTCTTTAATTTAGTAAAGGATAGTGATTCAAATAAAAATTTAAAAAATATTCTAGCTCCTCTGTGATGTGTATAATCGTTTTTTCTAAATGAAATCTCAAGGCAATGAAGATACCCTTCAGTTCTATCACTGAGAATACAGAACAGAGTCCTTTTAAGCACTTACATTGGAAATTGTTTTTGTCTTAGCTAACTGATCACTGGTTAAGTTTTTTCTTAAAATTTGGCTACTTTTATTGAATTGTGTGATACTTATTGAAATAAAAGTTGAATACAAGAGTTCTGGAAATGAAACATTTTTTGATATAGGAAATATAAATCAAAGAAGGCTCAAGGTGCAGAACCCTAATAATTTGGACATGGTTTCTCTGGTAAAGGCAGAATAGTTGGGAAGTAGAGTTGGTTTGGAGGAGGTTAATAACCTCAATGCAAGACATACTAAATTTGAGATTTGGGTAGGATTTCCAAGTTTAAATATCTCAAAGGCATTTGAAATATGAACCTAGAAATGAGTATAGGAAACAGAAATGGCAATCAGAGTTGCTATTTATTAATATAGACATGAAAGCCAGAACTCTGAGGGAAAAAAAAAAGAGTTTTCTATGTTGGATAGGGATTTATATTTATGTTTAAAAGTTATAGAGAATGTGCACAATTAAAGGCTATAAAGAGGAAAGGGAAAAAATAACAAATACTAGAGAGTTAAAATCTGATGACTGCTTTAAAAACCATTCAGAAGAAAAGTTGTAAGGAAAAAATGGCCATTATGAGAGTCCAAAGGTGAAGTTAGTGGAATGAAGAGAGAAATAAATTAGAATAAATAATGAGCTGTCTATAATCTTCAAGAATCTTGCAGCACAGTGGTGGGTATTTTCTTTCTCTCAAACACTAAGTATAAGTCATGGATTTGGTAAGAGAAGATGTCTTCTTGTAGAAGAGATATAGAGAGGAATGTCACTTTTATGATTTTGCCTTGTCTTGTTAAAAGTAGTATACTTTTTGACTTTTATTGGTAAATCATTTGTAATGGTTTACCAAATATAAGTCCTATATTTATTGAGTAGTTTACTTTAACAGACAAGCATAACTACCTGGTTCAAATGTTATTTGAAAGCTACAACTTTTTAAGCATTTTTTATTTTAAAAAATTGAGTTAATGATAAAATTGGTATCTCTAGTACATACACATGATTTTATGAGTTGAATTTGCCCAGTCTTTCAAAGGAGTAATTTAATTTAAGATTTTACTCAAAAAAATAGTGGATAGGTTGTTGGATTTATATTAAAAAAAAATCCAAGAAGGCATGGCCTCAGATAGTATGTCTAACTTTCTTAAAACGAGACTAAGTAATGACATTTTATAGTTGATACATATTTCTTCTAAAAATTTTCATTTTCCATCAGCTTACTTTTATTTCATATTGGCTTTTATATCATTGTCCATTATTTTTAACTCATGAAAAAGTACCTGGTGCTAACATTTTTTAAACTATAATTTTAGAAAGAAATAAGAAATCTTAACATTGGTTGTGGTTTCTTGACTGAAATATACAATAGAAGTGATTTTTTCCCCACAATTTCCTTCTATACATCTTTTCCAGAGAAGACATAAGTTCTCCTTATTTAAATTAGTGCTTTATAATGTAGACTAGTATGTATGTTTCACTCTAATACTTTGACTTTTAAACACTCTGAGGTTGTTCTTCCAGTAATGTTATACAAAAGCCTCAATAATTTTCAAAGAACTACTCAGAAATTGTGTTTTTTCATGTTAATTGGTACATACCGAATCATTCAACTTGACCATCAGTCCCTTGAAAAATGCTGCAAGCATGTATTTTTTCACTTATGTAAGCTCAAAAGTATACCCAGTACATAGTTTATATACAGTAGGTACTCAGTATTTGATAAGCAAATCAATGAATACTATTTGTTTATATGTTACAAAGATATATATATATATATATATATATATGTACATATACATAAATATATATCCTAGTACTACAATAGGATTTCAATAAATGTTTGCCTATTGAATTTAAACACTCTATTTTAAAAGTATCACACGAAGCCAATTTTCCTTTTTACCTCTCTAACCAAACTCCCTAGTCCCACTCGACAACACAAAAAATACATTTTCCTTATTTAAGTCCCAACCATTATTTTGCTTATTAAGATGATATTCCAATTAATTTGGTTAATTCACCATATCTGGAGCAATGTACAAATACTGACTATAAATGATCTTTATTGAACTCTGAAGCTAAGCAAGTACCCAAGAGTACAGAGGCATCAGTACAGCATTAGGCAGGGATCAGACATACTGTCGTCTCTGATCTGCTAGGATGGATGTTTCACGTCCTTGGTCCTCAGTCTTCCTACCTGCATACATGAGGCAATTGTAAGTGTCCTTCTCAAATCTATTACTGTATCAAGTTTTAAGAAACAGTAATAATAATAATAATAATAATAATAATAATAATAATAATAATAAAAGAAACAGTAAATTATCAGTAGAAATTTTACCCCTAAAGTAAAACTGAATTTAACTTTACACTGTATTTCATAGGCCCAGGATTTTGTTTTTGTTCATTGAGTAGACAAGTTTTGGACAAGAGTGTTCTGAAACACTCTTGATATTCAGCCAGCATGTACTTGATAAATGACTTATGTTTCTAATACTAATTATGGCCAGAGGCAACGTTATGGGTGACTGTTTCAGATCTGAAAACAAATCAAATAATATGTAATTTCCAAATAGGTTTATCTTTTCAAAAAATGAATTACTTTTTTAAAGTCCTATCCTTTGCTTGTATTGGAATGTGTAGATTTATATTTGGTATTATCTCTCTAAATAGAGGTTTATTAAAACAAGTTAGCATCGTGTTCAGAGAGAATTACGTATCTCATATAGCTGTCTAGCACTTTCGACTTTCTTAATATGCTTTCACACTTATTAACTCATTTCATTTTCTCAAAAAGACAGGAGAATAAATAGAGCAAGTATTATTTTTGCTGTTTATAAAATGGGGAGAAGGAGGCACAGTGTATGTGAATAACTGCTCTGAACAAAGCAGAGAATGGAATCTCTCTTGACCTGCAGACCTCCAGTCCTGGGTCCTAAGCATTAACTCCAACTGAAACCAATCTGCATTTTTGAGTCTGGTTTCTCATAGAACTGGTGAAAACAGAGTTGTCAGAGAGAAGAATATAATTAGTTGTTGAGAACATTAGACTCTTAGGAATTCCAGAAATAACAGAGGTCCGAGAGTCACCCAGTAGTCATCAAATGTCGTTAATGTTTGAAGTCCCTCATTTGTACCCATAGATGAGAAATCCCTGGGAATATTTCTGGTGACAATTGCTGGACTGGATTTTTGCATATGAAATTTCTCCCTGTCTTCAATTGATAATCTCACCATAAAAGAAGTTCTCTTTTGTTTAGCTATAGAAATGCATTTATCACAGAATTTTAAAAAAGAAAATAACACACATTTATCCTGAGTACTCTCTGCTTTTCTGTACAAAATTAATATAACCAGTTTAACCAAAGTTGATAGTGGGTCTTGGCCATCCAAAATTATAGAGCTGGCTATTGAATCAGTTCCTAGAGGTTGCTTATGTAAAGCTCATGGCGACAGCAGCCCATGAACTTTACACTTCATTGTGCAAAAGCCTATTTGGAAATGTTAAGCCTTTGGCAAGGTATAGAATCACTAAATCATCCTTGCATGGTTTAGAAATTCTTGTTCATGAACAGAACCAATAACAACACTGCATGCCATATTTTCAAAATTGAGACTGTGTTCCAGTAAAGGAAAGAGCCCTATCCATATCCTTCAGGGAACTATATTTGAGTTTCTATCAAATAAAATGAAATGTCGAGAGTCCTGACACATTTACTAATAAAATAACTAAGATGGGAAATGAGCAATTAGCATCATCAAAATTCAGAAAAAGGATTCTGATCTGACAGTGTTTTCTTCTATTAACAGTGTGATAATTAGAATTGGCTTTTGAATGTTTGTAAATGTATATGATGCATGTTGTGACAAACGTCTATCTTTCATGTACAACAATCTGGAGGAGTGAACAAAAACAATGGAATTTGGGATCACACACACTGGGGTTTTGATCATGTCTCTATATCATCATTTATTCAGGTCAGATTTGTTGAGTACTTCGTATAAGTCAGGCAGTTTTTCAGCTACCAAAATTACAAGGATAAGAACAGAGGCATTATTTACTTGGGGAGATATACTTTAAACAAAATAATTCCACAAATAATTTTATAACTAAAATGTGAGAAATGATTTGATGTATAAGTACAGGCACTATAAATAGGATACCTAAGGGATACAGAAATTCAGGGGGCAAGGGGAAGATTGCCAGATAAAATATAAGACAACCAGTTAAATTTGAATTTCAGATAAATAGTAAATAATTTTTAGTATAAGTATGTCCCAAATATTACATAAGAGATTCTTATACTGAAAATATATATGTTATATGTTTTACATTATGTGTTTTATATATATGGATCCCTAGATTTGCTGGTCTTTAGACTTATACACTTATAAGGAGAGTCAAGAAAGACTTTTTTTTTTTTTTTGAGGAAACGTTTAAACAAAGCCTATGGGATGACTGGAAATTGACACAGAAACAAAGGAGTGAGAAGAATATTCCAAATATATGAAGTATCAGATTGGAAAATGCTAAAAGTCCAGAAGCACTTGTTACCTTCCATGGGCAGAGAGAAGGCTGAGCATGGATGCAGAGCATGCTCGGCGGGAGAGCTGGTGAAAAGTGAGACGGCAAGGACCAATGTGGTTTGATCATTCAGGGCCTTTTCTAACCTAGCCAAATTCACCTCACTCCTCTTATCCTCAGTTTCCACATCTGTATAGTAAGGTGATAAAATGACTTAGGGAAGGAAATGTATGCCTAGTAGTGGGTACAGTGCTGACACTGAAGAAACGCTTGTTGACTATTTCTTACCATGTTCATGCTAACTGTAACTCATCTTGTTACGTATGGAGAATTTCATTGCTTCATTTTGTTTTATGTGACATGTCTTCCACTAGTTTTAATTTTTCCCCAGCTTAAGAAATGACTTTTAAAGATATCTGCTCGTGATTTTGTACTTCAATTGTCTGATGTATTATTATATTCAACCTGAAGTTAGGAGAAATTTTGCCAGTGGGTATCTGCATATCCTGGAAATGATTATTTCTGGGTTCTCCACTTTCTCTTCTTTTTCTATTATATGGAGAATTACAAATTCATTCTTCTTCAGGGGTTATTTTGTAGAACACTTTGAAATGTTTTCTATGGTTTTAAGTTAAAATGGCATCATACTGGGGTGGGAGGGGAATCTCCTTTCCTCATGTCTTGGCCTCCTCCCCTTGAGTGTTCATCACCCCAGAGACAACTTCTGTCTAGTGCTCCAACGTGCTGATTTAGAGTAAGCACTTCGGTCTGGGAATGGTAGCACCAGGCCAGAACTCTCAGTGATGAATGTCAGCACAGCAGCCACAGTCTTTCTGGTAGACAGGAGGTTAACAGGTAAGTGGAGGGGAGTTCACAGGCTTGGAGGGGCTTGTTAGACAGAGTTCAAAATTCTCATGGACATCTCTCTGCCACTCCACAGAACAGCTGCAGCCTCAACAGTAGGAGTCTTCACACTGATTTTTCAAAAAGCTCCCCCTCCAGAACTTAATGACATATTACACTGTTAAAAGCCCTGCATCAGAATAGATTGTTAGCCATCATACTCCACGTTCACCATTTGTTTCAGGGCTGTTAATTTGGCCAGAGAATATTTCACTTATTAGAATGAGTTCTCTCTCCTTCTCTCCTTTTCTGAGAATTTATCAATTTTCCATTCACAGAACTTTCCTGGATAACTCAAACACAGTCCTTTCTTTATACCAGTGTAGTTATTAGCCACTTTAAATGACTTCATACTAAGAAATAAATGATTTCTTGGCGGGAAAGATTATAAGAATGTAGATTAGCAAGAGTGATCTACTTATAAAAATATTTCATTCACTGGGTAAGGTTAAAATGTGTGCATTCATTCAACAATGAATAAGACAAAGCCCCTTGCCCTTATTTAGCTTGAAATCTGCTAGAGAGACAAACCAGACCTCTGTAAATAGATAAAACACATAATATAATTTGAGGTCGTGGTAATCGCTATGAATTGAAATAAAAGAAGGATAAGGGAGCCCTGGTGGGGGTAATGGAGGGGGCATCTATTTCTGATAGGGATGCCAAGGAGAGGCCCTCCAAGGAAGTGATATTTGAATTGAGATCTGAAGGCATAAACGTGCCAGGAGCACATACCAATTTGGGATGTTTGGAGGATTAATGTAAAGAACGTATGTATAGTACTGGGCACACAGCTGACACTAAATAAACATTTTCTGACCATTTCTCATAATGTTCATGCTACCTCTGTAAGGGTGAATAGTATTTTATGTATAAGGATAGCAAATAGGAGTTGTGCAAGTTGGGTTCTCCAGAAAACAGGAGAAAGAAATTAGTCAGTATTCTTAAGATCAGTGCCTGTAGAGGAGAAGAGAAGGAAGCCAGTTTGGGCAGAGGGAGAAGTTAAGTGCAATGAAGACTTGTTGGGAGCTTCAGCTGACCTTGCACAGAGCTCTAAAGATGCAATTCTCCTCAGAGTTGTTGTGCATTGGAGCAAGAGTTCTAGACCTTTATCTCTCCAGGTGGTTCAGTCATTTTATGTGGGTTGTCTCAGGAAGGGATGTGTCCCTGTTGGGCAAGGCTCTCTTCAGTCTAAGCAATGCCCTAGAAGGGCTGACCACTGAGCTGGTTTACCAGTACTACTCCCAGAAGCTGGATGCTAGGAGGTAATTCTCCATGGATTTCTCACTTTTCTTTATGAGCTGAATCATTTAATTCATATAAGAAGTCCTTAGGATCTAAGCAGTGCAATATAGATTCCACTCTGAGGAGTAAGCAACTAAATATCGTTTGGAGAACTTCTGGACAACTTTGGCTACAGCATTCAAATTCTATGTGTATCAACTGACTTTACATAATCAGTCTTTTCATTTCCTTGTTATAAATGGAAGTTCCGGCAAAATATGAAAACCTTGATCTACCAGATATGAACCATTGTGCGTTATTAATTCAAGTAAACAAATATTTTTTCTAGAATGCTTGAATAAGTTTGTTTTCAAGGAGCTTAAACTCTTCTGGAAGAAGCAGATTTAAAACCAACTCACTATAATCTGTAATGCAAGATAAGTGAACTAGAAGTAAACAACAAAATATTTTAATATATAAAACATTAAATATATTTTATTGATAAAATGAAAGGTAGTGTAATTAAACAGAGGAGATGTTGAAATATAGAGCATACACTTAAAATATTAGAATTTCAATGCACTGGAATGGGAGGAAGTCTCTCAATTGCAGTCAAATAGGAGAGCTGGCCTTAATAAGCATGGAATATGATGGTAAATAGGCTAGATGTCTGGGGAGGAAGAGAGTGAAGAGATGTGGTGAGAGGTAAGATGGAAAAGATAATTCATACTTAGAACGTTGCAGCCTTGAATGTACTACTGAAAAATTCAGACGTGATTCTCTAGACTAATATCTCAAAATGTGGCTCGTGCGGTTCCTACAATAGGACTTTGTGGGCTGCTTAAAAAATCAGACTCTCATGCTCCATCCCATACTTTATGAATCAGAATTTCTGAAACTTGTTCCCTGAAGTCTGTAGTTTTTATAAGCTCCCCATGATAGAGGATCTCTGATGTAGACAATTGGAAACCACAGAAAACTTGGTTCTCTGCCTCTATAACTGTATAGGATTGGTTGAGATTTTTCTCACACTTAAAGTGTTAATTTAAAACATTTCAGGAATTATGACCTTGAAGCAATTCATTTGAAACAATAAGTTGGTGATTTAACATACTCATACTCCATTTGCCCATTTCAGTTAATGCAGAACACACCAAGAACTTTCTCCTTTTGGCAAAAAACTTTTATAAGATGCTCAGAGATTGTTGTCAGTCTGTAGTTTCTATTCTCTAGTTCTTAGTGGGACATTTTCCTTTCTTCTGATCATAAGAATCATTTTACACTAGAATACAAGAAACATCTTTGGGGTCCTTGGGAGCTATCTTTTCTGAGTTGAAACTATAGCAGGGAGTTTATTTTTTGTTTATGATCTGTAAATTTCTTCTCAAATCTCTGGTAGTTTTCAGATCCCTTAGCAGCCAGTCTAATCTTTTATTTTCCACTTATTAAGTCAACCAAATAATTTAAAATTTTTTCCGAGCAACTGTTTCCTCTTGCTGCAGTAACAAGCACTTGTTTTTCATATGTTTCATTTTAGAAATCCCTCGTTAATATTTTCTTTTATCTCAGTCTTTTCTTTAGGAACTTCTGTCAGGGTCATGCACACTAATGCTGAAGTGATGAATTTATAAAGCATATCAGATTTCTCACTTTTCTTATTTGTTTGTGGTAGAAGTGTCACAGTAGTAAGGCAAATAATATAAATAGCAGTTCTTCTTTTTCCTCATTTTTCCTCCCTCAAATCATATTTGACTATTTTTACATCTATTCTCACATTTTGTTTCCCCAGATTTCCTTTGTGGTAGGAGAGGAAATTATTACTCTCCTTTGGCAAAATAGTCAAATACAGATGATAGTAAGATTAAGGAATTTTTCTCAAAGCCATGCAGTAAGGGGTTGGGTAAAAGGAGAGAAACCAGGGAGAAGTCACACCTTCTCTGGCTATGAAGATATGGTAGGTCCAAAATTAGTAAGTGGATATTTCTAGCCTTTCCCCTGACTTCTAAAAGGAGCTCTCACATTTACCAGATCCAAGATGCTAAAAAAAATTAAAAATTAAAAATTAAAAAAAATCAACAGAAGAGAGATCAGAAGTGAGTGTTGAAAGATTAAGAATGGATAAAAAATGTGACACATAGTTGGTTATTTTTTCATTTTTTAAAGGAATATTTAGAATAGAAAAGCAATTAAATGGATCCTGTATCCTTGTTAGGAATATGGATGGAGGGAAATAGTGATATTTAAAATATATTGTCATAAGCCATATTTCCCCTTTGTTGTGTATCAACATGCAAACAAAACACTTTGAAAACAACTGATTTCTAAAGTTTGATGTGTGTGGTTGTGATTCTGTTTTGAATCTGGGTCACATGGATCTCTGGATTTATGATTGTTAAAAAATGAAACTTACAAGGCAATTCTAAGCAAATAGACCTTGCATATTAGGAAAAGAGAGAAAAACATCTCTTAATGTCCTCACCAATGTCATCAAAAGAGGGAAAGAATTGGTTCGTCCCTGAGGCATGGGGAATGAGTCTTCCCCGGGATGCCTGTTCTAGTATAGACTCAGACTAGAGTGTGACAACTAGGGTAGTGAGGACGGGACCAAATGACAGAGGTACGAGGTGCAGTTGTCAACAGTATTAACAGTAGCAATATGGACTGTCTGCCTGAGATATGGTGGGCAGGTCAGAATTCTAACAATTATATTGTTGAAGAGTTAGCCAGAGACTATTGGTAGTTGCCACTGTAGGTGTTACTAACAAGCCCTCAATTGTACTTTCTCAGGCATTACCTATGATAATACAACAATCTATATTGCCAAACAAAACAAACGTCTGTGATTCTCTGGCATCCTTCTGCTAGCTTTCTGTCTCTGTTCCTTTTGACGGTCAAATTTCTACAAAGCATCCTATGTGATGCTTTCTCAATTGCTCTTTTCCTCACCACCTATAGCCAAACCCACCAGCAAGTGCTGGTGATTTTGTCATCAGACTTCATGAGAAATATATCCACTCCTACTGCCACCACAGTTCCCTCTGACATGAACTATTGCAGAGCCTGAGATGGCTCTTCTGGTGAGCTATGTAAGTACCCTTCTAGTGTGATTACAAGGAGAAAAATAGTAATGGCTATAGAATGTGAGTGCCAGGTCCTTCAAGAATGTGTTTATCATTGTAAGACCACGAAAACATAATTCTCATTTTATATGTCAATCTTGAGAGCTTGGTTAATATGAATCTGTCCTTCAGAGGTCAATTCATTCCTAGTGTACAGAAAAAAGAAAAAGGATTTCTAAACCTGAAAGATTGAGGGTGAGGCCCTGGACTAGGTGACCTCACTAAGGCACTATCCACAAGGCACCCTTAGACTGTCTGTCCTGGAGCAATGCTATCTTTTGGTTCCTTCTTGTAAACCCTGTGGTTACGACTTGTGACTTGTGGTTACTTATTTGACCAGGTAACTTTGCATAGTTGGTGTTCAAATTATTTGATTGCGTCTCTGTGTTTGTTTCAAAGAGCTCCTGCAAATTACTTCTTTCTTTTCAAAGATAATTAGTTTTATTTCAATAATAGTAAGATGTTATTAGACTGGATATTTAACAGGTTTGAATATTTCCCATTTCTGATTTAGTGATGCTGATAATTGACTCAGTTTCAGTGAAAACTACACTTTATCTGAACTTAATATTCCTTAATATTGTAAAGGGACCAATCATTTGCTCAATAGTAATGGCTATTATTTTCATCAAGTCTCAAAATTTTCAAATCAATATGGGGATGTTCATCAACCATTATAAAATCTCATTATGCTATTTTACTTTATAGTATTTTTTCCTACTTTCCTTTTTTTCATATTTGAATTTACCTTTCTTAAGCTAGGTGCTTCATACAATATTTTAAGAATTCCTTAAAATCACTCTGACTTCAGTCATTACATTTTGAAAATGTTAGTGCTGGTTACAGCCAAAGAGAAAATGCCATCTGTTAAAATATAAAATTATATCTATGGATTTCTTAGCATTATTTTAAGTGATTTTCCTATAGTATTCTCTAGCATAATAAATTAAAAACTTTGTGACTTAACCAATTTTAATTTTAACCATTTCACTTATTCTTGATGTACAATACAATATACATAGCTAAATGCTTCTTATCTGTATCAGACTATTGATTTATTCAGGCGTTTGATAAAATGCCTAGTTAAACTACATAATAACTCACTGAATTAATTGAATATATATATATATATATTTAGTGATATATATATCACTAAAAGTTTTCACAAGTGTGCAAATATAATACAAATACATTTTTCATATTATGTATATGTATGTATACATATGTATATATATCATTATGATATAACATTTATTTATATATAAAATTTTATTCCAAAAATCATAAGAGCAATAAAGCTCAGGAAGGTTTTTATTATTGTTATGAAAAATAAACATTCTCTCGTCCACCTGTATGTGTGTATTAATGTACGTGTCTCTCTAACTTAACAACTTTCAATCTTGAAGACTCTACAACTCAGTGTAAGGCCAGTAAATGAAGAGAAAGTTTATTAATTTTAATGGGGAAATTATGATACATTCCATCTGCACAAAGTTCCAAAATAATTTTCACAGATATAAATATATATTGATTGAACAATAAAAAAAGGAATGAACAAAAATTTGGAAGTAAATTCAGTATTCACATAAAATATAGTGGAAGTTAATTTTACTTGTTCTTTTTCTCCTTTCTGCACAAATTTCACTACAAATATTTTAACTTAGGGGGAGCTCATAACTATGCATTTCAAAATAAAATTGTAGCACAAAATTATTTTTAGATAAAACTAAAGACTATGCAGGAAAAGGCTTTTAAACACTGAAACTGCTCACACACAACAGCTAAAATTGCCATATAATTACACTAAGCAACAGAATTTGGGTTCATGCAAAGACAGTATGTTATTCAAATTTATTTCCTTTTTAACAGATACTTGTTTCAGGTGTGTCTTTGAACTCAAAATGTCAGACTATCATTTCTTACAGCATATTTATTTTTTTGTTTGTTAATGTGTGTTTAAGTCATAATAATCTCCAAGATGATTAGTTTGAAAACCAGTATAACTTTTGGAGAGTCATTGTATTGAAAAGTTATCACTTGAACAGTCATTATGTAAAGTAAGTCAATATTTCTCATGTCCAGACCAGTAGACCATATCATTCTAATTAACTCAGAAAACAAACTTTTCTTAATTGATTAAGGTGGGATTCTAGGATAAGAAAAGTAGCATTCCATCCCATGAATCCTGGCTGTATTGCTTAGAGGAAGCAGGGAGGGACTAAGATGCAAAATGCCCAGTGTATAAGGAGAAAGTGATTCAGATGGAGTAGCTCTAGTTGGAAAGACATACCATCTAACACAGCTTGATGCTGAGTGTTCATTTGTACTAAGTTATTGAAAGTCACCATTCTAGGCTAGTGATAATCAGCTTTGACTGATCCACAGTTTCCAGAGTTGGAAGTGATATTCTCAATAAATAGATGTTTTATGTTAAGTTTATGATAGAGTATATGGTCCAGAGCACAAATCCAATCATTTTTCAATGAGAAAGGGGCTTCCAGTTTTCCTTGGCAAGTAAGGTTAGGCAGTGATGAAAGGGATTTAATAGAAGTTATTCAAAAATAATCTGAAGAGTTTGTGCAGCTGATCCAAAGAAGCAGTCATCCAAATAACTATTTGGTGCAGGCAAAGAACGGTACAGCTTAAACAAACCAAATTTCAGCTATTATACTTTGCTAGAGGGGAGTGTTCAAGACTATTAAAGAGTCATTTACTCAACTGCCCTGGAACTTTTGGTTAGAGCAATTGTTTGACTAAGTAAGCCACTGCTGGAAAGCTTTGCATGGGCACAGCTATTCACGTTAATACAGAGGACTGCTAGATTTTTTTTATTTCTGGATTTCTTCTATAGGATAATAATGGGCCTAAACCAAACATTAAATTTTCATTTTATTTAAAAGATGTCAACAAACTTTATTCCATGTTGCAACACAGTCTGATTCATTTGAAGATATGTAAGATTTTTATCTTCCAAATATGTTATTGGCATCCCTGTGTCTTATCCTGTTCTTGTCTTAGCCATAAAATATTATTATATGGGGTCTTTTTACTTTTTTCTGAAAAACTGTAAAAGTTCTACTATATACTTCCTTCTAAAATTTCTCTTAATTAACACTGTTTAGTTACTTAAAATTACTATATTAGAGGTTTTATGTTCAATTATGCTAAATATAATTAATTTTAGCATTATAGTATATACCTTAGTATTTACTATATAGTCAATATTCAAATATATAAAGAGATTAATTTCTTAATATGATATTGAGTAGTAGTCTCCCATGTGGTTTCAGAGTTAGGCTGATTGACCTTCTAACCTGTGTCCGTCACTTCATTGAGTGGATCTTGGACATATTCCTTAACCATTCCATGCTTCAGGTTTTTTATCTGTGAAATGGAGTTTATTGTAGTACCTACATTATAGATATGTGTCAAATGTAAATGAGCTAATATAAACACATTACTATAAACAGTATAAACACATTATCAAAGTTTCTGTATAAACACATTATCAGTGTATAAACACATTATAAACACAGTATAAACACATTATCAAAGTTTCTGGCCCATAATAAGAGCTCAGTAAAATTTAGCTATTACTATCATAGTTATATCATAAGTATTATCATATCATTTCTTTCCACAATTCAACTGTAGAAAAAATACTCCATTTTTAAGTTTTCTTAAATCAACTTAATTTTAAACTCTGAGCCTCCAGTCTGCTGAAAAGTAGAAAATTTATCTTTATTCAGCCATGGGAATTCTCTCCACTTCTGAGTTACATCAAGATGCTGAGATTCCAGAATGTTCTCCAGTACCAGAAATGAAATAGGGAAGATTGTCTGGTTGTCCATCATCTGTCCATCTTAGTTACCAATGAACCATCCAATTGTCCCATCCAATAGTGTCCTTTCATCTCTGCTGCTCTGCTGTGACCAGTCTTAGGCAGAGGAATCTTTGTCAAGTCTAGGATCCTCCCTGATAAACCTGAGGTCAATGCTTATTTCAACCACCCAATATGTATTCTATGCTGTGGGACTCAGAGATCCCTCTCTCTTCTTCTCTAGTCTTGGAAAGTCCTTGAAACAAACAAAAACAAACACACAAACAAACTCAATAATTTGAATAAAGAATTTTTTCTTAATTAAAGGAAAAGCATAGATTGAATGTATCTAGCATGTCTTTCAACATCATTTTTAAATTAAATAAAACTCATTACTTTTAAGAATTCTACCTTTTGACCATGTCCTCACCTACCTGGCACTCCTCATTCTCTCCTTATAGTAAGAAAATTACCAATATATTTTTCACATACCATGATAAAACATGTCAGAAGTCATCCCTGAGTGACTGTTACATGACTCTTCTATTACTGTTCTGCTCCCACACTATTCCTTGCCTCACATTCCACCATCTCCTATTGTAGAAAGATTGGTGAAATGGTGGTTTTTGCTAATAAACAATAAATTCAGAACTTCTCATCTCCTTCCTCTCTCCTGCCAGAGCTCCAGCAGTGCCAGTGTAGAACTGGCTGGCCTCACATCCGATATAGCAAATGGGAGAGAGTCGTGTTTGATGTAAGAAAAAATGTTGACAATTTTACTACACAAAAGGAGATACTTAAAGGGCATTTTTAAATAAGCTACATTATTTAGTGTGACTATTAAATGACATTGGGATGCATTGATGATTGATGCCCGTTAAAACCATTTTTCAGAATAGAGTTTAAATTTTCCTAATTTGAGAAAAAGTTTGCAATACAGAGTGCATTATTTCTCAAAAAGTGTATATCTCAATTCCACCATGGGGAGAAGGGTGTCCAAGTCAGCAGAGAAAGGGAACTCAAATATGATTATGCTTTTAAAACTAAAAAAAAGTAAAATTCCATATTAAAGTATTTTTTCTGTCAATTGAAAAATTTTGCCTTTGAGGTGACTAAATGTATTAATCATAAAATAATTTGCTTTATGTTTATATGGAGACTAAATATTCACAATTTTCTTTCCTGACTTCTATCACTTGACCTTTGTAACACCTCTATGAGATAGGCAAAGAGGTATTAAAATGATCAATCTTCAGATGAGGAGATCCAGGCTCAGAGAGGCTCAAATGGAGAAAATCTGCCCAAAGTTACAAAGATAGTAAGTGCTGGACCCAGAACCTCAAATCTGGCCTTTTGATTAAAACTCAGTACTATTTTCAGTTATAACCTGAAAAGAGGTTATAAATCTGGGGTGGCAAATAGCATTCACTTTGCATGCGAACCCTGATAAATTGGAAAGTATGCTTGAGACGATTCTTGAAGGACACATAGAAGATAGCCAGGTGAGGATAGAGCTGTTTCAGGTGGAGACAACTACATATATAAGACCCAGTGATATAAGACTACATATGGCATTCAAAGATCTCTAAGTGTTTCTCTTTATTTAAACTAAAAATTCTTCTTTATTTTAAAATATTTGCTTTGCCTTCTGACTAGCTAATGGAAAATCCTCCTCTGATTATGCCAGGCTCCTCTGAGCTTCACCATGGCTCTCCACAGCTGGGTCTCTGCAGTCATTTCAGGCCTCTGGACCATTTTTTCAGAGTTACTTCCAGGTTAACCTGATTCCAGTTACCAAGCAATGTGTCTTTCTAGAAGTTTGTTCTGGATAATTAGAGAAAGGCTTCATCATGCCTGGTGACTGACTGAAATATTTTCTAATTTTATACCAAAATCATAAGCAGGATGAATAAACCTCCACGGTAATGAGGTTCAAAATATTTCTATTTAATTAAAAGATTTTGGAGATTTTCCCATATTTTCAATTAGTAATTTATGATACTTTTATCTCTGATGAAAATTAACATAATGATAGCAATTATTATCTTAGCCTAGGTTATTTTGTCCTTGCAATGTTTCATGAACTTTTAAAGAAATTTACATGAATTATATGTATTACTTGTAATCCTTACAATAACATACTTATCTCCATTTTATAAATAGAGTAAATTAAGATTGGAAATATGAAATAACTTGATAAAGTCACAGAGCCATTAAGAGATGAAACGGCGTTGCAAACCCATGTCTTTCTGTCCCTGGATATAAATGCTGTTAACCGGGCTTCCCTGGTGGCGCAGTGGTTGAAAGTCTGCCTGCCGATGCAGGGGACACAGGTTCGTGCCGCGGTCCAGGAAGATCCCACATGCCGTGGAGCGTCTGTGCCTGTGAGCCATGGCCTCTGAGCCTGCGCGCCTGGAGCCTGTGCTCCTCAACGGGAGAGGCCACAGCAGTGAGAGGCCCGCGTACTGAAAAAAATAAAAAAATAAAAAATAAATAAATGCTGTTAACCATCATCCTTTATATCACAGTTACTTAACTTTGAAGGTAAAATGAGGAAAGCAGACAAGAAAAAGAGCTTGCATGTACACAGCTATGCCACCAACATTTTCCAGAGACAAAATCACCTTAGAATGGTTAAAAAAATAGAAAGTCTTTGCTCAATACATGTCATATTTGTTAGCACATGTAAACAAGTCAAGTGGTTGCATTATATTCAGTCCATTTCTACATATTTTTTTCTGGTAACTTTACTTGTAATTCCATTTCATATTCTGACCTAAGAGTTGTTTCAGAATCCTGCTCCCAAGTTAGTTCTTTAGGCCATATTTGCCACCAGAACACACTGAAACGTAGTGAGAACTTTCATCAGAAAAAAAAAAAAAAATGTCCCCTTAACCTGGTTTGACTTCTATAAAGGCTGAACTACAGAAGTCTGTGTACTCAGACTCCTTTTGGCTTTCTCTAAGGCTTGGTGTTATTTTACCACCAATAGCTGTTCATCTGGTTTCCTTCAAATTCCAGAATATTGCCTGAAAAAAAGATTACTAATATGGCAAATTTTCTGGTGAGCATTTAACTTTCTTCCTCTGGTGAAAACCTGCTCCTGCATGTGGGGTTATCTGAATTGACAGAGAATGTATCCAAGAGCTACAGTGATTGAGAATCACCCACACATCTACTTCTGCCAAGACAGAAAACAGTGTTTTCAATGGATGATTACCATATCTCAGAGATTTTGGCTATGTTCTAATCTTGATGAGCAAGGTACTCAAGAAAATGGAAACTGTTTGCCATAAATTTCCAGATTGCTTGTCTTGAAATGAACATACTGATTGCTTTGGAGTATTAGATATGATGTAAGTGAAGTACTTAACAGAGCACCTGCCACAAAGCATGTGATCAAAATTTTACCCTGTTACCTTTTGCTATTTCTTTGATTAAACCACTTAAATTATTAAATATTTACCTTTTAGGAAGTTTATTCAGTATCTTCTCTATAGAGACTATTAATCGTATGACTGTTTTTGATTGGCCCATTGGTATATCTGTTAGAATAAACTCTACTTCATTGTTTTATGCTTCTCTTTAGGCCTTTAGAAAAGGTGAGGTCCTGAGTTCCATCAATTTTAACACTATCATACAATTTTAATAAAGAATACTTCAGAGCCAAAATTGTTTCCTAAGAATAGGTTATTATAAGGTAGATGGATTCCCTATGCAGGGATGTTAGCTTCCTCTTGACCTGAGGATTCCTTTGTACCTTAATTAAAGGGTAGAGTCTGGAACACTAAGAAGGGAACTGACAAAAAGGAAAATGCATTCCTTCAGGATTGCTAGTTTTTGGTCTAAGGCTTAGCCAACAAGCCATTTTCTAAGTGTTTATTAAATCAAGCAAAACGGTGTTTTTCACATGTCTTAGTGCTTCTGGAATCAAATCAATTCAAAATAGGTGAGGAAGAGAAGTGTGTAAATCACAATTTACATTGAGAAATTGATTCCTTTCCCCAAATGAAACCATGCTCTCTGTCAGAGTGCAGAAACATCAAAACAACTATGAACAATGAGAATGAAAACAGGGATTTTGAAATGGAAATTGAACTTTTAATGCTTTGCTTATAGTGCATAGGATGTTACTATGGGTTAAAAACAGTTTTCCTTTTTGATTTTTCACATCAGAATAAATTAGTAATTTTATTAATTTTCATTGCTCTTTGGAGTTATTTTCTTACCATGTGACCTTCAAAGATCTTTGAGACTTTTAAGGGAAAATTAAGAAGTTATAAATTAGTGCCTGCTTATGTTTTGTTGTTTGATTTGGATTCTTTTTAAAATTTTTATTGGAGTATAGTTGATTTACAGTGTTGTGTTAGTTTCTGCTGTACAGCAAGGTGAATCAGCTATACATATACATATATCCACTCTTTTTTAAGGTTCTTTTCCCATATAGATCATTACAGAGTATTGAGTAGTAACAGTGCCTAATTCTGTAGGCCTGAAGACTCAGGCCTACTGATTTTAGCCAGCCTCAGGCCCTACTATGAAGCCTGTGTGGCCCCAAAGAGTCACATATTCAGACCTGTACTTTTTTGACTTGACGTTGTGGTGTGCAATTTATATATAAGGCATATAATCTAGATGTCAAATGAAGATTGGATACTTATATCCAATCATCTTTGTTGTTCTTAAATTGTAGCTTAAGCATGAGTGTTCAAGGTATTTTTTTCCTATTTGCAGACAGTTTTAGAACTGTAATTTTTATAATTTAATGATTATAAAATATATCTTATGTGGTGGAAAAGTAATTCAAGTATTTTATAAGTTTTGAATAAATAGTAGTGCATCATTTATCTCAGCATTAAAAAAACAAAATTTGTTGCCATGTTTCATTTTGGTGAAATACGGTCTTCCATGAAGGCTAACAGTAAGGGTAAAAGATAAATAAACATGTTTTAAATTTCTTATTACAAATTTTGTCACATTTGCTGTCAATCCACATAGCAAAAAAAACAAAAAAAATCTAGTCACTATTTGAGTGACTTTTTAAAAATTAAATTAATTTTTATTGGAGTATAGTTGATTTACAATGTTGTGTTAGTTTCTACTGTACAGCAAAATGAAACAGCTATACATATATACATATATCCCCTCTTTTTTTGGATTTATTTCCCATTTAGGTCACCACAGTGCATTAAGTAGAGTTCCCTGTGCTATACAGTATGTTCTCATTAACTATCTATTTTATACATAGTATCAATAGTGTATATGTGTCAATCCCAATATCCCAATTCCTCCCACCACCACCTCCTCCTTTCCCCCTTGGTATCCATACATTTGTTCTCTACATCCATGTCTCTGTTTTGAGTGACTTTTAATCAAGAAAATGTACATGTGGTATACAAACTACATTTTGTAATTATATTTGCATACTAATTTTAAGTTGGTATGTCTGGGTGTATCAAATATACAGGAGAAGAAATTTTCAAGAGTAAATTGGCATTTGAAAATACAGCATAGAAGAAGAATAATGTTTTCTCATGATAATCCAGGTAGATACATGTTATTTTAATTTTAGTGTGTTTCACTGTAACTAATTTGTCAATCATGTGTCATTCTGCATATTGTTTATATATCTTCTATTTTTCCCTCAAAAACACTCTTACCCAGCTCTGTGCTCAGTGAGACAAATGGTCTGGCCTACATCAAAGGGCTCCCTTGCCCACTGGCATCCTGTTTGGTTAAGCAAATGAGGAATTTCAGGAAGAGCTAGGAGAAAAGGAGCAGATTGAAGTCCTCTGCTTCCTCTCCTTGGCTTTGCTGAGGGCTGGCTGCATCCCCTGACCAACTGGTAGTGACTCCTGACAGACAGCTCTCTCCTCATTGAGCTTCTTCTCCATTTCCATTAAAGCAGCCTGTCTTCTCTGCTTGAGGGCTACATATGATAGAAACATCGGGTATTAATAGACCTAGGGTATAATAGTATCTATATCCTATCCACACCTTTGTAAATGGTCCTTTTATTACACTCTACACAAATTATACCATTGGAGTGTGTCAGGTATTTTTTGTCAGTATCCAGACAGATACACATCCCCATGCAGAAGGTGGTAGAATAAGCTTGAGTCTCCCCTGGTCCGTGTCTCCACAGATTGGACAGTTCGACTCTAAGAAATTGATGAATATCCATTTTAGGATTTCCTTGCTATCTCTGTGGTCAATCCTTCAGCATTCATGATCTCTCCTAAAATTTCTAAGTTCATGGATATTGCTTTGCTTTAAGCCTTTACCAATGAATTAAGTCCAGCTCAAATACACCTTCTTCCATAAAGCCTTACTCACTGTTCTCCAGCCCAGTACTCCTAGTCAGAATTGGGTTCTTCCCTTTGGTATGATCTTAGATCTTTGTTTAAAACACCACCTAGAAGCAGTCTCATTTCTTAGAACACTAAAGCTGTGTCCTTACATGTAGTTTTCTTGAGACCAAACCAAAGACTTTCATCAAACATTTATTGAATATCAGACAAGGGGCTGTGCTAGATGCTTGGGGAAGAGGGTATGAAAAAGAATAAAAGATAGGAATTTAGAGATTCACAGTTCCAACTTACTTACTCTAAAAAGAAGGCTGTCAGTACCCAGCCCTTAGATTCTATATAGTAATTTTCTCCAAACACAAGTGTAATTACATTACTATATCACTCCTTTGACCACTACTGCACTACCCCCACCAAACAAAACTCACAAACTATCTTTGATGGTGACTCCTATTTTTAAAATAAAATTTAAATTCCTGAGTATGGTATGGAAATATTAAAAAAAAAAGGGACTGCAGTTGATCCAGGTTTAGTTTTCATTCAACCATTATCATATCAGTACCTCTGTCTCACCTCATTGGATGGCTCAGCATTCTGTTCCATGCCCTGGGACTCTCAGTTGCACACTTTTCTTTTTCCTTATCTTGCCCTTTGCTCTCATTTCCATCTGTAAGAGGAAAGGTGTTCCTGTCAAGATCCAGCCCAAATGCCAACTCTCTCACCAGTTCTTCCAAGTGCAATGAATGACAGTCCATCATTGGAGTTTTCCTTTTATCAGGGTAAAGGAGGGGCTTATAGTCTTCCAAATTAGATTCTAACCTCCTTGGGTGAAGGAATCAAACTTATTCATACATTTAGAATGATGGTATATAGTAGAGGGACTCCTCTATACATGTATTTTGAGCTCAGTAAATATTTCTAAAGTGAAATGACTTATTAGTGCTGTAATTAAACTTAGTGTAAACTTTTCTTCAGATGGTAGCAGTAAGTTAGCTCTGCAGCATGAGGGATAAATACAAAGTTAGGCAAGTTTGCAAATTTTAACTTTATCTGTCTTCATTTAAATTAAAAACTGCATGACTTTAGTTTCTGCCTCTGACAGAAGACTCTGGTTGCCATTTCCTCTCTTGCCAAGTAGAACTACTCTCAGAACCTGCAAAAGACAAGTTATACAGGGTTATCTTTTTTCTCCTTTATTTTTTTCTTTAACTTTCAAAAAATAAAGCTTCCAAAAATTATTGTCCTGCTTTTTAAAATAATTATGTATTTAAGGAAAATCTGAAAAAATTACTTGTATAGGTTGCAAATATTCATAATTTATAAAGGATTAACTTTGACCCAATTTAAAATTTTAAAAGTATTAAAGTAGCTTTTTTTTTAAACATCTAAGAATGTTCTTTTTTTTTTTTTCAAAAATAATCTCCAAAGCTACCTATGGATTTATTGAAATATTTATGATAAAACGAAATCCAGAAGCTTTATGTTGGTGGCATCAGAAAGAGGTTGAGTGATAGACATGATCTGATTCATAGGGTGAATTATTAAAAATATATTCTTCTTTACAGATCAAGAATTGAAAGATCAAGCAGCACAGTTCAAAAGTTGAAAGAAATTAGATAAAAGATGGGCTGTGCAGAACAACCCAAGGAAGAGATGAAACAACTGGAGAGGTGGTCACTGAATTTTACTGTACCAAGCATGTATGAGACAGAGCTGACATTTTTTTTAAAGACTATTCTATGTTATTAATGGAAAATATTAAATTTATAATTGTTCTGTATAAATAAGACATATAATTGCTTAATATTACTACTTCTATAACAAAATTAATATCTAATACATTTTGGACCTTTATCAAAGGCCACATAAATTATTTCATTTAGTCCACAAAACATTTCCCAATGAGAAGACACTGTTATTGTCTCAATTTTATAAAAGAAAAATTAGAGAAATATTTTATAATTCACCTAAAGTCACTATAGACATTTGTGGCATGGGGTTATTGGGTACTTCCTCCCTGTAAACCAGTCCCTCCTTCATTTAATGAATGCTGGACCTGAACGCTGGCAAGTCTGGAAGCTAAGCAGACAGTCATGACTTTTCATTATGGCAGTGTTCTCAGCCTCCTGCCGTCCAATCTTGACTTCTTTTTATTATTTAGATTGAGAATACCCTTATTGGCTGTTCTTCATTATCCTTGCATATACCATCTCCATAGCTCTCTGTGAGTCACCACTGTCCCCGATCCACTGTCACTCCAACCTGATGCTCATTAAGGCAACATAACCATCTTGCTCTGTCAGTTAAGTACTCCTTCCAGTCCTCCATTATTATTATTAGTAGTAGTAGTAGTATTTTGGATCCTCTCATTCCCCATATTATCATGAAGCCCAGTTCTATAATAGCATCTCCTATAGTCAGTCCTGGTCTAGTGAGAACAGCTAACACTGAGATTCCCAGAAAATTCCTTAATAATAAATGGATTATAATCTGGAACCCCTATGGAACACAATTGGCTGGTGGTATTTCCAGCCTTATGTGTATAACTCGCTTACAATACTGACTTCTCTGAGCCTTTTGGCTACTTCTTCTATCATTTTTCATGATAATTTGTGCACTTTGACTTCACTTTGTATTGTTCATTATTTTTGCCCAGTCTCCAAGAGCATTCCAACAGGTTTGTTGTGCCATGTCCCAGGGCTCTTAACAAGGTATTAATTCCTGTATCAACGGAAAGTTCTTCCATATTGATCAACTCTCTATCATCCAACTTTATGTTCTACCACCTGATCTCTGGACCCAGAACCCACCTGATCTAAACCACACATACTTCCCTGACCTCTGCAGGTATACCTTGGCTAAGTTCTGTAGCCTTTACGGGGGTATAGCCTCTTTCTTTCCTCTGTAGCTGTATCGCATCCATGTGAGGTATATTGAAACTTGACTTTATTAGTCTGAGGTCTTTGACTTGTCTTCAAGTGATTGTTATTACTAACCTTTATTTTAAAAATTTAATTAATTAATTAATTAATTAATTAATTTTTGGCTGTGTTGGATCTTCGTTTCTGTGCGAGGGCTTTCTCTAGTTGCGGTGAGTGGGGGCCACTCTTCATTGTGGTGTGCAGGCCTCTCACTGTCGCGGCCTCTCATTGAGGAGCACAGGCTCCAGACGTGCAGGCTCATTAGTTATGGCGCACGGGCCCAGTTGCTCCGCGGCATGTGGGATCTTCCCAGACCAGGGCTCGAACCCGTGTCCCCTGCATTGGCAGGCAGATTCTCAACCACTGCGCCACCAGGGAAGCCCACTACTAACCTTTAAGAGGAAGAAATAGGCCATTTCTGAAGGCCCAGATGGTTCAGCAAAATATGAGGATTAAAATATTTGAGTGCATTGATCCAGATATTCCCAGGTCAAAATGTCAATTCCACACTTTTTAAATCAGTGACTTTGGCATAACAGGTTTGTTGAAGTCAAAATTCAACCTTCTCTAGAGCTCAGCTACCCTTATAATTAAACACTGGCACTAATCCTCAGCTTCTTCACTCCTCCATCTACAGGAGATGAGGTTCTTTTTATATGCTGCTTATGGCAATGCCTGGGGAAGGACGCAGCTATCAGCAGTAAGTACTCTGGCAACTAGCAGAATGAATGTCTAAGTTCAGAAGGCAGCAATCTGAGTGATTAGTCACAACATCTACCATAGGGAGAGCTTCTTTTTTTAATATAGCAGATATTGAATACATTTTATATATTGATTAGAGGGGTCAAAACTGAAAGTACAAAGAGTAAAAGGAAAATCGTGCAGTGCAGTTTTACGAAGGATAGAGTAAGTGGGATCCAAAGTTTATGCAATGACCCTGGCCTTAGATTGGAGGACACAATATGTTGAAACTAAAGGGAATGAGGAAAGCTGGGTGTAGGTACAGAAAGGTTTTTATGCTTATTAGCAAGCTGTAGAGTGACTCTTATCTAATGGAAATGAGGTAGAAGTCAGAATTCTCTTTTCAGAATGAAAGAGCCACTGGTCAGTGGTGATTTTAGAAGAATGGAGAAACACTGGAAAGCTTTTATTCACTGAATTTTGTGTGTGTGTCCCTACTGTGTGGTATTGTGGACAGTAGGGAACTGGACTATTCAGAGAAACAGTAAAACTGACAGGCTTTGTTGAGGGCCCAATGAAACTGGTAGTCAAGAACATTTTATAGAGACAGCCTCCCCTGTTTTGTGGCTTTTTCCAATAGTACTCAGGTGACTCAGAAGAGCATGGAAAAATGCATACTTGTGTTAATCCATGGTTGAAATTTTGCCATATGGGTATAATGAAAGTAGAGGTGAGTGGGGTATTGGTCAGAGTGTTATAAACTGAATTAGGAAAAATAAACAAAACATGACACTAATGGATTGACTCATAATAGACAGTCAACAATTACATGTTAGAATGGCTACACTAGGAAGAGTTGAGCACATAAACTGGAAATATAAATCATTTTTGGAAAGTGATTTGGGAGCATGGCTGGATTAGATAATAAGAACTTAGGAGACTTGAAATAGATGACTGAGGAGGACAGGAGAAGTTATTCCAGTTGAGGAAATTAGAGAACCCCTTGCCACATAATAAAATCAAGAGTATTTTCTGTTCCTATCATGATTGATCTATCAGCAGTATTTAATACTATTAATATATTTTTCTTGAAACACACTCTTATCTTGGTGTCTATATTATCACACACAACTGGTTTCACCTCTCTTTTCTTTACTCTTCTCTTGCCTTTGTTAGTTCTTTTTCCTAAAACTCACTTTTCAATAACATTCAAATTGGAAACTGCAAATGACATGATGCTATACATAGAAAATCCTAAAGAACCTCCAAAAATCTACTAGAACTCAACAATAAATTCAGTAAAATTGTAGGATACAAAATTAACATACAGAAATCTGTTGCATTTCTATACACTAACAATAAACTATCAGAAAGAGAAATTTTAAAAGACAATCCCATTTATAATCACAAAAAATAAACAATAAAATACCTAGGAATAAATATTCCTAAGGAGGTGAAAGACCTGTACTGGGATAACTATAAGACCCTGATGAAAGAAATTGAAGAACAAACAAACAGAAAAGAAAGATACACCATGTTCACTGTAAAGATTAATATTGTATATTACCCAAGGCAATCTACAGATTTACTGCAATCCCTATCAAAATGCCAATGGCATTTTGAACTATAACAAATAATTCTAAAATTTGTATGGAAACCCCAAAATCCTGAATAACCAAAACAATTTTGATAAAGAAGAACAAAGCTGGAGATCTCATGGTACCAGATTTTGAACTATACTACAAAGCTACAGTAATCAAAACAATATGGTACTGGTACAAAAACAGATTTACAGATTAATGGAACAGAGTTAACAGCCCAGAACTGAATCCACATTTATAGGGGCAATTAATCTATGACTAAGGAGGCAAGAATATACAATGGGAAAAAGACAGTCTCTTCAATAAATGGTGTTGGGAAAAGCTGATAGCTATATGCAAAGAATCAAACTGGACTACTTTCTCACACTATATACATTAATAAACTCAAAATGGATTAAAGGCTTAAATGTAAGACCTGAAGCAATGAAACTTCAAGAAGAAAACATAGGCAGTCACTCTTTGACATTGATCTTAGCAATATATATATACATATATATATATGTGTATATATATATATATATATACATATATAGAAATCTCTGGCAAGGGAAAGAAAAGCAACAATTTTAAAAATAGGTCAACATGAAACCAAAAAACTTTTTGCATAGCAAAGGCAACTATCAACAAAATGAAAAGGCCACCTACTGAATGAAAGAAGTTATTTGCAAACAATTTATCTGACAAGGGGTTAATACCCCAAATATACAAAGAAATTCTACAACTCAATATCAGGAAAACAAGTAACCCAATTAAAAAATGGGCAGAGGACCTGAGTAGACATTTTTCAAAAGAAGATATACAGATGGCCAACAGGCACATGCAAAGGTGCTCAACATCACTAATCATCAGAGAAATGAAAATCAAAGCCACAGTGAGATACCAGCTCACACCTGTCAGAGTGGCTATTATCAAAAACAAAAACAAAACCAAAAACAACCCAAAAAACAAAAAACACAAAACCAAAAACAAAAAGCAAGTGTTGGTGAGTATGCGGAGAAAAAGGGACCCTTATGCACTGTCAGTGGGAATGGAAGATGGTGTAGTCACTATGGAAAACAGTAGGAGGTTCCCCCCAAAATTAAAACTAGAACTACCATGTGATGCTGGGTATTTATCTGAAGAAAATGAAAGCACTAATCTGAGAAGATATATGCATCCTCTATTCATTGCAACATTATTTAAAATAGCTAAAATATGGAAGTAACTGAAGTGCCCATCGATAGATGAATGGATAAAGAAAATGTATGTGTGGGCATATATGTGTATATATATATATATATATATATATATATATAGTGGAATATATCTCAGCCATAAAAAAGAATAAAATCTTGCCCTTTGAAACAACATGAATGGACCCAGAGGGTATTATCCTAACTGAAATAAGTCAGACAAAGATAAATAATGCATGATTCCTCTTATACGTGGAATCTATAAAACAAAACAAATGAACAAACATAACTAAGCAGAAACAGAGTCATAGGTACAGAGAACAAACAGGTGGCTACCAGAGTGAAGGGGCTGGCTACCAGAGGGGAGGGGGTTGTGGGTAGGAGAAATATAAGTGAGAGAGATGAAGAGGTCCAAACTTTCAGGTACAAAATAAATAAGTCATAGGTGTGAAATGTACAGTACAGAGAATATAGTCAATAATTATGCAATATGTTTGCAAGGTGACAGATGACAAGTAGACTTATCTTGGTGATTATTTTGAAATTTATAGAAATATAGAATCATTATATTGAGTACCAGGAACTAACAAATGTTTTAGGTCAAATATACTTTAAAAACAAACAAATAAACAAACTCATAGGAAAAGATTTCAGATTTGTGGTTACCAAAGACAGGGAGTGAGGGGAGGGAGAACTGGATGAAGGCAGTCAAAATGTACAAACTTCCAGTTATAAGATAAATATGTACTAGGACTATACATGATACATGATACATATAATTAACACTGCTTTAAGTTTTATACAAAAGTTGTCAAGAGTAAATTCTAAGAGTTTTCATTTTCCTTGTCATCCACAAGGAAGAATTTTTTTCTATTTCTTTAAGTTGTATCTCATTGAGATGATGGATGTTCACTAAACTTATTATGGTAATCACTTCATGATGTATTAAGTCAAATCATTATGCTGTACACCTTAATCGTATACAGTGCTGTATGTCAACTATATCTCAACACAATTGGAAGAACCTGAATTTTTAAAAAGCCCTCTAAATCAGTAATTCCACTATTTAGAATCTCTCCTGAAAATTAAAAACTCATAGAAACATGAGTATAAAGGTTGTCAGTGGTAATATATTAGCAAAAACTGAAAACCATCTACATTTAAATCAGTAGAGGAGTGATACAAGAACTTATGTTAGATTCATACTCTATGGTATACTGTAGTTATTAGAAATGTGTAAACTATACATCAAAGAGAATGTAAGCTTCAATTGCGCAGGGATTTTTGTTCCCTGATGTATTTCCAGCAAGTAGGAAAAGGACTGGTACATTGTAGCTGTTTAGGAAATATTTGGTAAATAAATGAATTTAATATGTGTTGTTATGGAAAGTTACCTATATAATAATTAAAAAAAACAATTAAATTCCAGGATAATTCATGGGGCAGGATCTAATTTATGTTCAAAGAAACAAACATAGAGATAAAGAACAAGAATTATACCTGTTAAACTGTCACCAGAAGTTACCTCTGAGTTGTGGAATAGCAGTGGTGGGGATCAAGGTGAGAGCTTCAGTTATGTTTCATATCTGTAGATAGCTATTGTTTGCCTCTTTTAGAAAAAGCATATATTCATGCATCATTAAAAATTCATCATACATCATTTAAAAATCATTTAAATCATTATCTAAAGTAGGACAATTATACTTTGAAGAGGAAATGGTAATATTAGCTAAAACTTACTGAATGTTGGTCATGTGACAGACATTGTTTAAATGCTGTGCATGTATTAACACACCTATTCCTGACTGATTTAATCCTAAGAGAGAAGTGTTAGCACTATTGCTATTTTACAGATGAGGACACCGAGGATAAGGTGCTTGTCTAAGGCTACACAGCTAGGGAGTAGTGAACACAGAATACAAACCCAGACAATCAAGCTTCAGAATTCACAATCTGAACTGTCCCATTAATGCTCTGTTTGAATAAAGTCGATACTCTGAGCCAATGAAAAACCGATTGGAATATTGAGAAAGAGGAGAGGGACAATAGGTCTATGAAGGCTGATAGCAACTCTTAAAATAAAACACTGAAGTATTTAGATTTCTTTTTTTATTCAACAGAGGAGTGTGAGTGTGATCAGCTCCTATAAAGATGCTGATGTTTTTTGCAAGGGGAATGGAGTGTGGAGTGCCTAGAAGATAGTCATCCTGACTAATGTATGAATAGGGGAAGTGGATAAAAATAACATACTTTAAAATCATTATTGAAAACAAAGGTAGCCACATTTGACAGCGGATGATCATATAACTAATGGTTAAAGATATCAAAATTGACTGAATTGTATATTTAGAATAATGTTATTATTAATAACAATGGTGAGTATTGGAGAAGATGGTTTCTTTAGTAAAGCTGAGGGCATTGGATCCTCTAGCCAGGCCTAACTCACTTTCGAGGTACAATATGTATTTGAACACCTTTGAAACATTGCTCATTCTCTTGGCTGGAAATTTCCCTTCCCCTCCTGCAATGGCACATTCCTACTCATTTTTCAAGGTCAAATTCAAGAGCTATCTCTTTTTGGGGTATTTCCTTGAATACCCCAAAAAAGAAGAGATAAATCATTTCCTCCTCAGTATTTCCTTGCTCCTTTAGTAATTTTTCTATTATCATACTTATTATGTTTCCTTATTGTGAGTTATTCACATAGGTATCTCCCTGGTTAGATGCTACGTGTTCTTCAAGATCTAGTCTTAGTTTATTGGATCCCTGTTTGGCAAAGGCCAGCACAGTATCAGGAAGGACAAGTGTTCATGAAACAGTAAATGAATGGATGCATGATATTAATACATTTACTTAATTATACCCTTATAATGTCTTACAAACTTAATAATAAATTAATAAATTCCTTGTAGCTTGTTTATTGAACATGGTGGACACTACTAAATATGTGTGTGTGTGTCTCATTTCACTGTTGATCCATTTAACTTCACCATTTTATAGTTGAAGAAACTAAGGCTAACAAAAGTTAACGTGACAAAGGTCAAACTAGTTACAGCTCTCAAAGTCAAGCTTCAATCTCAGGTTTGTTTGACTCCAAAGCTTATAATTTCATTAGATGAAAATTAGAAGCCATGAGAAAGATAAGCAAAGGCAAGCGAAGTGTAAGAAGAAAATATCTGCTGGTTAGAGCAGCGTGATCTCTACCACTGGTCTGGAACAACACCATGATGACTCAGGCACACACAGTGAGTTAGTTCAAACTTCCATGCCAGTATTTCAGGAATAAGCTGGAAATAAAACACTGACCACTGGTGACGACAGTACCTCTATCTTATTTCTTACATTTATATTGAATGTTAGACTCATTTCATTCAGTTCACAATTTTTTTTCTTGTATTATCCAGAAACTTGCCTTTATTTTGTCCAATAGTAGACATAATGTTCAAATAACTTTAGATATCTTATTTCCAGATTGCAAAAACAGAAACTCTAGCTGTAATGCATCAGGAAAAATAATATTCTATGACTATTAACCATCATCTCTGAGTCTGGAAATACATCCTAGGAATTAGTCATTTGAAGCTGATAAATTCCAGACATCTTTCTATGCATGAGTTGTCAATAATTTTGTAGGAGAAAATATTCCTAAGAAGAATTGACTGATATAAATTCCTTTTAAAAAACAGTGACAGTCAAAATCAGATTGTCTTACCTACTAATATTTCATATTTAGATAGATATCCTATCTTGATAATGAACAGGATGACAAAAATTCTCTAGAACTTGGAGCCTTTAATCATCTTCTTAATAACATATTCTAAGTTATTCTGGAAAGTATTTAGGTGCTGACTGTTATTAATTTGCTTAGTTGATGACTGAAGCAGCATGGATCCTGCATGATAGAATTTTTATTTAATTACCACAAGGTTAGCTGAAGATGAATCACTCAACTTGAGGTGACTCCTCCTCAGATTGTTTGGGGGGTTCGTCATTCTCTTATTTACGTAAGAATCAATCAAGAACAGCTGATGTTGCATCTGCCTCTCATAGAATGTACTTTACAAAAAATAACAAAAACCGGAATCTGCTTACTAGATAAGATAGTGGCTGACCTCATGCAGCAATAAAAATTGATCCTGGTCATTCTGCCAAGTGTCACATATTTTGTAGGTCTTTCTGCTGAGTTGCAAAAAAAAAAAAAAGGGGGGGTTTATATTAAATTTTGCCTTTGAGCATTATTACTTTGAAAGTAATCCCAATATTTTGTTTATATTAGAAGGGTTCAGTGAGACATACTTAACTGAGAATAGAATCCAAAACAATAACTCTGGAAAAGAACCATTCCCTTTGATCAGAGTCTATTGTGTCAGCAGTTAGGCCAAGTCAATCACAAAGAAGAAAGAAAGAGAGAGGACACTAACTGTGAGAATAGACCTGCCCAGCTGATTGACTAGATAGCAATACAAAATTTGAAATGTTTTTTGTCATAAGGTAAATACTCAATTTTTATCTGAGCATTGGCAAAAACTAAGTGCAACAACCTGAAAATCCTACAGAATTGTCATCATAGAGAAATATAGAAAAACTAAATTACCTTTGCATAGAATTGAAAGCAATGACAACAGAAATTGTCTAATGACACTGTTTCATTCCATAGAGACCTTTCTCAAGAAGAATTTACAACTAAATTTCAGAACTGCATATGTGCTCAATAGTGAATCTTTTTCTTTTCTACAAGATCCATTAGATTTGTTTTAGTTGTTTATGTGAGTTATTTGATCTTTAGGAAAATGTTTTAAACTGTAAGAGTGAAACACTAGAGAACTTTTTTTTTTTCAAACCCTATTGATTTGAAGAATAAAACTGAAACAATAGAAAATACAATTTATTTAATTTGTGTTTTTTAAATTTATACTGCAAATTACTGTTAAGCCTCTTGTGCATGGCTCAATTTGACTTTTCTAATATTGCTAAGAAATAAAGCATTAGAGACCCCATGTTGGTAGGCATCTGTTAACTTTCATTCCTTAGCTATAGTGTTGTTGACCTGAGCAATTGGTCAACAAAGAGTTCAGTGAACTGATATTTCTCTATAATTAGTGTTCCTTCTTATTTCCCCATTCATATCTTGGCTTACCATCCATTTTCCATTTTGTTGGGGTTTTTTATTTGGCCTGTATAGATTTTGATTAACTTATATTTTGAAAATTTAATTAAAATGGGCTATCTCATTACATTATCCATCACTTTCTCTGCTTACTGATAGATTTCATGTCAAGTCAAATGTTTTCCTTCCTATATTAAATATTTTTCATTTGATCTTTTAAATTAAATATAAAATAATCTTCATTTGGCTAATTCTGTCCTTCTGGCTCATTTACTATCTCCTTCATTTTGAACTCTTTATATAGACTTAAAATTTTGTTTTAAAGTTAAATCCTATATACAGAATATAAATCAATTTTCCCACTTTTTATTTCATCTATTTTTAAGTGCCATCTGAAAACAAATTTGTTGTATTTCCTATTTTAAAAGTTCCTGTCTACATTTCAGTATGTTTATAAAAAAATATTTAAAGAGCATTTGCATCCCCTTCTTTTCATTTTATGGTTCAGTATATTATTTAGTCCTTAAAATATTTCTAAGAAAACATGTTTGTTATTGTTATATCATTATCCCAATTGATGTCTGTGTGACCACTGAGCATGTCAATCCAGTGTTCAGTCAACCACAGTAAAATGAAGCTGAAAAGGTCTCTATAATTTATACTCACAGTTGAAAGAATTATAACTGAACATTTGGAAAGATCTCTGGAAAGGAAAGAAGTAAAGAAATAATACGTTATTAAACATTTCAAATTCATTTTTATTCATTTGTGGAATATCATGTTTTCTCAAATTAATCACCTGCATTTATTTTCTTAAAGAACAGTGAAAGTGTTAAACTGGAAATCATTAAGTATCTTGTACAAATTTAACTATTTTGTCTAATTATGCAGTTTTCTTTAATCCTTTGGACACTGTACTTTATTAGATATATATCATTATATTTGATATATATCAATATAATATTTACATTATATATTGGGTTGGCCAAAAAGTGCCTTCAGTTTTTAAGTAAAAATAGACACATTTTTCATTTTCACCAAGAACTTTATTGAACAATGTATTCACCCTTTTGTTCCACTATCCTCTGTCATATTTCAGGCAACTTCATATTTCCATCTTCCCAAAACTTTTTATCTTTTTGAGCAAAGAACAGTTCCAGATGCCTTTTATAGTCTTCCAGGGAATTGAAATTTTTTCCATTAAGAGAATTTTGTAAAGACCAAAATAAATGGAAATCTGAAGGTGCAATGTCTGGTGAATATGGCAGATGAATCAGAGCTTCCCAGCTATGCTATAGCAGTTTTTGCCTGGTCATCAAAGAAACATGCGATCTTGCGTTACCCTGATGGAAGATTATGCGTTTTCTGTTGACTAATTCTGGACGCTTTTCTTCGAGTGCTGCTTTCAGTTGGTCTAATTGAGAGCAGCACTTGTTGGAATTAATCATTTGGTTTTCCAGAAGGAGCTCATAATAGAGGACTCCCTTCCAATCCCACCGTATACACAACATTGCCTTCTTCGGATGAAGACTGAACTTTGGTGTGATTGGTGGTGGTTCATTTCGCTTGCCCCACGACCTCTTCCATTCCACATTATTGTACGGTATCCACTTTTCATTGCCTGTCACAATTTGTTTTAAAAACAGAACGTTTTCATTACATTTAAGTAGAGAATCACTGTGGAAATACGGTCAAGAAGGTTTTTTTTCGCTTAACTTACATGGAACTCAAACATCAAAGCAATTAACATAACCAAGCTGGTGCAAATTATTTTCAACACTTGATTTGGATATTTTGAGTATGTCAGCTTTCTCCTGTGTGGTATAACATTAATTGTTCTCAATTAATGTCTCAATTTGATCGCTATCAACTTCAACTGGTCTACCTGACCATGGAGCATCGTCCAGCAAGAAATCTTTAGCACAAAACTTTGCAAACCACTTTTGATATGTTAGATCGGTCACAGCATATTCTCCATACACTGCACAAATCTTTTTTTTTCGTTTCAGTTGTGTTTTTACCTTTCTTGAAATAACAAAGCATCATATGCCGAAAATGTTGCTTTTTTCTTCCATCTTCAATATTAAAATGGCTACAGAAAAATTCACCAAATTTGATGTCTTTTTTAAAATGCACACTAATATGACAGCTGTCACAATACAATCTAAACAAATTGTTTTGAACGAAGTTAAAGACAACTGAGCACTACTAGAGTCATCTTACAGAAAAAACTGAACAAAACTTTTGGCCAACCCAATAAAACTGTATGTAGTTATTAAATATAATAGTTTATTGTAGTAGTTACACATTCAATTAAAACTGTAATGCTATTTTTAATATCTTGTAGGGTAAATTGCAAGAGCTGGACTTCATACGGAAAGTCCTGCCAACTACACTGTTCTTTGGAAGCAGCTTGGTATCTTGTAAGTCTTGGGAATATGAAAGGGCCTGTCTCTGCCAGTTAGCTTTGTAATCTTGAAAAAAAATATTTCTACTTTCTAGTCTCAGTTTCCCATGTTATGGAATGAAATTATTGGATTAAGTTACTTCAAATCTATTGATGCCTCTAAAACTTTGATAACGTTATAATTCTACCCCAGTTTTTACAGATTCCTTATGAAACAGAAATCTTTTGAGGGAATATTTAAAAACATGTATATTACAACATGCACAAGGCATTAATAGTATATGGGAGTATAATATAAGCAAATAATTTTATAAACTGTAGTATTTTAAATTAGTGTTTTATATTAGATTGATAAATATGTTTTTTTGGTTTTTTTTTACTCTGCAGTTTTCATGTGGCAATCCATGATTCTCTAAACTTTGAGAAGACTTTAAAGTTTATATTAGGGAACTATGATTAACTAAATAATGTTACCAAATTATTCTCTCTGTCTTTGCTCTGAAAACTCATGTTGGCTGCTCTCAATTAGAAATGAAGATAAAATTAATTGCCTGATTTTTAATAGGGATTTTCAAAAGCTTAGCAGATTTTTATTAGCTAATACAAACAATGTCTGGGTGAAACACTTTGCCGCTTCTTTTCTCCTTTCTCCTTCCCCCATCACTTTTCATAATCTGGACTTGGAAAAGTAAGTTGACAGGCGAACCCTGGAGCCAGAGGATTTGGTTATTTTTCTTTCAGAGTCCTTGTTCTTTTCAGCTTGGCTTATATTCTAATAATAAGGAAAAAGTCAGCATTTCACATCCCAAGAGCATGAACTTCCTGTCCTGCTTTGACTTAGGCAAAGAACATCTCCAGGTATATAAGATATATATACCATTTCTAGTGGTGTATAAGTATACCAACAATTTTTATCACATGGCCTGCATTGCAGCCCTTTCTTCAGTACCTTTCCATTATTAAGAACTGCACAGGTGTAAAAGAAACCTGCCAGTGCCTTGAAGTGAAATCTCAGAACATCACAGCATATCATGCTGAAAGAAATGTAAATAAAAACAGGTATTGAGGTCTGAAGAAATATAAGTTGAACACCACAAAGACTAGGAGAAGGATATTTAGTTCGATGCCCCAGCAGTCAGCTTTGGCATGGGAAAATGTTAAAGAAGGTTGTACACCTTTGGCTTTGAATGTTTCACCAATTGATTCCTCTGGCTGCCTTCCCAGAGTCTATGAGTATCCCAGTCCCCTAATAAAGGTTTCATTGCATTCTTTTGAACTAATTCCTGCCAATATCAAAGCAGCACAGCAGAAACAAAAACACTGCTGTGATGTTAGAAATCACAATTGTTAACTCTGAAAAGAAATCTTGGTATGTGGGTTAGAACAATATCCATGTGGTTCAAGTAGTAGATTGATGAATTCACTGGGAGGCGCTCTAACACATAAGTGGCTGGGAAAAATAGTTTTTTTCTGTGAACCTATTTAGAAAAGTAGAGGTGGATTTAAATATCATGATGCCATGTTCAATATTTTAAAGGATTTGCTTCTTGCAGGGGAATTTACAGAGGAATGGAAATGCAAAGATGTAAAAAAAAAAGTTAGCAATTTTTACTGTGTCCTCTAAATAGAGTTGAAATATATGAAACACATAAAGACAAAAATGTAAAAATTCTAACAAGACTGTGCTATTTCTTGAAAAATGTATGCAATCTCATTTTGAAGATTTGTAACATCTGGCAGTCAATACTCTTTTGTGATATCTCAGAAAATTACTGACATTAAACTTGATGTTTCTGGATTTGAAGTGACCTTAAAAAGCTATGAATAGCTTCTTAGAATACATTCTTTTTCTAGATTTGTCCCTCAGAGGCTAATTGTTGATGTTATTAATAGCTGCCTTTCCCATTTTTAAGACTTCCTTCAATCTACATTAGAGTATATGACTCAATTATCATATCGTGTTAATCTTTTACTGATAAATCTGCTATGCTCAAAATTCTTCAAATGCATTATATCTAGTGAAAGTTCTCATTTTATAGAAGTTACCAAATTCACAAATTCATTGCTGATTTCTTGTTCTGCTCTGGGTTAAGTCTGCCCTGGGTTAACTGCTCTGTGCCTCAGTTCCTCCACCTTTATATACTAAATCAGGTCACCAAAATAATGTTATAATGTGCCTGAAGTAGACAATTTGGTCCCAAATAAATCACAATAGTTTTACTTTTAGGGTAAATGTATGAACAGGTGGAGCTCGTTGTCTGCTCACCACTCTAAATACAACTGCCTTTCTTTAGAAAAATCTGTTTAACAAGACTTTGCAGCATTTAGTATATCTCTCTAATCCTATATTCCTTGGTAATGCTCTAATACCTGCTTGTCTTCTCCACACTAACCTGGAGCTCCTTAGTGAAAAGGGCCATGACTCTCTTTCATTCTCTCACTATGTACAGCCCCTAATACCATCCCTTGCACAATATGGACTCTCAATAAGTGCTTGTTAAATACATGAATGAATGAGTGAATGTATGCATGGATGCTTGGAATGACCCCGGTCAAACCTGCAAATAACAAACTTGTTTCAGTAGGCTGCCTCCTTCTCTTACTTTTTCACCTGGGTTTATATTAAGCTTCATTTCATAATAAAACGAGGGTGCGAATCATAACACTCAACCAGATTACAGTGATGCATCTATTTTAAAAATAAAGGAGAAACAAATAGGGAGGGAAAATCCTTATTGGTATGCATAGGGCTATTTGGAGAAGAAAATAACTTTGCTATTATTGCAAACTTATTAATGTTTGCAGTTGTCCTGATTATTCTAACGCAAATCAAATGGCATTTAATTTGGGAGAAATTGCTCTGGACGTGCAATCTAAAGAGGCGAGAAATGGAACAGACTTTATGCAGTGTTTGGGATGTGGTTAAATTATTTTAGGATGTTCAACAGCGTAGTGCAAATTCAAATCCTGTGGGCAAAGCTAAACAAGCAATGCTAGGCAGCTTAGCCACTTAATCTTTTGGTGTTCAGTCTGTTGGGTCTGAGCTGTGAAATGGCTCCTGTTGCTTTCATGTGGAAAATGAGAATGTTCTGTAATGGCTGATGTGGGAATAAAGAAGTAAATACAAGGAAACTCTTACAAGCTCTTAATATTAACTTCACTAAGCAAGTGTAACTAACTGCATTAAGTTATTGATTTATCAGGGCTTGACCAAATACTATTTCCCTTTGTCCTTTTTGGGGACAAGGACAAAAAGTACAAGGGAGTTAAATGAGGCAGTTGTTAACTGGGTTATTGATGAATGTACTGACTATCCTTCTAGCTGTCTTAGGAGAATGTCCAAGGGACCATTTATAATGGCAGGAAAACTGACTAAGGCTTATTGATCCTCATCATCTAATAATTAAACTATCAATAAACACATATTTCTACAGAATTTTGTATAGTTTGTCTACTTAATTAATTAAACACTCTAGGACCATCTGGGCTGAAACTTCAAATTTCATGCAGGTGCCCCATTACATTTTATTTTTTCTTTTAAAATATTACTAAGTTACTTTAACCCTAGTTTGTAATGATGGGGGGAAAAAAGCATAGCCTGTTTAACATGGTTAAATGAAACAAACTATTAACTGGTAAATAAACAGTAGATTGGTGTTTGGGGATGAAGTTTAACGTGATATATTTAGGTCATGCAAACCACACTTCAATTTCAGTCACATTTGGGTGGGTTCCAGACCCTATTAAAACTGACAATGAAGGCAACTTTTTTTTTTACTTAGAGCTGTGAGGGGTATTCTAGGGGTTTTCTCTACCACTAACTGCCAGACTCAGAGGAGTTGTAGTGTCCTCTCTCTCGAGTTGGTGATTAGACTTTTGGACCATTTTATAGGATGCAGAGGGGGTTTCTCTCTGTTTCTAAGGCTTTTAAACACAAATCCCAGTTGTGAGCTTCAACACACTTGAATTCTGATTAACTTTTCAGTCCCTAATTACCCAGGAATCAGGTTATAAACAGGCACTGTTAACAACAACAAAACCAGAAAGTAGTATATATGGTTTCCTGTCTAGAGAATAAGCTGTCCTTCAGTATATACTCACTGCAAACATAAATTATTTGGTGCACCAGAAACAATCAACACTGCCTCCCCCTCCTCCAAAAGAAAAAAAAAAAAAAAAAAAACAAGCAAAAATCCAAAACGAAATCAAACAAAAAAGTACAAATAAAACAAGTTCATCTCCCTAACCCTACACTCCTCATAAAACTTAGACATATTTAGGCAGAAAGAAGCAAGTCTTCTTCACCATAAGATATTAAAGTAAACCTGAAGACTACTCATAATGCACATATGTAAAACAAGTCTTTGAATGGTGCTGCTTAAATTATTCCATTCCTAGTATAATCCCTTAAAGAAAATAGATATTTTTATCATATCATTGCCTTTTCTATTAATCATACTAAAAACTTCCCTAGATGAATTTTCTTGATGATAGGGACTGTGTCTTATAATTTTACATATCCTTCACAGAATATAGTAGAAAGAAAGTAGTAGAATTACTATTGTAATAGTAATTAGCTACCTGATATAAAATAGTAATTAGCTACCTGATATAAAATAAATAGTAATTAGCTACCTGATATAAAATAAACATACGTTTGAGTATTATTTTTCCACAACTCTAATTATCCTCTAAAAGATCAGAAAGTAAAATGTTAGGTTTTGAGATCGTATTTTATAAGTTATAATCAGGGATAAAATTTTCCCTCCCAGAGGGAGTTTATAAAAGATCACCAGAAAGACTACTTTTTTTCTATTTTGTTATTATGGAATATTTATATTTTCCTCTCAAAGTATACTTATTCACTCCCATAAAAAAATTCTCTTTTGTTGGCCTAGATATTACAGCTGCACCTTACTTTTACCTATCTGTTCCCTCTGCCTATGCTGGTCAGTGCAGCGTTTCCCAGGCTTTAACCCACTAAACACATGTCCTATGAATATAGGTTGCAAAGTTCTAATGGGTTATAAGAAATTGAATGATACAATTTTGAAGGAATATTATATATAAGGATTGAATAATTATCTAGTTAATAAATTTAAAGAATAATTAATATTTAAAAATGATATTCTTATGAGACAATCATCTCCAGCTGTTTACCTGATAAGGCATTCCTCATTTTCTCAATAGCAACAATGAATAAAGTGAATTTATTCTCTTTCTCTATCACTTCTTTCTTAGTATCATACAAATATACTGTTATACCTTGCAACTTAAAAAAAATGAACAAAATTTTCACCCCACTCACCTTTCAAATTATTACACATTTCTTTTCTTTCTTTATTTTTCTCTTTCTTTGTTTCTCTCTCTCTCTTTCTTTCTGTCACCCTTCTTCTTCCTTCCCTCCCTCCCTCCTTTCTTTCTTTCTTTCATTCCTTCATTCTTTCTTTCAACTTCCTAGGGTAATATCCATCATGGCTGCTCCAATGCCTCTTCCCCCCTTCTCTCTTGATTTCACTCCATTCAGACTTTGGCCTCCACCACTGCAACAAAACTGCTCATGTCAAGGTGTATATGTGTATACTACATATTTTAAATTGAGAGTATCCATATAAAATTTCAAAATTTAGTTGAATTTTCCCTATTACATTCTTCAAATGATTATTTGAACTATATAAGAAAATTCTTGGCTTTCATATATTGATTTTGGTCCTAGTTAATTCAGTATGTTCTCTAATTAGTTCTAAATAATATATCTGCTGTTTCTTCTAGTATAGAGTCTTCCCTAGTATCCACGGGGGATTGATTTCAGGACACCCAGAGATACCAAAATCTATGGATGCTCAAAGTGTCTTATACAAAATGGCATAATGCAGTCGGACCTGGGTATTTGCCGATTCAGAAACTGCCCCACCCAGAGGACAAAATGTTTGCCATTTTATCTAAAAATAGTAATGATTTTTATCTTTATTGCTAACATCATAAGTCTTGTTTTTGTTACCAAACTTATTACATTTGCAAAACATTAAGACATTTGGTCTTGCTCTCTCCTCACCGGGTCTCTGGGTCTGTCTGGTGGTCAGGCTGTCTTTGTTGACCCTCTGTGACTGGCAGGGACCTGGCAAGCCTGGCGTAAGGTGTGGACGAGAATGTGGTGGGGTAGCTGCCCTCTGACATCTTCTGCACTGCCCTCTGACCCCCACCAAGCATGGGAAGTAAAGATCAAACCAAAAGGGAGGGAGGCTCAGAGGCAGGAGCTGGCCGAAAGAAGTGAAACGCATGAACCAGGGACGAGAGGCTTTGGTGCTCCAGCCAGGTGTCAGGCCTGAGCCTCTGAGGTGCGAGAGCCAAGGTCAGGACATTGGTCCACCAGAGAATTCCCAGCCCCTAGTAATATCAATCGGCGAGATCTTTCAAAGAGATCTGCATCTCAATGCTAAGACTCAGCTCCAGTCAACTACCAGCAAGCTCCAGTGCTGGACACCCAATGCCAAACAACAAGCAAGACAGGAACACAACCCCACAAATTAGCAGAGAGGCTGCCTAAAATCATACTAAGTTCACATACACCCCAAAACTCACCAACGGATGCTGTCCTCCCCACGAGAAAGACAAGATACAGCCTCATCCACAGAACACAGGCTCCAGTCCCCTCCACCAGGGAGGCTATACAATCCAGTGAACCAACTTTACCTGCTGGGAGCACACACCAAAAACAATGGTAACTACAAACCTGAGGCCTGAGAAAAGGAGACCCCAAAAACAGTAAGTTAAGCAAAATTAGAAGACAGAGAAATATGCAGCAGATGAAGGAGCAAGGTAAAAACCCACCAGACCAAACAAATGAAGAGGAAATAGGCAGTCTACCTGAAAAGAATTCAGAATAATGATAGTAAGGATGATCCAAAATCTTGGAAAAATAATCGAGAAAATACAAGAAACAATTAACAAAGATCTAGAAGAACTAAAAAAGAAACAAACAATGATGAACAACACAATAAATGAAATTAAAAATTTTCTAGAAGGAATTAATAGCAGAATAACAGAGGCAGAAAAACGGATAGGTGACCTGGAAGATAAAATAGTGGAAATAACTACCACAAAGCAGAATAAAGAGAAAATAATGAAAAGAATTGAGGACAGTTTCAGAGACCTCTGGGACCACATTAAATGCACCAATGTACGAATTATAGGGGAGTCAGAAGAAGAAGAGAAAAAGAAAGGGACTGAGAAAACATTTGAAGAGATTATATTTGAAAACTTCCCTAATATGGGGAAGGAAATATTTAACTAAGTCTAGGAAGTGCAGAGTCCCATACAGAATAAATCCAAGGAGAAACACGCCAAGACACATATTACTCAAACTATCAAAAAATTAAATACAAAGAAAAAATATTGAAAGCAGCAAGGGAAAAGCAACAAATAACACACAAGGGAATCCCCATAAGGTTAACAGTTGGTCTTTCAGAAGAAACTCTGCCAGCCAGAAGGGTATGGCAAGACATATTTAAAGTGATGAAAGGGAAAAACCTACAAAAAAGATTACTCTACCAAACAAGGATTTCATTCAGATTTGATGGAGAAATTAAAATCTTTACAGACAAACAAAGGCTAAGAGAATGCAGTACCACCAAACCAGCTTTACAACAAATGTTAAAGGAACTTCTCCAGGCAGGAAACACAAGAGAAGGAAAAGACCTACAATAACAAATCCAAAACAATTAAGAAAATGGTAATAGGGACATACATAATGATAATTACCTTCAATGTAAATGGATTAAATGCTTCAACCAAATGACATAGACTGGCTCAATGGATACAAAAACAAGACCTGTACATATGCTGTCTACAAGAGACACATTTCAGACCTAGGAAAATATACAGAATGAAAGTGAGGGGATGGAAAAAGATATTCCATGCAAATGGAAAACAAAAGAAAGCTGGAGAAGCAATTGTCATATCAGACAAAATGGACTTTAAAATAAAGACAAGAGACAAAGAAGGACACTACATAATGATAAAGGGATTGATACAAGAAGAAGATATAACAATTGTAAATATTTATGCACCCAACATAGGAACACCTCAATACATAAGGCAAATGCTAACAGCCATAAAAGGGGAAACTGACAGTAACACACCCATAGTAGGGGACTTTAACACCCCACTTTCACCAATAGACAGATCATCCAAAATGAAAATAAATAAGGAAACACAAGCTTTAAAGGACACATTAGACAAGACGGACTTACTTGATATTTATAGGACATTAAATCCAAAAACAACACAATACACTTTCTTCTCAACTACTCATGGAACATTCTCCAGGATAGATCATATCATCAGTTACAAATCAAGCCTTGGTAAATTTAAGAAAATTGAAATCATATCAAGTATCTTTTCTGACCACGACACTATGAGACTAGATATCAAATAGAGGAAAAAACAACAACAACAAAAAAAACCCAAAAAACAGTGGAAGCTAAACAATACACTACTAAATAACCAAGATATGACAGAAGAAATCAAAGAGGAAATCAAAAAATACCTATAAAAAATAACAATGAAAACACAATGACCCAAAACCTATGGCACACAGCAAAAGCAGTTCTAAGAGGGAAGTTTACTGCAATAAAATACTACCTCAAGAAACAAGAAACATCTCACATAAACAACCTAACCTTACACCTAAAGCAATTAGAGAAAGAAGAACAAAAATACCCCAAAGTTAGCAGAAGGAAAGAAATCATAAGGATCAGATCAGAAATAAATTAAAAAGAAATAAAGGAAATGAGAACAAGGATCAATAAAACTAAAAGCTGGTTCTTTGAGAAGATAAACAAAATTGATAAACCATCAGCCAGATTCATCAAGAAAAAAAGGGAGAAGACTCAAATCAATATAATTAGAAATGAAAACGAAGAAGTATCAACTGATGCTGCAGAAATACAAAGGATCATGCGAGACTACTACAAGCAACTATATGCCAATAAAATGGACAACCTGGAAGAAATAGACAAATTCTTAGAAAAGCACAACCTCCCAAGACTGAACCAGGAAAAAAAGAAAATATAAACCAACCAATCACAAGCAATGAAATTGAAACTGTGATTAAAAATTTTCCAACAAACAAAAGCTCAGGACCAAATGGCTTCACAGGTGAATTCTATCAAACATTTAGAAAATAGCTAACACCTATACTTCTCAAACTATTCCAACATATAGCAGAGGGAGGAACAGTCCCAGACTCATTCTATGAGGCCTCTTTCACCCTGATCCAGACAATGATGTAACGAAAAAAAAAAGAAAACTACAGGCCAATATCACTGATGAACATAGGTGCAAAAATTCTCAATGAAATACCAGCAAATAGAATCCAAGAGCATATTAAAATGATTATACACCATGATCAAGTGGGATATTTCCCAGGGAATGCAAGGATTCTTCAATATATGCAAATCAATCAATGTGATACACCATATTAACAAATTGAAAGATGAAACCATATGATCATCTCAATAGATGCAGAAAAAACTTTTGATAAAATTCAATGCCCATTGATGATGAAAACCCTCTGGAAAGTTGGCATAGAGGGAACTTACCTCAACATAATAAAATCCATATATGACAAACTAACAGCCAACATCGTTCTCAGTGGTGAAAAACTAAAAACATTTCCACCAAGATCAGGAACAAGACAAGGTTGCCCACTCTCACCACTATTATTCAACATAGTTTTGGAAGTTTTAGCTGCCACATTGAGAGAAGAAAAAGAAATATAAGGAATCCAAATCGGAAAAGAAGAAGTAAAACTGTCACTGTCTGCAGATGACATGATACTATACATAGAGAATCCTAAAGATGCTACTAGAAAACTCCTAGAACAAATCAATGAACTTGGTAAAGTAGCAGGATACAAAATTAATGTACATAAATCTCTGGCATTCCTATACACTAATGATGTAAAATATGAAAGAGAAATTAATGTAACACTACCATTTACCATTTCAACTAAAAGAATAAAATGCATAGGAATAAATCTACCTAAGGAGACAAAAGACCTGTATGCAGAAAATTATAAGAAACTGATGAAAGAAATTAAAGATGATACAAAGAGATGGAGAGATATACCATGTTCTTGGATTGGAAGAATCACTATTGTGAACATGACTATAATACCCAAGACAATCTACAGATTCAATGCAATCCCTATAAAACTACCAATGACATTTTTCACAGAACTAGAAGAAAAAATTTCACAATTTCTATGGAAACACAAAAGACTCCGAATAGTAAAAGCAATCTTGAGAAAGAAAAACGGAGCTGGAGGAATCAGGATTTCTGGCTTCAGACTATACTACAAAGGTACAGTAATCAAGGCATTATGGTACTGGCACAAAAACAGAAATATAGATTAATGGAACAGGATAGAAAGCCCAGAGATAAACCCACACACCTATGGTCAACTTATTTTTGATAAAGGAAGCAAGAATATACAATGGAGAAAAGCCAGCCTCTTCAATATGTGGTGCTGGGAAAACTGGACAGCTACATGCAAAGAATGAAATGAGAACACTCCCTAACACCATACACACAAATAAACTCAAAATGCATTAAAGACCTAAATGTAAGTCCAGACACTATAAAACTCTTAGAGGAAAACATAGGCAGAACACACTATGACATAAATAAAGCAAGATCCTTTGTGACCCACCTCCTAGAGAAATGGAAATAAAAACAAAAATAAACAAATGAAACCTAATGAAACTTAAAAGCATTTGCACAGCGAAGGAAACCTTAAACAAGATGAAAGGACAACCCTCAGAATGGGAGAAAATATTTGCAAACAAAGAAACTGACAAAGCATTAATCTCCAAAATATACAAGCAGCACATGCAGCTTAATATCAAAAAAAACCAAACAACTGAATCCAAAAAATGGACAAAAGACGTAAATAAACACATATATATACAGATTGCCAAAAAACACATGAAAGGATGCTCAACAACACTAACCATTACAGAAATGCATATCAAATCTACAATGAGGTATCACCTCACATTGGTCAGAATGGCTATCATCAAATAGTCTACAAACAGTAAATGCTGGAGAGGGTGTGGAGAAAAAGGAAGCCTCCTGCACTGTTGGTGGGAATGTAAATTGATACAGCCAGTTGAGAGAACTGTATGGAGGTTCCTTAATAAACTAAAAATAGAACTACCATATGACTCAGCAATCCCACTATTGGGCATATACCCTGAGAAAACCATAATTCAAAAAGAGTCATGTACCACAATGTTCATTGCAGCACTATTTACAATAGCAGGACATGGAAGCAACCTAAGTGTCCATAAACAGATGAATGGATAAAGAAGATGTGGCACATATATATAATGGAATATTACTCAGCCATAAAAGGAAACGAAATTGAGTTATTTGTAGTGAGGTGGATGGACCTAGAGTCTGTCATACACAGTAAAGTAAGTGAGAAAGTGAAAAACAAATATCATATACTAACATTTATGTATATGGAATCTAAAAAAAAAAAAAAGGTTCTGAAGAACCTAGGGTCCAGACAGGAATAAAGACGCAGATGTAGAGAATGGACTTGAGGGCATGGGTAGAGAGAAGTGTAAGCTGGGACAAAGTGAGAGAGTGGCATGGACATATATACACTACCCAATGTAAAATTGATAGCTAGTGGGAAGCAGCCACAAAGCACAGGGAGATCAGCTCTGTGCTTTGTGACCACCTGGAGTGGTGGGTAGGGAGGGTGGGAGGGAGATGCAAGAGGGAGTGTATATGAGGATATATGTATATGTATAGCTGATTCACTTTGTTGTTCAGCAGAAACTAACACACCATTGTAAAGCAATTATACTCCAATAATGATGTATGAAACAAAAATACCTTTGGTCTTATTGTTGATTTTAATAGAATTACTGTAGTATGTTAGTGGTCTGGGGGAGTACAACTAGGGCTTCCCAAGGTGGGGGTGAAGTAAACCTGGGAGGGAGAAAGGAGGCGTATAAGCACTCAGAATTTCATCCTATAACCATATAAAACAATTCTCTTGGCTCTACCTTTATATACTTCTAAATTCTATTTCTTCATGTGTGAGTGCTCTTACTTTGTTTTTCAATGCTGTAAATTTGGCCATGACCTGCCATGAGAAACTATTAAAATGCTGGTATTCTATTTAATCTATTTATGTAATGTATTATGTTAATGTATTTCCTAAAAACTAAATGAGCTTTTCTTTCTTGGTATTGTCCTGACAAGTTTATGGTATTTATTGTTTAATTTAGAATCCAAATATTTTAAAAGATTTTGGCAACTAAAGTATTCTTAAGATTGCTAAGATTTTTCTTATTTTGGTTAAAGTTTACTTTGGCAAGGATCAGCAATAGAGTTTTGCTTGCTTCTGAAATGATTTTGTAGTCTTTCATCTTATTTGATGTCCTGGAATAGATATCAGTATATTGGAAATACATATTTCTTAGAACACTGAAACTGTCTGAGCCAGGAATACTTTTGCAGATATTTCTTTGATATAGAAGCTGAACACATTATCAAAGAAATTGATATTAGCAATTTGCTTTTCTGGAATAAACATCTTCTTCCCTAGAACATTAAACAGCTTATTGAAATATTCAAATTTTTAACATACATTTTCATAACCAAAATATACGATGTAAAAACTAGCTTCATCTATGTTGCTCTATTTTCTCATTTATAATTTACTGGCTTGTGTTTTATCTTTTTAAGTTAAGTAGTCTGTTTTCATCTTTATTATTTATTCTCTCTTGTTTTTTCTTGCAATTTTGTTGTTGCTATTGTTTCTTATGTCTTAATAGACTTTTAAATATCGATTTTAATTGCATTGTTTAATAAGTAAGATATTAAACAGAGTGTTTTGCCTCTGAATACGGATTTGAGATCATCCCATACCTTTAATTATCAAGGTAGTTTATTCTCAATATTTTCTATATAGTTTGTAATTATATTTTATTTTTTAATCTAAATGCTACTAGAAAAGTTTTTAACCTTATTTTATTTATTTACATATATGTTCTATTTCTCCTTTCATTGAATGGCAGTAATAAAATATATTCTGCACCTTTTCACCTTGTAAAATTTTCCTTCTTGTCTAGTCTATGGCCAATTATTATAAAAGGATCATGGGCCCTTGTAATGAAGGTATAATTTCTTAAAGGTGAAAAATTGATCAATTATAGTGTTCATCAAAGCACTTTTCTATCTAAAATTCTGTTTTTTCTAACAATAATCAATATCCCTGATTACTTACTTTTTGCCTAATATCATCCATATCTTGTCTGCTGCCATGTTAATTATAAAACTGCTGATTATCATTTATAAATAAGGGCAGTACATGGATTTGAGCCTAGATGTTGGAAGAATCTATATCCAAATAGATAATGTATTAGAGATGTTGCCTATGCCTTTATAATTCAAATAATAGAGGGCATAGATACCAAAAAAATCAGAAATCAAAATTACCTGTAATTATCTATATTTTGTCTACAGCATCTATGTTCAGAGTGTAGAAATAAAATACCAGGTGCCATTTAATGTGAAAGGCAACATCTTGTAGTTTTAGAAATTCCTATAACAACTCAACTTTGAAAAAGATTCCTACATGAGACCCTGCAAACAAAAAGTGAAATAAAACAGAGTTTATTAATGAGGCATATCTTCATCCTTTTAACAAGTCAATTCAGTTTCATAGAAATGATGGAAAGTTGACAGGCTCGAGAAAGAGTTTTTTTTTGTTGTTGTTGTTTTACTTTAAGTCCTCTCATTTATGAAATAGATCTCATTAATTAAATAGAGCAGTAACAACAAGAACAAAACAGTAAATGAAAAATAAAGTTCTTCCTTTTTTTTTTAAGTTGTCTTGAGGCAATCAGCTATTTTCAGTGACTGGTTTTGTAGTAACAGCTACTACTTATACCAATGATGAGACAGTGAAAACCCAAATTTAGAACATTCACACTGAAGTTCAGTGATGAGACAGTACCTGTCCAACATAAATTTCATATCAATGAACCCAGACAGGGGTTGGCTTTTTTTAGTTTTTATGCTATAGAACAATGGTGAAACTGTTATAAAAAGCTAATGCTGCTACTTCTGAGGTAGCTGTGTTGTAGTTAAAAAAAAAAAAGCTTTAGAACTAGAAGGAATTTTGAGATTTAGTCTGACACTACTAACAGTTTGACATTGAGAAAATCATTTAACCTTTATGTTCTTTTTATGTTATTTGTAAAATGAGAAACTTTTAGAAAGAGAAAATAAAATTTAATGAGAACCTCTTTTTCTGGACACAATATCAGGAGCTCTTCATACATTGCCCCGTGTAATCTACACAATGATCCAAGGGTTATGTGTGATTATTCTCAATTTATAGATTTAGAAGTTAATATTTCTAGAAGTTAAGAGCCAAGCTTAAGGTCAAAGAGCTACTAAGAATTTAGGTCCAAAATGTAGTTTGACTCTAAAACCAAGCTCTTTTCTCTGTGTTTATTATCATGATTTCTGCAACTAAAGCTTTGTATGGGGTTCAAAATGCACTAATCTTTCTTCAAATATATTCTCTGAGAGGATGGTATATAAAGTAGAGAGTTGAAAATCTCCAAGGAAAAATACTAAGTAAATCTAAAATACTGGTAATATTATTACTTCATAACATTTATGTATGATGGAAATTATAGTAATAGGAGTCAAAGTAAAAGATTATTGACTGTAAATTGTTTGGACCTGTTAAACTTCTGGTCTGTAAGATATTTCCTGAACTATGGGGTTCTAACTAGCTTGTAACATTTTATTACAACTACGTATAGTTTCCACTAAGACTTGGAATTTAAATGCTATAGTGTTTGGCCGGGGGGGGGGGGGGAACCTTCAAGATGGCAGAACAGTAAGACGTAGAGATCACCTTCCTCTCCACAAATACATCAGAAATACATCTACATGTAGAACAGCTCCTACAGAACACCTACTGAACACTGGCAGAAGGCCTCAGACCTCCAAAAAGGCAAGAAACTCCCCACGTACCTGGGTAAGGCAAAAGAAAAAAGAAAAAACAGAGACAAAAGAATAGGGACGGGACCTGGCCCTCTGGGAGGGAGCTGGGAAGGACTAAAAGTTTTGACACACTAGTAAACCCCTTCACAGGCAGAGACGGGTGGTGGCGGGAGAGGAAGCTTCAGAGCCACAGAGGAGAGCGCAGCAATAGGGGTGCAGAGGGCAAAACAGAGAGATTACTGCACAGAGGACCATTGACAACCAGAACTCACCAGCCTGAGAGGCTTGTCTGCTCCTCCATGTCAGGGAGCTGAGGCTCGGGCTTTGGAGACCAGATCCGAGGGAGAGGACTGGGGTTGGCTGTGTGAATACAGACTGTCGGGGGCTACTACATCACAGCTAGACACTAAGGAGGCCGGGAAAGAGTCTGGACTTGTCTAAGAGGTAAGAGAGAATTGTTTTGGGGTGCATGAGGAGAGGGGATACAGAGAACCGCCTAAACAAACTTCAGAGAAGGGTGCAGACTGTGGCTATCAGCGTGGACACCAGAGACGGGAATGAGATGCTAAGGCAGATGCTGCAGCCACCAAGAAACCTGTGTACAATTACAGGTCACTAACCACAACTTCCCTCCCAGGAGCCTGTGCAGCCCCCCACTACCAGGGTTCTGTGATCCAGGGACAACTTCCCTGGGAGAACACATGACACCTTAGGCTGGTGTAACGTCATACATGCCTCTGCCACCACAGGCTTGCCTTGCATTCCATGCCCCTCCCTCCCTCCTGCCTCAGTGAGCCAGAGCTCCCTAATTAGCTGTTTCTTTAACCCCATCCTGTATGAGCAGGAACAGACGCCCTCAGGTAACCTACACGCAGAGACAGGACCAAATCCAAAGCTGAAACACAGGAGCTGTGCAAACAAAGAAGAAAAAGGGAAACCTCTCCCAGCAGCCTCAGGAGCAGTGGATTAAATCTCCACAATCAACTTGATATACCCTGCATCTCTGGAATACCTGAATAGCCAATAAATCATCCCAAATTGAGCAGATGGACCTTGGGAGCAAAGGTAGCTCCCAAAGTAGCTTTCCTTTTACCATTTGTCCTAGGGTACTGTCTCCATGGTTTTTTTTTGTTTGTTTTTGTTTTTAGTATAGTTTTAGAACTTCTTATCATTGGTGGATTTGTTTTTGGGTTTGGTTTCTCTCTTCTTTCTTTTTTAAATTACATTTTCATTTTTTAAAAATTAATAATTATATTTTACTTTAATTAGTTGTTATTTTATTTTGTTATTATTAATTTTTTCTTTCTTTTCTTCTCCTTTTTATTCTGAGCCATGCAGATGCCAAGATCTTGATGCTCTGGCAAGGTGTCAGGCCTGTGCCTATGAGGTAGGACAGACGAGTACAGACATTGGTCCACAAGAGACCTCCCAGCTCCACGTAATATCAAAGGGTAAAAATCTCCCAGAGATCTCCATCTCAATGCCAAGACCCAGCTCCACTCAATGACCAGCAAGCTACAGTGCTGGACACCCTATGACAACTAGCAAGACAGGAACACAACTCAACCCACTATCTGAAAGGTTGCCTAAAATCATAATAGGGTCACAGACACCCCAAAACACACCACCGGATGTGGACCTGCCCACCAGAAAGACAAGATCAAGTCTCATCCACCAGAACACAGGTACTAGTCCTCTCCACCAGGAAGCCTACATAACCCACTGAATGAAACTTAGCACTGGGGGCAGACACCAAAAACAATGGGAACAACGAACCTGAAGCCTGTGAAAAGGAGACCAGAAACACAGTAAGTTAAGCAAAATGAGAAGACAGAGAAACATACAGCAGATGAAGGTGCAAGGTAAAAACACACCAAACCAAACAAATGAAGAGGAAATAGGCAGTCTACCTGAAAAATAATTCAGAGTAATGATACTAAAGGTGATCCAAAATCTTGGAAATAGAATGGAAAAAATACAAGAAACGTTTAACAAGGACCTAGAAGAACTAAAGAGCAAAAAAAAAAAAAAAAAAAAAGATGAACAGCACAATAAGTGAAATTTAAAATTCTCTAGAAGGAATCAATAGTGGAATAACTGAGGCAGAAGAATGGATAAGTGACCTGGAAGACAAAATAGTGGAAATAACTACTGCAGAGCAAAATAAAGAATAAAGAATGAAAAGAATTGAGGACAGTCTCAGAGATCTCTGGGACAACATTAAATGCAACAACATTCGAATTATTGGGGTCCCAGAAGAAGAAAAGAAAAAGAAAGGGATGAAGAAAATATTTGAAGAGATTATACATGAAAAATTCCCTAATATGGGAAAGGAAATAATCAAGTATAGGAAATGCAGAGAGTCCCATACTGGATAAATCCAAGGAAAACACGACAAGACACATATTAATCAAACTATCAAATATTACATACAAAGAAAGTATATGAAAAGCAGCATGGGATAAAAACAACAAATAAGATACAAGGGCATCCCCATAAGGTTAACAGCTGATCTTTCAGCAGAAACTGTGCAAGCCAGAAGGGAGTGACAGGACATATTTAAAGTGATGAAAGGGAAAAGCCTACAACAAAGATTCTTCTACCCAGCAAAGATCTCATTCAGATTTGATGGAGGAATTAAAACCTTTACAGACAAACAGAAGCTAAGAGAATCCAGCACCACCAAACCAGCTTTACAACAAATGTTAAAGGAACTTCTCTAGGCAGGAAACACAATAGAAAGAAAACACCTACAATAACAACCCCAAAACAATTAAGAAAATGGTAATAGGAACATACATATCGATAATTACCTAAATATAAATGGATTAAATGCTCCAACCAAAAGACATAGACTGGCTGAATGGATACAAATCCAACACGCATACATATGCTGTCTACAAGAGACCCACTTCAGACCTAGGGACACAGAGAGAATGAAAGTGAGGAGATGGAAAAAGTTATTCCATGCAAATGGAGAACAAAAGAAAGCTGGAGTAGCAATTCTCATATCAGACAAAATGGACTTTAAAATAAAGACTATTACAAGAGACAAAGAAGGACACTAAATAATGATCAAGGGATCAATCCATGAAGAAGATATAGCAATTTTAAATATATATGCACCAAACATTGGAGCACCTCAATACATAAGGCAAATATTAAGAGCCATAAAAGGGGAAATCGACAGTAACACAATCATAGTAGGGGACTTTAACACCCCACTTTCACCAAAGGAGAGATCATCCAAAATGAAAATAAATAAGGAATCACAAGCTTTAAATGATATATTAAAAAAGATGGACTTACTTGATATTGATAGGATATTCCATCCAAAAACAAAAGAATACACTTTCTTCATAAGTGCTCATGGAACATTCTCCAGCATAAATCATATTTTGGGTCACAAATTAAGCCTAGATAAATTTAAGAAAATTGAAATCTTATCAAGTATCTTTTCTGAACACAGTGCTATGAGACTAGATATCAATTACAGGAAAAAAATCTGTAAAAAATACAAACATATGGAGGCTAAACAATATAATACTTAATAACCAAGATATCACTGAAGAAATCAAATAGGAAGTCAAAAAATACCTAGAAACAAATGTCAATGAAAACACAATGGCCCAAAACTTATGGGATGCAGGAAAAGCACTTCTAAGAGGGAAGTTTATAGCAATACAATCCTACAATAAGAAATAAGAAACAGGCTTCCCTGGTGGCGCAGTGGTTGAGAGTCTGCCTGCCGATGCAGGGGACACGGGTTCGTGCCCCATTCTGGGAAAATCCCACATGCCACAGAGTGGCTGGGCCCATGAGCCATGGCTGCTGAGCCTGCGTGTCTGGAGCCTGTGCTCCACAACGGGAGAGGCCACAACAGTGAGAAGCCCGCGTACCACCAAAAAAAAAAAAAAAAAGAAATAAGAAACATCTCAAATAAACAACCTAACCTTACACCTAAACAATTAGAGAAAGAAGAACAAAAATATTCCAAAGTTAGCAGAAGGAAAGAAATCATAAAGATCAGATAAGAAATAAATGAAAAAGAAAAGAATGGAACAATAGCAAAGGTCAATAAAACTAAAAGCTGGTTCTCTGAGAAGATAAAGAAAATTCATAAACCATTAGCCATATTCATCAAGAAAAAAAAGGGAGAGGACTCGAATCAATAGAATTAGAAATAAACAAGGAGAAGTAACAATTGTTACAAAGCATCATGAGAAATTACTACAAGCAACTATATGCCAATAAAATGGACAACCTGGAAGAGATGGACAAATTCTTAGAAAAGGACAGCCTTCTGAGCCTGAACCAGGAAAAATAGAAAATATAAACAGACCAATCACAAGCATTGTAATTGAAACTATGATTAAAAATCCTCCAACAAACAAGAGCCCAGGATCAGAAGACTTCAAGGCAAATTCTATCAAACATTTAGAGAAGAGCTACCATCTATCTTTCTCAAACTCTTCCAAAATATAGCAGAGGGAGGAACACTTCCAGACTCATTCTACGAGACCACCATTACCCTGATACCAAAACCACACAAAAAAGAAAACTACAGGCCAATAGCACTGATGAACATAGATGCAAAAAACCTCAACAAAATACTAGCAAACAGAATCCAATAGCACATTAAAAGGATCATACACCATGATCAAGTGGGCTTTATCCCAGGAATGCAAGGATCCTTCAATATGTGCAAATCAATCAATGTGATACACCATATTAACAAACTGAAGAATAAAAACAATATAATCATCTCAATAAATGCAGAAAAAAGTTTTGACAAAATTCAACACCCATTTATGATAAAAACCCTCCAGAAAGTAGGCATAAAGGGAAATTTTCTCAACATAATAAAGGCAATATATGACAAACCCACAGCCAACATCATCCATAATGGTGAAAAACTGAAAGCATTTCCACTAATATCAGGAAAAAGACAAGGTTGCCTACTCTCACCACTCTTATTCAACATTATTTTGGAAGTGTTAGCCACAGCAGTCATAGAAGAAAAAGAAATAAAAGGAATCCAAATCTGAAAAGAAGTAAAGCTGTCACTATTTGCAGATGACATGATACTATGCATAGAGAATCCTAAAAATGCCACCAGAAAACTACTAGAGCTAATCAATGAATTTGGTAACATAGCAGGATAAACAGTTCATACACAGAAATCTCTTGCATTCCTATACACTAATGATGAAAAATCTGAAAGAGAAATTAAGGAAACACTATCATTTACCATTGCAACAAAAACAATAAAATACCTAGGAATAAACCTACCTAAGGAACCTAAAGACCTGTATGCAGAAAATTATAGACACCGATGAAAGAAATTAAAGCTGATAAAAATGGGTGGAGAGATATACCATGTTCTTGGATTGGAAGAATCAACATAGTGAAAATGACTTTACTACCCAAAGCAATCTACAGATTTAATGCAATCCCAATCAAACTACCACTGGCATTTTTTCATAGAACTAGAACAAAAAAATTCACAATTTTTGTGGAAACACGTAAGACCCCGAATAGCCAAAGCAATCTTGAGAAATAAAAATGGAGCTGGAGGAACTAAGCTCCCGGACTTCAGGCTATACTACAAAGATACAATAATCAAGACACTTTGGTACTGGCACAGCAACAGAAATATAGATCAATGGAACAGTACAGAAAGCCCAAGATAAACCCACACACATATGGTCACCTTATTTTTGATAAAAGAGGCCAGAATATACAATAGAGAAAAGACAGCCTCTTCAATAAGTGATGCTGTGAAAACTGGACAGCTACATGTAAAAGAATGAGATTAGAACACTATCTAATACCATACACAAAAATAATCTCAAAATGGATTAAAGACCTAAATGTAAGGCCAGACACCATAAACTCTTAGAGGAAAACATAGGCAGAACACTCTATGACATAAATCACAGCAATATCCTCTTTGACCCATCTTTTAGAGAAATAGAAATAAAAATAAAAATAAACAAATGGGACCTAATGAAACTTCAAAGCTTTTGCACAGCAAAGGAAACCATAAACAAGACCAAAAGACAACACTCAGAATGGGAGAAAATATTTGCAAATGAAGCAACTGACAAGGGATTAATGTCCAAAATTTACAAGCAGCTCATGCAGCTCAATATCAAATATCAATTTGAAAAGCAAATAACCCTATCCAAAAAATGGGCAGAAGACATTTCTCCAAAGAAGTTATACAGATTGCCAACAAACACATGAAAGGATGTGTGACATCACTAATCATTAGAGAAATGCAAATCAAAACTACAATGAGGTATCACCTTACACCAGTCGGAATAGCCATCATCAAAAAATCTCCAAGCAATAAATGCTGGAGAGGTTGTGAGACAAGGGAACCCTCTTGCACTATTGGTGGGAAAGTAAATCAATACAGCCACTATGAAGAACAGTATGGAGGTTCCTTAAAAAACTAAACATAGAACTACCATATGACCCGGCAATCCCACTGCTGGGCATATACCCTGAGAAAACCATAATTCAAAAAGAGTCATGTACCAGAATGTTCATTGTAGCTCTATTTACAATAGCCAGGACATGGAAGCAACCTAAGTGTCCATCAACAGATGAATGGATAAAGAAGATGTGACACATATATACAATGGAATATTACTCAGCCATAAAAAGTGATAAAATTGAGTTATTTGTAGTGAGGTGGATGGACTTAGAGTCTGTCATACAGAGTGAAGTAAGTCAGAAAGACAAAAACAAATACCGTATGCCAACACATATATATGGAATCTAAAAAAAAAAAGAAAACAAAAAGGACATGAAGAACGTAGGGGCAGGATGGGAATAAAGACACAGATCTACTAAAGAATGGACTTCAACACATGGGGAGGGGGAAGGATAAGCTGACACAAAGTGAGAAAGTGGCATGGATATATATACACTACTAAATGTAAAATCAATAGCTAGTGGGAAGGAGCAGCATAGCACAGGGAGATCAGCTCGGTGCTTTGTGACCACCTAGAGGGGTGGGATAGGGAGGGTGGGAGGGAGGGAGACACAAGAGGGAAGAGATATGGAGATATATGTGTATGTATATCTGATTCATTTTGTTATAAAGCAGAAATTAACACACCATTGTAAAGCAATTATATGCCAATAAAGATGTTAAAAATAAATAAATACATAAATAAATGAATTCTATGCTATTTGGAGGCTCCTTCCTCGGTTGTCTTCTACAGATTTTAGTAGACCTGAGAGTATGAAGTGATTTGTAGTTCCTGCAAGATATTTATTTAAATTTTTAAAATTTAAAACTTTCAAATTAAAATGAAAACATCTGTGAATTTCTTTTTCTAGGAACAGTTGAGTAACTGGTACCGCATCTGCTATCCTTCTGTAAATAGCTAGGAAAAATGGATGGATTTATGGGGAAAAGATTGCTAGGAGTTATAAATATTTTGAAAAATAAAGACTATTTTCTTTTTTCTTATTTTAAGAGATAATTGACTTTTAAAGCAAAAATATTAGTATATTGACATGTTTATTAAAAATGTAGAAAAATGTGTAACAGAGAAAGAACAAAAAATAGGAGTATAAAAACCGAAGTATATGATCATGAGGTTCTTACATATATGTGAAGTCATTTAATATATTCTGAGGGAAGGTTGTAACAGGTAAAAGTGCATACAGTAAACTGTAGAACAGTAAATAAATTAAAAAAAAACAGTTAATAAGGAGATCTAATAGAAAACTCAAAAATGCTCAATTAAACCAAAAGAAGTCAAGAATGGAGTAACAAAAAGAAAAAATAATACAGATAAGACAAATTAAAATAAGTATTAAAAGGAAGAGTTAATCTCAAGTTCCTTACAATTTCATGATCTTAACATATGAATAAAAAGCCAGCAATTTTCAAATTTGGTAAAAAGAAAATACTCAACTATATGTTTTTACAAGAAACTACTCTAAATATACATATAGATAAAAGTAAAGGAAGGAAACATTGTATACCATATAAACATTAATCATAAAAATGTTGGAGTTCTAATATCAGACAAAATAGATTTCAATACAAAAACTATTACCAAGAATATATATTAGAAAGACTCAAGAGGTACTTTTTATAATTATAAAGTGGTCAATTCATGAAGAAGACAAAGCCATCTTAAATGTGTATGAAATGAATAACAGAATTAAAAAAAATTAAATAAAGCAAAACCTTATGGAACTAAAAATGAAATAGATATAAATATAGTAGAAGATTACAACAATATCTTTCAGTAACTTACAGAACAAGTAGATTGAAAACCAGCAGGAATATAGTTGCCTTGAACAGTGTTGACTAAATTCAAAGTTATATAGCAGTATAACAAAATGCACAGAATACTCAAAATTTTAAAGTATACATAGAACATTAACCAAGAAAAACCATACCTTAGGACATAAAACAAGCCTCAAAAAATATAAAAGTTTTGATTCAATACAGAGTATGCTCTCTGATCCTAACTGGATGAAATTAAAATTTACTAGCAGTGAGATAACAGATTTGGAAATTAACCCACATTTATTTAACCCATAGGCAAAGAAAAAAATCTGGAAAAAAATTAGAAAACATTCTAAATGGAATGAAATGAAAACACTATGTCAAAGTTTGTGAGACACAACTAAAATAGTGTTTAAAGAGAAATTTAAAACTTCTAATACTTACATAAGAAAAAATAGAAAGTTTAAAATCAGTTTTTCAGCTTCCACTTAAGAAGGTGAAAATGAAGAGTAAATTATATGCAAAGTAAGTATCAATAGAAGGAAGAGGATAATAAAGACAAAAGCAGAAATTAATAAAATTTAAAATGGACAAAAAACAGAGAAAATCGATGAAACAACAAACTAGGTCATTAAAAAGATTAATAAAGTGGATAAACTCTAGTTGACTAAGCCAGAGAGAGAGAGAGAGAGAGAGAGAGAGAGAGAGAGAGAGAGAGAGAGAGAGAGAGGAAGAGACAGAACATGTATCTAAACAAATGAGAAGCCATCACTAGAAATATAACATGTAAAAGGGAATATTATGAACAAACTTATGCTAACAAAATCTATGACTTAGAGGAAATAAGTGATTTTTTTTGAAAAACTTAAATTATTGAACCAAATATAAGAAAAATAGAAAATCAGAATAATTTTCTATCTGTTAAAAATACTGTGTTTGTAACAAGAATCTTTCACATAAGAAAAACCCAGGCCCAGTGGTGTCACCGGTGAAATCTATCAATCACTTAAAGACAAAATAATGACAATCTTCAACAGACTTTTTCATAAAATAGAGAAGAAACACTGCACAACTCATTTTATGAGGCTAGCATTACCCTAACACCAAAATCAAAAGAGGCATTTCAAAAGAAAAAGTGGGAAGGAGGAGGAAGAAAAGAAAAGAGAACAATCTCATATCGTTCCAAAACCAAGATAAAAAACATCTTAACAAATGTCATCAAATTAAATTCAGCAATATACAAAAGGGAAATAAATCAAGATCAAATGAGATTTATCCTGGAAACACAAGGCTGGTTCAACATTCAAAAATCAATCAGTGTAATTCAGTATGACATAATTAGTTAGAAAATCCATATGATTATCTCAAAAGAAGCAAGAATGCATTTGACAAATTTCAATACTCATTCCCAATAAAACTCTTAGCAAACTAGGCATAGAAGTAAACATTCTTAACTTGATGAAAGATATTTACAAATAAACCTATAGATAACCTTTTACTAAGGAAACTTAAGAAATACGTAGGAGAAGCAGTCATCCTGTGACCTGCCGCCCCTCTCAGGAATTTCCTAATCAGTGCACTGGGCCAGGAACAATCCCTCATATGGAAACTGGGTACCAAGTTTTCACTTAGCCCAGATTCTTTTTCCTTAGTAGAAGAAACTTTCCCCTTGTTCTGGATATGTAGTGGACTTCCTTGTATTGCTTAAGTATGTACGTTATATGATACCTGGTCATCTCCACCAGTATATCCTCCAGGAGGGAAACGGGGTCTTGCCTGCAGCACAAAAGTGGTGTGTGCAGTCCATTGCCCTACATCAGCTATCTGGAGGAGCCCACTGACCATGGGAGACTGGTAAACACTGTAGATGCTGATCTTGCTGTGTCTATTCTCTCCTTTCATTTAGTAAAGCATTGTTCCTACCACTGATTGTGTGTTGAGTACTCCTTGGCAACTCTGAACCTATAGAAGTTGCAGCAGATCGAGTATATGGGCTCCTACTTCTGATGGTTGGCATTGTTATACTCCTTGCCATTGTTTACATGTTGGGAATCCTCACTTGGGTTTGGTACCTGGATATCCTTGCTCCCTAAAATGCTTAATAGGGAGAGACAATAATTTGTCCCTAAGATCAGGAACAAACCAATGATGTCAGCTTTTACCATTTCTATTCAACACTTGTACCGGAAGTCTTAACCAGTACAATAAGGCAGGGGAAAAAAATAAAAGTAACCAGATATAAAAGAACAGGAAACTATATATTTTCACAGAGAACATCACTGTGTATAGAAATCCTAAGGAATATTTACAAAAAAAATAAGTTAATTTAAAAACTTTCTAGGATGCAAAGTCAACTTACATACATCAACTGCATTTCTATGTATACTTTCAGCAGACAATTGCAAAATAAAAAGAAAATAATGTTTCCATAACATCAAAACTATGAGATACTTTAGTAATGTATTTAATGAAATATGTGCACAACCTAAACACTAAAAACTGTAAAAGAGAAATTAAAGATCTAACTGTCCATGAAATAAAGAACTGTGTCATTAAAATATCAATTCTTCCCAAATTGACTGATACATTCAACTCCATCCAAAACAAAATCCCAGCAAGTTACACTGTAGATTTTTGATAAGCTGATTATATAATTTATATAGAAATGTAATGGACTTAGAAGAAGCAAAATTGCTTTTAAAAAGGAACAAAGTTTTTGAATTATACTACACATAAAGGACAGTCATCATGACAACTAGTATTGGCATACGACATACAGATAAATGAAACAGAAGAAATAGTTCAGAAATGGGCCAATACATATATGATCAATTTCTTTCCAGCAGGTGTTCTAAGGTAATTCAGTTTGAGAATTAAAAAAGATCTTTGAAACAATGAGTACTAGAAAATTGGAAATCAATATGGAAAAAAAATCAACCTCAACCTTTACTTCATACTAAATAAAAATTTAATTCAAAATGAATAGACTTCAGTGTAAATGCCAAAGCTAACAATTGTCTAGAAGAAAACATATAAGTAAATCTTTGCGATGTTGAAATTGGCAGATATTTCTTAGAACATGGAGGGCACTAAACATGAAGAAAAAGTAAACTGGATTTCACAAAAATTAAAAACTTTGCTTTTCAAAAAAATGAAAGATGAAACCATAGACTGGGAAAAAATATTCACTATATATCCTATACAGCTCAATACTAAGAGAAAGTCAACCCAATTAAAAACTGGCAAAAGGCTTAAACACACACATAAAAAAGCAGAAATATGAATGGTCAATAAGCATAATAAACATACTCAAACATCATTAGTCATTAAAGAAATTCAAATTAATTCTATAATATTAAATTATTATATACCTGCAAAATGGCTAAAATTAAATGTGACAGCAGTTTCACTCTGAGGTAAGTATGCAAGAAAAATGACAACATATGACCATAAAAACTTCCTAGCAGCTTTATCATCATAACCCCAAATATCTATTAATAGGTGAATATGTAGACATATTAATTCATACAATGAAATAAAATTCATCATTAAAAACACATGAACCGCTTTTGGTAGGTGAATTGATAAACAAAGAGTGGCACATCCATACAATGAAAAATCAGTCATCAATATAAAAGGAGCCATCAAGCTACAAAGACAAGAAGAAACTTTAAATGCATATTGCTAGGTGAAACAAGGCAGTCTAAAAAGGGTACATACTATTTGATTCCAAAAATATCACATTCTGGAAAAGGCAAAACTATGAAGACAGTAAAAATCAGTGGTTGCCAGGTATATGCAGGGAGGTAGGGAGAGAGAGATTGATGCAGTGCAGGGGAGTTTAAGGGCAGTGAAACTATTTCATATGATACAGTAATGGTGAATACACGTCATTATACATTTGTCAAAACCTATGGAATGTACATCATAAAGAGTGAACCCTAATATAAACTATGGACTTTAGTTAATAACAATGTATCAATATTGGTTCATCCACTGAAACAAATATACCACACTAATACTAGATGTTAATGATAAAGGAAACGGGTTGGAAGCAGGGGTAGAAAGGGGTAAAATATTATGCTGAAAAAAAGAAGCCAGATATAAAAAAATTCATAGTTTATGATTCCATTTATATGAAGTTTAAAACAGGTAAAATGAAATTACAGTGACAGAAATCAGGTTACTGGCTGCCTATTGCTTGCCAGCCGGGATGTGTACGTGCATCTCTGTGTGTGCATGGTTTACCTGTAATAAACAGAAAACATTTTTAGAATGATGAAAATGTTATATATCTTAATGGGGTAGTATTTACAGTAGTGTATCCATTAGTCAAAATTCAGCAAACTGTATATTAAAAATGGGTATTTTTTAGAATAAATTAAACCAATAAAGTTGATTTACAAAATAAACAAATGAACAAACTATCCAATCAACAAAATCAAACATAAAAAAAGCCATTTAGGTTCATGGAAACCAGACTGAACAACTAATTCATGACCTGTCATCTCAGACTTCATCTAAATGCTCTGTAAAATTCTAAATCAATAGACTGTAAGTAAATATCATTAAAGATATAGATAACCCAAAGGAAAAATGTTTCCTATTGGTAACAAGCCATACTTGAGGTGAGTAGACACATTATTGCAAATTTAACTGTAGGTAAAAACAAATTAAAGAGCAAATTATGTTGATGTATGTCAGAGGTGACAATACGCTCATTCAATTCTTTATTCAATATTTATTAAGCACCTATTTTATGTCAAGCATAGATATTCATATGTTTTGTCCTTAAGAACTCACAATATAGAGGCTGAGAAAAAAATGAGTCAATGCTGCTGTAATGCAGTGTGATGGAGAGAAATAAGCCTTCCTCATGAATGATGAAGAGCATGTATGAAAAACATGCAGGCATTTTCATATATGATTTTCTACTCTATCCAAAATATTATTCTAAAAAATTACCTCTCCAAAGATAGAAATACCAGACTTTAGCAAAATTTTGTAAATTAAGAAAACATTGTGCTAAGTGCAATGTGAATTTTTTTTATCATTTGAAAATCTCAGAGATAAACAACAACATCTTACTGTAGAGCAAAGGAAACTGTGTTCAATATCCTGCAATAACCCATAATGGAAAAGTTTCATACATATATGAAACTGAATCATTTTGCTATACACCAGAAACGAACACAACATTGTAAATCAACTATTTTTCAATTACAAAAAAGAATGAAAATCTCAGAGACTTAAACTGTTTAAATTGTTCACATGATTTCTAAATACCTATATCAGTTGCAATACCCATGGTTTTATTTTAAGGTTTTTGAGCTTTATTGAATAGACATTGGATAGATAAAACATTTCTGTGAAGTTTGCCAAACACTTATGTATGAAACGTTTTGTTGCAACTTCTGACAACTGTATTTATAACTTTACCTATAACTGTGGCTATAGTGATGGCCACAGATTGTGTGGGTGACTTTACTTGGAAGATGTGTTACTTTCTTCTCTCTTGTTGATTAAAGACTTGAAAAATGTTGAGGTTCCCACTTTCATTACTTCCCCTCTACTCACTGAAGAATTTCTATGCTATGCGTCTCTCTTCCCCCTCAATCATTCTCTCTGGCATAGGTACCAACTGAAGGCTTCCTACCTTCAACTGGCATATTTGAATGATCCTAGAAGGGGTGTGCGTCTGTGTGTATTTTCCCTACACATTGTTGCACTCGCTCTAAGTTACTTTTGGCCATAGTGATCCAACTGAAAGATACATTATGAGTGGCAAACAGATCACTGGATTAACCAAGAATGGAATCTGCATTTTAAGTACTGATGCTAATTTGCAATTGACCTCGAGTTTCATCAGATTTCTTTCACACATCACCCTCAGGAATACTGTATATAATCCAATTATACTACAGGTTATACAGATATGAGATTGTAAGAGTTTAATACAAATTTTTAAAAATATTACTTACTGGTAGGTGAAACAGTTCACATTTTGTGGGTGAGAAACCAGGTGTGCATTTCAAAAAACTCACGACAGAATTTATAAGCAAGACAATTAGGTATGAAAAAGAGACCATTTCTTAGGCACTAGCCAAAATCTAAAATTAAAAAAATAGTGATTTTGAATGACAGGATCATTTATGATAACATTCCTCCTGAGGTCACTTGGAAGTCACAAATCATTCAAGGTGTATAGCTTTTTAGTAAACTCCTCATGTTATAAGTGAAATTCAGGAAATGAAAAAATGATAGTAGCTGCCAGGTGAGTATATGGAAGGTAAACTATTTTTATCTTGCCTCTTGTAACTATATAACATGGGAACTGGATTCATGCAATTACAAAGGTCTACTTTAGTCTTAGGACATTAACGTGTTTTGCATCTTTGGTTTTAGCTGTAGGTCTTAAGTGTTTATAAAAGTTAGGCCTGAAACTTTTAATTTGTTAGGTCTTAGAGGAAATAACCTAAATGTCAGCCTTTAAGTTAGTCTTTCCATGGGCATTAGCCATCTTTTTTAAAAATTTCATTGATGTATAGTTGATTTACAATGTTATGTTAGTTTCAGGTGTACATCAAAGTGATTCAGTTATATCTATATCTCTATCTATCTATCTATCTATCTATATAAAACTCCTAATTTATACACCCCCATTCTCTTTGGTAACCATAAATTTGTTTTCTATGTCTGTGAATATATTTCTCTTTTGTAAATAAGTTCATTTGTATCATTTCTTTTATATTCCACACATAAGTGATATCATACAGTATTTGTCTTTCTCTTTCTGATTTACTTCACTTAGTATGAAAGTCTCTAGATCCATCCATGTTGCTGCAAATGGTACTATTTCATTTTTTCTTATGGCCTAGTAATAGTCCATTGTGGGTATATATATATATATATATATATATATATATATATATATATATACCACATCTTTGTTCATTCGTTGATGGACACTTAGTTTGTGGCTATTGTAAATAGAGCTGCAATGAACATTGGGGTGAGTGTATCTTTTCAGATTAGAGTTTTCGTCTTTTCCAGATATATGCCCAGGAGTGGAATTGCTGGATCATATGATAACTCTATTTTTAGTTTTTAAAAGAACCTCCATACTGTTCTTCATAGTGGCTGTACCAATTTACATTCCTACCAACCGTGTAAGAGGGTTTCCTTTTCTCCACACCCTCTCCATCATTTATTATTTGTAGACTTTTTGATGATGGCAATTCTGACTGGTATGAGGTGATACCTCATTTTAGTTTTGATCTACATTTCTTTAATAATTAGCAATGTTGAGCATCTTTTCACGTGCCTGTTGGCCATCTGTATGTCTTCTTTGGAGAAATGCCTATTTAGGTCTTCTGTCCAATTTTTGATTGAGTTGTTTGTTTTTTTGTGGCAATAGTTATCTTAACTGTTTAATGTATGTTGCCATCATACTACTGTTTTGCCCCTAAATACTTCACTGCATTTTCTAAAAAACAAGGGCATTGTACTGTAGTGAAATTCAATGGTCAAAATCAGGAAATTAACATTAATACAGTACTAATATATCATTTAAAGTTTTAACTCAAATTTTGTGAATAGTACCAATGAGGTCCTTTAAAGAAAAAAATGATTTAAAAAAAATTCATTATCAAATCCAAGGTCACATGTTGCATTTAATTGTCATGTCTCTTTCATCTGGGTCACTTCATCACTGTGTTTTTGTTCATGATCTTGACATTTTTGAAGTGTACAGATCATTTATTTTGTAGAATTATGCTCAGTTTGACTTTGTCTAGTGTTTCCTCATGATTCGATTCAGGATATGCATTTTGGCAGAAATACAATGGAAATGGTGTGCACTTCTCTGGGCATTATATCAGAAGGCATATGACACCTAGTTATCTCATTATCAGTTATATTAACTTTGGTCACTTGGTTAAAGTGGTGTCTACCAGGTTTTCTCCACTATTAAGTTACTACTTTTTTCTTTAATTAATTTGTATCTTGTGGAGAGATATTTTGGGTTTATATAACTTTCCCATTATTCATCAAACTTTCACCCACTAATTTTTGCATCCATTTATGATCTTTTTGCTTCAAACATTTATTACTATCATGGTTGCCAATTAGTAATTTTTTAATTCCAACATTTCTGCTTATTTTGTTACATGGGATTTTACTCTAAGGAAGAACTGCCCTTGCTTTCTCCTCTTTAATTATTTACATCAGCTTGATCTTATAGATTCTATTTTATTCTATGAGTTACAATACATTACAACCATTATTTATTTTGATGCTTAAAACAACCCACATCTGGTTGTTGGGAAGCCCTTCAAGTTGACTCCTGTTATCCTTCCAATATAGCCCTGTCATTCCTTGAGCAATTGGTTACTTTTGGGCACACTGAGGTATTCCAGGTTTATTTTAAATATCCTAGCCCGAGCCATGAAATTAGAATTTTTCCAAGGAGTTCAACTTTCTTTTCACAGGTGTTAGTATTTAAAAACCAAGATCTGGGCTCCAGGTGTCAGATGAACTTTAAATGATCTTTTATCAACTCTATGCCCACGTGGCAACCCTTTTCCATGGGCCTTCCCTAAATACATGAGGGCATTATGGTAAAAGCTGAGAGCAGGAAAGGAAAACTGAGAGGAATCAGTCTTGAGGCTTTGCCCAAGAATGATGCAGCCATCCTCTGAAGACATGGTACAAGACAGAGACATCTATAAAAGACACTATTGATTTTTACCTGCAGAAGACAGGATATACAGCTGGAGGGCTGGGAGAAATCCATCTGAGGCCATCTCTGCTTTCACTTACAAAATGATGGGGTGAGCAGGAGAACTGAGAGAAACCCCTCTGTGATCTTCTGGATTTTTATCCATGTAAAGCTGGAGCAGGGCAAGAAATCTACAGGAAATATTACCTATGCATTTTGGGTTTCAAAAGATATGACAACTGCCTCCCAAACCAGAGATAAGGCAGTAGGGCAGAGATATCTCCAAACTGGCAGAAAGCTTGGGGCAGGACTGGAGGGAAAAAATATTCACTTACCCAAAAAGTTAGCAATAGGAGTGAAAAGCAGAGAAAAAGAGAATGGGGCAGAATAAATATTTGAAGAGACAGCCAAGAACTTAATAAACCTGATCAAAACTTCAGCTCACAAACTCAAGAAGATCACTAAACTCTACAAAGGATAAGTACAAAGAAACAATATTGGCTAGAAAACAATGGAATAACTTTTTAAAATAAAAAGTGCTATAGAAAACTGAAACAAGCACACAGCAAAACATTCAACTACAAATATATAGCCAGTGAAAATGTCCTTCAAATGTTAAGGGAAAATAAAGATAATTTCAAACAGAACAAAAGAGAGATAAATTGTTTCTAGTGACCTGAACTTTAAGAAATATTAAAGGCAATTCTTCAGGTGGGAGGAAAACATTACCATACAAAATCTGGAATCTACAATGAGAAATAAAGAATATCAGAAAGAGTGAATATTTGGGTAAATATTAAAGCCCTTTTTAGTAGGTCTGTATTCGTATACATCAGTGAACCCCCAATTTAGTTATCCTTGTGTTTTGTATACTAACAGTCCTCAATTTACCATCTTCCCAAAACTAATGCCCTTATGCAGTCCCCTCCCACATTCACTCTTGGCATAACCATGTGACTTTCTCTGAACAATGTACAAGCATGACATAAGCAGAAGCTTTATTGGAGCTGGTGCATAGGGGCTTGTCCTCTTAGAATGCTTCTTCATGGAGTCCTGCTCAATATTATAATGACATCTGATTAGACTATTGAATGATTAGAGGTTATGTTGAGACATACCCTGAGGAATGAGAGGCACTCACAGCTGAATGCAGCCATTTGAGTGGCCAAACCAATATCACAGTGAGTAGAGGAACTGCCTAGTTGAGTACTCCAAATTACTGATGAACAGGATGTGGAAAATCAATGTCATTCTTGTTTTAATTTGCTAACATTTTGATGAGGTAGATGTATCTCTATAGAAATGGAATTATGTAAGGTTCTTATCTTGCTCACAAAGTAGTATGTCTTATTTAAGCTAGACTATGCTAAAATAAGAATGAACATTTTAATCATAAGTAGCTATTAAAACTGCAAAGAATTTTAACCAAAAAAACCCCAAAACTATAGAGGAAATAAAATGAAATCCTAAAACTTCCCAATTCCAAAGAAAGCAGTGATGGATGAATCAAGAATAAACGGAACAAGGAGGGAAAAAACCCAAGGTAGTAGATTTAAACACAAGATGTCAATTATTACAATACAATAAAAATAAAAGGACTAAATACTCAGTTGGTGGTAGAGAATATATGATTAGACAAAAGAGAAGGAATCATTTAGATTCTATTTATAAGAAATAGACATAGATGACAGTAAGAAGTATATTAGTTAAACATGCTGTGTAAAGCTAATGCAGTAATTTGCTGGAAATTTGCAGTCTAAAATGCTTATAAGTATAGGCTAACAATAGTGAGCTAAGCATTCAATTTAAAAAGCTCAAAAAAGAAAAAAACAAGAAATCAAAAGAATGTAGAAGGAAGGAAATAATGAAATAGAAAAAAGCTACATTATAGGGACTCCTGTATGTGTTTCTTTGAACAACTAAAAAAATGTACAAATCTTTGCAAGACTGATTAAAAAGAGACAGAGAGCAAAAGTAAACAATATTAGAAATGAAAAGTGGACCAATCAAGACAAAGGAAACAATTTCAAAAAGGGAGAAATACTGTGCACAGCTTTTGGCAACTCATTTGATGAGTCAGGTGAAATGCAAATTTCTATAACATTATAAATTACTACACTGAATCAAGAAAATATAGAAAACCTTAGTGGACTTGTACCCATTAAATAAATTAAATCATTCATTTAAAATTTAACTTCAAAAAATAAAACAAATTTATCTGAAACTTGTAAGCCTTATAGCAAATAAGGCAGTGTGACATCAGTACAGTGGTAGAGAGGGAAACCTGTAAAACAAAACATAGAACACTAAAGCTGACCCCTTAATAGCAATGTTGAAAAGGAGTGGACTAAATGACCGAGGTCCAAGCAGCTGGTTGACTAGCATACACAGTGAAAAGACCAAGAATTTAAATCAGACAAGATGGCTTCAAGTCCTAAACAAGATTGTGCAAGCCCCAGGTTCATTTCCTCCAGCTTCTTCAGCTGTAACATGGGGTAATAAAACCCAATGTGCAGTCTTGTATATATTGAGTGAAAGGATTTGAGAAAAAAATAAGTACTTAATATATCCTTAAATAAGCATTATTATTCTTCTCCTTCAACTAAGATAACTACACACTAAAAAGAAGGATGCTGGATTAAAGAGAATGTGGGTAGGGAAAAAAAGGGATAGCTCACATCTATGACTATGTTCTTTCCTTATCCGTGAGTTTTCTTTCTTTGTTTATGTTCTTGAAATTACACAAAATTTTTTAAGAGTTTTTTTTGTTTGTTTTTTTTTGCAATATGCGGGCCTCTCACTGTTGTGGCCTCTCCCGTTGCGGAGCACAGGCTCTGGACGCACAGGCTCAGCAGCCATGGCTCACGGGCCCAGCCACTCCGCAGCATGTGGGATCTTCCCCGAACAGGGCACGAACCCATATCCCCTGCATCGGCAGGCGGACTCTCAACCAGTGCGCCACCAAGGAAGCCCTAAATTACACAAATTTTAAAAAGTCAAAATTGGCAAAGTAAAACCTAGATTTGGTCTGTAAGACTATAACTAGTTTTTTCTCTGTGTCCTATTTCATTCTTCCCTTCCTTTCTCTTTTCTTTCTGTCCTTTCCTTCCTTATGTTTTTTTTCTTCCAAAAAGAGTGATTGCTATAATTTTCATTAAAACCATGCAACCAGTCATGTTATGAAAGCATGCTTTAGGCAAGGGACAGAGGGACTTTGAGAAGTCTCATAAGCCTAGTACAATTCAGGAAACTGTTTATTGCTGACTTCTTTGTGTGTTAAAATATTCCCAGTTGATAGTTAGGATGATGACTTGCAACAACTATTTTAATTAATTAATTTTTTGTTTGGATTTTTAAAAACTATTTCTTTTGTTTTTAAAGCCCTAGGGCATAAGCAGCTTTTTAAAAATCATTAATTAAATATTCTAAACAACCAACAGTAACATTAGTAAAATGAAAAGGAAATATTAAGCTTTCAGGAAATCACTATACTTGGTAGACAAACTGTCTTGTGCATCAAGATCAAGTTCAGAAATTCTCAGCTTGCTGAAAATTCAATACTGGACACCTAAAACTGTGTCATGGAAGCCTATATAATAATGTTGGATTTCTGTGCTATTCAGCAATTCTTGAGGTCCTAAGGATGAGAAATGTCCACGTGCCACTATTTTGACAGAGTTATAGAGACCTTAAATTAACCTTATAAAGATATTCCTGTTTCTTCATGACAGGGATAGATTTGACATCCTGTGACTTACCATTAACTGCTTTGTGTGTGTTACAGAATTGTGAACTTTTTCTAACAAGGAATTTCTAGCAGGGAATTTTCTGAATACATCCAAATTATATGCAGTAATAATTGCTTTTGTGAATAGTAGGTGTGACATTTCTACCAGGCAGCTTAATATGCTATGGTGAGATTAATGAGGTAAGGTCTAATAAGTTTGTTATTATTATTATGTTCCTTTTTGGATGAACAAAATGGAATAATAACTCAGTGATGTATTGAAATTTCTTTTCGCATTAACTCATCTTCTCATTTTCATTCCTGCTAATTTTCTCTTTTCCCCCTGACTCCCGTCCAATACACAGAGAATGAAGAAAAGGTTGGGGGGGGGGGAAGGGGGGAAACTAGCATGTGCTTTGTACTTGTTATATACAGGGAACTATGCTCCTTTCACCTTTGTTATCTTATTCAATTCTTAAAACAGCCCTATGAGGTAGTCCATATATTCTTATTACTGAGGAAACAAATAAGACTCAAAGAGCTTATGGCACTCTCCAATGTCACACAATTAATAATCAGTACAGTGGGAATTTGAGTGCTGGACTATGAGACTGCAAAGCCTAAACAAAATATTTATACACAGTCCCTTATTTCTCACCCCCGATTTATTGTGTGATATCTTATGGTGTCTCAAACATTTGTCTTGTAGATCCTGCTTTCTGACTTTGAACATCAAAAACTTTAAGCAAAGGAAAACAGATCACACTTCCTAAAGACCAGGCCAGGTTATAGTAATAGCAATAGTAATCCTTTGCGACTGGTATGAGGTTAAAGAAGTGCAAAATAAGCAAGAAACTTATCCAAGGTTATACAGGTAGTAAATGTTGGAGACAGACTTGATCTTTTAATGATCATGTAATTCACTGCCTCTATAATGTAATACAGCAGATAGTTTAAAAAGTGGCCAAGAATTTTAATTTACATTTGCACTCACATCACTTTAATTATTATCTTTCTTATAAGATATATAATATCATGACATCTAGGCAGAATGGCTCAGAGTTACTGCAGCCTAATCCTCACACACAGCATCAGAATGCAAGGCATTTTCTTCTACAATTAAGTTCATCACTGAAGCTAGATGAACATTGCAAATAGATCTAGCTGGAGGCAAAAATGTACATGAAAAATAACTCGGTATAAATTGACCTGATGCCAGAAACAGAGTTCCATATTTCAGATTTTAAAATTGTTACCAGAATATTATTACCTCAACATATTATCAAGCTAATGGGAGTAGGTTCAATCTTTTCCATAATAAGATAAATACTTTTAAAACATTTTAAAAGTTATTTTCAATAAAACTGATACTTTGTACATTATAAATATAAAAAGGATTATGATTTACCCAATAGTCCCAACAGCAAATGATAAGTATTAACATTTTGGTGATATTTTTCTCTCTTTTTTTGTATGTGCAAGTAGTTGATGGTGGTGAAATTACACTGAAGGTGTTATTTTGTTTCATGCTTTTTTCAGTTTGTGTTCTAACATATACATTTCCCTCCTTGTTCAGTTATCTATTGCTGCATAACAAATCACCTCAAAACCTAGTAGCTTTAAAAAGTACAAATTTGTTTTCTCAAAATCTCTGTGGGTCAGGAATCTTTTATTTATCTCTGTGAGTCTGGCTTGGTGAAATCTCATGAGGTTGCAGTCAAGATGTTGGAGAACACTGCAGTCACTTGACAACTTTGCTGAGACTGGAGGATCTGCTTCAAAGACGGCCCAGTGACAGAGCTTTGGCAGGAAGCCTCAGTTCCTCACTGGCTATTGGTGGGAGGCTCACTTCTCTTCCTCCCGACGTGTATTTTTCTGCAGGGCTGCTCAAGTGTCCTCATGGCATGTCAGCGACTTCCCCCAGAGTAATCAAAGGGTACAGAGATGGAAGCCACAATGTCTTTTATGGACTGGCTTTCAAAGTCTCACTCCATCATTTCTGCACTCTCCTTTTGGTTTCACAAGTCAGCCTTATCTGGCATGGGAGGGGTCTGCATAAATGTGAATTCCAGGATACAGAGATCCCTGTAGCCCAACCTGGAGGTTAGCTGTGATGCTATTATTAACACTTTTTAAATTACTTTAATGTGGTGAGGTAAAGAAATGTTCTTGTTTTCTGGGAAGTGGCTTCTCAAGCTTACAGTTGAAAACAAAGCTATGTAAATACATGCCATTTTGGATTCAGGCAACACCCAGAATTTGACAAGAGACTCCTGACTCTTACAGTCCTCTGAGAATTGTTATTTCTCTGTCTACTACATTCCTCCTCCATTATTTTTCATGACCACTATCCCCCAGAGGACAGCCCCCAAGGGGTTACCAAATTGGAGATGATGTGGGAGCCTTGCCCTCAGGAACTATTGCATGTCAACTCATCCCTAGTGAATGCTCAGGGAACAACAAACAGATAAGGGAAAAAGACTTCACCTCATGTCTCTCTCTTCTCCTCATCCTAACCCTCTCAAAACAAGAAAAATAAATTCATGAAGAGAAAGGGTGTGTGTGAAAGTAAATCAACATCTGTACGTGGGTGTCCTTTGGAAGTGTTCAGTGAAATCAAAACGATATCCAAATATTATGCATCAACATGCATTGGCACTTAGTCTGGGAAAGAGGAACACATCCGTCACTATGTTTCTTTAAAGTCCTCGATTAGAACATCTCAGATTGTGAGGATATGGAAAAAGAAACGAGAATTTATAAACATAGCAAAAAGGAAATATTTTCCCCTTAAATTCATTCCTCAATGCTTTCTTTGCAGCAAATCTCTTGGCAACCCTTTTGAACATCAAGCAAGAAACAGACAAAATGATATCTGTTGCAGACATATTAGCTTTGATCTGTTTTATAACCTTGAATTGATCAAAGAACCATAGAAATTTAGTTTTACTTTTTCAGAGAGAACTAAAGGGATATTGGGGTCAAGATCACTTAGGAAATACCATGTACTGCTGATTTTAACTATTTCCAGTCAAAACTGTGGACTTGTTAAAGGTATCTAATTGGAGGCAAGGTTCTGTAAGGGGTAGTTTAGGGACAGTCTCTTGAACCTTAGGGTCAGGCCCTCCGTAGTTTAACCTTTGAGTTCCTGAAACACAATGTCTCATAATGACTTGTTTCATGTTTCAAAACTGGACTCTTCTTTATTATCAGAATGTGAATGCACACATGTCAACAGGCACTCAGTAGGGCTCCCTAACTGGCTTTCACTCCTCAAATGCAAGAGAGGTCAATGGACACGAAGCAATTGGGAATCTAAAGGCAAATCATCAAATATTGATATGTTTTTTCTTTATTTTATTAAATTTCCTACGTCTAATTTTAATTTTTTTGCAGTTTTTCTACATTAAAACTGTAAAATAGTATTTTCCTGAGACAAAGCAATAATCATAAATGAAATCACTAATACAATGCTAACTACATGCCAGGCACTCTTCTAATTGCTTTGCATATATTTTCTCATTTAATCCTCCCAAAACCCCATGATTTTAACCCTATTTTCTGGATGAAGAAATTGAGTCATAGAATGATCAAGTTGTCCAAGCTGCTAGGGAGTGGAGCTAGGATTCAAAAGATGGAGAATCTGAGTCCAGAATCCATGTTGTTAAGCACCTCCTTATGCTACCTCCCAATTACAGAAAAAGTGAAACATAGGAAACTTGTAGAGTTCTTGAGACCTAATTCATGTGATGATGGGCAAAATGTTCATAGTGGCCAAATAATAAATGCCTTGCTCTGCCATATTTAGAATATTTAGAAACACTTTGGACAAAAATTATGTGTTTTAGGCAAATAGTGATGCATAGGTACATAATGTCTTCCTCTTAGGGACCAACATCTGTAACATGGGTATTCCTTGCCACCCTCTCAACTACCCCTCCTGTCTACATGTGTTATAGAAGCAGACGGTTTACTACAGGGTGAAAGAATTCTTGAGCCAAAAATAGTTCAACTTTTCTGCTCTATCCTTTTGCATGAAGTCACTAATTTGAGGATGAATGCCTTTTTGTTTTTGTCAGAGCAGCCTAAGGAAATTTCAGTATTAGACAGTACTTGGATTTGTCTTCCTTCAGACTCTGAACTTGCAAATGAGGGCAAATATACAAATCATTACGTTTAAGAGAAGACAGATCTCGTATCAGTGTCAGAAAAAATGGAAACTAAAAGCTCATAAAAATGCTAATGATCATATCTTTTCCAAATGCTCTGGTTTAGTACAAAGTTTCTTTTTGATAACACCATATAATGCTCTCTTTCCTCTCACCCGTTAATCTCCATTTCTCAGTATGAACTTGGAGCAAATAACATATATCTATAAAAAGAAACTCTGAATTCTTTTCCAAATATAATACTTAGATAATAATGCAATTATTGGGCAAAGTAGCATGCTTTGCTCATTAGCAATGAACTCAGATGTGAATATGCTCCTCTATACCAGCTTTTTCCCTACTCCCACGGCTGCTCTCCAGTAGCAGTGCCCGTAAGCCTGCTGAACACATGCTGCAGAGGAGAGGCCACTCTCTATTCACCTCCATCAGTTTCTGTCCTTTGCTTATAGTAGAGTTCCTTGCAGCTGTTCCTTAAACACCAGCTAGGGAGAACTAGTTTTTCTAATTGTGTGGCGGTTGTCACCTATAGAGTTATAAGCCTGAGTTTGCTTAAGTGAATAAATAGGGCCTTGTGTACTGATGCTACCGTATCCCCTGAGAAGAAATCTATGGCCTTGTCATTTATGTGCAGACTAGTTCAACCTGTTGTTTGAGTAACGTCCATTGACCAAAGTTGAAAAACATAATGCAAAGTAATCAAAGGCACATAATTAACTCTGAAGCAAGGGAAAGCAAGGAGAGATAATTTTTATGGATTCTTAGTAATAAGTCTTTTCCCTAGATAACAGGTATTGTCTTGTTCAATGAGAGAGAAATTTACTAATCCACAATTAGCCAATTTTTTAGCATAACCTCCCACAGGTGACATCAAAAAACCAGAATGACCTTATCTATTTCTAAGACACTTGATAAAATGAAGTACCTGCTTACAGAATAATGAAAAGCTCCTGTTTGAGGATGTTTTACCTGCTTTTATCCAGGAATCAAATCTGTCAACTATACTTTAAAAAGCTATGAAAATGTAATGACAGAGTAATAATTACATAACAGATTATGTGATATTTTATTGCAAAATTGAGTGCAGAGTTCTATGATATTTGAACTTCACATTTTTGTTTTTGTTAACTTTTCATTTAAAAAAAGGACTTACTACAAAACAACATAGCAATTGGAATATACTGTGTGTGGTTTTATTATGGTTCCAAAATATCTTATGTGACCTTAGTCAAAAACCATTTTTACGTGAATGTAAGATTCTCATTTTGTGGAATCTTTTTTCATTCCTTGTCCTGTTTCTAAAATCCGAAAAACAGTATGAATCAGAGAAGAGTTACTGACTTGTTCTAGTTAAGGCTGGCTTAAATAAAATTTGGTTGGAGATTTAAATTCCCAAGTATTGAGACAAATGCAACAAACCCCTAAAATGAAACCTAGTAGAAACAGTTTCTATAACAAGAATTTTTTAGTTGGAATATTACATATGTTTTATGTAATCAACACTTGGCAATCTTAAACTGTCAGATTCCTCCTGTGCTTTGACTGGATGTCTGGGACTTTCTTGTAGTATCTGTGCTGGTGGGTCTTTGTTGTCCCATTTCTCTTTCCTTTCCTAATTTCCTAAAACTTTCTTCACTTCCTTTCTGGAGTGACACAAAGCAGAGCTTGTCTGCTTGCTCTGTGATTGACTTAAGGCTTATATATTGGGCAGGCATCTGGGACATTAAAAATCAATGCTGTAGAGATATTTTTTTTTATCTGAATACTATTATTGTGACCTATGGATGAGTTTATAATAAACTCAATTGGCCTCAGTTGAAAAATTTACCTGGATATAAGACTGGCCAGCAGAATAAAACAAAATTGTATGCTACAGATGCATTTAACTGGTATTTTATATTTTTTTGAAGTAAGTTAGAGAATTCTCGGCAAGAAATACCACATAGTGGCTCTAACTTGCAGTCAGGCATGAGGTGGCATCAGCTGGCTGGCGTTCAGTCCATTTGGAGGAAGACAAGCTTCAGAAGGTCTCTGATGTTCTCTGAACCCTGAACTACACTCTTGTATACTTCCCTCCCACATCACACCAGGGTTAATCTGTGCACTCAATAAAATATGGCAGAAGTGATCGTGTTTCACATCTGAGATTAGGTTATAAAAACACACTTTGTCTCTCTTCAATCAGTTCCTTTTGGGAAAGCATGCTGCCATATGATGAGCAGTCTTATGCAAGGCCCACATGGTAAGAACTGAAGCCAATGGCCAATAGTCACCTGGTGAGTTTGGAAGCAGATCCTGCAGATAAGTCAAACCTTCAGATGACTGCATTTCCAGCTGGCGTCTTGACTGCAACTTCATGACAGACCGAGTCAGATCCACACTATTTGTATATTCCTGAACTCCTGACCCAAAGGATCTCTGTGACATAATAAATGTTTATTATTTTAAGCTGCTGGGTCTTGGGATAATTTGTTATGCAGCTATAGGGAGCTAATACAAGGACTATAGCTAAGGCATGGGAAAAAGGTTTAGTTTCTTGGCCCTTGGGGCTGGCAGGACAGTGCTTTAAGCCACCAACTAAGAGGACTGTACCCAGGGCAACAATCAGTGCAAAAGAAAAACAGTCATGGGTACAGCTTCATATCCCACAGTGGAACCAGCATATGCCAGTTGCTAAATTAGTCTCTGTAAACATATTAACTCATTTAGATTAACTCAAAACCATTTAATGAGGGAGGTTTCTTTTCTGATTTTTACATATGAAGAAAGCAAGTCCCTGATCATCAGTAATTTTGAGGATACACAGATATCACGTGGCAGAGCCATTAATTCAATTTTAGCTCTGTTTAACTATAAAGATCATATCCTTAAACTGGCATGGTTTGCAACCTCTGATTATTGTTAGTCTTTACTGAGCCGCAATAAGTGCCCACTACCATGACACTTCTCTCTTCCTCTAGTAAAAAAAATAAATAAAAAATAAAAAAGAATCTCTCCTAATCCTAAAGCCCCCTCTAGATAGGTATCACTTCTGTAAATAAATAAATGGGAAGGGGCTTTTAGAATGTAAGTATTAACATGGGGAAAGGAATGCTTTTAAGAATTCATCTTGTTTCTCAGACTCTCCCCTAAGAATACCTTCCAGCTACTTACTCATTTTGTTATTTCTCTAAATTAAAGACTCTCATAATGCCCTTAACAGGTTTATCAGAAGGATTATTTCCTCTTCTAAATCATTTACTCTGCTCCTCCTTTCCATTAGCTTGGATAATAAGACATTACCTGCATGCCCTCTTTGTACACATACATTTGAGAGAAGAAGAAAGAAAAACTTGTAGATGTATCTGAAGACATTTAGATTAGAAACTCTAAAGAAAGGATGCCTTAGTATCAAAGTATCAGGAAGATGTTCTTAACACCAAGGAAGTGGTTATCAGTATTAAAATAGGCAATAAAAATAAGAGAAAGACTTACACATGGATACAATCAAAAACTGCTACTGACACTTTATTTTATAACATACCTGCTCTTCATGTGTGATCATTTAGTGCTGGAATTTAGGGAAGACACAGGCCATTTTATAAAGATTATCTTAAGGGACAGAGATTATACATGTCTTCTATCCGTTCAAATTTTTCTGAAGACTCCACCTCTATTGAAAACAAATATTTGGCAGTGACCAATAAATGTTTAAGTTTAAAGAGATATGAGATGAAAAAGATCCCCCTGTATTAACTATTAACTTTATAAGCAGCTGCTTCTGATTCCTCTTACTGTGGAGGTAGCACTTTGTGAGGCAACAGACATATAGAAGCGTGTGCACACACACATACACACACACATATTTCTTATTCCTCTTCCTTTCCTCCCTTAACTTTAGAAGTAGTTGGCTCTATTCCCGCCAAAGTACACAATGAAGAGACTGTCACAAATTGTCAACACCTGGAACACATTTTCTCTTGGCTATGGTCAAATAGGTATCTTCGCTCAGAATGGGGAAATAGATTAGACTCCTGTCATGCCTGACTCGAACATTTACTTGGTATTAACCTAGTTTCCTTAATTTCAGTGTTTTAGAATTAGATGCTTTGAGTATCAAGATCTTTTTTCATTCTAAAGTAAAAGTGATCTTCTGTTTTCAAAAATTTCTTCATTGCTGCAATAGATAATAGATCCATGCAACCTTAAACTTTAATAACTTCAGGGACCCATGTGATGGAAGCAAAAATAAATGTTTTGAGAAAGCATAACAGTAATATTCCCACATCCAGGCTTCAATATGATCAATGTTAACTCTGATTTATGTTTCAATTTAATTTCCCAAGTCATTAAAACATTCTTGGTTACTGTCAAATGTGCCTAACACCCTTACTCTTGATTCTGGTCCTAAACTCATCCAGAGATGTGTTTTTGATGAGTCAATACTTATTTACAGTTTGCTTTACCATTAGTACCACTGAAGTTATCAAAATGTAAAGCTGGTTGAGAACTTAATAAACATCCTGGATATCTCAGGGTAACATACGTTGGGCCATTTTAGGGAAAGAAAACCTGCCCTAATTGAGGAAATGGAAAATTAGTCCAAGAAGTGATAGGACAGTGAAGGAACATATCAAATATAACTTCTTCTGATGACACTTTAAGAGACAAACAAAATAATGATTATAGTGCCCATGGATGTTGATGGTAATGCTGTTGCAAATGATTATTAATGACTCGGGTGCAAGTTAATCTTTGATTTCTAAACTTTCCTGCAAATTTTTGGTAGCACTTCATACATACTCTTCTACATACCTCAAATGAGAATCGCTTACATTCCAAAGTAGCCCACCATTATACTAGGATAAAACTATAGAACCCAGAAGTGCTAATCTAACAAGTTTCAAAACTTTGCAGCAGTCCTATGACTGGCTTGTTCTCCCATCTTACAAACTGGATAAATATTCTCTCAAATTAACCAAACTGCTGTGATAGGATTTAAAATTAGCATTACCCATTTTAAAACCTATCTTCATTTTGAAACCTAAAATTTGTCTAATTCTGTCACCCATTGACACTTCTTCACACTCTACTCCTTGTTCATGTCATAATATTTTTTCTGTGCATGTCTGAATCCACTCCAATAGATTATAAGCTCCTTTGTATGTTAGTCATCTTTATCTCCTCCACTGTAACCAACAGAACATTTTATGCTGAAAATATTGTGGAGTCATATTTGTACTACAGCAGTGTAAATATCACATGCTTTCCATCAAAATGGAAAACTAAAATTAAAAAACAAACAAAAAACAGAAAACATCTAGGAGTCCTAGAGACCTTTCTAATAGGCTCAACAAATTGTGATCATGTCTCTGCCATTTTAGTTATGTTAACATATTATTTATAAATAATGATGATAATGCTGATGATAGATAGGTTGATAATACTTATACTTACCATACTTAGTACTTGCTTATATGCCAAATACTGTTGTTAAGTGCTTTACAAATGCTGATTCTAATGACAACTCTATGAAGAAGGTATTATGATTATATCCACTTAATAAATGAAGACCCTGAGACAAAGAGCAGTTGAATAAGTTGCCAAGGTCACACAGGTAGCAAATAGAAGACACCAGATTTGACCCCACACAATCTTGCTCCAGAGTCCAGTATATTGCACATAAAATTTGGTGTCATCTCTCCTGCTCATCAGCTTCTTAGTCAGTGTCAGGTGGTCATTGTCTCATTTACGTGAAGAAAGTTTATAAGGCAGAGTAGAGACAGAGTAAGAGAAACATCACTTACCATTGGCTTTTTTCTTCTACATAAATGTGCATGCAGCTAGTCAAGATTTCCTTAATTTTGTGCTGTTACAGTGTATAGTTCTTGATTTGGGTTAAGTTGGAAAAAGAATCTCTTTTCATCAGAAGACTGACTGAAAGGCTTTGCCTCTGTGCAAATTTCTTTTTTGTCTATGATTATTTCCCATCTTGCTCTTTAAAATATATGCCTGTCTATTTTTTAAAATTAAAATCTAGGGTCTGAAATAGGCAAATGAGGTAAGTAACATCCTTTTACTGAATGGAACCTGAGCAGAATGAATGCCCAATTGGGTGAGTCAACCCTTTCCTAGGTTTCTGTATATCTTCCTGTGGGAATAAAAGATTATTAACAAACAAATAAACAAGCAAATCTTCAGGTATTTAACTAAGCCTAGTGAGGACTAACCCTTGGTAGATACAGAGGATCTGGCTCTAGAGTCACACTAAACAGATTTGATTGATTATACTTTTGGTGTCCTCATTTTTTGGAAGGTGAGAAAAAGTTAATTAAGCATTTAGACCCACTTGAAGCATTTAGACCCACTTGCTTGGCTACAAGTGTGTTCATTATGATCCAGCTGGATAGCACATTGTTTAGTGAGTACTTTCTTTGCATCCCTAAATCAATTCATCTGTTAGATGAAACCCAATGATTTACCTGCTGTCATTAATGCACTGAGAGGTCACATAAGCATTGTGTGAAGTATGCTCCTGGAGAAAGTTGATTCTTTCTGCAGGATGTCATATTAGGAGAGGAGCTTGTAAAAGCATACCTCTATTTTATACAGCATCTGGCATTCACCCCAAGTGGCCACAGGACGCCATACTTATGGGAAGGTTGTTATTGTATTAGCAAGTGATTTATGAACGCCATCTAGGATTTAAGCAGGAAATATTATCTAATGTGGGAAAAACAAAAGCAAACTTCTAAAACTGATTTTAAAACAATCAAATCAGATCAAAACCCATTATTTAGACTCATGACTTTAAAAATAAAATTAATAACTTTTTATTTACCCATTCAATACTGTCTCAGGCACTGGAAATAGAATAATAAATATTCTTCATTTAAATATAGATTCTGACTTCAAAATATTTTTAAATGAACCCAGAAATCAGACTATAAGAGTGTCTGACTTTGTTTTCTATTTTTCTAAATATTTAGTATATGAAATGTTGTATTTCAGTAGAGTAGATATTTTACAGGCATCGTGCTAGGTCACTTGTATACATTATTTTATTGTTTCACATAACCATTTGTTATGGGTGTCATTATCTTTATTTTACAGATAAGAGAACTAGTACTCAATAAGAGTAAGTGACCTAGCTTTGAGACTGGTACTGAAATACCATAGGCTTGAATGTCATGCTCATTTCCAATACATTTACATATGGCAACTGTATTTATGTCTAAATGTTCCTTTGTATTGAAGATAAAGTAAAACTCATTTACTTTTGTTGAAGCTTATCAGAAGTGTTTTTCTAAATAAACTTTCTTCTTGACACTGCCATTCACAGTCATACCTTAAAAAATTTGCTCTAAAATTTCTTGACCTTCTTTAGCATCTAAAACTTAACTATTACATCTCATTTTCAAAGGGAGATTTCCATTCTTATGTAGAACCCCAAAACACTAGAGAATAGGTTCTGGGTTATAGTGAATAGGATTTTTGTTCATCATTATGTTGGCATTTAGAAGTCAGAACTTGTGTCTTTCTTTTAATACTGTACATTTAAATTGCACCATTTCCTGCCATGAGGAAAGTAGAACTGAATTGATTCAATTGAATTTAACCCATATTTTTTGGTTTTTCAGGTCCATGGCTTAGCCTAATAAGGCAGAAATTAACTTTTAGATCAATCTTTTTAAGGTCCAAAAAGCAGTCATCAAATTCTATTGATTTTTTCCCCCCATACCATTTTTCCAAAGTTGTATTTTCAATAAAACTTCTTTTGTATCCACAAAGGTGCCAGAATTCCCTTTCTTTTCTATTAGACCTTATTTTTTCCCCAAATGATGTTCAGGAGAATAATAATAATAACTGGCCACAATTTCTGAGGACTTGCCAATATTTTTTTAGAAGAAATGTGATAGTCTAGGCCTACAATCATTTCCACATGTCTTAGCTCTGAAACTGAGAGGAATAAGTGCCAATCCCAGTTGCCTTATCTTAATATTCAGTGAGCCCGGGAGGTTGCAGACAAATTTGCTTTCGATGCAGGGACTATTATACATCACATCAATTTCTTAGCCCCTTCATCATGCTGGTTCAGGGTTGTACTAAGCCCAGAACTGCTGTTTTATGCTGTATACTGAGCTGTCTCAAAGAAAGATCTGTCTTTGACATCAGGACAATCAAAGCCCAATTCAGAAGTTCTTAGGCCTTCAGTTTGGTGGAAAATAACATTTTAGCTACTATGACTGTATCATTAATTCTTATAAAGTTTAATTTGCATGATTCCATTCTAATCTTTAGGGAAATAAAAGGAGCAATATTATCTGTTTATTTAATCTGTAGCTGTACCCCCATACACCTCCCTGGCCTAGCTTCTATAGTGATAGTATTGTTTACTTTGCATGCTCTGACCGCAGAGAATATAGTCATCATACAATTTTGCCCTTGGGGGATGTACATAGGAGAGAGCAAACAACATTGAATAAAATGACATACTTTACAAAGCAAATTTTGTACAGTGCATAATAAATTTTGTTGAGGTCACATTTTGCACTTTTATTAATAATAATAAGATTTGTGATTCTAACTGAGCACTCAAACTTAGTCTTTCATCTTAGTTCTTTAAAAATCTCAGTGTGTCAAATTTGGCAAACTCTAACTTTACTAAAATGTACCATCATATATTCTTTCGCTGTTCCCTTTCATGGTGATATCACATGCACTGCCAGAGCTTACTGCTTTACAAAATGCTCATCTTTCTGTGCATAAGGCTATAAAAAGGAATTTATTTTGCAGAATATGCCATAAACTCATTTGGTAGTTTTTATCTGATTTAAATTAGTGCCTTTACATAATTATTAAAGCCTAAGATGCATAATGCCTACTTTGCCCTATGGAACAAATATATGCTTTTAATATTATAGACTTAATCAAGGTAGTACTGCTTGAAATAAGTACCCTTGAAAGCTGCTCTTAAGAAAATGAACATCACTGAAGACAAAGCAAATATTTCAAGTTCATCTCAACCTGAGCTACATGTCTTTCTGGCTTAAAGGGAAAAAGAAACTCATTTGTCCTAAACAGAGATAATAGCTAAAGTGTAGTTCTCTGCCTTGGGAGAATAGGAAACCTAATGGCCTTCTGGGCAGTGGGCTCCTCTAGGAGGCAATTGTGGTCTTGCTGTCAGTATGGATCACCACTGTTTAATACCTACCTACCCCTCTCTTCTGCCCTGGGTCAAGGCTTTTTGGAAACCTATTGATCTATATATATATAAAAAAGGTACTTCCCTGTTCATCCAGTAGTTAAGACTTGGTGTTTCCACTGTAGGGAGTATGGATTCAGGGAACAAAGATCCTACATGCCTCACAGCACAGCCAAAAAAAAAAAAAGAAAACCTCTTGATCTGGAAAGATACAAGTGATGATATTATCTATTGTTTTAAAAACTCTGTGTGGCAGAAGAGGATAAATTAAAGACTGAAAGGCAGAAAGATTACTAGAAGGTCAAGGGTAGAAATTGTCAGGTCAGGGTTGATGTGTGACAGTGAGAATGAAAAAGGATATAAAGGAGTGAAGAAAGAGGTAGGATCTGTAGAAGCTGGAAAAGTAGACAAGCTTAAAACTCTTAACAATCAAAGGGATGGGTGTGTGCCAATTTCTGAAGTGATTTCATAGTGTACCATTTATTTGATATTAACTCTGGTCTAGCCTTATGACTTGAAGGTTCAAGAACCTCACATTTCCAAGTTCACAAAGCAACTACCTTAATAGAAGGGGATGATTTGATAAATTTCCTTCAGAACTCTATCAAATAAAGCAGCTGACTCAATCATAATGAACTGCCCATATCTTCATGGTGCTCCTCTGGCAACATACAAAACAGCCCAGTTAAGACTTCCTCAACTGGATGTCATTCAAATGGCACAAAAATGATAGTAGATTACTAGGAAGTCTTCCAGATCTGGGAGCTGTTCTGTCTCTTTAGGATAATTGTGCCTCTCTCTGATTTGGTCCAACATGTGTCTCAGAAACCAATCTTATTTATCCAATTTCTAATTTCCCAAGGAAGGCCTCTCTGGAATAATCAAATACTTAGTTCAAAAGACAGTTAACTATTAATAAAGGAAAAGTACAGGAAGAGCAGGATTTAAAGTTGATTCCAGAGTTTCTATCCTGGGAAAATTACTACCGAGGTAGGAGACATTAGAAGAAAAAGTACTCAGCCAAGAAAGGTAATATATTCAAGATTTTAATATGCTGAATTAGTGCTCCTAGGATATCAATGGTATAGATTTAATTTGATAGTTGGAAATGTCTCTGAAATTACAGTGTCTTTGTGATAAAAGAAAATATTCATATTTTCTCCAGTTTATAGTTTATTGGCTCCTGGATAATGTGAGAAAGTTCTGAGCTAGTGATATTTATCTTCAAATTAGCTGCATATAGGTGATTGCTTAATTTGGGTTAAGGGAGAGAGAGCTAGCAGAGAATACTGACCCACAGTGATCTACCTCGTGCCCCGGTGATCCATGGATAAATTTCACTATATTTGCTTAGTGTTTAAAACCTTGGCATTTGGTTTCTTTTAGATAAGTTGTGTGCCTTGCAGTTTGTCCCAGTGCCCTCTACTTTATGTTTTTCTCTATGAGGTTTATTTTACTCATTTTTGTTTGCTGCCTGGCTCCTGAAGTTAAAGACTATGATTATGGGAACAAGAAGACAAGGAAAACAGAATTCCTTGATCAGCACTTAACACTTTAGCAGAAAAAGAGGATCTGAAGAAAGTGATTGTGAATCCTAAGAGGAATGGCAGATGGATATTTTCTATCAGATCCAAAGAAAGAGAGAAAGATGATGAAAAGCATGTAATTCAGCAGAAAACTGAATAAAATGAAGATTAAATGCAGTACATTGAGAAAGTTGTTAGGGAGATATTGTTGAAATTTGAGAGAGAAATTTCAGAAAGTATTGAGAAAAAGAAGCAGAGTTGGAAGGGCTGAAGAGTGAATGCAGAAGGGGTGCATACAAGGATTATAGATAGACAACTTCAAGAATACTGTACCTGAGCACACTCACAGACCCTTTCCCTCACCCTGGCACTCACATCTATATATCCAACTGTCTATTCAGCTAGAATAGCTAATTAACAACTCAAAGGAAATATATCTTGATTAAATTTGTGAGTTTTTTTCATGCAAAGTGCTTCATTCAAAATATCCCCCATCTCTATTAACTGAAACTCTCTTTCCAATTACACAGATCAGCCAATGAGTGGAAGAAGCCATTGAGAGGAATGAGGACACTTACCTCACTAGGTACTTCACTAGGCAGCCAGGTATTAATTTAAAGAAAAAATGAGCTGAACATTTGGAAAGAATTTGAGAATATGCTGAGAGTTTAATGATGATAAACCTTAACTTATAGAAAGTGGAAGAGTGGATTCAAATTATGATATACTCAGTTAAGTATGTGGCTCTTCTTCTGTACAATCATCACATAATAGTTATGTACTTAGCCTACTTGTATCTTAAAATCCTCATTGTAAAATTAGGGTAAAGAGAGCTGACCCATAGTCTTGTTTTTGTTTTTTTCTTTGTATTTTGTTTGTTTGCTTTTGGCTTACTATATGTGACGCTCTAAAAGCAGCATCAGGAATACAGAGAGGTGGGCTTTCAATAAGTGTTAGCTGTTATTTTCTTTGGTACATAAATAGTTCTCAAAACTTTCTAAACTCTATCATTCACACATGAGCTCATCTTCCTCTCAATTTATCCAATGCTGATTATGTATTTCATACTGTTTTTGCATTGTGACATTTGCATATATCATATTTTTCCTGATATATTATAAGGTCTTAGAAGACAGGGACTTCTACTTCTTTGTGCCCCTTATTACCTAATCCACACCAGGGCTTTCAATGAACTGTTTTACCAATAAACTTCTTTCACAAGCCCTGGGGAAAACTTGGGAAAATTATCTTGTAAATCCTCAATTTCCTCCATTTAATAATATCTACCATGCAGGGTTTCTGTAAAATATCAGACATGTATTAAGTATCACATAAGTGTTTGTTCCCATCTCTTCTATAGTACATTCAATAAATAATTGTTGTCAGTGGTAATGTCTATTATTTTCTAATTAGCATTTGGAAGAGCATAGATAATGGGTAAAAGGAGGTGGGTAGGGCTGGAGGTGCCTAACGGGCAAAGCTATTAAATTGTGGTCCCATCTTATTAACTAGAAAAGAATAAATGTTAAGAAGACAAAGTTATTTTTGGTGTGATGTGACATCTTATTTTAGTTATGAAACCACCATATTTTCTTATCCATATGATGTTTTCCAGGATAGAATAATAGTTTCAAATACAGGAGTATCTTTAAAAGAAAGCTGCTCTATTTTAGGATAATCATCCAAAGTTTTGCCTCAGTAATAGCGTCCTATTTACCTGTCCCAAATCGAGAAGTTCATGACAGGTCACTTTAATCCACAAGCTTTCTGTCTTTTCTTTGAACCAAGTGGTAAGAACAATCCTGTTCCTTCAGCTGGAGAAGGTGAGCATGGCCTGCTGGCGAGGTGATTTAGTAGCTCTGATGCTCTAAAGCACACCAACTTCTCTCTAGACAGCAGCTAAGGCAGACTAAAGTGAGAAATCCATTATAATAACATGCTTTCTGAGGAAAGGGGATTACAGGTAATTTTCTTTTATTCCCTAGTAACAGGGTTTTAATACAGTGCTGAGACAGTAGTTGAAAATCAAATACCTCATTGAATTAAGGTGAAAAACAGATGAATTGTCTTATTCTTTTTCAAGGCTTTGAACATGTGGAAGTTGAGTTTTTTTAGTGAATAATTCTTTGGACATCAGATATGCTTCAATTTCTCCCCCCAGGCAGGATTCAATATGACCAATTGTAAATTCCATGAAATTCATGTTAATAGGGTTTTGAAAAGAGAACCCTTGAAAATGACCACATACTCTAGGAAATATACATTCTAATGAGCATATACTTGAACTTGTAATCACAAATTTATCATGTCTGTAAGTGAATTTCTTGTTCTGAGGCAGGACTAGAGACATTTAGGAAAATTGTGGCAGAACTGTGGCTTTGTTCGGTCTTACCACTTTCTCTTTGCTGGTTAGCCTGTTGACTGATGGTTGTGGCTACAATCAACAAAGTTTCTTCCCTCAGGCATCTCTTTCCTTATTGGCCTGTAGTCATTGTATAAAATGTTTGTTTCTAGCATGATAATTAGTCAGCCTATGCTGTTGATTCCCATAGATGAACAGCCTAAATTTCCTGAAATCCTCTCTATATTCATACATGTGAACCCCTGGATACTCATTCAGTATAGACTGCGTGAGTACTAGAAAGATTGTTGGACCAGAAGCCATACCCGACTTGACCACATCCAAGGAAAGTCACGTACCCTTTTGGCGCCTTAATATTTTAATTTAAAAAATGCAAGAACCTGAGCTTCCCTGGTGATGCAGTGGTTAAGAATCCACCTGCCAATGCAGGGGACACAGGTTCGAGTCCTGGTCCAAGAAGATCCCACATGTCGTGGAGCAACTAAGCCCAAGCGCCACAACTACTGAAGCCCATGTGCCTAGAGCCCATGCTCCACAACAAGAGAAGCCACCTCAATGAGAAGCCCGTGCACCGCAACGAAGAGTAGACCCTGCTCGCCACAACTAGAGAAAGCCCGCACGCAGCAACGAAGACCCAATGCAGCCAAAAATAAATAAATTAAAAAAAAATAGAAATTTATTTTTAAAAAAAAGGAAGAACCTAATTTAGATCATATATTGTTCAGACCAGCTCTAAAATTCTGTTACACGCACACACACACACACACTCACACGCTCACTTCACTAACCAGACAGTAGCTCATTCAGAGTATGGTTTGTAAGTTTCAGCACATAGAAGATGATCAATAAATATTTGCTGAATAATTAAAAGGAACCTGCACAGGTGTATTTTGTTCAGAAGCATAGCTTACTGAGATACCAAAAGTAACTCATTTCCTTCCAAATCTTATTTGTAGGCTTCAAAGTTGTGTGCATAATTTTAGATCTTCTACAAGATTGAATGTTGATATATTAGATCCTGAAAATGGGTTTCTAATGGAAAACCCAATTGACCATTAAGTAGAGTGGTTTCAGCAGTACTTCTAATGGTATATTTATAATGAATAGCTGATTAGCACCATCAGCTAATGGTGATGAACCTTCTATTTTATCCTCTTCTGAGGAATTGTACTCTATGCTAAATTGTTTTGGAGCTCAGCTTTGTATTACTCCTGATTGTGTTGAGTGAATAGGAACCTGAAATTATGGTTTTCATAAGAAATTACTCAGCTTGTCTTTCATAACAATGTCAACACACAATGTTTTACTGTTGGGATCCCAAAAGTAAATACCAAATGATATCAGTTTTTAAAAATAAAATAGCATAAACTCAAGGTTGAAAAAATAGGTCCTCATAACTAACTTAAAATTAAGCAAGGCAAACAAAATCATCCACCTGCAGAGGACAGTTAACATTTGATGTAGTGTAAACAAGAATCCTGATCACACTGTAGAAACACAGGTGAAAAAATATTGACATCATAGCTTGGCAAAGGAGCATGTGGGATTTTGCAGGAATGGTGACATATCTTTGCTGCTGTTAAAGCTTAAATTAACTGTCCCAAGGCTTCTGAGACAAAATGTCCCATTACAAATTTCAGAGGGACAAAAATGAGGAGAAAGAAGGTTATAACTAATGTATGGTCAAACTTCCTTCATTTCTGCTTGTGAACTCCAGCATAAATCCAAAAGCCAATAGAAACTGATTGAAGTGGAACTGAAGCCAGATGGTGACACAGAAGAGAGAAGGGTCCTCAGCTGGCACTCACTACTACCCAACTATGCCATGATGACAATGCAGGGAGCTGTTGGAAAAAGAAATACTGCTTTTCTCCCTGTTAAATGCAATTTCAATCATGGCTGATTTAAGGTATATTACAGTTTAGTGGAATTTCCAATGTGTTACTTATATGGATCTGTAAATTATATTCATTTGCTTATAATACATAAAGTTGCATACTAAAATTTTACTGAACTTGTCTCTCACATGAGATAATACATATTATTACTAATATTTACACTCATCATTTTTCTTAATCTCCAGGGACAGAACAGCTAGGGGATGCCTTTAATCTACCAGATATTATATCAGATACAAATGCACAATCTTCTGAATCATTTCCTCAGTTTCCAAAACAAGAATATAAACATGAGTTATCATCTGTCACAATAGTTTTAAGTGATCAAGCTCCTGCAATTGATCAAAATTAAGCCATTAAGCAAAATTATAATAAATGGAAGTTTATGATAAAATGATCCCTATGTATCCTAAATATTTCACAGCCATATTGGAATTCCCCTGAGGTTAAGGGAATATATTTTTTCATGTCCCCAGGACTCTTTAATATTAGATATCTACATCCCTGAGGCTAGAAATTAGGCCTGAATCCAGTAGACTTGTTGAAGCTTCAGTGGTAGAAATTCATAAACAACACAGATGTGAAATCTCTTGATACATTTTTCTTAAAAACAGTTAATATTGCCCCAAGTAGGTAGTCTTTAATCAGTCATAGTTTCTTTATGCCATATATATATTTGTATATAGTAGATGCACAGAGCTAAGGGAGAGTCAAAGTCCAAGAATGTGTATCATTTTCTCTTTACCACTTAAATGTCTGATTCCTGTATTACTATTATTATACAATGTGTGCCCACTGAGGAGAGCTGAGTAATAGTATAAGCACAGCAACTGTGGAACAATACATGAAATCAAGAATATAAAGTTGGGCATTTGACAATCTCTTCTTGATTGCAAATAACAAATGCCAAAAGCTAAATTACTCTTCAATAAATTGCAAAAATACTTGGGGAAGTAACAATGTCATGAATTACCCATACTATCCTGCCTCACAGGAAATCAACTAGGTGACTGAAATCCATTTCTGGAACTAAAACAGGTAGTCAGGATACTATGCAAGACTCAACAAAGTTACTTTGTTGGTAATGCCTACAGTACTCTCAGCTATTAGTCCCTATACTGTTGCCATTATGTGTTTCAAGAAAAACTTTCTATGATCCTTGGTAGAATTGCAGTCTATTGGCATTCAGTTATTCACTCATTCACCAGATATTTATTGAGTACCCATTCTTATGCTAAATACTGGGGGTTTATGAAAGCAAGACATACACAATCCCTACCCTTGTGAAGCTCAGAGTCTGGTGGGAAGAAAAGTACCTAAGTATAATTCCACAATTAAGATAATGTTATGTAAGAAAAGTATAGGCTTCTATGAGAGGAAGTAATAGATGTTTTTTGCCCTGAGTTTTCTACTTATATGTGCTTCCTACTATCTCATGGCTCCTGTTTAGTAGGTCCTATTTTAGATTCTACCTATTAACAATGACACAATATTCTGTCAGAGAGAAATTGATTGATTGATCAATTGATTGATTTGGTCACTATTGACTTAGAGCATCTGTTTTGGGAAGATCATATTGCCAGGATGTCTCAAAAATCCCTGGACACCTATAAGATTGCTGGCTCTGCAGAAGTCACTCATTCATTTGTGTTCAGGGTGAAGGGGACATATAGTAAAAGCATGTGGACCTATTTATAAGGAATTCCTTGGAAGGGCTATAAGTATAGCAAGGATTCCAACTCTTCTATTTGAAACAGGTCCCTTGTGTGACCTAGCCAATATTTGAATATAAGCATCTTGTTCTTCTTGTAATGGTTGACTGCTTCTAGAAAATTCCTTTTCAGACTGTTTTAGTCAAGGTTATTCAGTATACAAAAGCCACAGCTGTAATATGAACAGTGAAAATTTTAATATTAAGATGTATTAAATTTGTAAAAGGAGATTAACAACTAAAAAGGGTATAAAGAGAACCCCCCAAAATACAGGTATAGCAGAGTTGGAGAACACTATCTTCAGAGCTGAGGAAAGAACACAAAGCAAAAACAGACTTGGAGGTGGGTTCCTCCCAACTTCTAGCTTGAAGTTGGGATTCAGATCTCAACTGAGAGATGTGGCTGAGGTCCCTTTGGAGCACAAAATTCACTGAGGTGCCACAGGAAACCACTCTGGGAATGCCAGTAAAACTCCCCAAGAATTCATCTAATGGGATGGCCTTGAAAGTAGCTTAGAAGCTGTGTGCTGTGAAGTTAGGAAGCTAATTGGAGACTTATCTGCTGTGGTGCTGCTGAGACTCACTGGCAAGCTCTCGCTAGGATGATGGTGAGACTTGCTTTGGAGCTGCCTTGAGGTGTCCTGCTAGCCCCATTTACTATCATTGTGTTGCTAACAAAGGACAAGGTTGGCAGGGTCCAGTTCCAGCATCATAAAACATGAAAAGAGAACTAGATTGAGAAGCTGTAGGTTGAAAACTAGCATATACTCATAACTAGAGTTGAAGTGTTAGCTTTCCTTCTTGACATGGTTTCCAATTATCTTGATGACTTTTGTGATGCTCTGATGAAAACTTACATTTTATTTAACTTACATCTAGAAAAAATGGTTTATTCTAAAATTATTCAATATCATATTGCCTAAATACAACCCTACATGATAATATATAATGTTGAATTCGACTATTTTATGACATTATTAATGCTCACATACAGATTTATTAGATTTGTGCATCTTCAGAAAATTTGAGAGATCAATTTAATTCAACAGTTATTCACTACCTACTATACGCAAATCTCCTTATAAGGATGAAAAGATTTAAAGAAGACACTGTTCTCCCGATTATATAAGTAAAACAAACTGATACAAAAATAACTTTAACACAAGACAAATTTTTGTGTGTTATTGCATTCAGTCATTTGACTTACATTGTTTGGCCACCTTCCATGAGCCATGTAACTTATTATAGTTACAAAACATGAAGGCATTAGGGAATTCCCCTGGAGATCTCAGAGATTCTTCGTAAAAATTGAGATTTGAATTGTGCTTTGAAGTGTGGAATTACTCCTTCAGTAGCTGAATTTGGGGAATAGAAAATGAGTAGTCAAGACAGAGAGAGCAACCTTAGCAAACAACTGGAGGAGAGTGTAGGAATTGTTCCATTTATTATGTTCAAATAGTAGTCAGCCTTCATTATCTTTTGCCTAAATAGATTCCCTTGTCCTCTGTCTCTCATTTTTAGTCTTCCCTTACACTACAGTTAGATTAATCTTTTCACAGCAAAGTTTAGATTGTATTGTTATTGGTCAATATCTCAATACCTTCAAACACTTGCATGCTGAATTAAGAATAAATAATTTCTCTTTTTTTTCAAGGCTTTCCATGGTAAAGTCTCAGACTCACTCTTCAATTTGTTAGCCCACAATGCTCCAATGTTCAACTCAACTAATTTACCTCAAGTGCCATTTTTCATATGCACTCCTTCACCTGGAACACCCTTCACAACTCTGTCAAAGAAATGCCAGCCATTTATCCAAGCCTGTCTTAAAAGTTAAGTTGTCTATGAAGAAAGTTTTTAATCTCTCAATCAATAAAGTTTCTTTTCTGAACCCTGATATGAGTAGAGGTAGAGGAGGGATTGGTAAGATCGACGATGAGGTCTGATGTGTTTTTATATCTCAAAGATAACAGTGAAGGTTATGGAAAAGCTATGGGGCTACACAATATAAGATATCTGGGGAAAGTATCTAGATATCTGGGGAAAGTATCTGCAACTAGAAAGGATCAAATGTGATGTCAGGAGAATGTCATTACCTATTCAGGAAGAAGATGGGTCCCAAACCCCAAAACCAAACAGACCAAAAATAAATAACACATTTTCTCTTGGATCAGAGAAATAGCCCATGCATTCTAATATTCTTCTCAGACTTCTAGAAGTGAATGGCTATCCCCTTCATGTCAACTTCAAAGGTCAGAGATATGCCTCCACGATATCCTGGATTCCCTAATGAAACTTTAGTAGACAGAGAGAAAGCCAGAAACAGATTTACTATCTGTAGTTGTCTGATTATTTATATCTCTTCATTCTTCCAGGACTTCAATGAATAGTAAATTTGCAGTTGACATTTTGCTTGCACTTCAGGTGCTATAAATAAAGATGGAAAGAGCCCACATTTTAGCTTTTTAATAATCAAATGTTGGCAGTCATCGGGGCTTCCTAAAGAAGGCTGTTTTTATTATCCAAGTGAAAGCTTATTATGAATATTGAAATATAAGTTAGATTCCAGATGTGTCTGTAGACTAGACTGGAACAGGAGAATAAAATGGTATGGGAGACCATGGTCTCATTCTAATTTCAGTATTTTTCCTCAGAGTTACCTGTCTGTTTCTGTATACTATTGAAATGTAGCATCTAAGGAAACATGTATTCTTGTGCTGGAAACCACTCCTTTTGAAATAAAGACTGCTAGGGCATAACAGAATTATATGTTTCTGTGGTCTCTGACGACTTGTTGTGGATGAGGCATACTATATACCTCTCACTTCCTTTTCTTTCTAGAGAGTTGGGCTTATTGAAGTATAACTGATTTTTCTTTATAATATGTCAAACTGGCATTTTATTGATGTAGGTAGTGGTGTAATACCATAATACTTTTAATGCAATTTTATACTATAGTGGGATTTGGGAGGGGGAGAGTTGTTAGCTTAACAGTACTTTAAAAAAATGTACAACTTAATATAGATTTTCTTCCTTTGGTATTTAATAGAGCAACATATTTAGGTCACCAATAAAATAACTTTTTTGAACTTTTTGCTGATTAGCCTGTATATCTTTCAAACTTGACTTGAAGAAACTCTAACTAGTCATTTAAAGAAAAATATAATGACTCCCAAAATCATAACCAAAAAATAAAAAATAGTATTTTTATTTCTGGACTTGTGGGATAATCATTCTCATTCTTATTTTTACTTATTGGGACTTATTAAGAACTAGGAACATTATCATATGTAAATTACACAATAATGTCAATTATAGTGAATAATCCTATCTCTAATTATTGGAAATATCTGTTTTTCTCAATCTTTTAGAAGATTAAACCTTTCCATACTAAAAAGCAATAATTAAGTTATTTAAGCTCAGTTAAAGGCAGCTTTAGGTTTACAGTCACATGGAAAGTTTTTGACATAAACTCACTACTAACAAAGAATGAAACATTTCAAAGTATTAACAGTTAACTGCTTAACAATCATCTTAAAAGATCCGACTTTAAAAGTACATGCACAGACGTTTATTGTCTCCATGACTGGCGTCACACAAGTGAGACTGGCTTTTTATTCTTTTGCTTTTCACTCAGGGCACCTTTGACTATGAAGACCATTCATCACGGTCACCATTGTCTGGCACTTTAGAAATCTCACTAACAACAGGAGCAGCAGGAGACTCTGGTTTAGAAGAAGAAACGATTCCAAAATCATTTAAAGAATGTGAGCCATTTAAAATTCTTTGTATTTTGACTGGTTCTATATTAGTAACCATGTCAGTCGCACTATTGTCAATGTGCTCTGAATACATACTTATTAAGGGGCAGCTAAGACATTAGAAGGTATAACTCTTAAGGTTGGCCTCCTTTTTATTCTTTTGCCAAAGGGCTGTGACTAAAAGGCAAGGGGATGGCTTTAGATGAACCAGTTTCCATAGCATCTAAAATTGATGGGCTAGCTGAGTCCAGGGAACAAGCTGGGAAGAAGTCTGGTACTAGTCAAGATACCTGGTATCTCCATAATTCTGCAATTATCAAACTTTGAGCAGAAAATTTTAACAGCCAATAGCTTATAAAGGCATTTTAAATTAAGCACTATTACCAAAGATGAGTCAATATAGTTTCAGTACAAAACCCTTCTTGAGCTAGAATACCTGCTTGTCTTTTGTAGGCTTTTGATAGCTGTTTTCTGGTATTCCTTGATCCTTCTGAGAGATTCAGCTAGGAATAGAGAATGTGGCTATTTTATGATAATGTTTTGTTGTTCATGGTAAATGATAGAGTGATTTTCCCTTTAACTTAGAAAACAGAGCAATAAGCATAAGGCAAGGATTTATTCAGAATTGTTGGATCATAAAATTAATCCTGAAATGGTCTGTGGTCTAGAAGATACAAACTGGATTAGGGGCCAGAAGCCTGGGTCTTATTTCCTGTATTGTCTGAGCTGCTCCAAAAGCTGAGAGGGTTGGGTTTCTTGGCCTGTAGGATCAAAATTAGAAATCTATAGCAGTTTTGAAATCTGTGTCAGTTATATAATCGCTCAACCCCCTTGTTTTGCTTAGGTTCTGTGTAAATCTGACCTAACCAGGAATCAGTGAGATTGGTAATAGATTCCATCTTCCTCTTAGCAAAGACACCATTTAGAGTAACTACATGTAACATATAACTTTGTGGAGGAAGTTATCTTAGGATAGCTGCATCCCTCTATTATATATTCTTGTTGGCACCTGTATTTTTCATTCAAAGAACTTCTCACAACTGTACTTTAAATTTAAATACATGCAACTATCCATTAGCGTCTGTTTACCCCACTGGGCTCTACATTTTAAGATGTAAGGAATTGTATCAGTCTTACTCTCCTGTGTGCCTAGTATAGTGTCTAACATATAATATGAAGATTTAATAAGTACTTGTTCTATGAATAAATTAATAAGTGATAAATTACTAAATTAACTTACTAAACTCATTTTATAAACTTTTGTTTGAAATTGATCAAAATATTCAGATATTTTTGATAATGATACTAACATATTTTAATAGAGCCAATCTAACTCTTAAATTTATAGTTAACTGCAATAGCATCCTATAGACAGACTGGCCTTTATGTCAACATCAAGAAAGAGATAGCTGGCTAAGGAATGACCGCTGTAATGAAAATAAGGCAATTTTTAGAAATCTAGACACTTGAATCAGAGATAGAAATTCGAATCCTGGCTGAGCTTTTTAGGCAGGTTGCTTAATTTTGTACATCCATAAAATATGGATAATACAACCAATCAATAGAATTTTGTGAGGATAAATTTAGATGGCATATGCAAAGCACCTGTCATGGTCCCTGGCACGTAGTAAGCAGCCAAAACCTATTAGTGACTAACATTCTCAAAATTATAATTGTACTTTTCATTATTTGAATATTCTAAGTCTATAAAAGTGAGTTTTCTATTATGCCATCTAGAGTTCATTTTCTATGAAGAATGAAGTTCATATAGCTTCAATGTCATGTTTGAAGGTTCCCTTCATTTTCCATCTGTTATTGAAATTTGGCTATCTCTGAAGACTCCCTTTCCCTGCTCTCATGTGGAGACAAATTTGCATCCATGCCCCATGTATCATGAAACCCAAAGGTGCCCTCCTTGATTTTCAGCTCTCAGTAAATTTCCTCACTACCTGTCAATCACCACAGTGTCAAAGAAGTGCATGCCATCACACTATACTACCCACCAGGCTTCCTTGTGCAGTCACATACTATCTCATCATTACTCCCCTTATTTGTTGAATGTTTGACAACTGGCTCACCGTCTTTCTCTATAGAGGACTCCTGCCAGCATTCTTGGTAATTTCAAGAATCACAGAGGTGATCCATTTAATTCTGGCTTCAGTTATTTTGACCATTTCACCAATCATTTTTAACTCTATCTCACTTCAGATATCCAATCCTATAGTCATACATTAGAATTTGTCATTATCAATAATGGCCCCACTTCTAAATGCTCAAATTCAAGCATCCTACATTCTTGCTCCCATTTTGTATATTTTACTAGCTCATTTTCTCTATGGACTCCACTGTCATAATTCTTTAACCACACAGGAGCTCTAATTTATTGTCCCCAACCCTTATTCACTGTCTGTTGTCTTTGTCCACATCTTTGCCTCTTTTACTTATTAGCTTAGATCTCATGGCCCATCATTAAAATCAATAAAATATCTCTCTTGAAGATATTTTCATAGCTCTAAAACCCTTTTCTGCTCCTCACTCATATCTGGTGGTCAAAATGATTAAACAATATTATCTCAATGAGAAAATACCAGTGAAAAGCAAATGAACTCACATGTCTATCACTAAATCTGTTACCCACCTGTGGCCTTATTCTTTACATTTTTTTTTTCTTGCAAAGTATAAACCATTCCTGTTCCCACGGAGAGTTAACCTCTCTATCTGTGTTCCAGCTTATTCTCTTGTACTCAAAGAATTTGCTCCTGAGATTATTTCTTCTCTCCCCTTTGCCACCAATTTTCCCTTTTATGTTAGATTATTTCCAAAAGGAGAAAAAGAAAACTGAGCGGTCCTATTATTAAAAACTCCTCTATCTCCAGTTTTCCTCACATTTCTCAGTAGCCTTTTGAAACAGAGTTACTTGAGTGATTGGCTTATGTTCACTGCTTCCTCCCCACTTAATTCCCTAATTAGTGTATTATCACGGGATTTTGTCACCACCACACCACTAAAGCTGCTCTTGATAAGGTTATCAACAGATCCATGTTGTGTAAAATCCAATGATTAACTTTATTCTTCATTATGTTTAAATGCTCAATAGAAATGGATACAAATATTTACTGTTTTGTTCTTGACCAGTCAATCCCCATTCACTTGACTTCTAAAACCCCAATTCCTTTTGTTTTCTTCCTACTTCACTGATGATAGCAAATTATTCATTTCCTGTATCTTCTCCTTTTTTTCTCACTTGAAATACTATCATTTCCAAGGCTCTGTCTTCCTCTCTATTTATCAATGCATGCCAAAGCAATCCCATTCACTTCTATTGCTTTGAATACAGTATAATTTTATGCCAACTCCCAAACATTTATCATCATACCTGAACTATATATCTGAAAATATTTCACATTATATATAAGCAGAATCTTTGATTACTGCCCATTTTCATGCTCAAGTCTGATCCTCTTAGCAGTTCCCTGTCCTAGTAAAAACCACACATTCAGTTTCTCATGCAAAAACCTTAAACATTTTCTTTGATTTTTCACTTTCCTCAATTCCTCTTATCCAGTCAATGAGAAAGTTCTGTGAACTTTATCATCGAAATACATCAAAATTCAATCTTCTTTTTACCATATACTGTTAGGATCCTAGCCCAAGCAATAAGTATCTCTTGCCTGGGTTAAAATATCAGTTTTCTAATTGGTCTTCCTATTTCATTTATAACCCCATAGTATATTTTCCACAAAGTTGTTAAAGAAATGTTAAAGGAGGAAAAAGAAAGAAAATATGATGATATACTTCATCAAGACTCTACATCTGCTACTCATCATCAAACCAAATACCTCAAAGGCTTCCCATCACATTATGGATAGCAGAAATCTTTAGCATTGATTGTACCAGCCATACATTCAATGATTTCTAATTCTACTTCACTCACTCTGTCACCTACTCCAAAAACATAGACATTGTTGATGTTTCTTAAATGGGCCAACCTCATTTCCATCTCAGGGCCTTTACACTGACCCACATGAAATGCTCTTTCCTGGATCCTCACATGATTTTCTTATCATCTGAATCACTGATCAGGTATTATCTCCTTAAAGAGAAATTCCTTAAAGAGGAATTTCTTGACTGTTCTATTTAAAGTACCTCCTTTATTCCCAATCATGAACAGTCCCTTTATTTTTGGCTTTAATTTTTTATTCAGCATTATCACACTACACACACACATACCCCATAGATATTTGCTTATTGATTTCTCCCAATAGAATTTAAGATTCATAAAGGAGGAGATTAGTCCTCTTCAATGCTGTAACTTCATGGCCTTGAATAGAGTCTGGTACATTTTGGATACCCGATAAATAATTGTTGAATCAGTAACTGGAATCTGTGATAAAAATTAATTACATTGAAAATGACTTTGGGATTTTGTCTATCTATTCAGTTGCTTAAAACACAAATGAAGATGCAGAGTAAAAACTGTGATTAAATGACACTGTGTATTGCACAGAGAAACTATTTTGTTTTCATTCATTGAAGCTTTTTTTTAAAAATTTATTTTAAAGAAAGTATAAAGAATATAATCTCAGCCAATCAGCCTGCTGTATTGCCTGCTATGGCAACCCTAAAAATATCTGCTTAGAGATGATCTTCAGGGTTTCAAAATTGCTTACTTTTTTATGAGCCTAACAAAACTAAGAATATGTTGCATCAGAGAGGCAGTACCAAGAAAAAGGATAATTTGGGTTCAACAACTTCACTTTTGTATTCAATCCAAATGTCTTTGTCCTAGTTTTTTCTGGTTGGTAAAAGGGCAGTCCTTGGGAGTTGAATCACTGCCCAATTTTCTTGAGCCCCAACTTTACTGGGAAGAAGCTTCTTGACCAGTTTATAAATCAATAAATATTAAACACTACTATATGTAAAATAGTCCTTAAAACATTGAAAAATTGCAGTGAACAAGATGGATTCCAATATTCCTAACCTTCATTTAGTTAACTGTTTATTGAGGAAGATATTTATTATCAACTAACTGCATGCATGATGGGTTTTCAGGGAGAATTACAGAGTACCATGTTCTTATGATCCTCCCTAAGATAGTCCCTTCTCAGTTCTCGATGGTCTAGATGCCTTTGGCTTTCCTTCTCCAGCCTGCTTTCTCACTCTTAGCAACTTGGTATCAGGTCTGCTCCTCTGGCATCTTAAGAGTTTTGGGTTACTTGTTCATGAGGAAACTCTTTTTACCCTGGGCCAGCTGTATTCCAAGAGCTCCAACCATCAATATCTGAAAAATCAGACAAATATTACATTATGATTTCTGTATCCTGATAACTTTTCAACTAACCCAATATCTAACTCCACCTTGGAAAAGAAGATAATGTATTTATATTTAGCATTAAGTGCTCACCACCTAATAGTGCCTGAAAATGTCAACATCTTACCTTCTAACTGGCCATTGACAATAAAACTCAGGGCACAATGACTTTCCTGAGCCAAGTACCCCCCAGCTCCAGTCATTAGACCCGATTAGATCACTATTAAATTGTATGTGTTTATCAACTTCATCTTTTCCACAGATTATGATATAGTGACCTCCTAATGAACTTTACAAGGCTACAGAAAAATATGGAAGATGGAAATTTATTTCATTATTTTTATCTTGTTTAAGTAGAGGAGAAGTTTAGGACTAATATTAGTTTAGGACTAATATTAAAATGGACTTGATATGCTGTGAACATGTGACTGTTATATAACAGACTGGCAAGTAAGAACACTAGTCTGCCTTTTTCATGTGAACATCTTCAAGTAATGCTGTTTTAATATTTGATAGATATGGACCCCAGAGCTTAAAATAAAACAGAAAATTAGATTTTCTTCTCATCTTTTATTTTCAGACATTTTTTCAAGGCCTCCATGACTTGTTATTTCTCAAGGTTAACATATGCAAATTACAGTTCCCACCAAGTATTTGATTTATTGAAGCACACATTGCCTCGTACTGAGTGGAATTGCTGAACCTCTTCTGGTTTACATTTTCAAAGTAAGTGCGGTGAAGCAAAGCAAAAGATATGTCTCTTTTGTGAATGTGAATGCCAGCTCTCCTGGGAGAATACTTAGTTTCCAATGTGGATGTGCAATTGACACTGAATGGAGCACATTTAAGCTTTCTACCCTCTTACAAAATAAGTGAATCATATTGTGATTTTAACTTATTTCTGCATCTACTTTAACTCAAAACATTGTAATCCATTGGCTATAAGTAGATTTCAGAATTTCATGTGCCAAAACAGGATTGAAAATAATTGCTTTCTATTAATGAAGTAAACCAATTATGGGCACCATATGATACAAACCCATCTAAAATAGAATTATTAAATGACTTAGTTTAACTTAATCTACTTACAATACACATTTTAAAATGAATAACTGAATTAAAAAAAGAGACATTAAAAAATATGTGATGCTAACAGAATACATTTGGTCTAAGAAATTAAGAAATTATCAAGCCCTGTTTCAAATCATGTAGCATTACATTTTTGTTTGTTTTGTATATTTATATCATTTCCTAGTACAAGTGTTTTGAAAATGTGCATCTTTCTTTTACTTTTTATGCACTAAATTATTATTCTAAATGCTCATTATTTTTCAGAGTAACTGAACGTTGCAGAGATTTTTACCCTTAAGTAATGAGATTTTTTGATATACTGACTAGTTATTAATTATATCTAAAATAATAATATTTACTATTATCTGAGATTCTCAAGTACATATAATGGGTTTGTTCTATCTATAAGAAGTAACAGATATAATAAGCATTATCAGAAATACTAAATCTTAGAGAAAAATTTCATAAGTTTATTACATACATTAAAATTCCAGGTGTTAGACAATTTTCTCACTGTGGTATATTTGTGCACTTTAATTTGAAATGTATAATTGCTTCCAATAATAGCTTTAACATGTTTGAAAGTTACCTGTTTTCAAAAGGTCCTGATAGATGACACTAACTTATTTGTCTTTTTTAAAGTATTTGTATTATTCTAGAATTTGCAGAGAGCCTCAAGATTCCCAAGTCCAATATTCTCCTGACATGAAATCTAGTGTTTAACTCTAGTAAAGCCAAGGTTCAGAGTCGTACTTAGTCTTACTAATTTGGAGACTCTTCTTTAATGCACCAAGATAGCAAACTGGATCTATTCAACTACGTAGAAAAGCAGATATAGCTACCTGGAATTACCCTTAGAGAAACCTATTTCTAACATCTAATTATCTGAATTGTTTTTTATCCAATTAATTTTCTAGGCTGACCCGTTTCCCAGTCAATCTCCCCCAATCCAGCCAGATCTGTTCACGTTTTTCATAAGCTGACCTTGACTACTCTTCCTACAGCTTTTATTACACATGCTCCACCAGGCAGAATTTTGTCCCTCTTGATTTTATATAGTTTTTATTATAAGAATAATAATTATTTTTCTAATATAAAATTGTATAACATTAAATGTGTTTTGAACATAGACTCTGTATGTATCCTTGTCCCTAATCCCTTTTGTTATCAAGAGACAAAAATGGTTATCTCTTTCCTTATCAGGAATTGACTTTAAATATTTCTGGTTATGATAACTGGTCATTAAAAACAGCCCCACCTCACCATTTTTTTTCTCTTTCCCCCTCTTCAAAAACAGTTTTTTCCTTAGACGTAAATCTTTATTAAAAGTTTCTATACATTTTTATACGTGATTACCAGAGATATATAAAACCTATTTATGGCAGTCTTACCACTCACCTATAAGTTCCTTAGAAAACTAATGTTTTTTTGTTTGTTTGTTGGGTTTTTTGTTTGTTTTTCATCTTATGAATTGTTCATTAAATTTTAGAAGAAGGACAATACAACTAAGCTGAGTGGTAATATTTGAAACCATCTACTGGAATTTTCTGGATATTCATATCTCAGTAGTTCTGCTTTAGGAAATGAAAATTCCACCTTCACCTCATAAACGAATAGTAACTTTTCAAAGCTGACAGAGAAAAAGGACCAGGAGGAAATGACTTATACTTTATAAGTGTGAGTACTAAACCTGCCCCTGCCTTTACAAAACACATATACACACTCAAAGTTTGAAGATAATACTTTACTGAATACTCCTTATAAATTAAGCCAAGTTTTCTTTTTTTTTTTAACATCTTTATTAGAGTATAATTGCTTTACAATGGTGTGTCAGTTTCTGCTTTATAACAAAGTGAATCAGTTATACATATACATATGTCCCCATATCTCTTCTCTCTTGCATATCCCTCCCTCTCACTCTCCCTATCCCACCCTTCTAGGTCGTTACAAAGCACCGAGCTGATCTCCCTGTGCTATGCGGCTGCTTCGCACTAGCTATCTATTATGGTAGTGTATATATGTCCATGCCACTCTCTCACTTTGTCCCAGCTTACCCTTCCCCCTCCCCATATCCTCAACTCCATTCCCTAGTAGGTCTGTATCTTTATTCCCGTCTTGCCCCAAGGTTCTTCTGACCATTTGAATTTTTCCTTTTTTTACTTAGATTCCATATATATGTGTTAGCATACGGTATCGGTTTTTCTCTTTCTGACTTACTTCACTCTGTATGACAGTCTCTAGGTCCATCCACCTCACTACAAATAACTCAGTTTCATTCCCTTTTATGGCTGAGTAATATTCCATTGTATATATGTGCCACATCCTCTTTATCCATTCATCTGTTGCTGGACACTTAGGTTGCTTCCATGTCCTGGTTATTGTAAATAGAGATGCAATGAACATTTTGGTGCATGACTCTTTTTGAATTATGGTTTTCTCAGGATATATGTCCAGTAGTGGGATTGCTGGGTCATATGGTAGTCCTATTTTTAGTTTTTTGAGGAACCTCTATACTGTTCTCCATAGTGGCTGTATCAATGTACATTCTCACCAACAGTGCAAGAGGGTTCCCTTTTCTCCACACCCTCTCCAGCATTTATTTTTGTAGATTTTTTGATGATGGCTATTCTGACCAGTGTGAGATGATATCTCATTGTAGTTTTGATTTGCATTTCTCTAATGACTAATGATGTTGAGCATTCTTTCATGTGTTTGTTGGCAATCTGTATATCTCCTTTGGAGAAATGTCTATTTAGGTCTTTGGCCCATTTTTGGATTGGGTTGTTTGTTTGTTTTTTTTGACATTGAGCTGCATGAGCTGCTTGTATGTTTTGGAGATTAATCCTTTCTGAATTGCTTCATTAGCAAATATTTTCTCCCATTCTGAGTGTTGTCTTTTGGTCTTGTTTATGGTTTCCTTTGCTATGCAAAATCTTTTAAGTTTCATTAGGTCCCATTTGTTTATTTTTGTTTTTATTTCCATTTCTCTAGGAGGTGGGTCAAAAAGGATCTTGCTCTGATTTATGTCATAGAGTTTTCTACCTATGTTTTCCTCTAAGAGTTTGATGGTGTCTGGCCTTACATTTAGGTCTTTAATCCATTTTGAGTTTATTTTTGTGTATGCTGTTAGGGAGTGTTCTAATTTCATTCTTTTACATGTAGCTGTCCAGTTTTCTCAGCACCACTTATTGAAGAGGCTGTCTTTTCTCCACTGTATATTCTTGCCTCCTTTGTCAAACATAAGGTAACCATATGTGCATGGGTTTATCTCTGGACTTTTTATCCTGTTCCATTGATCTATATGTCTGTTTTTGTGCCAGTACCATACTGCCTTGATTACTGTAACATTGTAGTGTTCTGAGACCCCTATACTTTGACTGTTGGTGCATTTAATATTGTCCCAGAAGTCTCTGCGACTGTCCTCTATTCTTTTCATTCCTTTTCCTTTATTCTGCTCTGTAGTAGTTGTTTCCACTATTTTATCTTCTAGGTCACTCATCCGTTTTTCTATCTCAGTTATTCTGCTATTGATCGCTTCTAGAGAATTTTTAATTTCATTTATTGTGTTGTTCATCTGTGTTTGTTTGCTCTTTAGCTCTTCTGGGTCCTTGGTAAACTTGTCTTGTTTTTTCTCCATTCTATTTCCCAGATATTGGATCATCTTTACTATCATTATTCTGAATTCTTTTACAGGTAGACTGACTATTTTCTCTTCACTTGTTAGGTCTAGTAGGTTTTTGCCTTGTTCCTTCATCTGCTCTGTGTCTTCTCATTTTGCTTAATTTACTGTGTTTGGGGTTTACTTTTCACAGGCTGCATGTTTGTAGTTTCCATTGTTTTTTGTGTATGTCCCCAGTGGCTAAGGTTTGTTCAGTGGGTTGTGTAGGCTTCCAGGTGGAGGGGACTAGTGCCTGTGTTCTAGTGGATGAGGCTGGATCTTGTCTTTGTGGTGGGCAGGTCCATGTCTGATGGTGTGTTTTGGGGTGTCTGTGGCTTTATTATGATTTTAGGCACCCTGTGTATTAATAAATGGGGTTGTGTTCCTGTCTTGCTAGTTTTTTGGCATAGTGTGTCCAGCACTGTAGCTTGCTGGTTGTTGAGTGGAGCTGGGTCTTTGCGTTGAGATGGAGATCTCTGTGAGATTTTCACCATTTGATATTATGTGGAACTGGGAGGCCTCTTGTGGACCAGTGTCCTGAACTTGGCTCTCCCACCTCAGTGGCACAGCCTTGATGTCTGGCTAGAGCACCAAGAGCCTGTCCTCCACACGGCTCAGCATAAAAGGGAGAAAAAGAAAGAAAGGAAGAAAGAAAGAAAGAAAGAAAGGGGAAGATAAAATAAAGTAAAGTAAAATAAAATAAGGTTATTAAAATAAAAAATAATTATTAAGAAAAATGAATTTTTTTAAGTAATTAAAAAAAAAAAACGACAGACAGAACACTAGGACAAATGGTAAAAACGAAGCTATACAGACAAAATCACACACAGAAGCATACACATACACACTCACAAAAAGAGAAAAAGGGTAAAAAATATACATATTGTTGCCCCCAAAGTCCACCTCCTCAATTTGGGATGATTCACTGTCTATTCAGGTATTCCACAGATGCAGGGTACATCAAGTTGATTGTGGAGATTTAATGCACTGCTCCTGAGACTGCTGGGAGAAATTTTCCGTTCTCGTCTTTGTTCGCACAGCTCCCGGGGTTCAGCTTTGTATTTGGACCCGCCTGTTCGTGTAAGTCGCCTGAGGGCATTTGTTCCCCCCTATACAGGATGGGGTTAAAGGAGCAGCGGCTTCCGGGGCTCTTGCTCACTCAGGCCGGGGGGAGGGAGGGGTATGGATGTGGGGCGAGCCTGTGGTGGCAGAGGCCAGAGTGACATTGCACCAGCCTGAGGCGTGCCATGTGTTTTGCTGGGGAAGTTGTCCCTGGATCACGGGACCCTGGCATTGGCGGGCTGCACAGGCTCCTGGAAGGGGAGGTGTGGATAGTGACCTGTGCTCACACACAGGCCTCTTGGCGGCAGCAGCAGCAGCCTTAGCGTCTCATGCCCATCTCTGGGGTCCGCGCTGATAGCCGCGGCTCATTCCTCTCTCTGGAGCTTCTTTAAGAGGCGCTCTGAATTCCCTCTCCTTGTTCACCCCTAAACAATGGTCTCTTGCCTCTTCGGCAGCTCCAGACTTTTTCCCGGACTCCCTCCCAGCTAGGCGTGGTGCACTAGCCCCCTTCAGGCTGTGTTCACGCCGCTAACCCCAGTCCTCTCCCTGTGCTCCGACCGAAGCCCGAGCCTCAGCTCCCAGAAGACAAGCCTCTTGGGTTGGTGAGTGCTGGTCGGCACCGATCCTCTGTGTGGGAATCTCTCTGCTTTGCCCTCCGCACCCTTGTTGCTGTGTTCTCCTCCATGGCTCTGAAGCTTCCCCCCTCTACCACCCGCAGTCTTCACCCGCGAAGGGGCTTCCTAGTGTGTGGAAACATTTCCTTCTTCACAGCTCCCTCCCACTGGTTCAGGTCCCATCCCTATTCTTTTGTCTCTGTTTTTTTCTTTTTTCTTTTGCCCTACCCAGGTATGTGGGGAGTTTCTTGCCTTTTGGGAGGTCTGAGGTCTTCTGCCAGGATCAGTAGGTGTTCTGTAGGAGTTGTTCCACATGTAGATGTATTTCTGATGTATTTGTGGGGAGGAAGGTGATCTCCGCATCTTACTCTTCTGCCATCTTGAAGCTCCTCCCCAAGTTTTCTTTTGGATAAATTTCACATGTGTTTTTCTCAGTTCAGTATTCTCCTTGAGGAACAAGCAGGGTTTAGTTAGCTCTGTAATACTCTTGACTACTTTTTGTTTCTTTTTCTGAATAACGTGTCCAAAATGATGGAGATCACTACCAAAAAATCAAAATCAGAAGCTGTTAAATATTTAGTTAGCCTATATTTAACCATTTACCACTGCTTTATTACATTTAGTTATTTAGATTTATATTTTGAGTTTCACTTTTCCCAAAGGATATTCTCGTCTATGAATTCAATATAGATATTTTTCTACAGCCATACTGGGTAATGGTAGTGTGTGTTTTACTTTTTTTCCTTTTATTCCTTTCCAGGCAAAGTTTATGAGAATCATACTTCTAAGGGAAAACTCTGGAATTTTGAGTATTAAATTTCCTTCATGTTGAAGTGAAACCAGAATTTTCTGTGAGCAAATTGTGTGACTGATTACTCCAATTCCACTGGCAACCATGTGTACAGGTGTGGCATTACAGGAGTCCTAGAATAAGCTCACAAATGGATGGCGATCTTGCCTTCCTCTGGGTTATTATGACAAGCATAGCATACATGGACTTCAATAGTTTGTCAGATTATGTAACCTTGAATTCACTGCTACCTTTGTCAAAAATTTGGCTGTGAAACCAGTATTCCTAGAAAAGTTCACAAAAATATAAAGTTTATTCACTTGAGGGGTTAAAAAACAAACAAACATACGCCCAAACCTCAAACATGGAAATTCTAGTCATTAAATTTGGGATAGGGATAAGACAGCCCTATTTTTCTTTTACAATCCTGGTTGATTGAAAAATAATGAGGATTAAGGACAACTATTCTAGGTACTTTAAGTTTTATTCCTGAATCATGTCAGAGAAGCTCAAATACCCAATTGTCAGATAAAGCTGAAAATTTGATTTTTAACTTTTTTATCAGCCAAAAGTCAGAGACTACACTTCTCAAAATCATCGTGGCCACCTTCTGGAATCAGCTGAATTTTCTTATATCCCCATGGATCAGAGTGAGCCTTTGAACATCACAATGGTACAGAATGTACTACACATTGGGGTACTTTATTACTTTTGATAGTGTCTAGATAGGTGTAGAACAATGAGATTCCCAAACAATTCTAAGACCATCTTCCCCTTGGACTCGACTCCATTAACATCCCTGTGAAAGCTTCCCTTCTTCCTCAGATAATCATGTGACTCAGGTTTCACAGAGTTTTGTGTGACTCTCCATTAATAACTTTCATCATTCTGATGGGTTAGGGTAAGTCATGTGTGCATTGGTCTCTCCACTGGTCTTTCCCCGAGTACATGTACATTGTCTTTCAGTACTTGTATTCCTATCTGCATCCAGCATGGTGCCTTTCAAACAGGTGTGCTTAGTGAAAAGATGTCTCCAGAACCCAGGTCCAGGCTGAGCTGCAGAAGTATAACTGATACTGCTTAGTCTGCGAGGTAAATATGTGATTAGGTGTAATGACTACCTTCTTGTATTAGCTTTCTATTATTATTGTAACAAATTGCTACAGATTTAGTAGCTGAAAAATCACACAAACTTCTTATCTCATACTTTTTTAGATCAGAAGTTTAAGTCAACTTGGCTGGTCCCTCTTAGGGCCTCAAAAGGCCAAAATCAAGGTATCAGCTCACACTTACTTGGAGGTTCTGGAGGAGAATCCATTTACAAATTCATTTAAGAAGTCACAATTCAGTTCTTTGCAGTTGTAGGCCTAAAGTTCCACTTTCCTTGCTGGCTGCAGACCCAGAATCTCTCTCAGCACCTTAAAATCATTTGTATTCTTTGTCATGTTACCTTCTCCATCTTTGAATCACCAAGGATGAGTCTTCCCATGCTTCCAATCCCTCTGATTTCCTTCTTTGATTTCCTTCTTCTTCTACCTCCATCTGGAAAAAGTTCTCTGCTCTTAAGAGTTGTGTGATTAGATTGGACCCAGCTAATCCAAAATAATCTCCCTATTTTAATTATATCCATCTGCAAAGTCCCTTTTGAATGAAACATATGATATTCACAAATCTCAAGACCATGGACATATTTGGAGAGAGTAGGCACATTCTGCCTACTAGACTTTTGTACACTCTCTAGTTTTCCCCTACCCATTTTATATTTACCACTCTAACTCATAAGGAATCTTGCCATTATGCATCACTTGCTTTTAGAGTCGATTCGGTGAATGCTGAATCAAAATGTTGGTGAGATGATGTGTTTGGGAACTCAACACTACATTCTCTCTTCCCTCTCAAAGACACATGAACACTGGAACTAGTTTTCTTCTTTCTTATTCTCATTCCTTATGAGACATACCACACCATAATCAAGAATACCTTGCCTTCATGTTTAATTAACTCTGAGCTCATAACTTATCTTCACCTTAGAAACTGCAGAGAATATTTTTCTCCATTTATGCAAATATTATTTCCTATTAACTTATAAGAATGAGCACGGGTAATTTAAAATGTGTGATTCCCCATGGATTTAAGCTATAATTTGTTTCCTTAAATGCAGAAAAATAAATGGGACATTAGGAGTGTGTTTTAATAGAGTTTACTAAAAGAAAACAATGTACATTTCAATCACAACTTCAAGATTTGTTTCACTTTTAGAAGAGGCAATTCTGTCTTAAAATATAAGTGTTTTGTGCTAAAGGCTGAAGTACTAAAACACATCCATTTAAAATAAAGTTATAATAGTCTCAAGAGCTGCGTCTGATCACACTCACTTCTCACCAAAATATAGTGTTGTGTACAGATAGCAGCAGTGATGTAATGTAATGTATGTCTAGAGTATTTGTTAAGATACCATCGGGGCCAATGCTTTATAGCAGCTGCAGTCCTTTCTTGGTGCGCTTGGCTTTAAAAATGATTTTTCATCCATTCAGACGGGTTCTTTATCGGAAAGTCTCCAGAGACTATTCCATTATTCTACCTTTTCAATGACTTTCCATAAAGGAGTACAAGATGTGAATCTGGCCTTTGATGTGTACCATTTAAAGCAGTTATCAATGATACATTAGTCATTCCATCCAGTGCCCCTGTGAGGTGGGTGAGTGAATAATTACAGGTGACCTTCAGACAAGTGAGGATCTAATGTAGCCTTGAAGGCATCTAAGTATGGGGTGTTTTGTCTGATGGGCGAGTAAGCACTGAGTCATTAGCATGACATTTGAGTGATCATTAGGAATTTGTAACTAAAATAAACCTATTCTTCTTAGTCATGATAATGGGTTACTTTTCTTACCTGAAATGCTAGATTTAAATTTTTTCTTTCCTTATTTCAAGATTTATCACTTAATGGATATATTTTCATTCAGGAAAGGACATGGAATGCAGCTATAAGAGGGAACAACGTTTAATTATATATATATATATATATATATATATATATATGCCAGGAAATTTTTAAAAGTTGAGGAAATTATCGATTTCTATTCCCTAATCCATGGCTAATCTGAAAAATTATATCATTTCCAAGCAATTTTAAATGTTTAACCCTGGCTTATAAAACTGACCATCTCAATTGCCTTGAATAAATAATTTATCCTGTTGGTTAACACATTAAATCTGTCAAAATATTAGATCATAAGCAGTGTACAGAAAGATAGTTGTCATTCATCTTTGTTTCCATGGTGCCCTGTGTAGAGGAAGTGCTTAACACAGGTTGTTGAATAACAATGCCAATTTTTAGTTTTTGTATTCACTTTTATTCAATAATCTCTTTCTCTCTCTCTGTCTACTTCAAAGTGATGGAAAAAATGTGGTGTCTATTCCATTCAGAGGGAAAATAAAGGCGATTCTCTGCTTAGATATTCTTTCAGGTTAAGCCACATTCAAGAAAACAAACACTTTAGACAGTAAGGGTTTGAGTGCTTATAAAGAAGACTTCTACCAATATATATCTTTCTTATTTATGCAATGCACAAAAAGAACCTTAAGAAATATATTCTTGCTATTTATATATTTTTTTGACTTTTTATTTTCACATTTATTCTAGTCTGTTAACTTTACTTCTTTCATTCTTTCTTTTTTTTTTTTTGGATTATCTCCCCTATTACTCTCTTCTCTTCCTTTAATTAAGAGGAGACCCTATGATAACATCCTTTCATCTTTACCAAACTAATTGCTTTTTTTTTCCTTTGACCTACAAAACTAGGTAGGCATTACAAATATACAGCAATTGAATTGTGAAAGTTCTTACTTTTCATCTCATTTTCCTGATGATTCTTTTTCCTGTTTATGTTTTCAATGCTCTTCTTTAATTTTATATCTTTTTCTGTTCTTTGGAGATAATTAGCAGCTTGTCATTTTTTATGCTCATTCTCCAAGACCAAAATCTGCTTCATAGATGGTGTGAATAGTTATGCCAAGCTGAACAGTTCTTGGGCATCACTTTGGTTACATGCTGGAAGCAGATGGTTAAGGACTTTATTCAGTATACAGCAGAATCAATATGGTGTTGATCTAAATTTCTTTATTGTAGCAAGTTTCCATTAAGGCAAGACACACTTGGAATCAGATGGTCAATAATTGCAACAACTAAGAGAAGTTGAATGTCTTTACTCAGAAATTCCATCATTTATTTAAGAGGGGTAATAACTTTACTGAAATTGTCTTCTTACCCCTTCAGAATAGATTTGAACTCTTTTAGAAACAACTACAAAAGACTGACAGGAAGAGCTTTTATCATTTCACTGGTAGTATACTAATAGGGTAGGTTTCCTCAATTAACAAAATCTCTCATTTATCCATTCATTCATTCACTTATTATTCAACAAATATTTACTGAGCTACTAGCATGTTCTGGGCACTGTGCTAAGGACTAAGACACATTTTCTTCCTGCTTCAATGATCTGATGTATAGCTGGAGAGGGGAAATGTGGGTCAAGATAGAAACATATAATCAAAATCCAATGTGTAAAAACTGTTACAGAGTTATGTACAAGCAACATGTAACACAAAAGAGAAGCTGATTGTTATTGATTCAAGAAAGTAAGAAATTGAAGACTAGCTGAGAGGCTCATCTCCTCCTGATACTGCAGAATACCTTTGGGGAAGGCCCAGTATGTCTTTGGATTTCATTGATCTCCTGTGCACAGTGAAGGTATGAATTGGATAACAGGAACAATAGCCAAATTTATGTAGGACTTCCTAAGTGGCAGGCACTGTTATACATATTTTACTTGTAGTATCTGATCAGTTTTTTCAATCATTCTATGAGATAGGTACCGTTAATATGGCAATTTTATTTGTGATGAAGCTGAGTCCCAGAGAAGTTAAATAATTTTGGCAAAGTCACTCAGTTAATAAGTGGTATAGACAAGATAATACTACTGACATTTTTCTTCTATTAGTCCTAAGTGAACATGCTTGCAATGGAAATTTCCAAATTCATTTACAGATAAAGTAGCCAGAGAAAATTGACCAAGCTTAATATAAAATAAAAGAGTTTTCTTACAGAAAATGTATTGTTTATGTATTTTTAAAATGCTCCTTTAAACATGGTTGTATTTAGTTTCCATAGAATCCATGAACTTGTGGAGAACACCGTGTACTTTTTGAAGTCAGATGCTTAATTCTTTCAAACATCAGACATAGGAGTTAAAACAAGAGACAGGATGACTAAATTGAGAGTGGGTGACAAAGGCAGAGTGGATACTCCATGGTGAAAGTTTATGGCCTTAAAATATTTTTAAATGTTCTTCTTGAGTTATTGGGTATTATTGTTTCTAAAGCTCCAAGTTCACCACACTGAGTTGCTTTTAAATTTGTCCACCATCCTAACATTTTCTCTCCACTCCCAGTTTATCTCCTGGAAGCACCTACACTTAAAGTTACACAACTAAATTCAATACTGATGGGCAATATGTTTCAAAGTTGTTTCCTTCCCGTACTCTCTTGTCTACACTAGTGCTTACTTCCTATTTCTGAAAATTGGGTATCTCCCCCATGATACCTCATTCTACTATCAAAAATAAAAATAAGACTTTGCAAATCCTATTCAAATGTAATGGCACAATTTAATTTTCCTAACACTTCATTTTGAGGGGCAAGCTCTGTGAATGAGAAAGTATCCAAAGTTAGATGACAATCTTGACAGAACTGCGCTTAATAAATTTTAAAATCAAGTACATTTTGATATTTTTGGTATAAATGAATCTAGTTAAAATGTTGTTAGTAAATCATAAATGAAATATTTGTAACTATATTAATGAATGTCAACATTCTTAAGGAAACCTCTATAAATTTCTGAAGAAAGACACCCTCTCACTATGTAAGCTTCTAATTTGTAATGTAACTCAGATGAATGAAAAAAATTAACAAGGACCAAATATTTTAATGCCACCATCATCTTTGCTCTGCAGTAAATATGAAAGCCAGTTGCTTGATGATACTATTCTTTATCTGTCTACTATGAAAACAATAAGGACATGTGATTCTATTAATATACTCATGATTAAAATAAGAGAAAATCTTCAGAATACCAGTAAGCATACTTAAACTTTTTAATACTTGAATTTTAATGTGTACTCAGGACTTTGTGACTACTAGAATAATTATTTGGGTAATAAAATATATTTTAAATCTAACATGACTCCTTTCAATGGGATATTTTAAAGCAAATATTACTCTGTCAATATAAATAAAGACAGCATTACATAGTGGGTTTGGGTGGGGTTAATTGGCAACTCTGATACTTAACATTTCAAAGCCTATAACTAACTTAAATTTAATAATACCTTATATTTATAATGCACTTTTGTGCTTCATAATTTATCTTTTACTTGAATGGTCTTTTTGTTCCTTAAAAAAATCCATGTAAGAGCAGTAAGACATGAATCCTTACTTTCATTTTAAAAAGGAACCATGTAATGTTGGATATGTGATGCTCCATGCTCATTCTCACGGATAGGAAGTGGTACAGCCAGGAACTAGAAACTAGGCTTTCATATTCTAAAATTCCTCTTTGTTGCATTAGCGTCCACTCATTCCCCTAAAGGTAAGTGAAATAATTATTTATCAAATGAAGACCCTAAGAATATTTTTCTTGACTTGTTTTGTTATTAAAAGCTAGAATACTTTTTTTATTTTACTTTTCTCTCTGAGTCCTTTAGATCCATTCTTTATTTTATTTTATACTCTGAACTCTCCCCATGATAAAGCAAATTGCTTGAAGGTAAAATTTTTGAGTCTAGAAGAACATTTGGATGGTTTAATTCAGTCAGCTCAGTCTCTTAGAACCAAGTATGGATGTGTAAAAACATAGCATCTGAGTTCACTAGGACCCTGACAAATTGTGACAAATAGATTATCAGTGAAACTGGCAAGTTTTTAAACTTCTCTGGTTTGAAGTTAACTATAAAACGGGGATTATAATGATACTTACCTCAGGTAACTGTATGAGAATTAAATAAACCAATATCTATAAAGCTCTTATTAGTGGCACTTAGTAAGCACTATCATTGTCAGCCATTATTAACTATTATCAATAAATATGTTAAATTATAATGTGTTTTAACTGCTGCTTTATTTAGTACAAGGTTTTTTTGTAATCCCATACATTTCAATAAACTTTCATTTTTTTCTTTCAAGGGTCTTCACATTATCATTTTAAAGGCTGAGATTCCAAACAGCTAAGGTAATTCTAACTAAGATTAAATAACCACTAGGATTAGAGTTTAGAAAAGAGAATCAGTGCTACAAATTCTGAATGTTTTGAACTTACATATTTTCAGGCATTTTGACCCAGGAGCATCTTGGCAGTTTCAGAGTAAGCACACAGTGCTCTATTGCTTCAATAACTGGCACTTAGAGATAATAATTACATCAATCATGCTGTCAAGAAACACACAGTATTTAGACTTAATGAGAAAACAACCTATTAAGAAAGAAAATTCTGTTAATAATGTTAATCTTCTATATTAAGCCTCTGAGCATGTATTAACACAAATGGGTAATCACACTGGAGAAACTAAAACTTCTCCTCTATCCATGACTGTTCACTGCATGCCCATAGGAGAGATGCCATTCTTCAGGCAACTGACAATTTATTATTGGTTATCCATTTTTGAAATAATTCCTCTCTTTTAAAGGGTATTCAGTTGAGAAAGAAAATACATGGATCAATGACTAATTTTAAAGGGATGAAGGAAGGAAATAAAGAAGGGAGGGGGGGTGAATGAAGTTAGAACTCTTTTAGTTACAAGTAACAAGTAAAGAAAAGCTAATTTAAGAAAATTGAGGAATTTATTCTATGAATGTTCAAGTGTCTCACACAAGTGAATAATGTAAATGCATTTGGGTCTTGAAAACAATTAGGACAAATGTAGAAATACCATCAAGAATTATTTTCCATATCTTTTTGGGAAATAAGGCTGTCAACAATTCTTGCATTTTATATTAGAGAATCAGTCATCCCAAGAAGATTGATTTGATCCCCTTCTTTATCAAAGGCCACAATTCCCAAGGAAGGGACTCACTGTCCTTGTTCAATCAGATTGGAATCTCAGTCCCACTCATCCTTACTGGGGTGGGAAAGGAAAGGAGTGGGACACTATGATCAGCCTAGTTTTGGTGAGTTACCTGCTCCTGAACCAGTCAGCTATGGTCAAAGGCCTGGGTTACCACTAACTTGTTTGCTCTTATTCCAACTATGTGAAGGTGAAAGAGAAAAGTTGCTAGAAGAAGGGTACCAGACAGATAGCTTTATAGCATTACACTGAAATTCATTTGTTTATTAATATTCATGTAAGTAATATTTACTGAGCAACGTCTATGTGCCAGACAGTGTTCTAGATTCTTGGGATACAGCAATGAACAAAATAAACACATAGAACCTACAGAAATCTAGCATTACTATTATTAAAAAAAAGTTTTGAGAACTTTATGGTAACTACTCCCACTTACTTTCCCACCAGCAGAGAATTTAAAATACCCATTTATTTATTTATTTATTTATTTATTTTTATCTTTTTTTCCTTTATAACAAATTTAATCAGTTATACATATACATATGTTCCCATATCCCCTCCCTTTTGCGTCTCCCTCCCACCCTCCCTATCCCACCCCTCCAGGCGGTCACAAAGCACCGAGCTGATCTCCCTGTGCTATGTGGATGCTTCCCACTAGCTATCTACCTTACGTTTGGTAGTGTATATATGTCCATGCCACTCTTTCGCTTTGTCACAGCTTACCCTTCCCACTCCCCATATCCTCAAGTCCATTCTCTAGTAGGTCTGGGTCTTTATTCCTGTCTTACCCCTATGTTCTTCATGACATTTTTTTTCTTAAATTCCATATATATGTGTCAGCATGCAGTATTTGTCTTTCTCTTTCTGACTTACTTCACTCTGTATGACAGACTCTAGGTCCATCCACCTCATTACAAATAGATCAATTTCATTTCTTTTTATGGCTGAGTAATATTCCATTGTATATATGTGCCACATCTTCTTTATCCATTCATCCGATGATGGACACTTAGGTTGTTTCCATCTCTGGGCTATTGTAAACAGGGGTGCTATGAACATTTTGGTACATGACTCTTTTTGAATTACGGTTTTCTCAGGGTATATGCCCAGTAGTGGGATTGCTGGGTCATATGGTAGTTCTATTTGTAGTTTGTTAAGGAACCTCCATACTGTTCTCCATAGTGGCTGTACCAATTCACATTCCCACCAGCAGTGCAAGAGTGTTCCCTTTTTTCCACACCCTCTCCAGCATTTATTGTTTCTAGATTTTTTGATGATGGCCATTCTGACTGGTGTGAGATGATATCTCATTGTAGTTTTGATTTGCATTTCTCTAATGAGTAAAGATGCTGAGCATCCTTTCATGTGTTTGTTGGCAGTCTGTATATCTTCTGTGGAGAAATGTCTATTTAGGTCTTCTGCCCATTTTTGGATTGGGTTGTTTGGTTTTTTGTTATTGAGCTGCATGAGCTGCTTATAAATTTTGGAGATTAATCCTTTGTCAGTTGCTTCATTTGCAAATATTTTCTCCCATTCTCAGGGTTGTCTTTTGGTCTTGTTCATGGTTTCCTTTGCTGTGCAAAAGCTTTTAAGTTTCATTAGGTCCCATGTGTTTATTTTTGTCTTTATTTCCATTTCTCTAGGAAGTGGGTCAAAAAGGATCTTGCTGTGATTTATGTCATAGAGTGTTCTGCCTATGTTTTCCTCTACGAGTTTGATAGTGTCTGGCCTTACATTTAGGTCTTTAATCTATTTTGAGCTTATTTTTGTGTATGGTGTTAGGGAATCATCTAATCTCATAGCTTTACATGTCCCTGTCCAGTTTTCCCAGAACCACTTATTGAAGAGACTGTACTTTCTCCACTGTACATTCCTGCCTCCTTTATCAAAGATAAGGTGACCATATGTGCGTGGGTTTATCTCTGAGTTTTCTATCCTGTTCCATTGATCTATCTTTCTGTTTTTGTGCCAGGACCATACTGTCTTGATTACTGCAGCTTTGTAGTATAGTCTGAAGCCAGGGAGCCTGATTCCTCCAGCTCCATTTTTCGTTCCCAAGATTTCTTTGGCTATTCAGGGTCTTTTGTGTTTCCATCCAAATTGTGAAATCTTTTGTTCTAGTTCTGTGAAAAATGCCAGTGGTAGCTTGATAGGAATTGCATTGAATCTGTAGATTGCTTTGGGTAGTAGAGTCATTTTCACAATGTTGATTCTTCCAATCCAAGAACATGGTACATCTCGCCATCTATTTGTATCATCTTTAATTTCTTTCATCAGTGTCTTATAATTTTCTGCATACAGGTCTTTTGTCTCCTTAGGTAGGTTTATTCCTAGATATTTTATTCTTTTTGTTGCAATGGTAAATGGGAGTGTTTCCTTGAATTCACTTTCAGATTTTTCATCATTAGTATATAGGAATGCCAGAGATTTCTGTGCATTAATTTTGTATCCTGCTACTTTACCAAATTCATTGATTAGCTCTAGTAGTTTTCTGGTAGCATCTTTAGGATTCTCTATGTATAGTATCATATCATCTGCAAACAGTGACAGCTTTACTTCTAGTTTTCCGATTTGGATTCCTTTTATTTCCTTTTCTTCTCTGATTGCTGTGGCTGAAACTTCCAAAACTATGTTGAATAAGAGTGGTGAGAGTGGGCAACCTTGTCTTGTTCCTGATCTTAGTGGAAATGGTTTCAGTTTTTCACCATTGAGGACGATGCTGGCTGTGGGTTTGTCATATATGGCCTTTATTATGTTGAGGAAAGTTCCCTCTATGCCTCCTTTCTGCAGGGTTTTTATCATAAATAGGTGTTGAATTTTGTCGAAAGTTTTCTCCGCATCTATTGAGATGATCATATGGTTTTTCTCCTTCAATTTGTTAATATGGTGTATCAAGTTGATTGATTTGCATATATTGAAGAATCCTTGCATTCCTGGAATAAACCCCACTTGATCATGGTGTATGATCCTTTTAATGTGCTGTTGGATTCTGTTTGCTAGTATTTTGTTGAGGATTTTTGCATCTATGTTTATCAGTGATATTGGCCTGTAGTTTTCTTTCTTTGTGACATCCTTGTCTGGTTTTGGTGTCAAGGTGATGGTGGTCTCGTAGAATGAGTTTGGGAGTGTTCCTCCCTCTGCTATATTTTGGAAGAGTTTGAGAAGATAGGTGTTAGTTCTTCTCTAAATGTTTGATAGAATTCGGCTGTGAAGCCATCTGGTCCTGGGCTTTTGTTTGTTGGAAGATTTTTTATCACAGTTTCAATTTCAGTGCTTGTGATTGGTCTATTCATATTTTCTATTTCTTCCTGATTCAGTCTTGGCAGGTTGTGCATTTCTAAGAATTTGTCCATTTCTTCCAGGTTGTCCATTTTATTGGCATAGAGTTGCTTGTAGTAATCTCTCATGATCTTTGTATTTCTGCAGTGTCAGTTGTTACTTCTCCTTTTTCATTTCTAATTCTATTGATTTGAGCCTTCTCCCTTTTTTTCTTGATGAGTCTGGCTAATGGTTTATCAATTTTGTTTATCTTCTCAAAGAACCAGCTTTTAGTTTGGTTGATCTATGTTATCGTTTCCTTCATTTCTTCTCCATTTATTTCTGATCTGATTTTTATGATTTCTTTCCTTCTGCTAACTTTGGGATGTTTTTGTTCTTCTTTCTCTAATTGCTTTAGGTGCAAGGTTAGGTTGTTTATTCGAGATGTTTCCTGTTTCTTAAGGTAGGATTGTATTGCTATAAACTTCCCTCTTAGAACTGCTTTTGCTGCATCCCATAGGTTTTGTGTCGTCGTGTCTCCATTGTCATTTGTTTCTAGGTATTTTTTAATTTCCTCTTTGATTTCTTCAGTGATCACTTCGTTATTAAGTAGTGTATTGTTTAGCCTCCATGTGTTTGTATTTTTTACAGATCTTTTCCTGTAATTGGTATCTAGTCTCATAGCATTGTGGTCGGAAAAGATACTTGATACAATTTCAATTTTCTTAAATTTACCAAGGCTTGTTTTGTGACCCAAGATATGATCTATCCTGGAGAATGTTCCATGAGCACTTGAGAAAAATGTGTATTCTGTTGTTTTTGGATGGAATGTCCTATAAATATCAATTAAGTCCATCTTGTTTAATGTATCATTTAAAGCTTGTGTTTCCTTATTTATTTTCATTTTGCATGATCTGTCCATTGGTGAAACTGGGGTGTTAAAGTCCCCTACTATGATTGTGTTACTGTTGATTTCTCCTTTTATGGCTGTTAGTATTTTCCTTATGTATTGAGGTGCTCCTATGTTTGGTGCATAAGTATTTACAATTGTTATATCTTCTTCTTGGATCGATCCCTTGATCATTATGTAGTGTCGTTCTTTGTCTCTTCTAGTAGTCTTTATTCTAACGTCCATTTTGTCTGATATGAGAATTGCTACTCCAGGTTTCTTTTGGTTTCCATTTGCATGGAATATCTTTTTCCATCCCCTTACTTTCAGTCTGTATGTGTCTCTAGGTCTGAAGTGGGTCTCTTGTAGACAGAATATATATGGGTCTTGTTTTTGTACCCATTCAGCCAATCTGTGTCTTTTGGTGGGAGCATTTAGTCCATTTACATTTAAGGTAATTATTGATATGTATGTTCCTGTTCCCATTTTCTTAATTGTTTTGGGTTCGTTATTGTAGGTCTTTTCCTTCTGCTGTGTTTCTTGCTTAGAGAAGTTCCTTTAGCATTTGTTGTAAAGCTGGTTTGGTGGTGCTGAACTCTCTCAGCTTTTGCTTGTATGTAAAGGTTTTAATTTCTCCATCAAATCTGAATGAGATCCTTGCTGGGTAGAGTAATCTTGGTTGCAGGTTTTTCTCCTTCATCAATTTTATTATGTCCTGCCACTGCCTTCTGGCTTTTAGAGTTTCTGCTGAGAGATCAGCTGTAATCCTGGTGGGGATTCCCTTGTGTTTTATTTGTTGTTTTTCCCTTGCTGTTTTTAATATGATTTCTTTGTGTTTAATTTTTGACAGTTTGATTAATATGTGTCTTGGTGTATTTCTCTTTGGATTTATTCTGTATGGGACTCTCTGTGCCTCCTGGACTTGACTAACTATTTCCTTTCCCTTATTAGGGAAGTTTTCAACTATAATCGCTTCAAATATTTTCTCAGTCCCTTTCTTTTTCTCTTCTTCTTCTGGAACACCTATAATTCGAATGTTGGTGTGTTTAATGTTGTCCCAGAGGTCTCTGCCACTGTCCTCTGTTCTTTTCCTTCTTTTTTCTTTATTTTGCTCTGCAGCAGTTATTTCCACTATTTTATCTTCCCCCTCACTTATCCGTTCTTCTGCCTCAGTTATTCTCCTATTGATCCCATCTAGAGTATTTTTCATTTCATTTATTGTGTTTCTAATCGATGCTTGATTCATCTTTAGTTCTTCTAGGTCCTTGTTAACTGTTTCTTGCATTTTGTCTATTCTATTTCCAAGATTTTGGATCTTGGAAATAGAATCTTGGATAATCTTTACTATCATTATTCTGAATTCTTTTTCAGATAGACTGCCTAGTACCTCTTCATTTGTTAGGTCTGGTGGGTTTTGATCTTGCTCCTTCTCCTGCTGTGTGTTTTTCTGTCTTCTCATTTTGCTTATGTTACTGTGTTTGGGGTCTCCTTTTTGCAGGCTGCAGGTTCGTAGTTCCCGTTGTTTTTGGTGTCTGTCCCCAGTGGCTAAGGTTGGTTTAGTGGATTGTGTAGGCTTCCTGGTGGAGGGGACTAGTGCCTGTGTTCTGGTGGATGAGGCTGGATCTTGTCTTTCTGGTGGACAGGTCCACGTCTGGTGGTGTGTTTTGGGGTGTCTGCGGACTTTTTATGATTTTAGGCAGCCTCTCTGCTAATGGGTGCGGTTGTGTTCCTGTCTTGCTAGTTGTTTGGCATAGGGTGTCCAGCACTGTAGCTTGCTGGTCGTTGAGTGAAGCTGGGTGTTTGTGTTGAGATGGAGATCTCTGGAAGGTTTTCGCCGTTTGATATTATGTGGAGCTGGGAGTTCTCTTGTGGACCAGTGTCCTGAAGTTGGCTCTCCCACCTCAGAGGCACAGCACTGACTCCTGGCTCCTCAATTTGGGATGATTTGTTGTCTATTCATGTATTCCACAGATGCAGGGTACATCAAGTTGATTGTGGAGCTTTAATCCGCTGCTGCTGAGGCTGCTGGGAGAGGTTTCCCTTTCTCTTCTTTGTCCTCACAGCTCCCGGGTCTCAGCTTTGGATTTGGCCCCGCCTCTGCGTGTAGGTCGCCGGCGGGCGTCTGTTCTTCACTCAGACAGGACAGGGTTAATGGAGCAGCCGCTTCGGGTACTCTGGCTCACTCAGGCCGGCGCGAAGGGAGGGGCACGGAGTGCGGGGTGAGCCTGCAGCGGCAGAGGCCGGCGTGACGTTGCACCAGCCCGAAGCACGCCATGCGTTCTCCCAGGGAAGCCTTCCCTGGATCCCGGGACCCCGGCAATGACGGGCTGCACAGGCTCCCGGAAGGGCGGCGTGGACAGTGACCTGCGCTCGCACACAGGCCTCTTGGCGGCGGCGGCAGCAGCCCCAGCGTCCCACACCCGTCTCTGGGGTCCGCGCTTTTAGCCCGGCTCACGCCCGTCTCTGGAGCTCCTTTAAGCAGCGCTCTTAATCCCCTCTCCTCACGCACCAGGAAACCAAGAGGGAAGAAAAAGTCTCTTGCCTCTTCGGTGCTCCAGAGTTTTCCCGGACTGCCTCCCGGCTAGCTGTGGCGCATTAGCCCCCTTCAGGCTGAGTTCTCGCCTCCAGCCCCGGTCCTCTCCCTGCGCTCTGACTGAAGCCCGAGCCTCAGCTTCCAGCGCCGCCCGCCCCAGCAGGCGAGCAGACAAGCCTCTTGTGCTGGTGAGTGCTGGTCGGCACCGATCCTCTGTGCAGGAATCTCTCCGCTCTGCCCTACCCAGGTACGTGGGGAGTTTCTTGCCTTTTGCGAGGTCTGAGGTCTTCTGCCAGCGTTCAGTAGGTGTTCTGTAGGAGTTGTTTCACGTGTAGCTGTATTTCTGGTGTATCTGTGGTGAGGAAGGTGATCTCCGCGTCTTAGTCTTCCGCCATCTTCCCTGGAAGTCTATTTTTTTATTTTTTTAATTTGGATTAAAAATTACTTATACTAGCGGACTTCCCTGGAGGTCCAGTGATTAAGACTCCACACTTTCACTGCAGGGGGCGTGGATTCTATCCCTGATTGGGGAGCTAAGATCCCACATGACACACAACCACTAAATAAATAAATAAATTTAAAAAAAATGAATAAAGTAAAAAAAAATTAAAACCCTTCTTAAAAAATTAAAATAAAAATAAATTAAATTACTTATACCATTCAGTCTGAGCACAGTAATAGATTTGGTTTTGGATGACATACTGCTATTCTTGGTTGGTCAAAGGCTGAAGTATGCCATGTATTACCATATTTCAACTTTAGTCCTTTTTACAAATTTTCCCTTTATTTTTATTTTTTTTCCTCTATATATCTCTAGTTGTTTCTCAAAGGAGCAATCTATTTCTAATTTGGTAAAGAATAGCCTTAGAGCCTAATTTGGTAAGATGCTATGAAATTGTATAAGACTGGCCTTGCCTCCTGGGAGGCCTAGCATGCCAGGGACTCTGAGGAGTTCATGACTGTTTATTAGGGATTTTAGCTAAGGTTCTTGGAAGTGCAAAGTGAACTAAGGCACAGTCAATGGTTGGTAGAGTGGAATATCACTCATAGAGGGTGTACATATCATTTTAATTCCTGGGTGAAAAAAATCTAAAACCACTATCACTGGGTAAGAAGAGAATGGCAGTCTTGCCAGTCTGTGATGAGCATAACTAAATGCCAGGCACTGTGCTATGTCCTAGGACATAAAGGCATTAGTAACAGAGCGGGAACACTTTGAAAATAATGCTCAGTCAGTAAAAAGAAATGAGATGAGGTCCCAGTTCAGCCAGGAGAAACCAGAGGGGATAATCAACTGTCCAGAGATTTCATTTGATTTCTTACTTAGGGCAAATGGGCATCCAGTGCCTAAATTGTCACCTATAAAAAGACTGAAGACCTGTTGAAAGGAAGAATAAAGAATACCATTTGCTAACCCCCCTGTTATTAATGATTTAACATTAAGAGCAAAATTTTATTTGACAGAACTTTAAAAAAATGTACTAAGGGAGCTACTGCTAATCTTGTTAAATTAGTGATTTTTGAAGTGCCTGAGATTAACGTAAAATTGAAAGTAATTTCTAAATCAAATATATGACATGGTGAAAATACAAAACAATATTAAAGAGACAAATATTGCCACTGATCAGTTTGAAATAGCCTCTCCTTCGTATTGAATACTAATAAATATGTTTAAATGAATTATGTCATGTTTTGGTGGCTCAAGATGGAACTAGGACACTCATCAGGTTTTAAAAAGGAGGCAAAAAAAATACAACACTGGAGTACAGAATTTTAAAAAATATTAAATAGTAAATTAGTAAGAAAACTTTAAAGAAATGTTTTTTAATGAATGGCAATATTTCTATCTGTATATACAATGTACTTCAAACGATGTATTATTATGCTTAAGGAGAGAGAAATTAAAACTTATAAATTGCATACTACTTTGCATATGGAAAATACTCAATTAATTTATTTAAATGAATTGCACTGAATTGTACAAAGAGAATTTGTACACACTAGGGATTTTTTCTACACAAATATGCTTGAAAGTGAAAGCATTTTGCATGTTGGTCAGTACTTCTATATTCTGAATATAGTCAAAAGATGGATTGTCTACTCAAAATCATTAGCATCAGACTCATGAAGTATGTGTTTCTCTATATAGTATTTCTATGTTTTTCTATAAGCAAAACACTGTAAAGTAACCACAGCTCTCATTGCATTAGAGATGAGGTTGTCACAATCATTCTAGTTCATATCCAGTTGATATTAAAAATAGGGTTTTTCACAAGGTAAGCAACAGGGAAATTACATTTCCTAGATCCAGGTCCCCTGCACAATTTCCAAGTGATGTAGCATCAACATCAGGCAGGAAGTTTCATTTTATGACAGTGTGTTTACAAATATATTAAGGGTGGAATTCTTAGCACCTTGAATGGGATTTGAGATGCATTTCTTGCTTCTCATAACAGTGGACTCTTGTCTATAATTGTGTCTCTTGGCAATATGATAAAAATGAATCCAGTGTTTATTTCTGTTCCTCTGTGGTTTAAACTACCCATACCTCCCACACACAAAAACCTATTTAGGTGATATTTTAAGTGCCAAAAGGACACATTAATTAAATGTTAGAGAATGGATGCTCCAGAAATGATGTCATTCATACAAAAAGCCCCAATAAAAAGTCAATTTTGACTACTAAGAAGCACCGAATGAAATACAATATAAATCCCAGTGGCTCATCAATACCAACACATACCTCACAAACCATTCAACAATTCTCCCTCTCATAGTCTGAAATTAAAATCCGTGTGTTTTTCTCTAAGGTCTAGTCCCAGTTGTCCTATATTTTTGATGGGTAAACATTAGAGAAATATTACTTTATGTAACATACTATTCTTGTGTTTTATATAATTCTTTTTTTTTTTGTAAAGTATTTGCACTTGGCAATGTATAATATAGAGTAATTAGTTCAAGGACTACAGTTTTCTAAAAAGGTAAAAATTAAGGTCAAGGACATGGTTATCTGTTATAGGAAAATTTCCTGAAGTATTTTTTGATTAAAAAAAATAGAGGCAGGTTTAAGGACATTTGCTGAAGATTATGGTGATTCTGAAGTCTGTCTATAGCTCTAGTGTAGACAGTTTTCTTGTGCCAATGCATATTTTAGAGAGACTAATAATTATTTTCTTGTTTTTACTTCATCTTAGATTATCCATTACTATTTGTGCCTTTCTCCTTCAAATAGTCTTTTTTCTTTACATTGTGGTGGGTCTATATCAGTAATTAGAAAAAGAGAAAGTAAAATGTGTTTTTCTACCTTAAAAGTAACCTATAGTTTTTTCTTTCATCTCACTTAATTTTGCTAGTTTTGCTGAAAGAAATTTGAAACACTACCAGAGAAATGTGTCAGCCAAAGGCAGGACCTGTCCAATCCAGATTTACAACTTTGATTTGAAGCTCTGGCAGTTTATTTTGAGAAATTATCATGTGTTTGGGAGCAACTTGTAGAGCTGAGTGAGAGAGAGAAGAAAGTTAAATGATTTTGAAAGAGCTGCAAGACATCTGAAAAGAGTGAAGGTGGGAACTGATCCATAAACAGAGAGAAAAGACAAAAACTAAATAAGAAAAAGGAGAGTGACAAAAAGCTCCTGTGTCTTGAAAGATAGTGATTTGGGGAGTACTCTTTATTCTACTTGGTTTCCATAGCCCTGAATTAGGGCTTTTCTTACTCTGTAGCAGGGAGCAAAATAATTAACATTGCTTTTTTGTTGCTTTTGTTGTTACTTTTCTTTTGAACCAGAGAGACTTGGGTTTAGATCTTAGTACAGAGATCTTTGTACTCACTGTGTAATTTTGGGCAAGTGAGCAAATCTCCACAAGCCTCACATTTGTCTCATGTAAGTAGAAGCTAAGAGCTCTCACCTTGTAGTCACATTAGAAGGAAGAGAAGTAAGAGGCAGTTAATGCTGGGCATACCTAGAAGTCTAAAAGGGAACTATGTGGCTGGTACAGCTGCTATGGAGGATGGAGACCAGAGGGAAGCTTGAGACCAGCCTGAAGGTGTACTCCTCCAATGCTCAGTCTAATCAAAAAGAGCTGATCATTGGTGAGATCCTGGTCCTAGTTGAGGAAATAGACTGATAGAGGGCACTGATCTAGGGTCAAGGGTTATTTCCAATGGCATCACTAACCTATGTCCGGAGAGTCAGTGAGAGATCTTAGAGGCCTAAGAAACATGAGTGATAGCCTAGGGCACAGCCAGCCAAGGAGAAAGTCTAGCCTTAAAGCAGGTTGAATACATGTCACCATGGAATTCAATGGCTGATGGTGTACACAAACTGATGAGGGTCAACAAAAGCAGCACACTGCAAATTAGCAGTAAGCTTTTCCCTACTAGAAAACAAAAACAAAACAAAAACAAGCTTTTATAAAGAAATAAAGCATATCTAATATGGCCTGATAGGACTTCTATTATCTAGCTTCAGCCTACCTTAATAATTCTCATCTTGAGCCATTACCATCTTTCTCTCTGAGCTCCAATCACATAGGCTTTCTTTAAGTAAATTTAAGCATGGCTTCTACTTAAGCCTTCATGTTTATGCAGCACTTTTAAATACCTATATACCTTCAGACCTAAATTTAAGGCTACTCTTTTAGAGAATTCTTATCTGCCAAAACCCCAAGCCCTGCCGAAATAGTGTCTTCTAACCTTGTACTTCTTCTTATCAGTAATAGTAACTTAGTTAATGACTGTCTAATTAGTAATTTAAAGTTTCTTCACTTACCTTTTTTCTTTTTTTTTTTTAGGAGAGAGATGATCTTATACAGCCAGTGGCTTATATTATGAGTGCTTAGCATGGCAGCTTGCTTAAGATGAGAAATTAATAAGTAGTTGTTAAATGATTGAATGAATAATAATCAGATAGACAGACTTAAGAGCCTTAAGTATAAGACTAAGAACTTTAGCAGTTGAATTGTCTTGCCAAAACAAACAAACAAAAAAAGAACCTTAGAAGCAACAAGACAATCAGAAAACTCCATTACCTGGGTGGGACAGGAGAGAAAGGAAAAAATAGAGCCTAAATGGAAGATTAAACAGAACCTCTACACAAGTCTACCTAATGCTAGGAGTCATCATTCTATTAGGGAAATACTCTGAAGTTTAAAAATCCTGCACTAAAGTTAGGCCTGTAATAAATTAGATGAAGAGAACCTTACATAGTCTGTCCTTATGTTGTCCTGCTCCTTTTCAACTAATATACCTTGGTGATTTCTAAAATTGATTCAAATACACCTTAGTTATAATAAAAACAGGCATCTGAACTATGTACAGCCACCTCATTAGCCATACCTTTTTAAATAATGATGCTTAATATTAATGTCAGGTATTGAGTAATTTCATTTATTTTCTCACTTAATCCTATTAACCCTCTGAGGCAAGCATTATTTGAATTTTGCAGATGAGGACACTGAAGTTCAAAGAGGTTAAGTAATTTGTCCGAAGTTATACAGATGTGAAGGAGCAGAGCTGAAATTTGAACCCAGCTGTAGGTTTCTGTAAAGCTCATGCTTTTAACCTCATGCTATACTAGACATAGTATAACCGGTGTGGGACTGTGCTTGTTGCTTTATCAGTTTAGTCAAGATCTTATAAAATGGTACACTAATGGGAATTTTTTTGATGTGTCAGAAAGCCAGAATTTTACATATTCACTTCAAGAATTTATTCAACAGGTCAAGATTTTATCTATGCCACTTCCCTTTCTTTTATTTTCTTTTTTTAAGTAAATAAAATGTGAGAAAGTATACCAGAAGTTTGAACTAGCCAAAAGAGCCTGACAGAAAATAGACTGTGTATCAGTAGATTTGGAACCAAATTGAAGAATATCAAAAGATGTTAAGAGTTTACACTAAAGCTTGATACACCAGAGAGCAAATCTATGAAAAAAAAACAAAACAAAAACAGAAAAATCTAAGGCAAATCTATAACATGTTAGTTATATTTCAATTTATTTCATTTTTCTGTCTTCTTGTCTCTCTGAATTGTCTGGTTTTTTTCAAGTTAATTATATTTTATCTGCTTCTATTCTTTCTCTTTAATTTAATGCAAATCATTTTCAAGCTGATATCTTCCTGTGTCTACTTCTAGAATAATGGTTTGCCAGGTCAAGCTTCCATGTTTACAGACTTGGCCTCTCTCCAAGGCCCTGCCTATACATTGCTATAAATTTACATAGTCTGCCTCTTCCTGCCAAATTCTGAATCTAGATTATGCTAATAATAATTCTTGCTCAAGATTACATAACTTCCAAGGAGACTGCATTTATTTCTTGCTCATGATCAACTATCAAATAAATAGAACACTTAATACTGCAGTAAAGAGTTAGACAAAAGTCAAATGAGTAGATTTCTGGAATATTTAACTCTTTTGTACCCATCAATTAAAAAAATTCTTTTAGGGCAAAAGTTGACACAAAGTAAAATGCACAAATCTTAAGCAAACTTTAAGAAGAGTTTTGAAAAATGTATATACCCAAGTAACCCACACTCCTACCGAGATATATCCATCACCCTCAAAAAGTTCCTCCATGCTCCTTCTCCATCAATCTTCCCCAAACTGCAAAGGCAGAAACTTTGCTGATTTTCTTCGCTATAGTTTTCTCTTTATAGAATTTAAATAGATACAATCCCACAGTTAGTGCTTTTCTGGGTCTAGCTTGCTTCATCCAGCATAATATTGGTAAAATGCATTCATGTTGTTGCTTATGGCAAGAGTTCATTACATTTTATTGCTGAACAACATTCCATTACATGCTATCACACTTTGTTTTCCATCCTCCTGGTATTGGGATTTGGGTTGTTTCCAATTTGGGGTGATTAAGAAAAACCTTATATGAACATTTAACAATTTTACAAAAGATACCTTTTTCATGTATCTTGGGTAGGTGCTTAGGCGTGGAAATGTTGGGTCTCAGGGTACGTGTCCATACACCTTTATAAGAAACTACTAAGTGTTTTAGATTCTTAGTAGCAGTGTATGCATAAGTGTTTTGGTTGTTACACATCCTTGATAGCACTTTGTGTTGTCAGTCTTTTAATTTTATTTTAGTATTCAGTGGTATTTCAATGTAGTTTTAATTTGCATTTCCCTGGTGACAGATGTTGCTGAGGCTTTTCTGTGTGCTTATTAGCCAGTTGCATATCTTCCTATCAAAGTGTCTGTTCTGTCCTCTGTCCTTTTTTTTTTTCCCTCTAATTGTGTTTTCTTTTTATTATGGAAGGAGTTTTTATATATTCTAGATACAAGTCCTTTGTCAGATATGTGTTTTTTGAAACTATTTTCTCCCAGCCTGTCACTTATTTATTCATTGTCTTAGTACATTTTGATGAGGAGAAATTTTTAATTTTAAAAAAGCCTATTTTTTATGATTATTGATTTCTGTGTAGTGTCTACGAAATGTTTGCCTACTCCAAGACTGTAAAGATACTTCCTTTAAGCTATATTCTCAAAGCTTTTTAATTTTATCTTTTCCTACTTTTTTCCTAAATAAAATGCAATGAGTTCTATGGATACCTAATGGATACTATTTTCGTGTCAATTTTTATCAATGAACCACAGTAACCTTAAATTTTTTGCAAGTATTTGGTTCTATTTTTTTCTCCCATCTTCTTACTCTAGAGGAAAATATTTAGATAAATACTATGTAAGAGTTAGAATCTAGTCAGAGAGGAGAAATCACCTTTATTATTTCAGATGGAAATAATTTAATTCAGGGCCTCCCTGGTGGCGCAGTGGTTGAGAGTCCGCCTGCCAATGCAGGGGATACGGGTTCATGCCCCGGTCCAGGAGGATCCCATATGCCGCGGAGCGGCTGGGCCAGTGAGCCATGGCCGCTGAGCCTGTGCGTCCGGAGCCTGTGCTCCGCAACGAGAGAGGCCACAACAGTGAGAGGCCTGCGTACCACAAAAAAAAAAAAAAAAAAAAAGAAAGAAAGAAAGAAAGAAAGAATTTAATTCAGAATTGGTTATGAGGAAGTTGGAAGGGCTGGAGGAAAAAAAGTTTACCTGAAGATTAGTGATGTGGAAATGGGAGTTGGAGATTCAAAAGGGAAGAAGAAATTTCCCAGCACCTGAGATGTCTGTGGAACTCTTACCCTTAGAACCAAAGAACTAGGAACACCTTTCAAGGCCTCTGTTACTCATCTGCAGTCATTCCTCTTGTTCCTGATCTACTGCTGCTGCTGATGCCACTGAAAACAGAAAAAGATGAAGGATGTCATCCCTCCTTCCTCCTTTCTTCTGATATTCCATCAGAGCCTCTCACTGGCAGCACCTAAACAAAAACTAGTGTTAAGGGTGTCTGGGATATATTATCTGTGGATTTCCAACTATGAAAATACAGAACAGAGCACATAAAGACAGAATTTAACTAAAAGCACAGAAAAAATTTGACCTGGATATAAGGCATCAAGTCCTATCTCATTAAATAGCTTTTTGGTTTGCAGGAGTTTAAGTCCATAGTCGACACATTGATGCCAATGACCAAAGGACAATATATATTTGTTTGAGTCTTTCCCATGACCCTCCTAAGATTCTATGCAGTCTGTTTAGGTCATGAAAAAAACTAAAACCTCAGTAAAATACTATTTTTACCCTTATTCCTCCTCCTCCCACAAAATATAAATCAGGACATAAAGTGAGAACTATCTGCTGAGGAAGTCCTGTGCAAGCAGGTTCCCAAGGTCCACCCTCATCTATATTCACAGCTCCAGAGCTTCTCTGGGGGTTGAGGTCATTGGGTTGCTGACAGGAGCAGTCTCAAAGCCTGATGTGGTCAGAACATTTGTGGAAGACAAAAATTATATGATAAAAAGTCCTTTCCATATAATTGCACTATATAAGATGAACAACAAGAGTGAACCTATTAAAAACATCCTGGGGAGGAGAAGCATTCAAAAAATGGTGGCATGAGGAGCTCTACAAATTCTTCCCCAGAAAAACAACTATAACATATAAAAATTAAAAACAAACACACAAAATGGAGTCTCTGAAAATTGTCTTATGCAAATGGAGATTTATTTACTACAAAATATCTACTAAACCTTGGTAGGAATAGTGAGAGTCTATGGAAGTCAAGCCATGGCCAGCTTCCTTCTTTCATCCAGCTCAGCATGATGGAAGTCTTACTCAGGGCAGGTACAGACCAGAGAATGGGGTACTGTAAGAGGTCTGACTTATTTGGAACAAAGTGTGGGAAATTCAGCCTAAAGACACTGTCCAAACAATGATGTTTTTAGTTAAGAGGAACCCTCCTGAGATCTAAGCAAGCCTCAAAGACTGGTGTTAAATACTACTTCTAAAAAGAAGTCAGACATTAATTTGATCAGATTGTGGAATGATTTATGCTCTAGGGCATTGTTGTAGATGATAAGAGAACAATCAGCTAGGAGTTAGTGATGACTAACATCAGGGTGTGATACCAATATAGAGAGACCAGCCAGAAACTTACAAAGAGATAACGGAGGTCAGGAAAAGACTTAGTCAGAGGGCTCAGGTAAAACCATTGTTCTTCTTGGGGTGGAGGGAGGGAGTTAAGGTGACTGTGTATGTCCAAGTCTTCACTTTCTGAGGAGTAACATTACAGGCTATACACCACAGGAGAAAGAGATTTCAATCAAAAGAGCCCTAAAATACAAGAAGAAATAACTGACAGAATTGAAGGAAGAAACAGAGAATTCAAATACAATACTAGAAGTCTTTAATACCTCTCTTTCAATAATGAACAGAACAAGTAGGCTTAATAGACACCTCTAGAACATTATACACAATAACGGCAGAAAATACATTTGTCTCAAACACATGTGGAACATTCTCTAGGATCAACCATATACTAGGCCATAAAACAAGCTTCAGAAAATTAAAAAATATTGAAATCATATAAAATATATTCTCTGTAAAAATTAAATTAGGAAAAAATAACAGGAGGAAATTTAAGAAAATTACAAATATGTGAAGTTAAACAATACAACTTATAAATAACCAAAGGGTCAAAGAATAAACTACAAGAGATATTAGAAAATATTTTGAGATGAAAATGAAGAAACTACTAAAACAGTCATTAAAGTTACAATTTATAACTATAGAAGCCTTTAATAAAAAATAGAAAAGATCTCAAGTCAATAATCTAATCTTCCACCTTAAGAAATTATTAAAAAAAACAAAGTAAACCTGAAGTAAGCACTGTAAAGGAACTAATAAATGTCATATCAGGAATTAATGAAATATTTAGAATACAGAATACAAAAGAAAAAACTCAATGACTTGCTTTCTGTTGAAAAATCAACAAAATTGACAAAACTTTAGGAATAATGGCCAAGAAAAAAGAGAGAAATCTTGAAATACTGTAATCAAGAATGAAATATGGGAGGCGCCTTCAAGATGGTGGAGGAATAAGATGTAGAGATCACCTATCTATCTCCCCACAAATACATCAAAACTACATCTACATGTGGAACAACTCCTATAGAACACCTACTGAATGCTGGCAGAAGACCTCAGACTTCCAAAAAGGCAAGAAACTCCCCACATACCTGGGTAGGGCAAAAGAGAAAAGGAAAAACAGAGACAAAAAAATAGGGATGGGATCTGCACCTCTGGGAGGGAACTGTGAAGGAGGAAAAGTTTCCACATGCTAGGAAGTCCCTTCACTGGCGGAGACAGAGGGTGGGGGGGGTGGGAATCTGTGGAGCCATGGAGAAATGCGTAGCAACAAGGGTGCAGAGGGCAAAGTGGAGATATTCCTGCACAGAGGATCTGTACCAACCAGTAGTCACCAGCCTGAGAGGCTTGTCTGCTCACACACTGGGGTGGGTGGAGGCTGGGGGCTGAGGCTCCAGCTTCGGATGTCAGATCCCAGGGAGAAGACTGGGGTTGGCTGCGTGAACACAGCCTGAAGGGGGCTAGTGCACCACAGCTAGCAGGGAGGGAGTACATGAAAAAGTCTAGACCTGCCTAAGAGGCAAGAGACCATTGTTTCAGCGTGTGTGAAGAGAGAGGATACAGAGCACCATGTAAATGAGCTCCAGAGATGGGAGCAAGCCATGGCCAGGAGTGCCATACCCTAGAGACAGACATGAAATGCTAAGGCTGCTGTTGCAGCCACCAAGAAGCCTGTGTGCAAGCACAGGTCACTCTCCACACCTCCCCTACTGGAAGCCTGTGCAGCCTGCCACTGCCAGGATCCCGTGATCCAGGGACAATTTCCCCGGGACAACACATGGCATGCCTCAGGCTGGTGCAATGTCAGGCCAGCCTCTGCCATCACAGGCTCACCCCGCATTACATGCCCCTCCCTCCCACCGCTGTGAGTGAGCCAGAGCCCCCAAATCAGCTGCTCCTATAACCCCGTCCTGTGTGAGCGAAGAAAAGATACCCTCAGGCTACGTACACACAGAGACGAGACCAAATCCAAAGCTGAACCCCAGAAACTGTGCGAACAAAGAAGAGAAAGGGAAATTTTCCCCAGCAGCCTCAGGAGCAGTGGATTAAATCTCCACAATCAAATTAAGGTACCCTGCATCTCTGGTATACCTGAATAGAAAACAAATCATACCAAAATTGAAGCAGTGGATTTTGGTAGCAACAATATATATATATTTTTCCTTTTTCTCTTTTTGTGAGTGTGTATGTGTATGCTTTGTATGATTTTGTCTGTATAGTTTTGCTTTTATCATTTGTCCTAGGGTTCTGTCTGTCCAATTTTTTTTTTTCATTTAGTATAGATTTTAGGGCGTGTTATCATTGGTGGATTTGTTTTTTGGTTTGGTTGCTCTCTTCTTTCCTTCTTTCTTCATTTTAAATTACTTCTTAAATTTTTAATAATTATTTTTTATTTTAATAACTATTTCTTTCTTTCTTCCTTTCTTTCTTTCTTTCTTTCTTTCTTTCTTTCTTTCTTTCTTTCTTTCTTTCCTTTTTCTCCCTTTTCTTCTAAGCTGTGTTGCTGAAAGGGTCTTGGAGATCTGGCCGGGTGTTAGACCTGTGCCTCTAATGTGTGAGAGACGAGTTCAGGACATTAGTCCACCAGAGACCTCCTGGCTACACGTAACATCAAGCAGCAACAGCTCTTCCAGAAATCTACATCTCAATGCTAAACCCAGCTCCACTCAACCACCAGCAAGCTACAGTGATGGACACCCTATGCCAAAAAAATTAACAATATAGGAACACAGACCCACCCATCAGCAGAGGGGCTATCTAAAATCATAATAAGTTGACAGACACCACAAAACACACCAATGAATGTGGTCCTGCGCACCAGAAAGACAATATCCATGCTCAACCACCAGAAACAGGCACCAGTCCCTTCCATCAGGAAGCCTACACAACCAAATGAACCAACCTTACCAACTGGGAGCAAACACCAAAAACAATGGGAACTATGACATGCAGCCTGCAGAAAGGAGACCTCAAATACAGTAAGTTAAGCAAAATTAGAAGACAGAGAAATACATAGCAGATGAAGGAGCAAGGTAAAAACCCATCAGACCAAACAAATGAAGAGCAATTAGGCAGTCTAACTGAAAAAAAAATTCAGAATAATGATAGTAGAGATGGTCCAAAATCGTGGAAATAGAATGGATAAAATACAAGAAATGTTTAAGAAGGACCTAGAAAAACTAAAGAGCAAACAAACAATGATGAACAACACAATAAATGAAATTAAAAATTCTCTAGAAGGAAGCAATAGCAGAATAACTGAGGCAGAAGAATGGATAATTGACCTGGTAGATAAAATAGTGGAAAAAACTACCACAGAGCAGAATAAAGAAAAAAGAATGAAAAGAATACAGGACAGTCTCAGAGATGTCTGGGACAACATTAAATGCACAAACATTCGAATTATAGGGGTCTCAGAAGAAGAAGAGAAAAAAAATGAGACTGAGAAGATATTTGAAGAGATTATAATTGAAAACTTCCCTAATATGGGTAAGAAAATTGTCAATCAAGTCCAGGAAGCAAAGAGAGTCCATACAGGAAAAATCCAAGGAGAAACAGACCAAGAAACATTAATCAAACTATCAAAAATTAAATACAAAGAAAAAAATTAAAAGCAGTAAGGGAAGAGCAACAATTAATATACAAGGGAATCCACATGAGGTTAACAGCTGATCTTTCAGCAGAAACTCTGCAAGTCAGAAGGGAGTGGCAGGACATATTTAAAGTGATGAAAGGGAAAAACCTACAACCAAGATTACTCTAACCAGCAAGGATCTCATTCAGATTCAATGGTGAAATTAAAAAGTTTACAGATAAGCAAAAGCTAAGAGAATTCAGCACAACCAAACCAGCTATACAACAAATGGTAAAGGAACTTCCCTAGGCAGGAAACACAAGAGGAGGAAAAGACTTACAATAACAAATGCAAAAAAATTAAGAAAATCATAATAGGAAAATACATATCAATAACTACGTTAAATATAAATGGATTAAATACTCCAACCAAAAGGCGGAGACTGGCTGAATGGATACAAAACAAGGCCCAAATATATGCTGTCTACAAGAGCTGCACTTTAGACCTAGGGACACATACAGACTGAAAGTGAAGAGATGGAAATAGATATTCCATGCCAATGGAAATCAAAAGAAAGTTGGCATAGCAATTCTCATATCTGACAAAATAGACTTTAAAATAAAGACTATTATAAGAGACAAAGAAGGACACTACATAATGATCAAGGGATCAATCCAAGGAGAGGATATAACAAATGTAAATATTTATGCACCCAACATAGGAGCTCCTCAATACATAAGGGAAATACTAACAACCATAAAGGGGAAATTGACAGTAACACAATAATAGTAGGGGACTTTGACACCCCACTGTCACCAATGGACAGATCATCTAAATGAAAATAAATAAGAAAGAGAAGCTTTAATTGATATATTAAACAAGATGGACTTAATTGTTATTAATAGGACATTCCATCCAAAAACAGCAGATTACACTTTCTGCTCAAGTGCTCATGGAACATTCTCAAGGATAAATCATATCTTGGGTCACAAATCAAGCCTTGGTATATTTAAGAAAACTGAAATTGTATCAAGTGTCATTTCTAACCACAACACTGTGAAACTAGATATCAATTACAGGAAAAAAACTAAAAAAGCAAACACATGGAGGCTGAACAATACACTACTAAATAACCAAGAGATCACTGAAGAAATAAAAAAGGAAATCAAAAAATACATAGAAACAAATGACAATGAAAATACTATGACCCAAAACCTATGGGATACATCAAAAACAAAAGTTCCAAGAGGGAAGTTTATAGCAATATAGTCCTACTCAAGAAACAAGGAACATCTCAAATAAACAACCTAATGTTACACCTAAAGCAATCAGAGAATGAAGAACAAAAAAAAAATCCCCAAACGTAGCAGAAGGAAAGAAATCATAAAGATCAGATGAGAAATAAATGAAAAAGAAATGAAGGAAACTTACCAAAGATCAATAAAACTAAAAGATGGTTCTCTGAGAAGATAAATAAAATTAGTAAACCATTAGACTCATCAAGAAAAAAAAAGGGAGAAGACTCAAATGAATAGAACTAGAAATGAAAAAGGAGAAGTAACAAATAACACTGCATAAATACAAAGGATCATGAGAGATTACTACAAGCAACTCTATGCCAATAAAATGGACAACCTGGAAGAAAAGGACAAATTCTTAGAAAAGCACAACCTTCTGAGACTGAACCAGGAAGAAATAGAAAATATAAACAGACCAAGCACAGGCACTGAAATTGAAACTGTGATTTAAAATCTTCCAACAAACAAAAGCCCAGAACCAGATGGCTTCACATGTGAATTCTGTAAAACATTTAGAGAAGAGCTAACACCTATCCTTCTCCTACTCTTCCAAAATATAGCAGAGGGAGGAACACTCCCAAACTCATACTACAAGGCCACCATCACCCTGATACCAAAACCAGACAAAGATGTCACAAAGATAGAATACTACAGGTCAATAATACTGATGAACACACAGATGTAAAAATACTCAACAAAATACTAGCAAACAGAATCCAACAGCACATTAAAAGGATCATACACCATGATCAAGTGGGGTTTATCCCAGCAATGCAAGGATTCTTCACTATACACAAATCAATCAATGTGATAAACCATATTAACAAATTGAAGGAGAAAAAACATATGATCATCTCAATAGTTGCAGAAAAAGCTTTTGACAAAACTCAACACCCATTTATGATAAAAAAAAAACCTCCAAAAAGTAGGCAAAGAGGGAACTTGGAAGAATCGGTATTGTGAAAATGACCATACTACCCAAAGCAATCTACAGATTCAATGCAATCCCTATCAAACTACCAATGGCATTTTTTACAGAACTAGAACAAAAAATTTCATGATTTGTATGGAAACACAAAAGACCCCGAATAGCCAAAGCAATCTTGAGAAAATGAAATGGAGCTGCAGGAATCAGGCTCCCTGACTTCAGATTCTACTACAAAGCTACAGTAATCAAGACGTATGGAACTGGCACAAAAACAGACATATAGATCAATGGAAGAGGATAGAAAGCCCAGAGATAAACCCACGCACATATGGTCACCTTATGTTTGTCAAAGGATTCAAGAATATACAATGGAGAAAAGACAGCCTCTTCAATAAGTGGTGCTGGGAAAACTCAACAGGTACATGTAAAGAACGAAATTAGAACACTCCCTAACACCATACACAAAAATAAAATCAAAATGGATTAAAGACCTAAATGTAAGGCCAGACACTATAAAACTCTTAGAGGAAAACATAGGCAGAACACTCTATGACATACATCACAGCATGATCCTTTTTCACCCACCTCCTAGAGAAATGGAGATTAAAACAAAAATAAGCAAATGGGACCTAATGAAATGTAGAAGCTTTTGCACAGCAAAGGAAACCATAAACAAGATGAAAAGGCAACCCTCAGAATGTGAGAAAATATTTGCCAGTGAAGCAACTGACAAAGGACTAATCTCCAAAATATACAAGCAGCTCATGCAGCTCAATATCAAAAAACAAACAACCCAATCCAAAAACGGGCAGAAGACCTAAATAGACATTTCTCCAAAGAAGATATACAGATTGACAACAAACCCATGAAAGAACGCTCAACGTCACTAACCATTAGAGAAATACAAATCAAAATTACAATGAGGTATCACCTCACACTGGTCAGAATGGCCATCCAAAAAATCTACAAACAATAAATGCTGGAGAGAGTGTGGAGAAAATGGAACCCCTTTCCACTGTTAGTGGGAATGTAAATTGATACAGCCACTATGGAGAATAGTATGGAGGTTCCTTAAAAAACTAAAAATAGAACTACCATACAACACAACAATCCCACTACTGGGCGTCTACCCTGAGAAAATTATAATTCAAAAATAGTCATATACCAGAATGCTCATTGCAGCTCTATTTACAATATCCAGGACTTGGAAGCAGCTTAAGTGTCCATTGACAGATGAATGGATAAAGATGTGGCACATATATACAATGGAATATTACTCAGCCATAAAAAGAAATGAAATTGAGGTATTTGTAGTGAGGTGGGTGGACCTAGAGACTGTCATAGAATGAAGTAAGTCAGAAAGAGAAAAACAAATACTGTATGGTAACACATATATATGGAATCTGAAGAAAAAAAAAGTTTGTAGAGTACCTAGTGGCAGGACAGGAATAAAGACACAGACATAGAGAATGGACTTGAGTACAAGGGGAGCGGGAAGGGTGAGCTTGGATGAAGTGAGAGAGTGACATGGATATATATACACTACCAAATGTAAAATAGGTAGCTAGAGGGAAGCAGCCGCATAGCACAGGGAGATCAGCTCTGTGTTTTATGTCCACCTAGAGGGATGGGATAGGGAGGGTGGATGGAGTCACAAGAGGGAAGAGATATGGGGATACATGTATATGTTTAGCTGATTCACTTTGTTATACAGCAGAAACTAACACACCATTGGAAAGCAATTACACTCCAATAAAGTTGTTAAAAAAAAAAAGAATGACATATGGGACCTCATTATCAGCATTTTAGACATTAAGGATTACAAAGAAATAAAATCAAAAAATATATGCCAAAAACTAGATACCTGAGATCAGTGCTCTCCAACCTTTTTGGCACCAGGGACCAAGTTCGTGAAAGACAATTTTTCCACAGATGGGTGGAGGGGGTGATGGTTCACGTAGTAATGTGAGTGATGGGGAGCGATGAGGAACAGCAGATGAAGCTTTGCTCACTCACCACCATTCACCTCCTGCTGTGTGGTCTGGTTGCTGGGGACCCCTGCCTTAGATGACACAGATAAATTCCTAGAGAGATATATAAAATCAAATCTGACTGAAAAAGAAATAGAAAATTTGAATAGACCTATGATATAAAAAAGAGGTTGAATAGATAGATTTAAAACATCCCATTTATAAAAAAGCCCATGCCTAGATACTTCACTGGTGAATTATAATGAATACTTTAAAAATTAGTATCAATTCTTCACAAACACTTCCAAAAAATTGGCTAAGAGATGCACTTCCAATTCATCATATGAAGCCAATATTACTCTAGTATAAAAACCAGACAATGAAATTACAGGAAAGAAAACTGGAGACCAATATTACAAGTAAATATAAATTTAAAAATCTTCAACAATATACTACCAAACTCAATCCAGTAGGATGTAAAAGACTGTACATAATAAACAAGTGTGATTTATCACAAGAATGTAAGGTTGTTTTAACAACTAAAATCTATTATTGTGTTATGCCATGTTAATAGAATAAAGAATAAAAACCACATGATAACCCCAGTATATTCAGAATAAGTATTTGTCAAAATCCAGCACCTTTTCATGGTAAAACATTCCAAAAACTAGGAATAAAAGGGAAATTCCTCAACTTCATGAAGGATATCTACAAAAATCGCATAGATAACAGCATGCTTAAGGATGAGAGATCACCATTTTCACTCTAAGATCAGGAATAAGATAAGAATGGATGTTCTTGTCACTTCTATTCTTCATTGTACCGAAAATACTAACCAGACCAATTAGAGAAGAAGAAAGAAATAACTACATCCAGATAGGAAAGAAAGAAGTAAAACTATTTCTGTTCATGTATGACATAATCTTTTATACAGTAAATTCTAAAGAAATCACTAAAAAACTATTAGAACCAATAACCAAGTTCAGCGGGATAATATAAGATCAATACACAAAATCAATTACCTGCTATACACTAGCAATAAACAATTTGAAAATGAAATTAAAGAAACAATTCCATTCACAATAGTATCAGAAATCATTTTAAAATTTAGTAATTAACAAAGGAAGTGCAGAACCTGTACTCTGAAAACTACTAAACTTTGTTGAAAGAAATTGAAGTTCTAAATAAACAAAAGATATTTCATGTTCATGAATCAAAAGATTAAAATTGTTAAAATGGCAAGATTCCCCAAATTGTTCTATTGAGTCAATGAATTCTCTATCAAAATCTCAGGTACATTTTTTGAAATTGATAAGCAGTTCCTCAGAATATTAAACGTAAACTTGCCATGTGATCCTCAGCAATTCCACTTTTATGTATATACACAAGAAAAATGAAAGCATATATCCACACAAAATCTTGTACATGAATATTCTTAAAAGCATTATTTATAACTGCTAAAATGTAGAAATATCCCAAATGTTCATTAACTGATGAATGGATAAAGAGATTGTGATATATCCATATAATAGAATATTATTCAGCAATATGAAAGAAGTACTGATACATGCTACAGCATGAATGAAACTTGATAGCATTATGTTGAGAAGGAAACCAGTCACAAAGGGCATATTGTACTATTATCTTCATTTGAAATGTCCACCATAGATACATGCATAGAGACAGAAAATATATTAGGGGATGGAGAGTTTTGGGGAGTGATGAAAAATTTCTACAATAATATAGTGGTTAACAGTTGCAAAAGCCAATGAATACCTTAAAAACTATTGACTTGTACACTTTATTGAATTTTAAGGTATTTTATTTATATGTCAGTAAAGCTTTAATAGCAAAAAGCAAAAAAAAACAATGAACACCTAGAAAACCTCCATTTTGTTCTCAAATATTGCAATGTTTTTCTTTGCTTTTCTCATTTACATAAAAGCCTTTAAGAGCTATCAGGATGATAAGCACTTTATTATTTTTTTAACTTAATTTCATTTAATAACTACAGCAATTCTATGAAGTTAATATATTATTATCCCTGCTTTGCAGATAATATAACTAAAACTGAGAAAAGTTAGTCACTTGTCAAATTCACATCATGGTCTCACTGCCAAATTCCTGTTCTTACCTGTAATGCTGTACTACTCTCCACCCTCTCAAGTAGGGCACCTAAATACTTCTGACAATAAAGGGTCAACACCATTTGGTATTATACACAATTTCTATCCTCCATGGGGAAATTTCAAAATTCCAGACTATATAGTATCAAGAGTATCACAAAGGGGATTTTTGCTGGAAAATAGTAATTTTGCAATATTAAACCACCCACAGATTGCTTATTAGCTCTAACTTTGGGGCATGAAGGAAGGTGTAATAATTGTCACATATAGTTAGGATAATTCACAGTGCTCTGTGTTCTATCTCTTTTTTCAATATGACAACTCATCAAATGGTACTCCTTTCTAAAATGTCTTTATGGATTCTCCTCTGTTACTTGTGCAATGTGTGCATGGTATAGGTTATAAATATACAGATCATAGTATTGAACTCAAGTAAAAAAGAACTGTAGCAATACCAGCTAATGGCAATCAACAAGACAAGGACTGATGAAAAGTGAATCAACAGATCACATTATATACTCTTGCAAGTTGGTAGCCAACTGGGTTTAAGTTTGCCTTTATGTGGGATTACTCATTCATATCCCCCAAAGTTTTATATATAGGGATTCAAAGGGATACCCAAATATTACCCAGATCAATTAAGTCTTGACAGATTAAAAAAAAAAAAGGTGATGGTTCAAAAGTTATGTTTTATCCAAAGTCACAGAACTAAGCAGAGATAGAACTCAAACTAGAATCCAAGTCTCCAGGTTTCCAGCCTGGTTACAAGGCTGCTGTCTCCCACTTAATCCCAATGGACTCAGAAGACTCATTTGATGTGGGTACACAGTCTTTATTTATACTTGACACAGTAGAAGAAACATCGTTATCAAATGTGGAGTAAAAGGAATGTTGGTTACTAAACATTTTATGAAGCTTTATTAATTTTGCCCCACTTGTTCTTATAGTTGTTTAATCATTGTTTCCTCCTTATTTTCTCTAGAGAACAATCTGTCCCTGGCTCCCTATCTGTAGCCCCAAGGCATAGAAGTTTACTTTAACGATAGTATGTAATTAAAGATGACAGTTAAAGATTAGGGGAAATGACACTTTAAGAGATCACTGGGGCAATTAAGCATATACGATGATAAAACCTTAAAAAATAATATTCTTGCATATATAGAGTAAAAGCTTCACTTAAGAATAAACTTGGGGGGATTCCCTGGTGGCGCAGTGGTTGAGAGTCTGCCTGCCAATGCAGGGGACACAGGTTCATGCCCCGGTCCGGGAAGATACCACATGCCGTGGAGCGGCTGGGCCCGTGAGCCATGGCCGCTGAGCCTGCGCGTCTGAAGCCTGTGCTCTGCAACGGGAAGGCCACATCAGTGAGAGACCCGCGTACCGAAAAAAAAAAAAAAAAAAGAATAAACTTGGAAATTTAAACACAGTCCACTGCATTTTCCAGTAATAATACTGAAATTTTAATAATCTCATCATTAAATTTGACAGGGAAACAATTACTCCTGTAATCTGACAAGTTTTTGAAACAGAGAGAATATTATCACAAGAACCTATTTATGTTACATGTTAGGCTTTTTTTGGCACTAATTCTGGTTGGCTTTGGCATGAGTCCCGATTTATAGAACCAACTAGGATATGACATCAAAAACTATTTTCCAGAATTTTTAAACTTTATAACATTCCTTTGGTTGCTACTTTTTATTTGTTGACATACTGTTTTGATTTTGAATGCTTTGTCTCCCTAAATATGCCTCTGATATAACTGATAGACACTTACTTATATTAGTGGCAATGGATTCTAATCTTAGAATCTGATGGCAACTATGTTGTCTTGAGTCCAATCCAATGAGAACAGCTAAATAAAAAAAAACTTCAGTAAAAAAAGGACATTTTAACAAGATATTACCATTCTGTATTTGAGATTCCCAGTTCCTTTCCCAAAAGGAAGAATCATAAAACATCATTCATTCATTCACACATTCATCATTCTTATTGTCCTTTATCCAAACCATTAAGGTTCACATGGTCTCATGTCTCTTGAGCTGTTTCTCACCTTCACCTACATTAATGTGGAAATCAACTAGAATATGAGCAGAAGACATGAATGATGAATGTTTTCCTTGGACTCCCAAGACAGATTTAAAAAATAAAATTATATCTATAAATATATATAAATATATATATATACACACACAAACATATAGCATATATCTGGTTTATATATGTAATATAATCTTTTTCCAAAAAGTTATAAATATTCATTATAGAAAATTCTGGAAAATATAGAATATCATTTTTAATTATCTATACTTTTATCACGTAGAATTAACTAATGTTAATACTTTTGTTTTCCTCTAGCCTAAATAAATAAATATCTGAAATAAAGTTTATATGTTTACTCTCCATGCTCATCATAACCAACTGGAATTGTACTACTTGCCACAGAGTCAGAATAATATAAAGTTAATTTTCTAGCAGAGCAGCCAATTAACATGATGAGAAGTCTAAGGGTAGAGTAAAGTGTGATCTTTATGAATTTGAGGTGGCATGTTCAGTTTAGACACATTAATTAAAACAATCAGGTACATGTTGTTATCATATTCGATTCACATCTTCCAAAATTGAGGTTATATTAGGTTTATAAAATGAGGAATTAATCCAGAGAAGTGCTAATTAAATGTAAATAAAGGCCATTATGAACTTCTCAATGGAACTCAATTGGCATTATTAGATTAAAGTATTGTCAATGCCCAGGTGCATGGCTTCTCTTAATTTTCAGCTTTAGGTTTTTCAAAGAACCATTATAACTAGGTAAATTTAATGAAATTTTCATAAAAAGGTTTGCTGACCATATTCTTGGATGGTGTGAAATATGCTGCAACATAACTATTCATTCCCTCAAAACAAAGATTTGTTTTATCCACAAAATGACTCTAGATTATCATTTACAACAAGTTGTTTGGTTCACCCAGAAAAATCCTGGAGTATAATTTCAACTGTGGATCTTTTCCAGGAAAGTCATCCAAGCATATTTCACAGTTTGCAAATGTATAGTATGAAATATGCTCATACTTCCCTTTCTCATTCAATTTGGTTTGAACATATCTAAGTGTCTATAGGTATTAAAAATAAAATTTCTATTTTGATTTAATAAATATGTGATGCTAAATTCCATGAAAAGGAAAAAAAATAGTAGGATTCATCTTGAAAATGAGTGCTTTTGAAAAATATTTTTGAAATATTATGATTAATAATTAATCATTAGCTGAGCCTGAAGAGTGTTATAATTTATTTGTCATTCTTCAGAAAAGTGGAAAATTCCAGTTACAATTGTGCTCTGACTTTAACTACAGTGTATTCCTTCCACTAAGCATATGGTTGATTAAAATATCGAATGAATTTGAGAAGCTTAAGTTACCAGTCCACATATTTAGGAGATAAACTCTTAAATGCTTTATGACTTCTCACCAAAACTATGACCATACTTAGTTGTTGGTGTCAGTCATGTTAGAGTGCTTTGTTTTATTTAATTAGTTGAGTTGCTTCCACACTTCCTTACATTAAAAATTTAACTCCTAAATCATAATGCTTTAAACATATGCATCCAATAATACTACTAGCTAGTAATATTGTATATTCTCAGCAAATGTTCATTATTTTGAATGGAACTTGAAGGTACAGATTAACCTGTCTACTCTCAAGGAGTTTAATTTTAGATAATGAGACCAAAAAAAAGTAAAGAAAGAGTAAACAAAGAACAATCAGAAAGATTATTAGAAAACTGAAGGCATTACATAACTCTATATATGAAGAAGGAATCTTATCTTTGTAGTATGTTTCCCTCCTTCTGAAAGTAGAATTAATTTTCTCTATGTGCTTTCTGCATTAGTTTTTGGAACTGAAATAATAACACCTTGTCTTGTTTTTGGAGCAATATATCAAAAGACAAGCAAATACAAAGGTATCTGTGGAATGATACGTTCAAGTTGAAATTTGTGTCAAACAATAGGTTAAATTAACTTATAGTATAATGCATAATGATATTTTTGCCTTTAATATTATTTGACTAGTGTGTGTTTACCATACTAACTATGCCAACAAAGAAATTCTGAAATATTCTTCCTGTTACATACTTTCTGTTACATACTGAAGGATTTTTCTTAGTGAGATACACAAGTGGGTCTAATTTCTTTCAAGGCTGTAGGACATTTTTCAATTAGATTTGAAGCCAAATGAAACTATCAATAGAATGTATCTAAATGCAGGGCTGGAGATTTTGGCCCACTCTTTAGACAAGAAAAAGAAGGTCAGGTATATTGTTCCCTCTAGGCCTTCTATCTTTCCTAAGTCCACTAATGAGCACTTCACCAGATGAGGAAATTCATCACTCAGTGGTAGTTCTAAAATCAGAGAATTTTCAAATGTGGTGGTAATGCTTTATCAAAGATTGTAGACATGTATTTATGCTAGAAAGCAAATTATTATTGGATCAACTAAATCTAGGTACAAACCTTGTTTCTACTACTTACTAGATGGGTGACATCAGGTAATTTGTTTAACCTCCTCTGAAATATAAGGATAATAATACTTACTATTTAAGATTATTGTAAGGATAACATGTAACTGACAAAGATGGTGCCTGGCATACAAAGGATGATCAATGAATGGTATCTACATTCTTATTTGATCTTATATGATAGTCATTTAATGTCTTCAGTAGGTCATAGTTACATGCATACATTATTTAAAAAAAAAAACTTCCCCAAATATACTGTTATATCAAGAAGATATAACATTAGTTAATATTTATGTACTAACATAGAGCAAATAAATATGTAAAGCAACTATTACAGGTCTGAAGGTAGAAATAGCAACACAATAATAGTAGGAGACTTTAATACCCCACTTTCAACAATGGATAGATTATCCTGACAGAAAATCTGTAAGGACACATTGGATTAAATTATATCTTAGGTCAAATGAACCTAACAAGCATTTATAGAACATTCCATCCAACAGCTGCAGAGTACACATTCTTCTCAAACATGCATGAAACATTCTCCAAGATAGATCATATGTTAGGTCACAAAACAAGTCAATAAATATAAGAAAATTGGATTCATATCAAGCATGTTTTCTGACCACAATAGTAGTAAACTAGAAATAAATTACAAGAAGAAAACTGAAAAATTTACAAATATGTGGAGATTAAATAACATTTCCTGAACAACTAAAGGATCAAAGAAGAAATCAAAACAGAACTCAATATATATGTTGAGGTAATCTAAAATGGAAACACAATATACCAAAATTTAAGGGATACAGGAAAGCAGTTCTAAAAGAGAAGTTTATAGCAATAAATATTACATTTTAAAAAGTTTCAAATAAACAACCTGATTTTATACCTCAAGGAACTTTAAAAAGAACAAACTAAGCCCAAAGTTAGTAGAAGGAAGGACATGACAAAGATCAGAGTGAGAAATAAATGAAACAGAGACTAAAAAGACAATAGAAAACATCTATAAAACTAAGATCTGGTTTATTGAAAAGATTAAAAAATAAATAGGCAAAACTTTACCTAGACTTACCAAGAAAAAAAAAAGACACAAATAAATAAAATTAGAAATGAAAGAGGAGACATTACAACAATAACACAGAAATACAAAAGATCCTAAAAGACTACTATGAACAATGATAAGGAAACAACAGTTTGGATCACCTAGAAGAAATGGATAAATTCCTAGAAATAGTCAACCTACCAAGACTGAATCATAAAGAAATAGAAAATTTGAACAGACCAATCCTAGTAAGGAGATTGAATGTGTAATCAAAAACTTCTCAACAAAGAAAAGTCCAGGAACAGATGGCTTCACTGGTGAATTCTATCGAACATTTAAAGAAGAATACCAATCTTTCTCAAACTCTTTCAAAAAATCAAAGAAGGGGAACACTCCCAAATGCATGTTATGAGGCCAGTATTATTCTAAACCAAAGTCAGATAAGAGCATTACAAGAAAAGAAATGGGCTAATATCCCTGATAAATAGAAATACAAAAATCCTCAACAAAATATTAGCAAACTGAATTTTAAGAAATACATTTAAAGGATCATATACCATGATCAAGTATGATTTACCCCTGGGATGCAAGAATGGTTCAACATATGCAAATCAATAAATGTGACATGCCACATTAATAGAATGAAAGATAAAAATCATATGATCATCTCAATAGATGCAGGAAAACATTTAGCAAGATTCAACATCCTTTTGTGATAAAAACTTTCAGTAATTGGGTATAGAATGAATGTACCTCAATATAATAAAAAAGCCATATATGACAAGCCCACTGCTAACATCACACTCAATGGTACAAGCTGAAAACATTTCTGCTAAGATCAAGAATAAGACAAGAATGCCCACTTTTACCACTTTTATTCAACATGGTATTGAAATTCCTAGCCGGAGCAATTCTGAAATAAAAATAAATAAAATGCATCCACATTAGAAAGGAAGAAGGAAAATTACCTCTGTTTGCAGATGACATAATATTATATGTGGAAAAACCTATAGATTCCACCAAAAAATGTTAAAACTAAGAAACAAATTCAGTAAAATTGTAGGATTCAAAATCAATGTACAGAATCAGGTGTATTTCTATACACTAATGACCTATCAGAAAGAAAAATTAAGCAAACAGTTCCATTTACTATAGCATCAATAAAATAAGATATTTAATAATAACTTTAACCAAGGAGGTGAAAGATCTATACACTGAAAACTATAAGGCATTGATGAAAAAATACTGACGAAGACACAAATAAATGGGAAGATACTCCATGCTCATGGATTGGAAGAATTTATATTGTTAAAATGTCTATTCTAAAATAAAAAGAGATCTACAGACTCAATGCAGTCTCTGTCAAAATTCCATGGCATTTTTCACAGAAATAGAACAAATAATCCTAAAAATTTGTATGGAACTACAAAGACCCTAAATAGCCAACATGATATTGAGAAAGAAGAACTTAGGTGGAGGCATCACACGTCCCAGTTTCAAACTATATTACAAAGCTATAGCAACCAAAACAGTATGATAAAATGGCATAAAAACAGATACATAGATCAATGGAACAGAATAAGAGCCCAGAAATAAACCCATAAGGATATCAATGGAGGAAAGATAGTCTCTTCAATAAGTGGTGCTGGGATAACTGAGTAGCCACCTTCAAAAGAGTAAAACTAGACCTCTGTCTTACATCATACAAAGAAAAATTAAAAATGGACTAAAGGGGAATTCCCTTGTCATCCAGTGGTTAGAATGCCATGCTTTCACTGCTGAGGGCCCAGGTTCCATTCCTGATCAGGGAACTAAGATCCCAAAAGCTGCATGTTGTAGCCCCACCCCCCCAAAAAAATGACTAAATATCTGAATATGAGACCTGAAACCATAAAACTCCTAGAAGAAAAGATAGTGAGTATCTTGAGTATCTTGACATTGGTCTTGACAAAGATTTTTTGAATTTGACACCAAAAGCACAAGCAACAAAAGCAAAAATAAACAAATGGGATTACATCAAACCAAAAAACTTCTGCATGGGAAACCATCAACAAAATGAAAAGGCAAGCTGCTGAATGGAAGAAAATATTGGCAAATCATATACTGATAAGGGGTTAATATCTAAAATACATTTAAAAACACATACAGCTCAATAAGAAAACGAATCTGATTGAGGAATGGGTAGAGGCACAGCATAATGAATATGGATAATAATGTTGTACCATAATAATGTTATGTGATAAATGTTACATCGATTATAATATATAAATGTATCAAAGTAACATGCTACACACCTTCTGTAAAAGTTCTGGTAAGATGTGGAGAAAAAAGAACACTTGAACCCTGTTTGTGGGACTGTAAATTAGTACAACCACTATGGAAAACAATGTAAGAGCTCCTCAAAAAATTAAAAATAAAACAATCATATGACCCAGTAATCTCACTTCTGGATATATATCCAATAAAATAATAGCAGGATCTCAAAGATACACCTGCATTCCCATTTCATTGCAGCATTAGCCACTATAGCCAAATATGAAAACAACGTAAGTGTCCATCAACAGATGAATGGACAATAAAAAAAACATTTTTCAGACACGAGAAAGGAGGATATCCTGCTGCTTGCAAAACCATGGATGGAACTTGAGGGCATTATGATAAGTGAAATGTGTGAGACTGAGAAAGACAAATACTGTATTAACTCACTTATGTGTGGAAAAAAAGCTGAACTCATAGAAACAGAGACTAAAATAACTATTACCAGGGACTGCGGGGTGGGAGAAAGGGGGAGATATTGTTCAAAAAAGCACAAACTTCTAGTTATAAGTCCTAGGGATGTAATGTACAGCATAATGATTTTAGTTAATATTACTGTATTATATACTTGAAAGTTGCTAAGAGAGTAGATCTTAAATATTCTTACCACTGAAAAAAATGGAAATCATATAATGTGATCTAGGTATTAGCTACTCCTAGAGTGGTAATCATTTTGCAATGTATCAGTGTATCAAATCAACACTTTGTACGTTTTAAACTTACATAATGTTATGTGTCAATTATATGACAATAAAGCTGGAAAAAAAAAGAGAAAACAGAAGCAAAACAAGCAGAAAGTAACCTAGTTTCTGCACAGGGCCAAAGGCAGAGGCAACTCAGCTTACAGAAGCCAAATTAGGGCCAGGATACTCATGACCAAGGGAACACTTTATGCAAGTGGCTAGGAGATTGAGAGTGAACTTTGGAACATTTACTCACCAGAGACTACAAGAAGGTCCAAGGAAGCAATCATAAGCTTTTTCATTAGTAAATGCAGTTTGCATATTTTTATTCTTCATGAGGCTATCATACTGTTAGATTATAGACATTACTTATGCTTTATTATTATTTGATTAATTAGAAAAAAAGTGGACCTGCCTACATGTTTGAGAATGCTCTTAGGCAAGTGTCACAAAGAAGAGTAGACAGTGAAGAGAAGTTCTGGTAAATGATGTGATTCTAGTTCTTGGGATAAAATGCCAAATGAAATTTATAACACCATTTAAAACCTAACTCTAGGGCTTCCCTGGTGGTGCAGTGGTTGAGAGTCTGCTTGCCAATGCAGAGGACACGGGTTCTTGCCCCGGCCTGGGAAGATCCTACATGCCATGGAGCGGCTAGGCCCATGAGCCACGGCCACTGATCCTGTGCGTCCGGAGCCTGTGCTCCGCAACGGGAGAGGCCACAGCAGTGAGAGACCTGCATACTGCAAAAAAACAAAACAAAACAAAACAAAACAAAAAACCTAACTCTAATAGGAACAAACTTGCTCACATCACCTTGAATATTTTCCCCTTATGAATCTTCTCAGTGCATTTGAGCAGCACGATATCTCCCCAGCCCCAAATATATATATTTTTAATCTCTGTCATTCAGTCAGACCCATCTCATTCACATAATATACTGTTCTGAACTAGCCCCTTTGACTGGCTGTGATGGATTCTTTGACAGAGTGAGTTAATACAGATATGGAAGTGAATATTTGGAAAGTGAGAAGTAACAGAGACTTACCACTCAACTCACTCTATTCTGAATGTTTGATTTTTCAAATCACATTAATTGAAAGGTATTTTTAAAAATCCTGGTTTGTAGCATACAAAAATGAGAAAATAAGACCATGATAAAACCTGTCTCTCAAAAAACATATTCTAAATATAAGAGAGATGAGAAATATTTTTATTGATTGTGATTGTGGGGTTTTATTTTGGGAGTAAGTAGATAGGAATGGAAAGGTACTCCACCTTTAAATTATTTCAAAAAAACCACAATTTTATATTAAAAATTTAATGCCAATATAAATTGGCATTTTCTGATGCTAAATTAAGAAGTACTTTTTAGTAATTTGTAACATTTTTATATTAATGACTATTGAAACTTAAAATATGGAGCTTCATCATGCAAATTCCCATACACGAGAACAAGGTGTTTTTCCCTTTGTGAAATATTTCTTCAGTAATTCCATCTTTTCTATTTTTGCTTTTTCTGAGGTTTTAGCAGTTCCTTTCCTCTTTTTCCTGTACTTCAACAATTCCTACATGAAAACAAAACACCAAAGAAATATATATCTATTTTGATTGCTATCAATTAAGATAAAAACATGCTAAAGTGCTTCTTTGAATTTTGGAACAGACTTTGGAATAACTTATAAAACTGTTATGTTTTTATCAATGATGTGGTTAACACTTTGAAAAATTATCATATTCAAGGGGTAAGTTATGCTGAAATGTAAAGCAAAATTTTTTTTAGTCCAAGTATAAAGAAGAGATTTACTAAAATAATCATATTAAGTGAAACAATATAAATATTTTAAACAAATACAGTTATTAATCTTAAAGAATTATTTTTAAAATTTAAATAGACTCTTTGGTGATACAGTGCAATGGTAAACAAAATGTGTTTGAGGAGTCAGGTTAACTGGATCAGCTCTCTATCCCTTTATCCTTCAGCTTACTGATACCAAAGAATTTACCTCATTAACTTATCTGTAAAATTGAAATAATCGAATTATTGTACCTACATCAAAGGACTACTTTGAAGGTTAAATGGAAAGCATTTCACATACGAGTTACTTAATGCACATGAGGTATTGTTTATCTCTAAGATTATGTAACTATTTACAAAAGGAATTTAGAAAGTTAATAAGTGTTTTTGAAATATAGTTATATTGAAATTCCTGTTTGTGTAGAAAAATATACACAGTCTCAGGGGGAAAAATACTTCAAGAATTTTCAGGGAAAAAGATTCTAAAGTGTCTCTCAATATTTTTTTCCCAGTGGTAAAATCCGATTGTACTTTCTAAGTAAGGAAACTTCTATTATGGTACTACCTTGTTTAACTGAGATGGAAACTACCTGAAAATGATCTTTTATCAGATAAATCTGCACATACTGGCATTTAGTGGTTGGATGCTGGGAAATTGGTGAGATTTTGTTTTGTGAAATCTCAGACCTCACTCTTTTTTAGTATCTGCTCTTAGATTTTTCAATGCTATCATCTTTAAAAAAAGTCAGTTCATGTTAAGGAGATAATGCAAAAAAAAAGTATTTTTTATTCCTTCATAATGATAGTCATGAAATAATTTTAGTTTAAAAGAAGATCACCTATTTCAATTCTAGTTCTGCTACTTACTAAATATTTGGTTTTGTCCAAGTTACTTAACCTGTTGGCTTCCATTTTTGTTTCATCTAAAAATTGAGGACCATTCTTAACTTGTGAGGTGTCTTGAGAACTAAATGACCATTATATGGGGGGGAGAGGAAAGGGAAGGGAAGAGAGACAAAGACAGGGAGAAAAGGAAGGAGGGAAGGAAGGAAAGAAGGTAGGAAGGAAGAAAAGAAAGAAGAAAGGAAGAAGAAACTAGCTGAAAAGGCAATTCTCAACAAAAAAGAATAATGACAGTTTTAGATTTTCACGCTTTACCAAGAAGCTAAGAGTACAGAATGCCTTGTTGCATATTCTAGTTATATGTAAGAAGGGCTCTATCTTTATATTTCTATTTTCCCCCTTCCTCTGCCTACTGCTTAACTAAGGTGACTTTAATTGATTTCTACAACAATGGAAGATACAGGAGAGAAAATGAAGAAAATTCTCCCTATGCAGTGAGGAGACTTTTAAAGGTGATGGTTCCAAGGGGAATGGAGTGAGAGATACTGTTGGAACACCATTCTCAGCAAGCTGAGGTCTACAGTATATAAATATCTCAAAATTATCTCACTGTGTGACATTATTTATTCCCTCTTATCTCACACAATTTTACAGTCTTCTTTAAGGATTAGGGTATGTTTTTGTTGGGATGTTTACCTTTATTTTTTCATTTAAGATGTAATCTTAGTGTTCAAAGAAATGATGCTGAGTACTGGGGAGTACACACATTCTTAGGAGAAGTATAACTAGGGGCAGATATAGGAATTGATTTTACCTGAGGACTTTCAAATGAATGTTGACACAAGTGTCCCCACAGAGAACTGAGACCCTTGGATGAGATACCACGAAGAAAAAAAAATCTCTGGATGGTGATAGGAAGCTGGAGTGTGGGATTGACTGGAAATAATGTTTATAATATGGAATGGTGTTTTTATTGTTTAAAATTTGAGAAAACTTATTCGATTTTCAAAATATGTCTCAATGAACATGGTGAAGGCACTAACCAGTCAGGACAGAAACTTGAACCATTAGGTCAGACACTCAACCAATCAGAACAGGTGCTGGCCACACCCACTCCTATTGGGCAGATATCAACCCTGCACCAAGGAAGAAAGCTTTCAAACTCATTTAATCTGCCCCATGATGTTGGAGGCATCCTGAGACCAGTCAGATTAAGCCAGCCTGGCTCATCTTTCACCTGCACTGCGTTTACCCTGTAATCCCAGAAAAAAAACAGGACTATAGTATCTTTCACGTGATTTATGCCATTAAGAATCTAATGATGGTTATTAACTTGTTCTTCAGAAAGGTGCACACCACATAATATTATCTACACTATTAGAGATTTCAAAAATGCTAGACTCAGAAAGCCCTGGGTTCATAACTCAATGTTACTTCTTTTTTAACTTTGCAGACTTGAGCAAGTCACTATGCTCTCTCAATTACTGTTTCCTCAACCGTAAAAAAAGAAAAGATATTATTTCCTAACATTTAAAGTTGTTCAGAAGATAACACGAGGTAGTTCCTTACCATTTCCAAACTCTCACATATAAATGATAAAATGTCTGTATTAAAAAAAAATCCATGAATTTATTTATATTTGTCTAAAGAAAAATTTGTAATGCTTTTCCTCAATATACATTTTTTACATGAAATTCCTTTGAAATTTCTTTCCTTTATATATTATTTTTCCTATTATATAATAGGAAATAGGAAATAATACAATTATTATTTCTAAATAGGAAATAATACAATTGTATTGCTATTTTGATGGGAGTGGAAGAAAAATGTGAGGGCTGTATATATTGCAACTTGTGGTTAGCTAAAAGTATGGAAATAATTGGTTATGCAAATTATAATGTAGCTCTTCATGAATACAGCTCTCATTTACCTTTTCCTTTAGAATCTAAGAAATGCATCTTCTGACTGAACATCTACTAAATGACTAAGCAATTAATGAGATGAGGTCATGTGGCCACTCAATATTGACCTTGAAAATAATGAGCCAAGTAACTGAGGAAATTTATTGGGAGTATTTCTTGTAATTTTGGTAGTTTCTGAAACTAACAAAACACTTTCATTATTCTTGTAACTCATAGCTCTCAGCTCATAGAGAAGACACATGTCTCATCTTCCCTAGAACCTCACCTTGAATTTTGATTTCCTGCTGGGTTACAACTGCTATTTTCTCACAGTCTACTTGACATACCCTTTTGTTGCTGCAAGAAACACACACACAGCCCTTGTTGGCAGACTTTGTTTTCACATATTTTAGTAACATGCACAACAAAGTCAGCATCGTAACTAAAATTATGTGTTTATTATGGTTTACTTGAAAATCTTTTGTGTTGACATCAGAAGTTTACTATATAGCTGGTTTGTTATCCTTGTAATATGTAAATTCCTTTTTCATGTTGTTCCACACTCACAAAAACAGGCTTACTTCATTTTAAAATTATGTTAACTTATGACTCTTTGAATTTCTCACCTTGATTCAAATATGTAAATAGCAATAATTCCAATTTCATATGCTTCAGTGGTTTCTTAGTAGACAGTCAAAGGAGTTGGTAGGTTTAATCAGCTATTTTGGATACCAGTATAGAATATTAAAGTCTTCATAAGCCCAGTTAGTTACAGCAGACTTTCCTCTTCAGGGCTTGTATACTTTGAAAAGGAATAATATTAGGGTGCAGCTTCACCTGAAAAGAAAGGTAGTTGACCCTGAGGGCACAAAGTCCAAAGATTTCACTTCTGTTTTCCAAAGGATTCCATGTCATTAAACAGTTTCTCTTTGCCTAAAAGATAAAGTCAATTCTTCCTAACATATAATACTAGAGTTTTCATAAAATGGCACCAGAGCAACTTTCCTTCCTCTGATTCTGCCTTTGATACATCAGTCCCGTGAAAATACCTGGGAATACAGTATAGAACAAAACAGACAAAATCCATGTCTTCGTGGAGCTTATATTCTTGTGATGGGAAATGGACAATACATGATAAGTAAGTGTATAGAATGACCCGTGATGATAGTAAGTGCTGTGGAGAAAACTAGAGCAGGATGAAAAGGAGAAATATGGCTATCTGTAAGAAGAGTGTTCCAGGCAGAGGAAACTGCAGATGCATAGGTCCTGAGGAGAAAGGCTGCTTGGAATGTTTGAAAAAGAGCAAGGCAACCAGTAGAATGGTCTGAAGCAGAGTGGTTCAAAGATATGTGGTCAGAATGTTAGTAAAGTTAGGGATTGCAGATTTGTAAGGCCGGGATGGGGGTGGGGGCGAGGGGAGGACATTTTCAGGACTGATTTTATTCTGGGATATTACTTTTTTATTTGATTATTATTATTTGATTTTGTTCTGCAATATTATTCTAACATACTTATTCTTTAATTGTATTATATGAGTCATGGAAGAGTATGAGCATTTTAGTGACATGATCCGATTTAAATTTTTCAAGGATCTCTTTGTCTACCGTGTTCAGAACAGACTTTAGGTGACAAGGACAAAAACTGGGAAAATAATTATTATATTGCAAGGATCTGGGGGATAGTGTTAGTGGACCAATACCCTAGGTAGGTAGAAGACTAGGTATTTATTTTGCATTTTTGCCTGAAATGTTGTATTTAAGCAATGGATATCTCCTTCCCCTAAACCTTGACAAAAGTGCATTCATCCTTCATGTGGTTACCCCTGACATTCTATCTCAGTGCTACAAGTCCTGCTACACTTACTTAGTACTTTATGTGTGCTCTGTTGTACAGTATTTACAACATTGCCTTATACTTATTTGCTAATGTGTTCATCTTCCTAGTTAGATTGTCAGCTCCAAAAAGTCATTGTGTTTTTAAATAAATTTAAATTCTTTATAACTAGTACAAAATATAGATATACATTGAGTACTCCATATGTGTAAAATGAGTAACTACCTCAAAGTGTAAAGTAGAAAATATTTGAAATAAATTTCTTATCCATAAACAAAAATCACATCCTTTTAGGCAAGGGTTATCTAACTTCATTCTCAGAAATTTATAAGAACACACCAAAGTCAGAATGAGGTATCTGTCACTTGACCAGAATATAGACTATGTTCCAGTGTCCCTCTTCATGGGTCACAATAAAAATATAATTCTGAAGGTAAGGGATGTGTCATTTTCTGAAAATTCACAGGGAGTCTCTGCTTGAGCTCATCTTTCTTTCCATAGAATAAAGAGAATGTCTTCATTTTTCCTCTACTGAGCCCAGACAAAGGAGATGAGTAGGATGGTGAGTAGCATGCACTGAACCTTCTCATAAGGCATTTCTCCAGGTTTCTAGATGAGGGATTTATGGTACAGGTACTGTCAGCATATGATTATTTTTGTTTTTGTGATTTGTTTGTTTTAATAGTAGGGTTACTATTTGTAAGTAAGAGGAATGCTACAGCCATAAGTATTTAACTAGAGTTCCCATGACATCTCTGAGTATAACTGAGTTAGATGTTAAAATACTCAGAAAACTTATAATTGGTGAATGATCATACTCAAAAAGTATTATTTAAAGGATTGATATCAACCACTAAGTCTATAACCTTCAACATTCTAGGTATTTCAAAGACATCAGTGATAACAAACTTCTCACAATAAGTAGATGGTAAAAAGCTGGGAGGGTTAACTAATAAGAATCTGAAACAAAATATAGCCAGGATGGAACAAAGGGCTGAATTTAATGGGTTGGAAATTATTCGGGATAAATGCACCCTATTTTTTAGGTTCTAAAACCCGGCTGCAAAAGTGCAAGATGGGAAAAAACATAAGAGCAAAATGTATGAAAGATATTTAGGATCATCTTGACTATAAGCTTGTCAAGTAGTCAAGATTCTGATTCAGCTGCCAGGAATGCAAATTTCATCTTAGGCTACATAATGGAAATATAACTGTCCAAGAAAATAAGTAACATTTCCCCTTTACCATGTGCTGAAAGGGACTACATTTGGAGTATTAAGTTCTATTAGGCATTACATTTTAGGAGAAAAATAGTCAAAGTGGAACACACTCAAAGGAGGGCAGTTAGAATGAAGGAGAAAGTTGAAACAAGGTTATCTGAGAATTAGTAAAAGGAGCTAGAAATGTTTAGCCTGGAGGAAAAATAAAATCCCTTATGGGTGTAAGGTAGACCATCGGACACCATATAGAGGAGGAATTAGAGGATTTTAAGAGGATCATTAAGGCAGAAGCTGAAACAATGGGTTAAAAAATAAGAGTAATTTCAGATAAATAAAAGAAGTAACTTGAAAATATGTGAAAATATTTCTACTTTAATGGGCTTCTTTATAAAGGTGTGATTATATCTTCATAGGAGATCAAAAGTAGTTTTTTTTTTGTGGTTTTATTTTATTTTATTTTTTTGGTTGTTGTTGTTTTTAACCAAAGCAGAGAAGTGAAAAAGAAAAACATTTCTTGTGTTCGGAGTTTGGGATGATTTTCTCTTGGGTTCCTTCTGATGCTAATGTTTCATGATTTTGTTGCTGCTGTTTTATAATGAAATCCATTTCTTACAGATAATTGGGTAACATTTTTAGGTTATGTAGAAAATATTAACATTAATAATAGCACTATTGATAAGACTATTTATCACTACTAGTTTCCAGAGCCTGTACTTTATTTACATTGGTTATATCTCACAGCAACCTTATGAAATAAGCCAGATGAGACCCCAAGATCCAGCCCTTACTATGTAACCAATGGCTTTACCCCCAAGCCATGTAGGTTTGTTTTTCTTTTCATGGGTTTGTGGAATCAAACAAATGAAAAACGACCCTTAAACAAGATCAATAATAGCTAACACTCACTTGGTACTTACAGTGTGTTACATGCTCTTCTAAATGCTTTACACCTAGGGCTACACAACAACTTCATTTTATGGATAAAGAAATGAAGACACAGAGAGTAACTTGGCTATGATCATACAGTTAAAATTCAGCTCATGGAAGTCCGGCTCTACTGCTCACATGATTACCCTCCCCTCTACACAACTTCTATAACCAAGAGAAGTCTTCCTACAAATTTGGTAATAATATACCAAGCAACATAGATGGGTCAAAGTGTCTAGAGACTCCCAATATGATAGTGATTTAACTTATATATCCTCTTCTAACTAATGAGCATCAATAACAGCCTAGCATCTGTCCTCCAGACTGAGTATTGAATAGTGAACTCAGAAGTTTGTACTGTAAGACTGAGTTGACTGTTTTATAATGCCTGACTCTGGTGATTCCAACTGTCTCTGCACTTGAGTTAGGTTTATAGCTTCTACAGAAATATTAGGTTGCCACTCCAAGTGGTACCTGGCCATTTTTGCACTGATAAGTTCCCACATGTGATCAATTCTAAGCAAGCAAAGAGAAAGCACCGCAGTAAGCAAATGGCAAAAGTTCATACAACAGGGAAAGTTTGAGATTAACCATTTTCATTGCCACAGATTTAAAATGTTGAGGTTAATTTGATGAGCATGATTCATATAAACTTCTTCAGGGACTAAGTGCCTGGACTGCCTCCAAGCATTATGCAAGCAGTGTCCAGGCAGTTCTGGCAGTGAATCATGATGTTGACCTGCAATCCTTTGCTGTTAGCAGCCATGTCTTCCACAAGCAAATGTTGCCAAGCTAATTGCACCATACCAAAATGTATGAATTGCATAAATGCCCACAGGCTCCACATTGAACTTTATTTAGTAATGCAAGGGCCTTTGAAAACTTCTATTGGCAAACCAGCTTTCTCTCTTTCTTCCTCATAACTGAAACCCGAAGAGGCTCTTCACAATTGCAGGCATATTTGAAAAAGTGCTTTAGTGTGCTCAGATGTACCTGCTTCCACTGACTGCTGAGTTCAGCCTCATCTCGTGAGTATCCTAGAGCTGTTTCTCTTGTCCATGAACTTGATTTGGAAATGATTAACAGAGAGGCTGGAGACCACAGTGTCTCTAGTGGAGTTAAAAAGTTCAGTTCTTAGAATAAAGATTTCATTAAGACCATAGAGTTTGGATATAGACCTGTCACTTTAAAATATGCTTGCTTGACTCCTACTCTGATGTGTCTTTGAAAGACTTCTGGTCCAGAGCAAGAAAGAAGCAGAGCACCACAAGAATGTTTTAAAGTGAAAAGTCTGAATATTTAGTGTGAATGGATACACTGTAACCTAAACCCCAAAGTAAATGTGGGAGCAGAGATGAGGTGTTCTGTCAGTCTGAGCTTTCAAATAAAATCTGTCACAAGGAATTGCCTGAGATAGCCAAACTTAATTGCTGAAGAGGCTATAGAAAGACTGGGGAAGTATGAAGTAAGGCATTTATAATCCATTAACCATTGGCCAACAGAGTCAATCTATAAAATACTGAAGGTGCAAAGTTAAATTGCTCATGTTTGGTTTACCATAGCAATAGTGTCCTATTTGTTTTATTTGATTCATATATATATATATATATATATATATATGGCTTATTTGCTCTACTGAATTTTGCAAAAATTTAACACATAGAAGAAATATAAAATCTCTGTATAGGTTACATGTAGATTTAATGAAAGTTGTAACTTATGCCCCATAGCTGAAAGAATAACCTAAGACATAATTGATATTGTGTAAGGTTTCCTTTCAAGTGTATGTATTTTGGTGAAGGAAGCATCATGGGGCCTTTTCTATGTAGCTACGCTCCAAGCTATACTTTCCTTAAGATTCTCATGCATGAATGGGTCTAGGTTTTGCTAAAATCTAGGCAATATTTGTGTCTCTATAACAAAAAGGGAATGGAAATGTGGAAAACTATAAGTTTGGAAATTGTTGCTGTATAGGCAAAAAAAAAAAAAAAATTGACATAAAAAAAGAAAATAGGGCTTCCCTGGTGGCGCAGTGGTTGAGAGTCCACCTGCCGATGCAGGGGACACGGGTTCGTGCCCCGGTCGGGGAAGATCCCACATACCGGGGAGTGTCTGGGCCCATGAGCCATGGCCACTGAGCCTGCACGTCTGGAGCCTGTGCTCCGCAATGGGAGAGGCCACAACAGTGAGAGGCCAGCGTACCGCAAAAAAAAAAAAAGGACAGTTTTAGGAATTATGGGGAAGTTAGGAAGGGCATGAGAATGAATGGAGAAATAGAAACAACTTTCATTTCCTTTTGGGAAGGATTTTCTACTTCTTCAATCACTGAGAATAGAAATATTACTTGTTGAGAAACCCCTTTCATATTGGTGAATTCTCAGGCTTCGATCCTTTGTTCTATCTTTAGCTTCTCCTCATCTTAGACAATCTCATCTAAATCTGTTGTTTTAACTCCAGTTATTGGAAAACACCCAAAACATATATCCAAAATATATATCTCTAGTCTTGGACTCTCTGCTGAACTCCAGACTTAATATACACTGCTTACCATACAACTTTAATTAGAAGTCACAAAGAAACCTACAGCTCAGTATGTTTAAAACTAAGTTCATCCTTCTTCCCTCAAACATCTTCCCTATTCTGTATTTTATTCATCCAATCAGAAACTGCACTCTTGAACTCCTTTATATTCTTTTTCTTCCACACCATATTATTTCTCAAGTGTACACATTCTACCTTGTAAATATTTCTTAAATGTATAAACTTTTCTCCAACCCAGTTTCTATTTCCTTAGTTCAGACACTCTTTATTTCTTGTCCAAAATGCTATAGAACTTTCTACTTGTTCATCCTACAGTAAGCCTAATTTCTGATATCTATCTGCCATTGTGATGATTAATTTTATGTGTCAACTTGACTGGGCTAAGGAATGCCCAGATAACTGGTAAACTATTATTTCTGGGTGTGTCTGTGATGATGTTTCTGGAAGAGTTAAGCGTTTGAATCAGTAGACTGAGTAAAGAAAATTCACCCTCACCAATATGGGTAGACATTGTCCAGTACTTTAAGGGCCCAAATAGAACAAAAACACAGAAGAAGGAGAAATTCTATCTTGAGCTAGGATGTCCATATTTTTCTGCCCTCCTTCCTGGTTCTCTGACCTCCAGGACTTACACTAGCAGCCTCCCCGCTTTGAATCTCAGGCCTTCAGACTTGGACTGAATCACACTACCAGGCTTCCTGGGTCTCCAGCTTGCAGATGGCAGACTGTGGGACTTCTCAACCCCCATAACCACATGAGCCATTTCCTCAAAGAAGTCTCCTCTTATGCATATGTATCCTATTGGTTCCTTTTCTCTAGAGAACCCTGACTAATACAGCCATCCTGTAGACTATGATATTTTAAAACTGAAGTTCCATAGTTACTATAATTTTAAGGATAAACTCTTTCAGTAAATGTAAGCTCTACCTCCATTTCAGTCTCATTTCCTCCATTTTCATTCATGTATGTATGTTACTTCAAACATATAAATCAACTATTCCAAGTTTTTGAATTTTCACACATGGGTGTTACTGTGACCTAAAATACCATGTGTGCATTAAACACCTGATAACTCTTTGAAAAGAGTCCAAATCAACTTCATTAAATATGGTTTACTCAAACCCCCAGTCTGATAAGGGTTATGGTAAATCACTCTATATATACCACACATTGTTCAAAGTTCTTGCATAGCTCTTTCGGCACCATACTATAATCATATTTTCAGTAATTTTCTTATCTACCCAATAGACTGGCGTTACTTTTCATTTTTATTTATTTATTTATTCGGTATGTGGGCCTCTCACTGTTGTGGCCTATCCCATTGCGGAGCACAGACTCCGGACGTGCAGGCTCAGCGGCCATGGCTCACGGGCCCAGCTGCTCCGCGGCACGTGGGATCCTCCCGGACTGGGGCACGAACCTGCATCCCCTGAATTGGCATGCAGACTCTCAACCACTGAGCCACCAGGGAAGCCCAACGTTTCATTTTAAAATACAGATTTTTCCACTTGGTCAACTTATCTGGAAAATGAATCAACTCAACCAAAAAGTAATCAATTGATTATTCCCTAAAGTAAATTCTAAACTACACTATTAGAAGCTGAACTAATTAAACATTTTTATACCCTCTCTTTTTTCCTTACCTTCTTTGAACCTGCAAGAAATAAGCAACTCTCAGTCCTTGGACAGCTTTTCTTTTCTGTCACACTACCTCATTCAGTGATTTGATCAATTCTCATGGCTTTAAATATAATCTGTGCACTAATAATTCGGATCCATGTACTGTACTACCTAACTGACATTCTACCTGGGTGTGTTATAGGCATTTTAATCTCTACACATCACAAATTTATCAAATGATATTTCCCCTAAAACAGCTTGTCCTGCAGCCTTTCCCATGACGTCATTATTCCAGTTGCTCAATTCCAAAACCTTGTTTGAAGTCTCCTTGACTTCTCTCTTTGTCTCACGTGCCACATCTGGACCATCAGGAAATCTTATTGGTTCCGTCTTCAAAATATATTTAAAAATTCAACTGCTTCACAATACTTCATTAATATTATCCTGGTTCAAGTTTTTGTTGTTCTTATATTGGTTGGTTCACTTGTCTCCTAAGTTATCTTTCTGCTTCTATACTTGGTCCCTTGCAGACTGCTGTTGTCTCAGCAGCCCAAGTAATCCTTTAAAAACGTAGTTAGATTATCTCACTCCTCTCCTAATACTCTTCAATAGTTTTTTGGGTTTTTTTTGTTTTTGTTTTTTTTTGCCTCAAAATGAAAGCACAAACCATACAAGAGCCTGCAAAGCACTGTGCCATCCGGCACCCTTGGCTTTGTCTGCTAGTACTCTCCCTCTACCTCATTCACCTTTGGCCACGCTGGCCTCTTTGTTCTTCCTCCAACAATACAATCAGGCCTCTGACTCAGAACCTTTGCCCTTGCTGTACCCTGTGACCAGATATTCTCCAGATATCCAGATGGTTGTCTCCCTACTTCCTTCAGATCTTTACTCAAAGATGACTTTCTCAGTGACATCAGTTCTAGAGTCCCCAATTAAAGTTTCAACGACCTCATTCTCAACATTTTCTATGCCGTTTTAATCACCAAAATGTAAGCTCCTTGAAGTAGGAACTTTAGTCTGTTTCATTCATTGTGGTCTTCTGAGTGCCTGGAACATAGTAGACATTAAATAAAAATGTGTGAAATGAAAGAGATTTACTAAGAAAGGGAACTTTACTGCCTACTCTCCAAACTGGACAATAAAGAATTCTCTCAAATAAGCTAATAGCTGACTGATCTCCTTGTACTTTTTTTTTTTTTTTTAATGAACATTCTTTTTCTGCAGTGTGGGCAGAGCTCCTTAGTGGAATTATGAGATGGAGTTCTTTGCTTCACAATGTATTTTTATCAAAGGTAAAGATAGATCACCAACAATGACTCTTTAAATAGACTATACAATGTGCATTACAGTGAAGCTTTCAGTCTTGACAAGAAAGTTTTAAATTATATATATATATATATATATATATATATATATATATATATATATATTTTTTTTTTTTTTTAATTTTTGAGGTATGCGGGCCTCTCACTGTTGTGGCCTCTCCCGTTGCGGAGCACAGGCTCCAGACACGCAGGCTCAGCAGACACGGCTCATGGGCCCAGTTGCTCCGCGGCATGTGGGATCTTCCCAGACTGGGGCACAAACTCATGTCCCCTGCACCGGCAGGTGGACTCTCAACCACTGCGCCACCAGGGAAGCCCTTAAATTCTATATTCTAAGGAGACCATATATCTTCCTATTTTTAGGTATCTTCAACCGAGTCAATGGTTCTTAGACTCTCTTAGCTCCAAGCTGCATTTTTTCTGAAAATTTTGCTTTACCTCTTTCTGGTTCTGGAGCACAAAACATAATTTTGCTAGTTTTTAAAAAAACTAAAATGTTCTGCTTTTGTCCCTATCCATCTTGAAATTAATATTCATACTATTTGAATGTTTCTTTCAATTTCTGAGCCATTTTATTACAATAAGCATGTGAATGATTCTGGAGTTAGATATAAAATTGTGCTTTCCCTAAAACAAAATACTATTTTTAAAATAGGCATTTTAAAATCATGAAACTTGAAAATGTCCTGAGAAGGCAAAAACATCTCTACTTTAATTTATGTATCTGCCTCAGTAAAACTCTGAAGTATTAAAGTGCTAAAAATCTTCTCTGCAAATATTTTATTAATTACTATTTTAGAATTCAGTTATAAGTTATGATGACAATGGTTTCCACCAGAACAAAGTAGCATACACAGACCACATGTTATAGATAGAGCCTACTCTGTATTTTGAAATTTATGGTGAAACTTCCCAAAACTTCAGCAATAATAGGCATTAATAAATGGTATTCATACTATTTAGTAAAACAGCTTTTCTCTTTATGAAAATGAGGGTAGGGAAGATGTGACATTTGAATAAAGTTTTACATTTTTAACAAGTAATAAAAATAAAAGGTTACATTTCTAGAGTCATGATTGATAACAATTGCTCAGTTTAACTGCATTTTATAGGTTAGGTAAGCAATTTAAATTAAAAAGTGACCTACACAAATATGCAGTCTTGAAATGAAATGAAAGTTAATAGCTTTTCTTTGCAACTCGAAGAAACCTGATGGGATTTTGAATTTCTAGAGATTTGAGAAATTAGAAGGATATATTTTGCAGAGGCTTCATATGAAACATGTTTGAAGATTCATTTTTCTTGGAGTAATGTTTCTGTTATGACTACTAAAGCATTCCCTTGGATGTTGCAACATATTTGAAATATAGTTTATTACAATCAATTATATCGTAAGACATGGAAGATGGTCTCTAAGGATGAGTTTATAAAATACACCCTTCTGTCTATAGATCCTCCACAATTAACAGTTTCTCCAGGGAATCACCTGGTTACCTCAATTAAGAGAGCTAGTGATGGTTCTGTAACTTGGAGACAACTAAATGCAGTGCTATATTTTGTAACGTTAATTTTCAGTGGTCTGCTGTGGAGTTGCAGATAATCCAAGATCTAGTGTATTATTTCCATTATGCTTTGCTTACACTAGTATTAAACTGAACTTGCATTCCTAATCGAGCAGCCTGTAGTTTTAAGGAGAGGCATCCGGAGTGAGTTAAGTGACAGTGCATATCTCTCTATAAATATATATTTAAAATATGTGAAAGAGGTATTTAATTTTTTTAAAGAATCTTTTAAAATATCATTTGGCCTCAAAATGTTTTACTTTTTCCTCAATACTCATACAATCTTATTCCCCAATTACCAATACCCATTTCTCAAATCACTGTTTTATTTCTGTCTTAGCTTTATTTGTAAGCTCAGTGAACACAGTTGTACACTTTGGTAGAATTGGCTTTCCTTAAAAGAAAATGACTTTCTCCAAAGTTCTTTCCCTACCAAGTGAATGAACCAACTGAGAATGCTACAGAGATATTATAATAAAACCATTTTTGTTTGTAAAAGCAAGAAAGTTTCCAAATAAATTACCTAAAATTTTCTCTAGTTCCTAATCAATATGTGTATGAAAATGAATTCTCCTTAGACTTTCTCCTTTAATCACACATTTTAGGAAATACACACACATGCACATACACATATTAAACAAAAAGGTAAGACAAACTGTATTAAATTGCTCTTTAAGCCATTAAATGATTTAATTTGATTTGCATGATCTTTTAGGTTGCATATTGGACAGTACTTGTCTTTATAACTAATTAAAACACAGTTTACCACAAATTTCCATATGTGTTTAAAATGAAAGTGGATATACTTATATATTAAATTAATATAGAATTGACTAATTTGTGGGTAACAAATTTCCCTCCTTTAAAATAAATGTTCTAGACATGCATTTAATACAGCCAAGTATGTAAACCAAGACTTTGTAAAGTAAATCTTATTTTAAATATACTGTAGCAATTCAAAATTTAAAGTCATCTTATGACGAGCATACTTGTATGATACTAAATCCTCTTGTGTCTTGAATAAGTCATACTGTGAATGATTTCTTTTATACTGTTGGCATTTTATGCCTAGCACACTCTTAAAGTGAAGCATTTCTGTGGGGAAAAAATGGTAAAAATAATTTAATTTAGTAAAAGTGCTACTTGATTTTTAAAATATTCAGATTTACTCTAAGAATTTTTCCAAAGGAAATTTAATTTACTGATCTTCCTGAAAGGCTGACATGTGGGGAAAAAAAGAGGTAAGGTAAAACTTTAGAAAACATATTTTCCTTTTGTTTTTAACGTGACAAGGAAGTTTTAGTATTGTTTAAAATATGAAATGTTTGTAGTTTTAAAGAATGAGGAAGTGAATATATGTCTGAAAGTTTGCAAGTTGTAGTTAAAAATTTTATGTTAAGTATTAATCTACTTTTGAGAAACTCCCCAAAATAGGAGCAATTCCTAAACTCCACAGTCTTCCTTACCCTGTTTACATACTTTTCTTTTCATAAAGTAATCTCCTGTAATTGACTCTGTATATAGCATAAGTTAGATATGGAAAATTAGAAATTTATCTAGGTTAGTTTAATTCTCTAATAATCAATTAAATAATTTAAGGGTATATTCTTACCTAGTGTGAATTAATCAGTGGAACTTGCCTTAGTTCTGCTGATATAGCCATTCTTCTTTACATATGCTTTCAAAGGTTCTTAAGCTTGAGTTTACATGGTAAATAAGAATGGCTCCACTATGTCAAGTAAACAATTTGTGGAAGTCCCTAAATAAATATTTATATAGAATTATATTTTGTATATTCTCAAATTTACAAATATATGATAATGCTAATTTTATAAGTCCCCAGACAAATATTTACAGATATTAAATGGAAATGATTATGAAATAGCATAAACAGTATTTGAGATAAATTAATATTCTAATATGGTGTGGGCTTGTGATAATCATTTTCAATTTTTAAAAATCTTTATAAAAGTATCAGAGACATGAATCAATTTTAATAAAAGGTAAATATTACATGGGAGAAATAGACTAGGCAAAATTCTTGCATAAAGTAGTTCCTTTAGCATATTATACACACTCTCCTAACACATATTTTCATATATATTTTACTTTGGAGAACACTTCATATTAATACGTAAAGAATTTATTTTTTCATGGCTGCATAATACTTTATTGTATTATTTTTTAAATTTACTACTGATGGATATTTGGGCTGTGTATAACCTTTGCTGATACAGAAAATAAATGCTACACTAAATATCCTTGTGCATATGCATCTTGCATGAGTACTTTACATTATTTTTTATTTAATCCTCTCAACAGTCAGTAAATAGGTATATATTATTGTCTTCCTCTCTATATAAGGAAATTGGCACTCAAGTATCTGTTCCATATGTAAGTATATATAAAAGAAATATAGTATATGAGCTCAAGGCTATCTTATTCAAAAAAGGAAAGCTCTCTTTTTCTTACCTGAAAACAAAACAAAACAAAAACAGAGGGGAAGATAAAGGTTATACAGCTACTAAAATGCTATACAATATTACCAGTTTATATTTTTACAATATCTGGATTGTTTGACTAACACTCATGTACTCTAACATGTTTGCACTATATGTATGACTGATAGAGACCTAACAGTGTGGACACTTAATAAATATTAGATAATGGAGGAAGATATTGGGGAATATATAAGATTAGAAATAAGAAAAAAAATAACTCTTGCTTTTCAGGACATTACTATTCATATTAAAAATATTCAGGCTGGAGAAATAGTTGCCAGAAATTCCGTTATTTAGAAGTATGCTAATTTCATTTAATGCTCATGTATTTTCTCCTGGGATTATGCTTCTCGATTATATTTCTAGTATTTAAGTTTTCAAATAGTTTTCTTTTTTTTTTTTTTTTTTTTTTTTTTTTTTACATTTCTTTTTTTTTTTTTTTTTTTTTTTATTTTTTTTATTTTTTTATTTTTTTTTTTTTATTTTTTGCTTTATCACAAATTTAATCAGTTATATGTATACATATGTTCCCATATCCCCTCCCTTTTGCGTCTCCCTCCCACCCTCCCTATCCCACCCCTCCAGGCGGTCACAAAGCACCGAGCTGATCTCCCTGTGCTATGCGGCTGCTTCCCACTAGCTATCTACCTTACGTTTGGTAGTGTATATATGTCCATGCCGCTCTTTCACTTTGTCACAGCTTACCCTTCCCCCTCCCCATATCCTCAAGTCCATTCTCTAGTAGGTCTGTGTCTTTATTCCTGTCTTACCCCTATGTTCTTCATGACCTTTTTTTTCCTTAAATTCCATATATATGTGTCAGCATACAGTATTTGTCTTTCTCTTTCTGACTTACTTCACTCTGTATGACAGACTCTAGGTCCATCCACCTCATTACAAATAGTTCAATTTCATTTCTTTTTATGGCTGAGTAATATTCCATTGTATGTATGTGCCACATCTTCTTTACCCATTCATCCGATGATGGACACTTAGGTTGTTTCCATCTCCGGGCTATTGTAAATAGGGCTGCTATGAACATTTTGGTACATGTCTCTTTTTGAATTATGGTTTTCTCAGGGTATATGCCCAGTAGTGGGATTGCAGGGTCATATGGTAGTTCTATTTGTAGTTTTTTAAGGAACCTCCATACCGTTCTCCATAGTGGCTGTACCAATTCACATTCCCACCAGCAGTGCAAGAGTGTTCCCTTTTTTCCACACCCTCTCCAGCATTTATTGTTTCTAGATTTTTTGATGATGGCCATTCTGACTGGCGTGAGATGATATCTCATTGTAGTTTTGATTTGCATTTCTCTAATTAGTAAAGATGTTGAGCATCCTTTCATGTGTTTGTTGGCAGTCTGTATATCTTCTGTGGAGAAATGTCTATTTAGGTCTTCTGCCCATTTTTGGATTGGGTTGTTTGTTTTTTTGTTATTGAGCTGCATGAGCTGCTTATAAATTTTGGAGATTAATCCTTTGTCAGTTGCTTCATTTGCAAATATTTTCTCCCATTCTGAGGGTTGTCTTTTGGTCTTGTTTATGGTTTCCTTTGCTGTGCAAAAGCTTTTAAGTTTCATTAGGTCCCATGTGTTTATTTTTGTCTTTATTTCCATTTCTCTAGGAGGTGGGTCAAAAAGGATCTTGCTGTGATTTATGTCATAGAGTGTTCTGCCTATGTTTTCCTCTAAGAGTTTGATAGTGTCTGGCCTTACATTTAGGTCTTTAATCCATTTTGAGCTTATTTTTGTGTATGGTGTTAGGGAGTGATCGAATCTCATACTTTTACATGTCCCTGTCCAGTTTTCCCAACACCACTTATTGAAGAGACTGTCCTTTCTCCACTGTACATTCCTGCCTCCTTTATCAAAGATAAGGTGACCATATGTCCGTGGGTTTATCTCTGAGCTTTCTATCCTGTTCCATTGATCTATCTTTCTGTTTCTGTGCCAGTACCATACTGTCTTGATTACTGCAGCTTTGTAGTATAGTCTGAAGTCAGGGAGCCTGATTCCTCCAGCTCCATTTTTCGTTCTCAAGATTGCTTTGGCTATTCGGGGTCTTTTGTGTTTCCATACAAATTGTGAAATTTTTTGTTCTAGTTCTGTGAAAAATGCCAGTGGTATTTTGATAGGGATTGCATTGAATCTGTAGATTGCTTTGGGTAGTAGAGTCATTTTCACAATGTTGATTCTTCCAATCCAAGAACATGGTACATCTCTCCATCTATTTGTATCATCTTTAATTTCTTTCATCAGTGTCTTATAATTTTCTGCATACAGGTCTTTTGTCTCCTTAGGTAGGTTTATTCCTAGATATTTTATTCTTTTTGTTGCAATGGTAAATGGGAGTGTTTCCTTGATTTCACTTTCAGATTTTTCATCATTAGTATATAGGAATGCCAGAGATTTCTGTGCATTAATTTTGTATCCTGCAACTTTACCAAATTCATTGATGAGCTCTAGTAGTTTTCTGGTAGCATCTTTAGGATTCTCTATGTATAGTATCATGTCATCTGCAAACAGTGACAGCTTTACTTCTTCTTTTCCAATTTGGATTCCTTTTATTTGCTTTTCTTCTCTGATTGCTGTGGCTAAAACTTCCAAAACTATGTTGAATAAGAGTGGTGAGAGTGGGCAACCTTGTCTTGTTCCTGATCTTAGTGGAAATGGTTTCAGTTTTTCACCATTGAGGACGATGCTGGCTGTGGGTTTGTCATATATGGCCTTTATTATGTTGAGGAAAGTTCCCTCTATGCCTACTTTCTGCAGGGTTTTTATCATGAATGGGTGTTGAATTTTGTCGAAAGCTTTCTCTGCATCTATTGAGATGATCATATGGTTTTTCTCCTTCAATTTGTTAATATGGTGTATCACGTTGATTGATTTGCGTATATTGAAGAATCCTTGCATTCCTGGGATAAACCCCACTTGATCATGGTGTATGATCCTTTTAATGTGCTGTTGGATTCTGTTTGCTAGTATTTTGTTGAGGATTTTTGCATCTATGTTCATCAGTGATATTGGCCTGTAGTTTTCTTTCTTTGTGACATCCTTGTCTGGTTTTGGTATCAAGGTGATGGTGGCCTCGTAGAATGAGTTTGGGAGTGTTCCTCCCTCTGCTATATTTTGGAAGAGTTTGAGAAGGATAGGCGTTAGCTCTTCTCTAAATGCTTGATAGAATTCGCCTGTGAAGCCATCTGGTCCTGGGCTTTTGTTTGTTGGAAGATTTTTTATCACAGTTTCAATTTCAGTGCTTGTGATTGGTCTGTTCATATGTTCTATTTCTTCCTGATTCAGTCTTGGCAGGTTGTGCATTTCTAAGAATTTGTCCATTTCTTCCAGGTTGTCCATTTTATTGGCATAGAGTTGCTTATAGTAATCTCTCACGATCTTTCGTATTTCTGCAGTGTCAGTTGTTACTTCTCCTTTTTCATTTCTAATTCTATTGATTTGAGTCTTCTCCCTTTTTTTCTTGATGAGTCTGGCTAATGGTTTATCAATTTTGTTTATCTTCTCAAAGAACCAGCTTTTAGTTTTATTGATCTTTGCTATCGTTTCCTTCATTTCTTTTTCATTTATTTCTGATCTGATTTTTATGATTTCTTTCCTTCTGCTAACTTTGGGATGTTTTTGTTCTTCTTTCTCTAATTGCTTTAGGTGCAAGGTTAGGTTGTTTAGTCGAGATATTTCCTGTTTCTTAAGGTGGGATTGTATTGCTATAAACTTCCCTCTTAGAACTGCTTTTGCTGCATCCCATAGGTTTTGGGTCGTCGTGTCTCCATTGTCATTTGTTTCTAGGTATTTTTTTATTTCCTCTTTGATTTCTTCAGTGATCACTTCGTTATTAAGTAATGTATTGTTTAGCCTCCATGTGTTTGTATTTTTTATAGCTCTTTTCCTGTAATTGATATCTAGTCTCATAGCATTGTGGTCAGAAAAGATACTTGATACAATTTCAATTTTCTTAAATTTACCAAGGCTTGATTTGTGACCCAAGATATGATCTATCCTGGAGAATGTTCCATGAGCACTTGAGAAAAATGTGTATTCTGTTGTTTTTGGATGGAATGTCCTATAAATATCAATTAAGTCCATCTTGTTTAATGTATCATTTAAAGCTTGTGTTTCCTTATTTATTTTCATTTTGGATGATCTGTCCATTGGTGAAAGTGGGGTGTTAAAGTCCCCTACTATGATTGTGTTACTGTCGATTTCTCCTTTTATGGCTGTTAGTGTTTGCCTTATGTATTGAGGTGCTCCTATGTTGGGTGCATAAATATTTACAATTGTTATATCTTCTTCTTGGATCGATCCCTTGATCATTATGTAGTGTCCTTCTTTGTCTCTTCTAGTAGTCTTTATTTTAAAGTCTATTTTGTCTGATATGAGAATTGCTACTCCAGCTTTCTTTTGGTTTCCATTTGCATGGAATATCTTTTTCCATCCCCTTACTTTCAGTCTGTATGTGTCTCTAGGTCTGAAGTGGGTCTCTTGTAGACAGCATATATATGGGTCTTGTTTTTGTATCCATTCAGCCAATCTGTGTCTTTTGGTGGGAGCGTTTAGTCCATTTACATTTAAGGTAATTATCGATATGTATGTTCCTATTCCCATTTTCTTAATTGTTTTGGGTTCGTTATTGTAGGTCTTTTCCTTCTGTTGTGTTTCTTGCCTAGAGAAGTTCCTTTAGCATTTGTTGTAAAGCTGGTTTGGTGGTGCTGAACTCTCTCAGCTTTTGCTTGTCTGTAAACGTTTTAATTTCTCCATCAAATCTGAATGAGATCCTTGCTGGGTAGAGTAATCTTGGTTGCAGGTTTCTCTCCTTCATCACTTTAATTATGTCCTGCCACTCCCTTCTGGCTTGTAGAGTTTCTGCTGAGAGATCAGCTGTTATCCTGATGGGGATTCCCTTGTGTGTTATTTGTTGTTTTTGCCTTGCTGCTTTTAATATGATTTCTTTGTGTTTAATTTTTGACAGTTTGATTAATATGTGTCTTGGCGTATTTCTCCTTGGATTTATTCTGTATGGGACTCTCTGTGCTTCTTGGACTTGATTAACTATTTCCTTTCCCATATTAGGGAAGTTTTCAACTATAATCTCTTCAAATATTTTCTCAGTCCCTTTCTTTTTCTCTTCTTCTTCTGGAACCCCTATAATTCGAATGTTGGTGCGTTTAATGTTGTCCCAGAGGTCTCTGAGACTGTCCTCTGTTCTTTTCATTCTTTTCTCTTTATTTTGCTCTGCATTAGTTATTTCCACTATTTTATCTTCCACCTCACTTATCCGTTCTTCTGCCTCAGTTATTCTGCTATTGATCCCATCTAGAGTATTTTTCATTTCATTTATTGTGTTTTTAATCGATGCTTGATTCATCTTTAGTTCTACTAGGTCCTTGTTAACTGTTTCTTGCATTTTGTCTATTCTATTTCCAAGATTTTGGATCATCTTTACTATCATTATTCTGAATTCTTTTTCAGATAGACTGCCTATTACCTCTTCATTTGTTAGGTCTGGTGGGTTTTTATCTTGCTCCTTCTCCTGCTGTGTGTTTTTCTGTCTTCTCATTTTGCTTATGTTACTGTGTTTGGGGTCTCCTTTTTGCCGGCTGCAGGTTCGTAGTTCCTGTTGTTTTTGGTGTCTGTCCCCAGTGGCTAAGGTTGGTTTAGTGGGTTGTGTAGGTTTCCTGGTCGAGGGGACTAGTGCCTGTGTTCTGGTGGATGAGGCTGGATCTTGTCTTTCTGGTGGGCAGGTCCACGTCTGGTGGTGTGTTTTGGGGTGTCTGCAGACTTTTTATGATTTTAGGCCACCTCTCTGCTAATGGGTGGCGTTGTGTTCCTGTCTTGCTAGTTGTTTGGCATAGGGTGTCCAGCACTGTAGCTTGCTGGTCGTTGAGTGAAGCTGGGTGCTGGTGTTGAGATGGAGATCTCTGGAAGATTTTCGCCGTTTGATATTATGTGGAGCTGGGAGGTCTCTTGTGGACCAGTGTCCTGAAGTTGGCTCTCCCACCTCAGAGGCACAGTACTGACTCCTGGCTCCTCAATTTGGGATGATTTGTTGTCTATTCATGTATTCCACAGATGCAGGGTACATCAAGTTGATTGTGGAGCTTTAATCCGCTGCTTCTGAGGCTGCTGGGAGAGGTTTCCCTTTCTCTTCTTTGTTCTCACAGCTCCCGGGTCTCAGCTTTGGATTTGGCCCCGCCTCTGCGTGTAGGTCGCCGGAGGGCGTCTGTTCTTCGCTCAGACAGGAAAGGGTTAAAGGAGCAGCCTCTTCGGGAACTCTGGCTCACTCAGGCCGGGCGGGAGGGAGGGGCACGGAGTGCGGGGCGAGCCTGCAGCGGCAGAGGTCGGCGTGACGTTGCACCAGCCCGAGGCGCGCCGTGCGTTCTCCCAGGGAAGCCGCCCCTGGATCCCGGGACCCCGGCAGTGGCGGGCTGCTCAGGCTCCCGGAAGGGCGGTGTGGACAGTGACCTGCGCTCGCACACGGGCTTCTTGGCGGCGGCAGCAGCAGCCCCAGCGTCCCACGCCCGTCACTGGGCTCCGCGCTTTCAGTCGCGACTCGCGCCCGTCTGTGGAGCCCCTTTAAGCAGCGCTCTTAATCCCCTCTCCTCGCGCAGCAGGAAACCAAGAGGGAAGAACAAGTCTCTTGCCTCTTCGGCAGCTCCAGAGTTTTCCCGGACTCCCTCCCGGCTAGCTGTGGCACATTAGCCCCCTTCAGGCTGAGTTCTCGCCGCCAGCCCCAGTCCTCTCCCTGCGCTCTGACCGAAGCCCAAGCCTCAGCTTCCAGCGCCGCCCGCCCCGGCGGGCGAGCAGACAAGCCTCTCGGGCTGGTGAGTGCCGCTCGGCACCGATCCTCTGTGCGGGAATCTCTCCGCTTTGCCCTACCCAGGTATGTGGGGAGTTTCTTGCCTTTTGGGAGGTCTGGGGTCTTCTGCCAGCGTTCAGTAGGTGTTCTGTAGGAGTTGTTCCACGTGTAGCTGTATTTCTGGTGTATCCGTGAGGAGGAAGGTGATCTCCGCGTCTTACTCTTCCGCCATCTTACCCGGAAGTCCCAAATAGTTTTCTTAATGTATTTCTGAATAGTATACCTGTTGCTGTTTAAACCTAATCTCTACAAGTAATTTAATTGTATTAATTTACTTCTCTGAAATACAGAAAAATAATGTGATTAATTTACTCTTCATTAAGTAGAAGCTTTCATTTCACTGGAAGAACATCAGTTACATTTGGAAACATATATGGCTTTTTACTTTGACAACTGCCAAAGCTACCACATTCAAAGGCTTGATGTTTTACTACTGAAAGTGAAAGGGAATACCACAAAAAATTTACAAGCACACTACAGAAAGATGTCAAAATTTCCCAAAAGAGGTAGATGTGACTGAATAGTTTAAATGCACTGTCATGAAATTCGAGATACATCAAACTTAATGCAAGCGAATAAACTCATGAATTGGAATGAAGTAACACTTCTTTAAAGATGCAAATTAAAAAGGAAACATCAAAATAATGAAATCTGCCACTTTTTCTCCACTGAGAAAATTCTTTACCAGATCTCAGAAACAGGCCGGGCTCTTTGGAAAACAATGATAGAAAAGAGGTATTTGATGTAGAAATGGGTATTGAGAATTCTCCCAAGACACTCTAGTTAGTATTTTAATAACCTTATAGGAAAACTACTGTAATTAGTTGTATTCATTACACATAGTTAAATATTCATTAGACCAGAGCATATTGTAGAAGAAAAATGAATTTATTTTCAAAAACATTGTAGAAATCAATGTCACTGTTTATCTCCATAGATTGGAATAATTTCTCTGTCTGAATATATGTGTGACAGTGAAACTTTCCATCAAGTATGCTGCTCTGATGTTTTAGGATTGTACATTTCAAATAGAGAAATTGTCAAATTTAAGTTTAGCAATTAAAAAAATATTTTAAATCAAAGGGAATATGTGTGTATTACTGAGAATCTGGAAATCATAGAAAGTTACAAAGAAGGAAATAAAAAACCCCATAATGCCATCACTCATGAGTAACCATCCTTAATAAGTTGATGTATTTTCTTCCTGTACTTTTACTGCATATGAAGTATAGTGTCAAATTGTATTAGAATACTATGTAGGATTGTTATGATATAAAAAGAGTGTAATATATCACATTACAATCACAATACAATTTTTATGTAAACAATTTTTCCATTAATCTGTTTTTATTTCCCTAGGGTAGCTATTTGGAATCAATTTCAGGGGAGAAAGGTTGAAATTACATGTATGGTGAGCAGGGTATAAGTGGGTAGCGTAGCCTTCTGATATCTTCACAGTCCTTATCAACTATACTCTTTGTCATCCTGAAGCAATGACCGTGTCTTGTTTTTTCTTTAATTAGCAGTAATGTGTACCATGCTCATATTTTCTAGGGCATGGTTCATCTGACCACTTGCATCAGAATCTCTCAGAATAATTCTTCAAATGCAGATTTGAAGGTCCATCGAACATTCACTATGAGCATGGAATAGGTCTATTAATATGCATTTTTAACAAGCTCCTGGATGTTCTTATATGATTTAAAATTTGAGAACCACTGTTGATGTATTTATAACTATTCTTAATTAATGGGAGGAATCTGGAGCTTGAGTCTTTTTTTTTTTTCTCATTTGACTCAGGAAACATGAAATAACTCATTTAGATTTGCTTTGAATCTCAGATCCACCACTAGCTATGTGATCTCGGGCAAGCTCGTCTGAATTCTCATCTGTCCAAACAAAAATGTTAATATGGGCAATATATACTTGAGTGATTTTTTTTAAGAATCGAAGATAATGTATTTGAAATTTCGTGGTACAAAACCTGATATATAGTAGGCACTCAAAAAACTTCAAGTGAGAGGGAAATTTAAAGATCATCCAGACTTTTTTTTTTTTTTTTTTTTTCTGTACGCGGGCCTCTCACTGTTGTGGCCTCTCCCATTGCGGAGCACAGGCTCCGAACACGCAGGCTCAACGGCCATGGCTCACGGGCCCAGCCGCTCCGTGGCATGTGGGATCTTCCCAGACCGGGGCACGAAACCATGTCCCCTTCATCGGCAGGTGGACTCTCAACCACTGCGCCACCAGCGAAGCCCCAGACTTATCTTTAGTTTTATACATGGAGGAACTAAGGCTCAAGAGAAAATTTGGTTTCTGAAAGCATCAGCAGAATAATGTAGCATTCTGGTTGAGTTAAACTATGTTGAGTAAAAATAAAGTAAAAATATGTGTTTGGAAGAAGGGCCCTGCACAAAAGATGTATTATGTTTAAAGGACTACACACAGTGGCAGGTATTGTGCACATATGCTAGTCAGTTGCAGGTACAAAGAATATTTGTAAATTACATGTATGGTAACTTGAATTATATTTATTTTACTAAGTGTGTGTACCTCTATGAACCACCTGTGACATACATGAGACTACACCTTGCAGACAGGCCCCAGAGGCTGCACTTAGAAATCTACTGCCCCATTTGCTCTAAGGCCATGCTTCTTTCAAGGTGCTCACGGTCAGTGACAGCACGTCACAGGGATGCTAAAGCAGGCTCACTCCTGCGAGAAATGGGGCAACTTTGTCCTCTGACTTTGGCTTGAAGAGCCTCTTACTAGCCTTGCTGAACCTTCCTTATACTGTAAGGCAATCTAGGATGCTTCTTCTCAACCTTCCTTCTCTTGTTCTTTCATTTGGAGTTTAACCTACATCCCAGTCTGACAGTAATCCCAGCTCCTTTGTGGCTCTTCCTCATTTTCTTCCATGGACATTTCCCCAAACAAAATCCTTGAATAATTAATCCCATCTTGGAACTTGCCTTTTGAAAGATCCAAATTAATATATCTCCCCAAACTCCCACCTCACCTCACGCAAACTGAAATATAACTTTCTCAATGCCAACAATCATAACTAATTAAATTTTGTATTTCCTGTATAGGATGAAGTATATTGGAGACCCGTGCATTCATTCATTCATTCAACATTTATTGAATACCACTATAGTATGTGGCTAATAGTGAATAGATGAAAAAATAAACTATAAATCCACTGTGATCATAAAATCCATATTTAATGTTCATTAACTATTGTTAGAACAAATGGAGTATATATGTATATACAACATGCAGGTAAAAACTAGTGGAAAAATATAGTCCAGTTACTAACAAACTATGGGGTCAGTAATATAACCGTGAATGGTTTTAGGTGGGAGAAGAGCGAGATGCAGATAGCAAGGAGTATAGCTGTGGGGAGATAGAGCAAGGTGGTGATGGTTCACAGTTTTCCACCCAGTCAATAAATCTACATGTGCCCTAGGCATGCCCATAGACTAAATACACAATTATATATGTCTCAAAGAGCGCTTCATCTGTGTCTGATGATGTTATAGTTGATGGTGATCTTAATTAATGGCAGGGTATTTTGTCAATATGCATTGCCTAAATTAATAGATTCTTAAATCAAGTATTATTATATGGGAAAAATAACCCTTTTGACATTAAAAAGGGATTCTCTTCAAAAAGTTGAAACACATTGGGAAATACTATGAGTACATTAGAAATATAAAGAAATGAGAAATCATGTGTATAACAGGATGACTTCCAGGAGAAAAAGGGATTTGAGTTGGGCCCTTAGAAATGACTACGTTTTGTCTGGGAACAGAAAAGATAAAGGCGCATCATAGACAGAAGTAACATTTATAAATTTTGAGTCTGTAAGTGCTTTGTGATATTCTAGATATTTTATATGATAAGTATATATATTCATTATAACATCATTAGGACTTTGGTAGCAATATATCTATTCTAAAGAGAAAGAGAATGAAGCTCAGAGAGATGAATTAGCATATTCAAAATAATATAAGTATTAAACAATGGAATGAGATGTGACTGAGGCCAGTAACAGCACATATGTCTCTCATCTACTCCAGGCATTCTCAGGTATTTAGGGCTATATAATTTATTACTAGTTTGGTCTGGTGGAGAACATTTGTTTTCCCAGGATCCAGTTTCCTTTATTATCCTCATTCTTTTCATTCCTTAAAAAAAAAAAATAGTTCATGGCTCTGTATACGGAGATAAATCATACATAGCTTAAGATTGTGGGTGCTTTATAATATCACTTAATTCAAGACACAAGTGCCCAGCCATGGTGGCCTGTTTACCATGTGAGAAAGATACCAGCACACATGCAGAATATAGGACAATAAGTTCAGTCTATATATATATATATATATTCCTATGAGATCAGAGAGGGAAAGTGACTTCTGATGGGGAAGAAGCAGGAAAGAATTTACAGAGAAAGTGGCAGCAGGTTTAAAAACCTAGTGATAATCCAGAACTAACATTTACCAGTAGTACTGCAGGCAGAGTGAATGGGGCAGAGTTTCTTCCTTGCAAAGTTCACAGAAACTTTTTATGAGGAAGGGAAACAAACTTTTAAGAATAGAATATGATAATAAGGATGTGTTGATGTAATAAACCAAAACAATTAAAAAAAATCTTTTGGAACCTAAAGGATTTCTCACATTGAAATTATAAAATACTCCAGTATAACAACTCCTTAAATAACTTTTATTTAAATGGCCTTTTATTACATTGTTTCATTTAAGCAAGAACTTTTCAGATTGCTCAGATTGAGTCAACAGTATCTTCATTCAGGACAATCCTTTAATCCATTACTAAGTCAGTCAACAGCATTTCCTAAGTGACCCACATGTGGATAGCAAGATCCAAAAGAATATTGTAAAAGGATCAAGAAGCCCAGTGCTTGTTTTGAGGAGCTTTATGGCCCCATGAAGACACAAGGTAGACCTATAAAATTATAAACCTGAGTGACAGAAACATCTGCCAGATGGAAGCCCACAGCTGTAAAGAGACATTTAGTAAGTGTTCAGTATTCAGTGAAATTGAAAGGAAGAAGTTTAGGGTGACTGAAACTAAAAGAAGCCAAGTGGGGTTAGTTTGGAGAAGCTTCATGAAGGGATGGATTTTTTCGCTGTATTATGGAAAACATTATCTGGCTGTATAAAGCTCTTTTATTTCTTTGTTGTACTCTCCAGATGAACTCTCTATTAAATTGGTATGATTATGATTGTCTTTATTTCCCTTCTTCCCCCATTTCCTTTAGAGAACAGCCTGCTCAAGACTATATGGACTGACTACCCCATCTCAATAAGAGAACTGGATGAGAGAGATATCCTCTATTCTAAGACTAGAATTCCTAAAATTTTAATATTCTCTCTCTGTGTGTCTTACACTTGAGCCTGCTCTCATCACAATACCAAGGCATGTGGTCAAGTTTCTCAACTTTCTAGCTTCAACTCCTAGCAATAAAAGTCATGCAATTGTCTCTTCTACACTTAGAGACCTACAGAAAGGATTTATTTTAAATAATAAGGATCAGTACTCTACTGGATTTGTACTGTGTCAATTTGACTAAGCTGGAACTACACTTCTCAGAATTCCCTTCCCTGGGTACCTGTGGGTATGCATGGGATTTGGAAAGCAGAATGGGAAGCAGCATCTATATTCATTTTACATTTGTAAGACTGGTTGCAGGGTAAGAAACTGTGTTACATCTCAAAACACATTCTTACAGGTTTCCTGGCTTACCTTGTTGAAGTGGGGTAGCAGCTGTGTGGTGGATCCTCCAGCTCTCTCCTGATCATCCTTCAGTTTCTCTGGATCCTGGGCCAGGTGTGTGCTTTGCTCTGTGAGAAAGTAGGCCAAGTTCTTCTGCAGGACTGCAAAATCATCAAAGGTGGGGTCTGGACGAAGTGAGAAGAACAGGAATTCCAGTCTAAAGGCATAGGTCTTAGCTCATTTTTGTGGGTTGCAATTTATTGATGCAAACTGAAAAACAACAGCTTCTTGTAGACTGTTGCAAGATGCAAAAACAACAGCTTCTTGTAGACTGTTCAGTGAGCTACCACAATTGCAGAAGGATAAATGTTTTTAATAAATCCATATCCATGTGTATATATAAGGATATGTAGGCACACATAATATAGGTTTATGTGTGTATATATATGTATACACACACATATATATATAGGTGTATGTATTTTTGTAAGTAGGTATGTGCAGATATGTCTATGTAAATATATATTTACTTTGGTACAAGTTCCTTCAGCTTGTTTTCTACTTGCCAACATATAATCTTTTTAATAAAAAGCTTACTGAACTCTCCTTGCCTGGATAACTCCTTTCCCTTCGTTCCGCCTGAGCTCATTGTTCCTTTTCCTAGAGAAGGCTTTCTCAACCACTTTACAATTTTGTTTTTTCAAATGACACTGTGTTCTCCTATTTCATAGAAGTTTTCACTACTTATTTCATGCTTTAATATAAATTGAATTTGTTTAATGTCAGTTTTCTTCAATAGATGGTTGTCACAAAAGCAGAGAAACCACATCTGTTTTGTTTGTTGCCATTTCTCAGAGCCTAATTTGATGCCTGGAGTATATTAGGTGTCCAGTATATGTTTATTAAATGAATGAATACCTATTTCATACCCTTTCCTTTCTTCATTACCCTTTCTCCACCCATTACATTTGGTCCAGTAAATGCATCCATTAATGCGCATAGAGATGTGTGTATGTATGCTCCTTCTCTACCAGTACCCACATTAAGTATAGCACCTGGAACCAATTGTTTTCCAGAGCAGCTTCTCCTCTACCCTCCTATAAAAGCTACTTCCTTTGACGTCATGCTCCTCAGCTGTAAGTCCTCTATCTCTCCTCATCCTATTCATCTCCTGACAATATGTCTGTTCCTGCAATATCACTTTCCAGGCCTAGACCCTCATCATATTTCCATATGTTCATTTACACATGCATAGATTCAATAGATATTTGTTGAGTACTTACGATGTGCCCGATCCTGTGACTGAGTAATGAGGGTCTGGATTTCCCTATTCTCCAAGATCTGGGAGGAAATCTTAAGCTGTTTCCTTTTAATGAAAGCAAGGAATTGTGCTGGGAGCTTTCCCTTCTATACCCACTGCCCTATCTGGCCACACAAAGTCCCTCTCATTGATTCTTGAAGTTTACAGTTTTCAGGAGCTTTTGAAGTGAGTGAGGGGAAATGGAAGTATTTGGATGAGCTGAGAAAGTCTTGAAACACAGATGCCTGTGAAATCCTAGAAACATGATATGCAGTTAGCTGTTGCTGAGTGCCTTCGCCAGAGAACCACGGGATCCTACCCTATCTCCTGGGCACTAGGTAAAGCTATTCTCACACTGTGCTCTCTTGTGACTGTGTAGCCCATCTCTTCATCTGCTTTCTTCCTAATCTGCTAATCATTTTTAATAATATGACAAGCTCTTACTGAATTATGCTTTTTCACTTACAGAATTATGCTTTTTCACTTACAGAATGGTTTTAGTGGTTGTCTCCTTACTAGAAGTCCTGCCTTTTATAAACCATGTCTTCACTTCCACAACTGTATTTTTTTTTTTTATGAAATGAGCTTCAAAATCCTAATTTTAAGGTAAAAGGCTAAATATTGATTCTATTTTTTTTCTCTTTGCAAAACATGTATCACAGCACTCATGGGTGTCTTGGTTCCTTAGGGAGAAATTTATGGCAAAGGAACTCTAAGAGAGAAAGCACATTAATACATTTTGACATACACTGTCACCACTTTATGCTTGGTGAGCTGTGCCATGAGTCCAGCTAAGGCTGAAGAACATGAAGTTGTTCTAACAAAAATCTTCATGGTTGTGGGAACTCTTCTTGCAGAATTCAACCTCCAACGTGAGACAGCGGAGTTCAGGATTAATTGGGATTCATTTTTTTCTAGGTAATTGGCCTAAAGATAAGTACTGTGAGTGAGAGAGTAATTTATATGATAATCAATGCAGTTCAAGATGAATAGAGAAGTAGAAGAGGCCAAGACCAAACAGAGCAACTGGCAGTGAATGAAGCAATCAATAGAGTGACTGTTTCCATGCATCTAAAAATATGTTAGTGGGCATGACAGAATGAGAAAGGTGAATGAATATCAAAGATTTAGAAAATGATGGTCAAAAGATCTGACAAGAACAATTTCAGGATCTAAGGGTATGGGAAATGGTCATTGTAGCTTGAGGAGAAAAAGAAAGTATTAAATTAATATGCATGGTTAGTATTGCCTACTTAATTTTCTTCCTATTAAGATCTGACTTCTGTGAAGAGAGGTATCATGCCAGTCTTGCAGAATATTCCTAATTCCCAGCACAATGTTTGATGCATGGTTGACAATAAAAAATTGTTGGAAACATAATAAATAAATGTTTTTTAACACAGGCAGTGAAGGCACCTAATATCCACTATTTTAGCAATATCTAGGTCTGACATATAAAAACACTTTCTCTTGCCAGTTGGACCTTGCAAACCTTCATCTTCTGATTGGAAAAAAATCTGTTCAAATCTCATCTTCTTAGATTATATTAATCATTTGGGTCTCAGCTTAGTCATCAGTTCTTACAGTGAGTCTTTCCTGTTCCACCATGTTTTAGTCAGATGTATTTGTATTTTCATAACATTCTGGACTTCCTCTATTCTTGGATTTGCTTTAATGCAATTTCTTATTTAATTATCTGCCTCTTTCAATAGACTGAAATCCCAGGCAGATTAAGGACAATGTCTTATTCATCATCACTTTCTTCACTCACTATAAATGAAACAAATTAAAAGAAGTTACCATTTTCTTCTCTCCTAGTGGCAAAACAAACTTAGTTTTTATATTGCCCAGTCTTGATGAGGAATCATATAAATTAATTCTCAAACACTGTAGATGTGAGGGTAAATTTGTGTAATATCTGTGGAGGATAAATTGGGATTATCAATCAAAATTTAAAATAGAAATATTGTTTAACTATAAATTCCACTGGAAAAAATGTATCCTTCAAACATATTTACATAAGTAAATTAGGATTGATATAAAGGACTTTTCAATCATTTTTAGATATCAAAAACAATGGGAACGATTTAAATGACCATTGCCAAATAACTGGGCATATGATTATGATGTATTCATCTAATGGTTTTCCATGTAAACATTAAATAGAATGTAGGAGATATTGATATATTTCTATGGAAAGTCTTGGAGGTGTTGAAAGTGTGTATATTATGATCCTGTTTTGTGTCATTTTCAATAGTATATGTGTATTAATTATGCAGGCAAAATATAATTTAATGAAATGAGACTCAGGAAATTATTTACTTGTTACCTTTTGAGATAAGAGACTAAAGCTGTGTAAGGAGACATTATATATATATATATATATATATATATATATATATATATATATATATATATATATATATATGATTGGTGAGTTGTGCCATGAGTAATTTTTATCATTATTTTACTTTATACTACTCTTTACTCTTTGATTCTTTTAAACCTTGCAATACTTTGTTCACTTTAATTACCTCAGATTCACAACAGATTTATCTACATCCGTACTCATTTTCTTCAATTCTTCTTTGGCTTTTAGAGCTCTCACTCAAATATTTGCAGCGAATATTTCTATTTCATCACTCTTTAAGGCCAAGCCCCAACCTCCTCATCAACTGTTGATTTGGTCTCCTAGTTCATCAAGAACACAGAGAAAATCAGTGTCCAAATGGGTTTACCTCAAATATTACTCCCACCTCCTACTAGAAAAGCACCCATCTTTTTCTCTAGTCTTAGAAGACAAAGGACCCTACCCCTGCTCATAGCCAATGCTTTGGATCTGATCTACATCTTAAATCACTTCGTTTCTCTCTCTCCCCACTAGATCTTTGCCCTCACACAATAACATGTTCCAGTGTCTTCCTTCTTAAAAAAACATATATACAAGATTAACAAATAATGTCTTCTGATCTTGAGTCAGTACCTCTTTACTGAGCCAAAAGTAGATGATACATACCAACTCCATTGTCCTGATTAATGATTTATCAGTTTACTGACATACTGTTTTAGTTATCAGTACTCCACTGAAACTTTTCTCTAAAAATTACTAAAGCACACATTTCAAAATTGAGTGGAATAAATCCCGTCCTTATTCTTTCTTTTCCTATCATACTGAAGATTGTTTACCACTCAACCCTACCTGAAAAACTCTACTCTCTTACCATCTATTATTCTTGGACTTCTGACCATTCTTTCTCAATCTGTTATTAGGTCCCTTCTCTTTGATCAATGCTTCAAACAAGAAGTGCTACATAGTAGTCACTGTTATGTTTCTTTAGGCCTACATAAATGTTTTTAAAAACTTGAAATCATTACCAATATTTTAAAATTGTTAGATTTCACATTAAATTTTGGAATTTATAATTTCTCTTGAGAAATGACACTATATGGTATTAGCACTGTGTCCACATACCTCCAAGCCAAAAATTGGCAGAACTGTGTAAACACTGCCTTTTCACACAAGTCATGCATATCCGCTTATTCATTTTGACTTGCCACCAGCCTACTTCACACATTTATGTTATTTGCCTTAATCCTGTAAGCCAGGTAACTCTAAACATTTCATTTATGCAACACTACACTAAAAACGTTTCAGCATTCCCCTCATATGATACATTTTAAAATTTAAATTATATTCTAATACTAATTTTCAGTTTCTAGAAGTTCTCTGTTATTCTTTGATACATCTTTATTTTTTCATTGTGTCATATATTTCATTTGTTTCTATTTCTTTTTTAATGAACTTTTATGACTATAATTTTGTTTTTTTATGATTTCTTATGGATTGTCACATTATCTGAAGTTCTTGGGTGGTCTAAACCTTCTGCTTATCTTGTCTGCTGACTTTTTGTCATGACTATTTTTAATGTGTTGTATGACTTTCATTTTTGGGCACATCTCCAGTGAAACTTTTTCTGCAGAATCCTGTAAAACTTATGTGGAGGGCATGTCTCTCCAAAGCATGGCTTTTGCTTCTGCCAAAGTTCCAAGAATATAAATGTCCTGAGACAACTTTTCATGCTTGGGGCAAAAATTTGTACTGAGACAACTTTTTATTTCTTGCCTTGGGGCATTCCAGGATTATCACATAGGAAAAAAATCAGTACAAAGATAACAGACCTCTGTATTAGTAGGCCCGTGGTTAGAAATTCTCAAGGATAACATTTTTTTTTCTTCCTTTACACAATTTCTATGCTGAAACACACAAGGTTCCTTACTGTCTTCTTTGGAAGTCTTTGTCTTAGCTTACTTTTCAAAGAGTCTGACTTTTATAGACGGTGGCCTCAGTTTCCGTTCCTACTCAGGTGTCAAATCACAAGCTCTGAGCTTACGAAGATCTAGCACAGCAACTCCTTACTTGTTCTCCACCATGCTCTTCTCCTTTTTTACTTCAAGTGTTTTCCTTATTTTCTGGGGAATATAGTTATATATTTAAAAGGATGTTTATTATATGACATTTACCTCTTCTAGGCATCCTGTAGAAAAAGTATTTTCAGTTTGTTTAGTCCACCATATTTGCAGAAACAGAAATCCACATTTAAAATTTATGTGAAAATAGTACTGGTCTAATATATCATATATCTTAAAAACCAAACACAAAATGAGAATTTAGAAAAGAATTCAATAATTCTTTTGTTTATTATTGATGTCAAAAATATTTTTAATCTCTCTAAAATTTTTTTTTAGTTTTTAGCAATGTAGTTGATATACTTAATTATTTTTAAAACCTTAATTTAAATCTTCTGAAAAAATTATTTGAAGGTCTACTTAGAAATCCAATTTGTTTTAATACTTCCTTTAAATAGCTGTCACAGCTGGAAAAAATACTTCTAAAGATCTATAGATTGATGGGAAAAAAACCTTTATTAAAACATTTTCATTTCCTCTGAAAAAAATTATTCTAAAATTTATTTTTAAAATTTTATTGTTAATGTCTATCCTCTCTGATGGGAAACAGCATATTTTTTTGGTTTGCTTTCTTTTTTCTTTTTTCTTTTCTGCAAAGGATTAAATAATACCCAATAACACCTTACATTTGGAAGGTTTTCTAAAAACTGTTTAAAAATTCTGTTTCCAACTTTTTATAGCATTAACATATGAGAATTTTAATGAAAGACAAACACCATTTTCATTTACAAAATCATATAATGATGAAAACACTTCCAAACTTTCTCAATACTCTCTCTATAACACAAGTTGCTTTTGAAAAAACAGGTTCTGACTCATTAAAATATTATCTTTACCTTGAATGGAAGAGGTGTATTTTGTTTTTCAAAAATATTTGCTAGGATAAATGTTCTTGATAACCACTTATCATTAGAATAAAAATCATTAATTTGGAACACTTGCCTTTTTGAAAATTAAAAACATTCAACAGCTCTATTTAAAATTTTTATATTGTGGAAAATAAACTTTCAGAAAAGAAGAAATAGTATTAAAAACACTTGTGTGTCAACCACCTAACTCCAACAATTTTTGTTTTGTCTATAACTGCTTTTATTTGGAGTCAAGTATTTTAAAGTAGACCCCACATATCATGTCATTTATCTATAAATACTTAAGGATGTATGTCTAATAGGTAAATAATTTTTAAGATCACTACAATATTCATCATACCTAACAAAATTAACAATTTCTTTTTTTTAATTACCTTTATTAGGTATAACACATATAATTAAAATCACCAATTTTAAATATGCAGTTTGACAAGATTTTTTTAAAAAGGTTATTTTGAATTAATTTTAGACTTAAAAATAATTTCAAGATCATACAGAAATTTCTCTTATAGTCTTCATTCAGTTTGCTCTAATGTTAACATCTCATAACCATGGTGCATTTATCAAAACTAAGAGTTTAACACTGGTATGATGTTATTAGCTAAGCTATATTCTTTATTCAGATCTTACTAGTTCTTCCACTATTCTGTTCCAAGATTTAATCCAAGATCCCACATTACATTTAGTGACTATGTCTCTTTTGTCTCCTCTACTCTATGACATTTCCTCAGTCTTTCTTTGTCTTTCATGACCTTGACACTTTTTTTTTTTTTTTTTTTTTTTTTTTTTGCGGTATGCGGGCCTCTCACTGTTGTGGCCTCTCCCATTGTGGAGCACAGGCTCTGGACTCACAGGCTCAGCGGCCATGGCTCATGGGCCCAGCCGCTCCATGGCATGTGGGATCTTCCTGGACTGGGGCATGAACCCGTGTCCCCTGCATCGGCAGGTGGACTCTCAACCACTGTGCTACCAGGGAAGCCCTACAGCTTTTTTTAAGTAATATGCCATGAGGTAACCAGGAAATCTTTTTTTAGTACAGTAGAGCTTCAAGTTTCCATCTCATTAGAAGGCATTATAATTCTACTATTTAACATAGTAGAATTTGGGAATCCACTTAACAAAGAATTACTTTAGAGTATGTGGTAAGCCAAGGAATAAGGCCCAGTTCCACTGTCAACCCTTCCTCATGGTGGCACTCTCACCCTTCCCTCAAGTATTTGGTATGGCATACCTGACAGCTGATCTAGGGACTGGGTGAGGGTGGGAGGAGCAATCTTCTTATATATTAGTGAGGCTTAACCTAATCATACCGCTTCCTGCTCAGAACTCTTCTGTGGCTCACAACTCTTATTGAACTTGGTTGCTCAGCATGCCATATGAGGCTATCTAAAATTGGCCTTTTACTCCCTTCTAAGTCTCATCTTCCACTGTTTCCAGGCTTAGCATCTCCTAGTCCTCTGAGAGCATCATGTCAGTCAACAAAAATTTATTTTTCTTAGGTTATTTCCTCTCTCTAGAATACCCTTCCATTGTTGTTTCACCTTAAGGACACTTTCTTATACTACAACCCTCAGTCCAACCATCATTGCCTCTGGTAAATTCACAGATTATTAAATTACAAAGACATTTTTGTTGTTGTCTTGCTCCTACACCAGACCATAAGATCTTAGAGGGCCAAGCTTGTGTTTTATTCATGGTTTCAAATCCAGATCATAGCATAATCCTAGTGCATAAATAGTAGGTATTTAGTAAATGTTTGTTGAATAGAATTAAATCAAACTTGACACTTAGTAAAAGTCTGTGGATTTGATTTTGTTAGATATGACAGTTTTATAAACCCCCAATAGACTGGGAAGAAAATGCACCTCAAATAAGGAATATTTCTGGCATTCTTTTTTACTAACATTTGTCTTTAATTGATGAATTCAAAGTCTTCCTTTGGTTAGTTATTTGCTCCAGAAAAGGCAAGTCCCTTGAAAGCCAAATTCCTTTTAATTTCATTTTCTGAGTCTGAGGGGAAAAAAAAGCTCCTTATTTATGAACCTTACAAAACATTCTTATAACATCTGATGCACAAATATTGATCCAGGAAGGTGTTACCTCCTGTGGTTACCCTGTGGGTTTCCTCTTTGAATTGCCAAGGAACTCACTCTAAAATAGAAAAGTAATGTCATAAGTCCTTTTTTAAATCCTTAACCCTGAAAGCCATATATTTTTAAGCTAACAATAACATCTGCAGACATCTAATGTCAGAAAAATAAAAGGAAAGAGTATAGTTTAAGAAAACTCTTGCCTTTTTTGAAAACAGTTGTTTTTAAGTTGGTACAGAAGAAGATTAATTAGTTAGCTAATTAATCCATGAATAATTGATGATGGAAATTTAAATTGGAAAATGGTTATATATGTTAATAAAGAATTGTTTTAATGGTTGAATGACACATCATTTCCTCCCTGCAAAATAATGTTTTGTTCTTATAATCTATGCATTTCGCTAAAAAAAAGTATAATATTTATGTTCAGAGACAAGAACAGAAATAGCAAGAGATTTCATTTGTTATGTACTGCCAATATCCATTTGACAACTACTTGGCTTTTGGCCAGTAACAGTTGAATCCCTTCATCAAGAATATCAAATTACTTTAAATTTATTTCTAGATAAAATTTTTGTTTGGATTTTTTTTGTGACATTGAAATAAAATTTAAAAAAACATTGCAATCATATCTACTGTAAATTTAGATATAGTAGCTTCATGCTAAAATGAGTCTCTTCAAAGAAGTAATTTTAGACAATAAAATGCAGAAATCTACATGATATAAAAACTCTAATTTCATAAATGAATGGAATGAAGGAAAGTGGCCCAGCAGTTAACAGTAGCCAACAACATAATACACTTGTCCAAAAAAAGTTTCATCTGATTGTTATGAGTTAATTTATTCAGTAAATTCTTCCCTCCCCCAAATGATAATGCCTGAATCAGTGGTTTAAAACTATAAGAAAGAGATTTTGACCCAGTGTATGAAAATACTGATTACTATGACTAGAAAAAGGTAGGTTTGTTTTGAGAAAAGATGAGGTCCACTCATTAGAAGAAAAATACAGCTTGGTGTATGTATGATACTCAGAATCTACCAGACAGGCAAGGAATTTTACTAGAATAACAACTCTCAAATTTTTTCATCTCAGAACCATATTTCATAAATATGGACCATGAATAAGTCTTAAATATTACTAAAGACCCAAAGAATTTTTGTGTATGTGGGTTATAGCAATGGATACTTACTACATTACAAAATAAAATGAAGAATATTTTAACTAAATTATTTATTCACTTATTTGAACATAACAATTATAAATATAAATAGTAATTTTGAAATAGTATCTATAGTTTTAAAAATTAGTGAGAATGACATTGCTTTACAGTTTTGGTAATCTCTTTAATATCACTTAATAGAAGACAGTTGGATTCTCATAACTGTTTCTGTATTCAATCTATTGCACTATCACATGTACATAATCTCCGGAAAACTCCACTGCACACTTGTAAGGTAATGAGAGTGAGAAAAGCAAATAAGGTCCTTGTATTATTATTTATTTATTTATTTATTTATTTATTTTTTTTTTTTTTTTGCGGTACGCGGGCCTGAGCTGTTGTAGCCTCTCCCGCTGTGGAGCACAGGCTCCAGACGTGAAGGCTCAGCGGCCATGGCTCACGGGCCCAGCCGCGGAATGGGATCTTCCCGGACCGGGGCACGAACCCGTGTCCCCTGAACCAGTAGGTGGACTATCAACCACTGCACCACCAGGGAAGCCTGGTCCTGGTATTATTATTAAAATAGTTTTGAGACCAAGATCTACCACCAACAGTCCCTCCCATCAGGAAACTTGCAGAAGCCGCTTAGATAGCCTCATTCACCAGAGGGCAGACAGCAGAAGCAAGAAGAACTACAATCCTTCAGCCTGTGGACCAAAACACACATTCACAGAAAGATAAACAAGATGAAAAGGCAGAGGGCTATGTACCATATAAAGGAACAAGACAAAAACCCAGAAAAACAACTAAATAAAGTGGAGATAGGCAACATTCCAGAAAAAGAATTCAGAATAATGATAGTCAAGACAATCCAGAGACTCAGAAAAAGAGTGGAGGCAAAGATGTAGAAGATGCAAGATATGTTTAACAAAAACCTAGAAGAATTAAAGAATACATACCTAGAAGAATTAAAGAACAAACAAATAGAGATGAACAATACAATAACCAAAACGAAAAATACACTGGAAAGAATCAATAGCAGTAACTGATGCAGAAGAACGGATAAGTGACCTGGAAGACTGAATGGTGGAATTCACTGCCATGGAACAGAATAAAAAAAAAAAGAAAAGAAAGGAAGACAGCCTAAGAGACCTCTGGGGCAACATTAAATGCAACAACATTCGTATTATAGGAGTCCCAGAAGGAGAAAAGAGAGGGAAAGGACCCGAAAAAATATTTGAAGAGATTATAGTCAAAATCTTCTGTAACATGGGAAAGGAAATAGCCACTTAAGTCCAGGATGAACAGAGAGTCCCAGGCAGGATAAACCCAAGAGGAACATGACAAGGCACATAGAAAAGAAATTGACAAAAAATATAGACAAAGAAAAAGTATTGAAAGCAACAAAGGAAAAACGACAAATAACATATAAAGGAACTCCCACAAGGATAAAGCTGATTTCTCAGCAGGAACTTTACAAGCCAGAAGGGAGTGGCATGATATATTTAAAGGGAGGAAAGGGAAGAAACTACAACCAAGATTACTCTTCCCAACAAGGACCCCATTCAGATTTGACAGAGAAATCAAAAGCTTTACAGACAAGCAAAAGCTAAGGGAATTCAGCACCACCATAACAGCTCTACAACAAATGCTAAAGGAACTTCTCTGAGTGGGAAACACACGAGAAGAAAAGGACCTACAAAAACAAACTCATAACAGTTAATAAAGTCGTAATAGGGACATAAAAAAATAGTTTTGACTTTATAGACTCCCTGAGATTATGAATGCAGCCCTAAGTGTTCTGAGAAACACTGCACTTGAAGATCTCAAAGTTCTTTCCAGGCATCTGATTCTATTACTAACAAGTTATCCTCCTACTATGAGTTCTTGAACCAAAATCATATATGATTATATTATTATTGTTTTAAAAAAGAGAATTAAATATAAGGATGGGTAACTTTGGATTTTTTTTACCCTCTCTGTTTTTATAATCTGTAGATAAAAATGTATATAGACATAGGCATGCATATAGTCATTCAAAGACAGAGGCATGCATATAATCATTCAAAGTCAGTGGAGTTGATTATGTCTCAAAGGAAAAAAATGAGTTACATTTCTGTCTTCACAATTGGTTAGGGATATGACCTTAGAAAAGTCAGTTAATCACAATGACTACACAGCTCATATAGTTGTTGAGAGAATAAAAAATATAGTAATGATGATGGATAATTTTATTGATCCATGCTGTTTCTGTGTCTCTTCTAAAATGCAACAATCATTTCGTAATTACTTTAGCTAGGTTTTTTCTTTGCATTTTTGTGTCTTACTAATTTTGTGGTGTTTTCCAACTGACCAGTGAACCAGTGAATATTTAGGCAGTGTGTCTGGCACAGGTCTTATATATATATATATATATATATATATATATATATATATATATATATATATAATATACTTTTATTACATATATTACACACATTTTTTCAAAACTTTACTTCTTGTAAGAACTGTCAATAAAGTTCAAAATATATTTTTTGTATCAACTGTGAGGCCCTTGAAGACAGGGACTTTGTCTATTTTGTATACCATGTTTGTCCCAGGAGTAAAATAACGTCTGGCACAAAATGAGTAAATAAATGGCAAATTAGTTTAAAAAATCATTTCTCAACTCTTTATACCTAGTTACTTCTCAAATTTTGCAATGAAATTTTCTATATGCAAATGCTATGGCCAATTTCAAAATAGTACATCCTAATAGTATATATTAGTATAATAAAGCACTTTAAAGGATATCCATTTTCTCAGTTCAAAAATTCTCTCTATATCCTGACAAATGTTCATCCATTTTCCTGTTGGAAACTAAATAATAGGGAACTCACTCCTCATAAAGCAGCTCATGCCACTTGATAAAATGGTCTCTCTTAAGCTGAAAACATGTTCTCTTCCGTTTTCTTATGCCTACATTTTAAGTCCCTGTATTTTCAGCTCTCTGCAATTTCTGAGCAGATAAACCACTACGAACATAACTTCCAAGCACAAACTGAGTATCCTGAATCCATGAAAATAATTTCTGCCTTGTTATTTCTTGTCTGTCTGTATTGTCTTTCAGCAACCAAAACAGAGGCATAGTAAGCTATTTATGTAATTGAGCTGAGAAAGCTTCCTGCACCATCACACACTTGACATAATTTCCTCTATTTTTCCATTCATTGCAACTATCGTTCAGTTGGATAAACTGTATGCACGTAAATTTGGAGAAGAATGTAAAGAAACTGAAGACAAACTAGGCAAATTTTTAGTTCTGCCTGTGGCTGAGATAGGCAAAGTCATGTTTTTTGCTCTGAGTTTCTATTTAGTGGAGGAGACAGTCATGAACAAAATATACCATTGTATCAGTCAAGGCAGACTTTGAGAAACATTGCAAGATAAAAACAAAATGAGTGCCAAAGACAAGAGCTTAATTTTGAATGGAAGGATGGGGAAGAAAAAAGTTTATTGATTCTAGGAACTGTTGCAATTAAAGACGAATGTCAAGGGAGTAGTAACATTGATTAAAATAGGTATTTTTTTCAGACTATCTAGTTAATAAAGTCAATAAATTTCTATCGATTTGCATTCCAGTGAAACTTCTTGCATGATTTAACATGTTGGCTTTTCCTTCCTTTCTATAGCTTGAAATACTTCTTCTATTTTGACCCTCCATCACTTCATTCTTAAAACCCTCTTCCTCACTTCCATAATAGCACCAATCTCCAACTCCCTCAATCCTTTCAGCAAAGGAATTGTCTTCCCTAAGTGGCCTCAATAACCAGATCACCACTCCTTCAAACTCTACTGTATTTTAGTAATATCAGTACTATCTTTCTAGAGTATTTTTCTTTTCCTGAGTTTTCAGACAAAGAGTTGCTACATACATATTGAATGACATCAGTTACACCATGAGCAACAAATAGTTACTAATGAACTCAAATACCACTGTTTCTAAATAATTTTTTAAATAATTAACAAATTGTGACAAACACATGTTTATCCCTGCAATACTCTCACTTACTCATACTCTAATATGCTTTAATGTATGGGACACAATTGGCATGCTGGGGATAACATAGAACACTTCAGCCTGCCTCATCTTGTATTGTAGAATTTGCTTTATTTTCCTGAATATTTGAGGGAGAATATTCAGCAACACCCTTCGGGATGCTGTACACATGTGTTTGGCATTTTTCATGGGAACACAGCATGATGGCATCAATATTTGCTATCCTCTCAAAATGAGTATAAGTTAGAGCCTCTAATATTTTCCATGGCTTGCTCAAAACAGTCTTAGTCAATCATACATGATGAGGATGATATAAATGATTTAAGACCAAGTTAATTTCATTTTAGGGAGCAGATAAGCCTAAGACATAGCCTAAGCCTATCATTTATATATTTAGCCATCTCTTCTTTTGGGCATTCAATTTTACTAAATATATTCCCTAATCCTTCCTAATTCAATTAAATTAGTTACCTGCCACCTAATTAGTCAGTCAGAGTAAAACAGTCTGTTTGGGGTCTTTTGCTCCTTAATAGGGCTCACATCTACCCAACTGACTAACAAAGCTATATCTATAATGGACACTTTGAGATTAAAAATCATACAAGAAATGAAAAAAAAATATTCTGGAAAAAAATATATTTTTCAAGCATAGAATTAACAAATTGGGGTTCAGTTCATTGATAGCAAGACATTAAGTCACTCGGCACTGTCCATGATCAGTTGTATACATGTGATATATAAATTGAGATTGAGAAATTAATATAAATTCAGGAAAACGACTCTATATATTTTTCTGCATCCCTCTCTTGCCTTATAGGCAAAATAACTGACTTTCTTAGACATTGTGAAATTTAATATTTCTTAATAAAAATATAAAATTATGTGATCCTTGGAAAGTTTTAAAAACAGTAATAATTTCTTTTTCATGTCAAGCATAAACTTTTTTTTTTTACAACTTTATTGGAGTATAATTGCTTCACAATGGTGTGTTAGTTTCTGCTTTATAACAAAGTGAATCAGTTATACATATACATCTGCTCCCATATCCCTTCCCTCTTGCATCTCCCTGGCTCCCACCCTCCCTATCCCACCCCTCCAGGCTGTCACAAAGCACCGATCTGATCTCCCTGTGCTATGCGGCTGCTTCCCACTAGCTATCTACCTTACATTTGGTAGTGTATATATGTCCATGCCTCTCTCTCGCTTTGTCACAGCTTACCCTTCCCCCTCCTCATATCCTCAAGTTCATTTTCAACTAGGTCTGTGTCTTAAAAACAGTAATAACTTAATGTAGGTTATGTTTTTAAAAGTCAAGTTCCTGAAATATTTAAATCATTATTTTAGCAGCAAAAATAATTTGCTTTTTAAACAAACAAAAAAATAACTTATTTTAAATAAAAAGATGGAAATTATGTTTAATGTTTTTAGATTTGAAATACTTTTTCTCTTATGATCAAACAGGTGATAGAGAAAACACTAATTTTTATTTTACTATTGATAATTTCACATAGCAAAATCTCTCTCTCTCTAGATACCCTGGAGCTGTTTTATTATAACTGTTTTATAATGAACTAATCAATGAATTAGGTATAATAGAGTATAATTTTCAGCATAACAAAACTGTTTTAATATCCTTCATAAATTTTCCTTTTTTGTACATTTTATTTATTTATTTTTAACAATTTTTAATTGAAATATAGTTAATTTACAATGTTATGTTAGTTTTGGGTGTACAGCAAAGTGATTCAGTTTTATAAATATATATATATATATATAAAATATATTTTTTAAGATTCTTTTCCATTACACGTTATTGCATGACATTGAATATAGTTCCCTGTGCTATACAGTAGGTCCTTATTGTTGATTTTATATGTAGTAGTGTGTATATGTTAATCCCAAACTCCTAATTTATGTTCCCCACCCCCTGCTATTCCCTTTGGTAACCATAAATTTGTTTTCTATGTCTGTGAGTCTATTTCTTTTTTGTAAATTAGTTCATTTGTATCATTTTTTTTTAGATTCCACATATAAGTGATATGATATTTGTCTTTCTCTGTCTGACTTTATTTAGTATCATAATCTCAAGCCCATCCATGTTGCTACAAATGGCAATATTTCATTCTTTTTTATAGCTGAGAATATTCCCCTATATGTATACACCACATCTTCTTTATCCATTCATCTGTCAATGGACATTTAGGTTGCTTCCATGTCTTGGCTATTGTAAATAGTGCTGTTATAAACATTGGGGTGCATGTATCTTTTTGAATTAGAGTTTTCTCTAGATATATCTCAGGAGTGGGACTGCAGGACATTTGGTAACTCTATTAGCTTTTTAAGAAACGTCCATACTGTTCTCCAAAGTGGCTGCACCAATTTATATTCCCACCAACAGTGTAGGAGGATTCCCTTTTCTCCACACCCTCTCCAGCATTTATTATTTGTAGACTTGTTAATGATGGCTATTCTGACTGGTATGATGTGATACCTTACTATAGTTTTGATTTGCATTTTTCAATTACATTAACAATATTAAGCACCTTTTCATGTGCCTATTAGCCATGTGTATGTCTTCTTTGGAGAAATGTCTACTTAGGTCTTCTGCCCATTTTTTAATTGGGTTGCTTGTTTTTTTGATATTAAGCCATATGAGCTGTTTGTATATTTTGGAAATTAACCTCTTGACAGTTGTATCATTTGCAAATATTTTCTTCCATTCAATAGTTGTCTTTCTGTTTTGTTTATGGTTTCCTTTGCTGTGCAAATCTCTTAAGTTTAATTAAGTCCCATTTGTTTATTTTTGTTTTTATTTCCACTCACTACTCCAGGAGATGAATCCAAAAATATATTGCTGCAATTTATGTCAAAGAGTGTTATAACTATGTTTTCCTCTAGGAGTTTTATAATATCTGCTCTTACGTTTAGGTCTTTAATCCATTTTGACTTTATTTTTGTATATTGTGCTAGAGAATGTTCTAATCTCATTGTTTTACATGTAGCTATCCATTTTTCCTAGCACAGTTACTGAAGAGACGGCCTTTTCTCCATCTTATATTCTTGCCTCTGTTGTGGATTGGTTGACCATATGTGGGTGGGTTTATTTCTGGGCTTTCTATCCTGTTCCATTGATCTATATTTCGGTTTTTGCACCAGTACCACACTGTTTTGATTATTCTAGCTTTGTAGTATAGTCTGAAGTCAGGGAGCCTAATTCCTCCAGCTCCTTTCTTCTTTCTCAAGATAGCTTTGGCTATTCTTTTTGTGTGTGTGTGTATTTCCATACAAATTAAAAAAAAAAGTTTGTTCTAGTTCTCTGAAAAATGCCTTTGGTAATTTAATTGGGATTGCATTGAATCTGTAGATTGCTTTGGGTAGAAGGCTTATTTTAACAATACTGATTCTTCCAATCCAAGAACAAAGTATACCTTTCCATCTGTTTGTGTCATCTTCAATTTCTTTCATCAACGTCTTATAGTTTTTGGAGTACAGGTCTTTTGCCTCCTTAGGTAAGTTTATTCCTAGGTATTTTATTCTTTTTGATGTGATGGTAAATGGTATTGTTTTCTTAATATCTCTTTCTGATATTTTGTTGTTAGTGTGTAGAAATGTAACAAATTTCTGTATATTAATTTTTTATCCAGCAACATTACCAAATTCACTGATGAGCTATAGTAGTTTTCTGGTGTGTGTCCTTAAGATTTTCTATGTATAGTATCATGTCATCTGCAAACAGTGACTGTTTTATTTCTTTTCCAATTTGGATTCCTTTAATTTCTTTTTGTTCTCAGATTGCTTTGGCTAGGAATTCCAAAACTATGTTGAATAAAAGTGGCAAGAGTGGGACTGTTTGTCTTGTTTCTGATCTTAGCGGAAATGCTTTCAGCTTTTCACTGTTGAGTATGATGTTAGCTGTGGGTTTGTCATATATGGCCTTTATTATGTTGAGGTATGTTCCTTCTATGCTCACGTTCTGGAGAGTTTTTATCATAAATGAGTGTTGAATTTTTTTTTTTTTATTGGTAACGATATCATGATCTCTTTCAAAAACTTTTTTTTTATTTTTTATTAGTTTCTGCTTTATAACAAAGTGAATCAGTCATACATACACATCTGTTCCCACATCCCTTCCCTATTGCGCCTCCCTCCCTCCCACCCTCCCTATCCCACCCCTCCAGGCGGTCACAAAGCACCGAGCTGATCTCCCTGTGCTCTGCGGCTGCTTCCCACTATCTATCTACCTTACGTTTGGTAGTGTATATATGTCCATGCCTCTCTTTCGCTTTGTCACAGCTTACCCTTCACCCTCCCCATATCCTCAAGTCCATTCTCAAGTAGGTCTGTGTCTTTATTCCCCTTTTACCCCTAGGTTCTTCATGACATTTTTTTTTTTTAATTCCATATATATGTGTTAGCATACGGTATTTGTCTTTCTCTTTCTGACTTACTTCACTCTGTATGACAGACTCTAGGTCTATCCACCTCATTACAAATAGCTCAGTTTCGTTCCTTTTTATGGCTGAGTAATATTCTATTGTATATATGTGCCACATCTTCTTTATCCATTCATCCGATGATGGACACTTAGGTTGTTTCCAGCTCCGGGCTATTGTGAATAGAGCTGCAATGAACATTTTGGTACATGTCTCTTTTTGAATTATGGTTTTCTCAGGGTATATGCCTAGTAGTGGGATTGCTGGGTCATATGGTAGTTCTATTTTTAGTTTTTTAAGGAACCTCCATACTAGTGTTGAATTTTATCAAAAGCTTTTTGTATATCTATTGAGTTGACCATATGGTTTTTATTCTTCAACTTGTTAATGTGGTGTATCACATTGATTGATTAGCAGATATTGAAAAATCCTTTCATCCCTGGAATTAATCCCACATGATCATGGTGTATGATCCTTTTAATGTATTGTTGGAATTGGTTTACTAGCATTTTGTTGAGGATTTTTGCATCAATGTTCATCAGTGATATTGGCCTGTAATTTTATTTTCTTGTGATATTTTTGTCTGCTTTTGGTATCAGGGTGATGGTGTCCTCATAGAATGAATTCAGAAATGTTCTTTTCTCTGCAATTTATTTGTGTTCTGTGGAGCTGCCCATTGTGACCTTATCTTGTCAATAGAAGTGATGTTTTTATTTCTTTTTAAGGTGTAAGAATAGACTTCAGCCAAGGGAAGAAAATGGCGGAAGCAATGAAGTCAGAGGAATCTGTACAAAATATCCTTTAAATGGCTAATGTGACTGAAACATATTGGGAGGATGTTTGTTCTGGGATATCAGCCTGGATGATGATGGGGATGAATGTTTTTCAGTGACACAGGAAGCTCTTTAATGCTGTTCTCAGGCTCCAGAGATTTTAAATAGTGGCATTCGGCAGTTTCTTTGTTGATCAGCTACATTTTTTGGCAGTGGGCTCAAGTGCTCACGATTGTGCAGAGCAAGGAGCATGCTGAGCAGTGATATTCCAGTTTAAAAAAAACAGAGCTGCAAACAAAACTTCATCAAGAACATTCATAATTGGGATAACAGCCAAGATGACAGAGCATAAGGACCCTAAGCTCACATCCTCTCAGGAGCACACCAAAATCACAACTAACTGCAGAACAACTGTTTATGAAAAAAGATTGGAACCTACAGAAAAAATCTTCTATTACTAAAGATATAAAGAAAGAAACACAAAGAGGTGGGTAGAAGGGATGGACTTGTGATATAATCAAATCCCAGAACACCCTAGATGGGTGACCCACAAACTGGATAATAATTGTATTACAGAGTTTCTCCCAAAGAAGTGAGAGTTCTGAGCCGTATGTCATGGCACCCAGCCTGGGTGTCCATCAGTGGGAAGAGGAGCCCTTAGAGCATTTGGATTTGAAGGTAAATGGGGTTTGATAGCAGATGCCCCACAGGATTGAGGGAAATAGAAACTTCACCCTTAGGGGTTGCACACAAAATCTCACATGCACCAAGGACAAAAGCATAGTTTGATAGGAGCCTGAGGCAGACCTACCTGCTTGTCTTGGAGAGTCTCCTGTGGAGGAGGGGGTGGCTGTGGCTCACCCTGGGGACATAGACCCTGGTGATGGACATACTGGGTAGTATTCTTCTTTGTGATCTCTCCTGGAGGCTGACATCTTGGCACCAACACCTAGCCCTACCCAAAAGCTTGTAGACTCCAGGGCTGGGATGCCTCAGGCCAAACTACAAACTGGATGGAGACACAGCCCCATCCATGAGCAGACAGGTTCCCTAAAGACTTCCTGAGCCCATTGTCACCTCTGGACATGCCCTTTGACACAGCCCTGCTCACCAGAGGGCCAAGACCCAGCTCCACCCATCAATGGGTATACCTGGGAACAGCTGGCTCCTGGTCCTTGGGTGATGAGAGGGGAATACACTGCTGGGATTTATAGGACATCTCCCTAAAGAGGACTATTTCTCCAAGTTCAAGAAACATAACTAACCTACCACATACATAAAAATACAAATAGCAATTTAGACAAAAATGAGGTGACAGAGGAATATGTTTCAGATGAAGAAACAAGATAAAACCCCAGAAGAAGAACTAAGTGATGTGGAGATGGGCAATCTACCCAAGAAAGACATCAGAGTAATGATCGTAGAAATGATAAAAAAAACTCAGGAAAAGAATGGATGCACAGAGTGAGAAATTAGAAGTTTCTAAAAAAGAATTAGAAAATATAAAGAACAACCAAACAGAATTTAAAAATTACAATAACAAACTAAAAATATACTAGAAGTAATCAATAGGAGAATAAATGAAGCAGAAGAATGGATCAGTGAGCTGGAAGACAGAGTAGTAGAAATCACTGCCACTAAACAGAAAAAAGAAAAAAGAATGAAAAGAAATGAGGACTGTTTAAGAGACCTATGGGACAACATCAAGAGTCCTAATATTTGCATTATAGGCATCACAGAAGAAGAAGAAGAGAAAAAAATGGCCTGAAAAAATATCTGAAGTGATAATAGCTGAAAACTTCCCTAACCTGGGAAAAAGCAGTCACTCAAGTCTGGGAAGCACAGAAAGTCCCATACAAGATTAACCCACAGAGGAATACAGCACGGCACATTGTAATCAGAATGACAACAATTAAAGATAGAGAGAGAATATTAAAAGCAACAAGGGAGAAGCTTCAAATAACATTCAAGGGAACTCCCATAAGACTATCAGCTGATTTTTGAGAAGAAACTCTGCAGGCCAGGAGGGAGTGACATGATACACTTAAAGTGATGAAAGAGAAAAACTTACAGCCAAGAATACTCTACCCAGCAAGGCTCTCATTCAGATTTGATGGAGAAATCAAAAGCTTTATAGACAAGTAAAATCTAAGAGAATTCAGCACCACAAAACCAGCTTTACAGCAAATGCTAAAGGAACTTTTCTAGGTAAAAAACAAAGGGTCACAACTAGTAGGGAGATTAAAAGACAAAAGTAATAAAATCATCTGTATCCACAATAAGCAGTTAAGAGATACAAAAAACAATTAGATGTAAAATATAATATCAAAAACAGTAATCATGAGGGGCTAAGAGTACAAATACAGGGTATGTAAAATGCATTTGAAATAAATAAATCAGCAATTTAAAACAAGCATATATATGTGTGTGTGTGTATATATATATATATATATATATATATATATATATATATATATATAGAGAGAGAGAGAGAGAGAGAGAGACTGCTGTATAAAACCTCATGGTAAGCACAAACAAAAAATCTATAATAGCTATATACACAAAAAGAAAAAGGAATCCAACCATTACACTAAACATAGTCATCAAATCACAAGAGAAAAGAGCGAAAATGAAGGGGAAAAATGACCTACAAAAATAAATCCAAAATGATTAACAAAATGGCAATAGGAACATGCATATCAATATTTACCTTAAATGTAAATGGACTAAATGCTCTGACCAAAAGACATAGACTGAATGGATACAAAAAACAGTACCCATATATTTGTGGCCTACAAGAGAGTCATTTCAGATCTAGAGACACATGCAGACTGAAAGTGAGGAGATGGAAAAAGTTATTCCATGCAAATGGAAATCAAAAGAAAGCCAGAGTAACAATACTTATATCAGACAAAATAGACTTTAAAATAAGACTGTTACAAGAGACAAGGAAGGACACTAAATAATGATCAAAGGGTCAATCTAAGAAGAAGATATAACAATTGTAAATATATATGCACCCAACATAGGAGCACCTCAATATATAAGGCAAATGTTAACAGACATAAAAGGAGAAATCAACAGTAACACAATAATAAGGGGAGTTTTAACACTCCACTTACATCAATGGGCAGATCATCCAAACAGAAAATAAATAAGGAAACATAGGCTTTAAATGACAGATTAGATCAGATGGCCTTACTTGATATCTATAGAGCATTCCATTTGAAAGCAGCAGAATACATATTATTTTCAAATGTACATGGAACATTCTCCAGGATAGATCACATGCTAGGCTACAAAGCAAGTCTCAGTAAATTTAAGAGAACTGAAATCATATCAAGCATTTTTATGACCATAACACTATGAAGTTAGAAATCAACTACAAGAGGGACTTCCATGGTGGCACAGTGGTTAAGAATCCATCTGCCAATGCAGGGGTCACGGGTTTGATCCCTGGTCCAGGAAGATCCCACATGCCGGGGAGCAACTAAGCCCATGTGCCACAACTACTGAGTCTGCATGCCACAACTACTGAAGCCCACATGCCTAGAGCCTGTGCTCCACAACAGGAGAAGCCACTGCAATGAGAAGCCCGCATACTGCAATGAAGAGTAGCCCCCACTTGCCACAACTAGAGAAAGTCCACACACAGCAATGAAGACCCAACGCAGCCAAAAATAAAAATAAATAAATAAATGTATTAAAAAAAAACCAAATACAAGAAAAAGCATGCTACTAAACAACCAGTGGATTACTGAAGAAATCAAAGAGGAAATCAAAAATTACCTAGAGACAAATGAAAATGAAAACAAAATAATCCAAAACCTATGGGACACAGCAAAAGCAGTTCTAATAAGGAATTTTATAGTGATACAAGCTTACCTCAGGAAACAAGAAAAATCTCAAGTAAACAACCTAACCTTATGCTTAAAGCAACTAGAGAAAGAAGAACAAACAAAACCCAAAGTTAGTAGAATGAAAGAAATCATAAAGATCAGAGCAGAAATAAATGAAATGGAGACTAAAAAAATTAGAAAAGATCAATGAAACTAAAAGCTGATGTTTTGAAAAGGTAAACAAAATTGATAAACCTTTAACCAGACTCATCAAGAAAAAAAGGGAGAAGGTCCAAATCAATAAAATCAGAAATGGAAAAGAAGTTACAACCGACACCACAACAATACAAAGGTCATGAGAGGCTACTATGAGCAGCTATACACCAACAAAATGGACAACCTAGAAGAAATGGACAAATTTTTAGAAATCTCCCAAGACAGAACCTAGAAGAAATGGAAAATATGAACAGACCAATTCCCAGTACTGAAAATTGAATCAGTAATTTAAAAACTCCCAACAAACAAAAGTCCAGGACCGGATGGATTCACAGGTGAATTATACCAAACATTTAAAAAAGAGTTAACACCTATCCTTCTGAAACTATTCCATAGATTTTCTTAAACCATGAAAAGTAGCATAACTCCAATACAATGAGGTGGAATTTATGGCCAGAGAGTTGCTAAAGCTGGATGTATTGTTTCTGGAAATTATTACTCTGGAGCCAAATATAGTTGGATTTGTATATGTCTACCTATTACAACATGAACTGAATATTTAGCCAATATATGGTTTGAGCTAGACAACTAATAAAGAAAATGTAGGTTCTTTTGTGTTCCATTTAGGTTGACTGTCTCCACTGATCCCATTATTGGAAAACTGCCAAATCTCTACTTCATCTGAGGCTGTAGAGACAGCCCTAAGAAAAATGTATGGGAGTTATTTTGTTGTGAGTTTTTAATCTTTTAAGTTTTCCACTGAAACTTGTTTCATTAAAATGGGAGAAACCTGTCAGAGAGCTGCCTCTGTAGTTTGTATTATTTCTTTAGATTTGGTGATCTGCTTTATGTATAGAATTCCCCCTGTGACGGTTTATTGCACTTTCTAAGCCATAGCGTTTCTGGCCATGTTTTGAATTTGAAGTGACATTGTTTTGGTTTAATTTGACATCTAATGCATGTTTTAGATTAGTTTGATTCTCACTTAATGTAATATTTAATAATAGCCTGAGAATTTGAAAGACTTTCCACCAGTCTTCTATAGAATAGTTACTAGTGTTGTTAATTTATACCATAAAAAAGTTATTTAGTCCTTCAGTATTTGCTAATTTTTTCTTTAAAAAAATGAATATTTAGTCTGGAGGCAGAATCTGTCCTTTTCCTTAGTAAAAAGCTATTTTCAAATTTTACCTTTGATCAAATTCAAAAATACTTTAAAAAATGGATCAGTTTTTGTACAATAATATTATTCTCAGGAATATAAATGTGATGCTTCACTTCATGACATTTTCTTTGGGAGTAGAATACTATAGCATGACAAATGGAACTTTCTGGGCTTTTTGACTTTTTATACTCATCTGTTTTCTATTGATCAAGATTTGAGTTAAAACTAAATTGTCTTTTTTGATTTTTTTTCCCTAGGCATGAATTCTGGGTCTATCAGATGCTAGGATCAGACGAGTAATGCCCAGGTTGTGGTTAAAGGCATTATTTAATTATAAAAAGTTTAAAAATTAATAATAACTTAGATAATTCTCAGCTTTGAACTTCTTAACTCCTCATGGGAAAGTAAACTAGAATGTAAAAACTAATATCAGATGATTAATTCAAGGTCACACATGGAAGCAAAAATGGGAATTGTGTGTTCTTCATAGTCTACTAATCTTAATGAGACTTCTCAATATCTATGATTGATAGATTATACTTATTAAACACTTAATATCTATAGTAAATTATTTCAGAACTTGGAATTTAGAATGAAATACAATGAACTTTAAGCATGGCCTCTATTTTTAATAAAATTATAAGTTGATGGGTAGAGGAAGATGCACACAGATGTTATTCCATTTAAGAACCATAAAGTTCTTCATTAATTAATAAGATTCTAGACACTGTGTTGAAGATTAGGGATGCAAAGATGAGTGACTTTGTATCTTTTATTCTTCTATGACTTTTACCTTCAAAGAGAGAAAAGTGTAGTCAAAGACATAGCCATGTAACATGATTACGTTAGAGGAACAAGATAAGTGACATGAGAAGGTAAGCGAAAAGTAGGTTGAAAAGTGAAAGATCTATCTGTGTAAATAAATATTTTTCTGTATTTCCTCAAAATTATATTTTATCTGGATGGTAAATTTATTGAAGGTGGGGCCTACACCTCACACTGTTTTTGCATCCTCCATAGGACCTATATTAGTGCTATGCTATGCTACATACAGCCACCCTTGATATTTGCAATGAATGACTCCAAATAACTTCAACAACTCCAAATTTGAAAATATTCTCCTGAAAATATGTTTGCCACTAGAAGCAAGTGACAACAATGCCACACATTTTCTAGCGAGTGACTCACTCCCATGTGTTGATCACCCAGATCAAATAATGCACATATCAGAAAAATTTCAGATTCTATACAATAAAGATCTTTTTGCTCATTTTTACATAACCAAAATTTGAATGTTGTATTATTGAATGTCCAGACAGTAGTCAGTGAACATTTGATAATTAAACTGATGTACTCTACTAAACTCCATATGTTCAGGGATTATTTCTATAATAAATTATAAGAAAAGAATAATTGGAAGTATGAAGCACAGAATAATATATTTTTACTGAATTAGAATTTCTGAATAAAGACATTTTTATCCTTCTCCAATTTATTTCACATTTAAATTTTCTGAAACTCTAGACACTTATTGTCTAAAAGTATTACAAACACTTTCTGCCTTCTCTCTCACAGTAGTAGAAACCCTGCTGTTCCTAGGCCTGGTGAAAAAAGATATAGCTTTAGTGCCTTAACCTGAGCTCAAACTCAACTTTGCCACTAATTGTATCATCTTAAACTTTTAAAACTTAACTTCGTTAACTTCAACTCCTCATCTGTAAAATGTGGAAAGTAACACTGACCTTATGAGGTTATTTTAAAGATTAGATGAGATATCACAGGAAAAGCAAACAGCAGAGTGCCTGCCCACAGTCTGTGTTAATTCCCTCCTGATGCTCAAGTTACAATATTAAATGAATGTACTCAAATTAAGAGGTCAGGTATGCCATCCAATTTAAGCAATATTTCACAATGTTCAAAAGATAGTGTTGCTGTTTTACTTTGTCTGACACAAAATAGGTACTCAATAAATGCTTTGAATGAATAAATGAATAAGTGGGTATGGACAACTAAAGAAAAATCTTTAATAAAGTGATATTTTGTGTTCTATATTTACTAGCAAATTAACTTCAAAGTACAAAAATAACAAATGATATTGTATAGAGCTTTTTTTGGCATTTATTTAACTTTCAAATAAATTAGATGTAAGTTAGCTTACCCTCCAGAGATGCAATAACCAAATTCCGAATTTTGGGTGATTTTATATCCAATCAAATTGTGGACTAATGAAGGGAAATATTCTTCTTCAGAAAAACAAATGCTGTTTAATATGGCAACACAAAAATTCCGATTGTTTTGACTTTTCTTTGACACTCTCAATTATCCACTTAATCTTCTTAGACTTATAAGGCCAGTAATGAAAAAGAAATTAAGAGTTTTCCTTTTAAATATTTACCAGAGGCCAGCATGGTTCTAACCATGTTGTAAGATTATCTTGTTAAAACACATCGTCTAAACCCAACATCAATCCAACAAACCTTAGGTCTAGGAACCACAATCCCAAATTAACCAATAGAAAGAAAAGATTCAGAGAGGTTAATGGATGCTACTTTAAGAGGCAGAACTGAAAATGAAATCCAAGTTTGCCTAATTCCATAGCCCATGTACTTTGCACCATATTCTGCTGTACTTTATGAGCAAGACAAACAAACTGGTGAATTTCTGGTTTCTGAGAAATTTTGTTTTCGAAGGCAAGCCTCTGTGTGACAGTACTGCAAATGTGGCAGCTCATTATAATTGCCTAAGATTCTTGCTATCAACTTTACAATTTAGTGCTCTTATAATGATAATGACTGTATTATCCATGATGTGGTGCTTGTTTAACTAGTTTTGTTAAACTGAAAGACCTGGGCGATAACTTCATGCCATCTATTGCTGAGACAACTGTGAGACAGAAGAGAAAATCTGTTTTTCTAATACTAACCGAAATGAATGGAGAGACTAAATTACCCTCAAACATATTTACCACTCCATGTTGCATGAGGTTATTCCTAGAAAACTTTTGGAAAAAAAATGAAAAAGATTTAACACCTAACTTCAGATAAGATATTTCTCTTTCATGTTTTTAGAGCATGCTTAGGAAAGGGGGAAAAAATCCATAAACCCTCAAGTGACAAAGTAGAGGTTAGTGTTTTTGATCATTAATAGCTTTTGGAAACATACAAAATCACAATGCAGCACAACTCATGTTGTGCAAACTTCAGCATCGTAACTAAAATACACTAAACTAGAATATAAAATGTTCCATGCTTCCAGACTAAGTAATCATGTGTCTTATCTCAAAACCCAGTTATACGTAGCTTTCCGCTGGACTGATTGGAGAGAAAAACAAAGCTGAAGGAATTTCCTGAATAAGAAAGAACAAATGGCAACTGTGTTATGATACCAAGAGTAAAAAAATAATTAACTTAATAGAAGCTTTGATATTGTAGAAGATGAAAAGGTATCAGGCTTGCTTTGAGCATTTTGGTAAAAATTTATGTGAGCTAGTAATTTCCTGTAACTCTGAATTTGTATATAGGACATTTTAAGTGTCAAGACAGTGCTTCCCACAATGCCTTAAACATAGAGAGCCCTCAAGAAATAATCATTAAATAAATGAAATAATGAAAAACAATTCAGTGAATCTTTCTTATTTTCTATGAAAAATGCATTTCAGTCTATATTCTTTGGTCCTGATGAGTTCTTTTTTCTATGGGACATGTTTTGAATGTTTTTCTTTCTTTTGTGGCAGGAGAGGCCCATTTTGTTTTGTTTTGTTTTGTTTTGTTTCTGAAGTTTGCACATGTTGAACATCTGGATGTTGTAGCATCAAAGTTGACACAGCAAGCCAATAGACAGTATTTTTGCTTGTAACCAAATGAGATGAACGCTTGTCTTTTATCAAGCTTCTTCTTAACTCTGTGAGTAGAATCAGTCTCTCTGATTAATAAATAACAAATCATCTGCTTCATAAATCAGACCTGTCAAAGCAAAGCAACGCGTCGTGCTGAGGACGCTCTTCTGTGTTTTCTTGGGCCTGGTGGCATCTGGTTAATAAAACGGTCTTCTCATACATTTGACAGTTGTTTGGATATTCTGTTTCAGCACTGTTCAAGTTTACTGTCTCTTTAGACTTACTATTTCTCCTCCCCCTTTCTTCCTTCCCCTGAACTGAGATTCTCAGCTCATGTGCATAAAAAGAACTGGAGTGGAGAGAAAGGAAAGTGCATGAATGGGCCTTGGATTGCTCATTTGATTTTTTTTTTAGGTTAATCTTTGCTAAACTCACTGTATTTCTTCTAGCTACCTGCAGTTTCCATTGTATGATCATGAATTTACTGAAGTTCGTGAAATTAATGATCATGAATCAAAATGGTAATAACTTATAAACCCATCTCGTAATTTTCTTTCATATTTATTCTTCTGTAAGTTTTAATAGTAATATTAACAGCTAACATTTATTAATACCCTTCTTGCTATCACTGTTCTTGATTCTCAATATTAAGTTGGCCTCTTTTAAATCTTATGTAAATCTTTTGAAAGAGTTGCTATTATTATCTTTATTTGAAAGACAAGAAACAAGTTAAATTACTTGCTCAAGTTCATGTATGTAGTGTTAGAACCAAATAAGTCAACTTCTAGAGCCCACACTTTATATCATCATCACTCAAATTTACTCTTTCTATCTTGTTTCTCATCCTTTTAAACTTAAATTCAGTATTTCCTCCAATGACCGTGTTATTTCCTTTAAGAAACAGTTTCATTCATTCTAGTTGTGTCCAATACCTGCAGGCTTTATGGGTACGATATATACCAAACTACATTATACTCACTCTTGAATTGTTCCCTACTTTATTTATGCAAAAATTCTGACATACTATGCCGTAAGCTTTTTTTTTTGAACAAAAACTACATTTATTAACTCCTTCAGTAACCTCGAAGCATCTAGTAGAGAGTAATTCATTGAGCGTGTGATTAATACAGGTTTACGTGAAGTTAGTATTTCCTATTACTGCTCTGAAAGATCCTGAATATTATGAATAGTTTGGTTTGTTTAGACCGTGTGATTTCTGAAATAGTGTTTTTTACTCCAAATACCAGGCTTTCTAGCATTTTAAATCAGAACTACTATTTAATGAGTTATTAAATGGAATGTTTTAACAACATTAATTCAGTGGTTAAGAATGGAGTCTAATAAAGCCCTCTACCCACATCGCTAAATTTCCATTATTATGACTGTTTGATATTATTACCATGACAGAAGATGGTAAATAAGGTTTACCTATTTTTCTCCTTCTTTGAAGTCCTTACATTCATTTTTCAGTCTTATATTCAAACATTTTAGGGATGACAGTTGGGTATCTTGCTTCCCAGACTTACTATTCTGGACTACAAATAAAACTCTTGCAAAAGTTCCAGAAGGGAGGGAGAATCATTTCATTTTTCTCCATGATATTTATCTTTTGTTTTTCTTCTCTCCAGTACATCTCTCCCCATTTCCCATTTTATTTCCTTCCAAAACCCTTCCTTATAGTACTTCCTCTCAGAGTTCAACTGTAAGCATCAGGTTTCTTATTTAGAAGATATATAGTAGTGGTTAAGATCATGGATTTGGATAAACTGCCTGTTCAGCTGTGTGACTTTGAGCAAGTTACACATTTCACCTCAGTTTCCCCTCTTTAAGGTGAAAATTATAATACCCACCTAATAGGGTTGTAATAAGAATTAGGCAAGCCACTTTTCTAGAACTTTTACACCAGAACCTGGCACATTGTAAAGGCTGTAAAAGTATTCGCTAAATGAATAAGTAATGTTACCTTTGCGTTGAGAATTTATTCAAAGCCTTCTATGCACTTATAAACTAAGCTCCATAATGCCACTCAGAGTGACTGTATTGCTTTATATTTATTTCACAGTAGGTGAAAAAGCATAAATCTAAGAGGAGACGTAGAAAAGATTTCTGATTTTCTCACTGTCATTCTCGCACTCCAGCACTTTTACTGCACAATTAAAGAGTTGTTTTCTGGAGATATGGGGCAAATCATCTTTCATTGACAGTTTTATCCAGTCTTTTATATCAAACCAAGCAGTTAAGGTCAATATACCTGTGTTTCTATACTTGAGGGTGTCTGTTGCCTATGAATCTCAATTGCCCCAATGTCCTTTTTGAGAGCAGAGCTCGGAAAGACTTTGGGATTAAAACACTGTGTATTCTATGAACTCTGACAGGGAGCTAATTGTACCTGGCACATGCCTCTTGTCTTGTTAGCTTTCTGGTTTGGCACCGTTAGTATTGCCTGTCCTTTTTCTGTTGAATTTAAACCATCTTTAGAGACAACACAGCACAACTATTTCCTACAACTCATTGTATTCTTTGAACTCAATTTACTTCTTATTAAATTTGGATTCTGTTTTTCATTCACTCCATTCATTGATTCTCCAAGTAATAAGACACTTTAAGCAACATAGTATGCACTATCCTTAGATAATCAAAATTGATAGTTTCCCTTTCTAATTCATAGACGATATATATATATATATATATATATATATATATATATGTGTGTGTGTGTGTGTATATATATATATATATATATATATATAAAATTTAAAAACTTCAGAGTTAAAGCTGATCTCAAATGGCATTCATAGAGCTGTCTCACACAAATGACTCATGGCAAGTGCATAAATATACATTCTCTTCATCCACTTCCATGTGCCAGAGCCCATTTTTCTTATCACTTACAGTGATGCTTTTCTACTGAGCCAATTTGTTCAGTATATCTTCATTTAGTCAGAGGCTGAAATATCTTCCCAATTGTCTGGGCTAATGTATTTCAAAGGTGAATCCTTTCTTATCAACCTCAAATATATTATATATTTTTAATCTACACTTGAACTCTTTAAAACAACACATTAATCCCTATTAGCTGTAAAAGGGCTTGTTATTACCACATTCCAGTTGTTGGAGGCCTGGTACATTTGATATTTATAAAACCAGATTTTGTCCATTTAAAAACAAATGTACGGACGTCTAGAATTCAGTAAAGGTGCTAGAGTTTGGATCACATTCTGAAAGAAAAATATAATAAAACTGAGAAATTTGGATTAGAACTAGAGATCAAAGCAAGAAAGTATAAAGATTCCTAAATTTAGTATTTTAAGCTTTATTTTTTGAAAGGGAGCAGTATTTGGTCTTAAAAATTGCAACCTCCTTTCTTGGTATTTTAGAATTCCTTGTATATCCTTAATACTGCTTTTCTCCTCACCTCAAAGGCTCAAAGTTCACCTGAGTTCTTTTTTATTTTTATTATAGAAAACTTCAAAACACCAAAAAGTTTAAAGAATATTTTAATAAATGCTGGTATCCCAATACTAAGATTTGTAAAATTTTAATATTTGTCATATTTTCTCCAGAACTTCTTTTTAAGAGATAAAACATTCCAGATGTATTTGGAAATTCTATTGATACATGTATCTCTTTGTAATCCCATTTTGCCCTTCTTCCTTACTTTGACACACCCATCAACTTGAGCTTTGTATATACCATCCCCATGTGTGTTGCTACATTTACTGTGTATTTGTATAGCCATAATGTATATTATCGATTTATAGGTTCTCAGATTTAGATGAAGTGAATCATACTAAATACATTATTTTCTAGATTAATTTGAGTTTTCATTCAATTTTGTTATTTGTGAAATTTATCCATGTGGATATGCACAGTTCTAATTTTTTCAGTTTAATGGCTTTGTGATATTCAATCACAAGCATTCACCACAGTTTACCTATTCATTTTCCTATTGAAGGGTAGTTGTTCCCAGTTTTGACCTTTGCATACAAAGTTGCAACGAATTGTCTTGTTTGTATTTCCTTGTAGAAATGTTGCAATGAACATTTTTAGGAGTGGAGTTACTAGAATGAAGTGTATACTCTGGTTTTCCTGCATATTATCAAATTTCTTACTAATATGACTATTTACCTATTTTCTGGGATATAAATCTACGTTTTTTCACATTCTCCCCATATGATCTTTGTTTTTTTCCAAGTTGCTGAGTATAACACTGTACTTTTAAATTCACATTTCTCTAATTTCAAGGGAAGACAACTTTATCTGTAATATGTTCTTTAAATCCTTTGCCTCTTATTTGATTGTATTGTCTTTTGCTTTTGACTTACAGAAATGCTTTATATATTCTGAATATGATTCCTCTGTTAACCATATGATGTGCAAATATCTTCTCCCAGGCTATATATATGTTCATGGTGCATTAACATCACTTTACTTATTGTTACTATTATTTTTTTAATATAGCCATATATATCAATATTTTCCTTCACGACTGTGGTTTCTGAGTCTTGTTTCAAAATCCGTGTATATTACCAGTTGAAAAAGATATTCTCCTAGGTTATTCTAGAAATTTAAAATTTTGCTATTCACTTTTACAAATAAAATCCATTTTTCCTGTATAGTATGTGGTGCAGATAATCATTGATACAGAACTATTTATTGAATAACTGGTGTTTTCTCCTCTGCCATCTCCATCATATATCTAGATTATATAAGTGAAAAATCTAGGCTCTTTTTAAAGTTCTACTGGTCTGTTCATCTATCTCAGATTAAATAGCATAATGTCTTGAGTTTTAAGGCCTTAAAATGTTTTAGCTACTAGTGAAGAAGTCCCTTCACCCTATTATTATTAAAACTCTTCCTTGTTGTTCTTTTTTTGCTCTTTGGTATATGAATTTCTGGATTGGCTTATAAAATTTCATGAAATTGCTATAGAGATTTTGATTGGTGTTGCATTACACTTATGGACTAACTTGAAAAAAATTGATATCTCTAGAAAATTTTACCTTTCCATCCATAGACTTGACATATCTCTTCATATATTTAGATTTTCTTTAATTTCTCTTTATAATCTTTTATTTTATCACGGAAAATATATTTTTAGAATTATTCCTAGATATGTTTCATTGCTGTTGTGAATATTATTTTTTTCTCTCATAGTTCATATATATTTATTGACAGTATATGGAAGATATTGATTTGTTTTTCCTATTTATGCCAAATTTATTTGCTAGATTTACTTATTTATCTATTGATTCTCTTAGATTTTCTTGGTAAAAATCATAGCAACTAAAAGAGGGTGTATTTTTTAATTCAATTAGCACACTCTTTCTTTTTTTCTCATTTATTATTGCATAAACTAGGACCTCAGTACCATTTTACCAAAAGTGGTGAAAGTGAAGCTACACATCTCACTCAGAATTTTAATAGGGTTACATTTACATTTCCTACTTAAAGAGACTTTTGGAGATACTGGCCATTAGAAGAAGCTGGATAATCATTTCTGATAATAGCCTTCTCATGATTGTTCTCCTGCAGCCTGTATTGTGACACCTTTTGTGTAGGGTGACTGGACATGATGATCTTGCCAAGGGCAGTTGGAAATATGTGTGATTATTATTAATTATAGTAGGAGTGTGGCATTGTGTTAAGCTGTTAAGCCTCTAAAAACATAGAGTAGTTGATATTATAAAATTTTGCATGTGTAATAATGGTTGCTTACAAGGTTAAATGACTTGGCTGTGGACACATAAGTGCTATATGATGAACTTGGACCTCAGATTCTGTTTACAACATAGGACAACCATCCTTTGCAACACAAATGTGTCGGCTACATAAATGACTTTTGTTTTGCTTTAGGAAGGGTGATCCTTGTCTCCCAAAACTGGGCAATTACTTTTCTTTCATGTTCTTTCCTCCAGTCTTTTCTTCAGATCACTAGTGGATAAGTCCTCCTCTCTCAGAAGATCAACGGATGGCAGTGATTTATGATATTAAAGACCCACAATTTCTTGGTACTCTTGCCTTTTCCTGTCTTCTTAATCTAAGGGATTTAGAGATTAAAAGAAAATGGATGCCTGCAGCTCTTGCTTTGCATCTAGGTTATTCTTGTAACTTCCTGAACTAAGGAATATATTCCTTTCTCTAGGCATCTAGTCTTTCCACCCTGTGGTTTTTAAACCATTTTTCCATACTTCATTCTGTAATGAGTACCTTCCTCATATTCAACATATCTGCTGAATCAGACTACTCACCTTCTGTAAGCAATCGAAAATCTTGCCATTCTACTCCCCCCACCCTTATGAAATATTTTTACCTTCCTTCTTTGATTAATATTTATCAGTGTTACAAGAATATTACAAGATCCAGGGAAGCATGATTCCCTCAATAAAAATATCTGGTTGCACATTTTCCCCATTAACATTTTATTTATATTTCCCTTAAGGATCCTATCCAATGTTTGTCCCTAGTGGTCCAGTGGTAGAGATTCAGGCTTACAAGGCAGGGGATGCAGGTTCGATCCCTGGTCAGGGAACTAAGATCCCACATGCGGGGCAACTAAGCCTGTGCACCACAACTACTGGGCTCACGCACTTCAACTAGAGGGACTGCGTGCCACAAACTACAGAGCCCACGTGCCCTGGAACCTGCACACCACAACTAGAGAGAGAAAACCCACACACCACAACTGGAAAGAAGCCCCTGCACTGCAACTAAAGATCCTGCATGCCTCAAGGAAGATCCAGCATGCCATAACTAAGACCCTATGATGCCAAAAATAAATTAACTAAATAAACAATAAATCTTAAAAAAAATACCATACCATTAAATTTACCCATTTAAAGTGTACAATTCAATGGCTTTTTAAAAAACATATTCCTAGAGTTGTGCAATCATTATGACAATCTAATTTTAGAACATGTTATCACCCACAAAAGAAACTTCATACTTATTAGCAGTCATACCCCTTCTCCCCAATTGCCCAGCTCCAGGCAACTATTAACCTACTTTCTGTCTCTATGAATTTGTTCATTCTAAACATTTTCTATAAATAGAATCATACAATATGTGACTGTCTTCTTTCACTTACACTTTGTATAATATCTTCAAGGTTCATCCATGTCATTCAATCTTTCATTTTTATATTGCCAATGAATAGTCCATTGTATGGATATTCCACAATTTGTTTATCCATTCACTGTTGTTGAAAATTTGTTTCTACCTTTTGCTATTGTGAATTGTCACTATGAACATTCATTTACTAGCTTTTGGATAGATACATGCTTTCATTTCATTTGAATATATACTTAGAATGGAATTCTCAGGTCACATGGTAGCTTTATCTTTAACAGTTTGAGGAATTGTTGGACTACTTTCCAAAGTGACTGCACAACTTTACAACCCCACTAGCAATGTATTAGAGTTCTAATTTCTTCATATCCTTGCCAACATTTGTTATTGTCTTTTTTTTTTTTTTTTTGGTATTTTTTTGTTTTTTGTAGTCTTCCTAGTGGGTGTGAAATGGTTTGTCATTGTTTTACAAGTATTTCTCTCATTCTATGGGTTATTTTTTAACTTCTTTTTGTGACCTTTAAAACACAGAATTATTTAATTCTTCTGAAGTCCAATTTTTCTGTTCTTGTTTTCTCATTTGGGCTTTTAGGGTCATATCTAAGAAACCATTAGTTACTCCAAGGTCATAAATATTTACTTCTACATTTTACTATAAGGTTTTCTAAAATATTTTTATCCCTTACATATATGTCTATGATCCATTTTTAGTTCATTGTTATATATGATGTAAGGTAGGAGTCCAATTTCTTTTTTTGCCTGTGGATATTCAATAGTTCCAACACCATTTGTTGAAAAGACTATTCTTTTTACATTAAAATGTCTTGCAGTAATTGTTAAAACTCAATTCATCATAAATGGAAAAGTTTATTTCTGGACTCTAAATTCTATTCCATTGATCTGTTTATCTTTAGGTCAGTACCACATTGTTTTAATTACTGCAGCTTTGTAGTAAGTTTTAAAAGTAGAATGTGTGAGTCCAGGAACTTGGTTCTTTTTCAAGAATGTTTGTCTGGGTTCTTTCAATTTCCATGTGAATTTTAAGATCAGCTTATCAATTTCTTTTTTTAAAAAGGCAGCTGGAATTTTGATAGGAATTATGTTGAATCTGTAGATTGATTTGGGAAATAATTTCATCTTAATGATATTAAATCTTTTATCCATAAATGTGGCATGATCTTTCATTTATTTATATCTTTAATTTTTTAAACTTTTTTGTAGTTTTTAGTGTACAAGTCTTAAACTTCTTTTATTGAATGGATTGCTAAATATTTTATTTTTTGATACTATTATAAATAGAATTGACTTAGTTTTATTTTTAAATTGTTCATTGTTAGTGTGTAGATATAAAATTGATTTTTGTACAATGATTTTGTACCTTGCAATTTTGCTGAGCTTGTTTATTAGTTCTAATAGTTTTTTTAGCACATTTTTTTAGGATTTTCTATATACAAATTGTGTCACCTGAAAATAAAGATGGCTTTACCTCTTTATTTTTCTTATCTAATTCCTATGATTAAAACCTGTAGTATATATTAAATAGAAGTGATGAGAGCAGATGTCTTTATCTTGTTCATGAACTAAGGAAGGAAGCATTCAGTCTTTCACTATTAGGTATGATGTTAGCTATATGTTTGTTTGCTTTTTTAAAAATAGATCTTTATTGGAGTATAATTGCTTCACAATACTGTGTTACTTTCTGTTGTACAACAAAGTGAATCAGCCATAGGCATACATATATCCCCATATCTGCTTCCTCTTGAGTCTCTCTCTCACCTTCCATATCCCACCCCTCTAGGTCATTGCAAAGCACGGAGCTGAACTCCCTGTGCTATGCAGCTGCTTCCCACTAGCTAACTATTGTACATTTGGTAGTGTGTATATGTTGATATTTTTATGATGCTTTTTATCAGGTTGAAGGAGTTCCCTTCTCTTCCTTGATTACAGAGTGTTTTTTCTATAAAACGATGTGGCATACTCTCAAACACTTTTTTTGTGTGTCTATTGAAACCACCGTATGGGGTTTATTCTTTATTATATTAATATGGTGTATTATTTTCATAAGATTGCTATAACAACATACCATAAACTTTTTGGCTTGATATAAAGATCTTTTTTGCCAAATAATATTACATTCACATGTTCTGAGATATGGACATATTTTTTGGAGGGGTCACCATTGCACCCACCACATATGGTTCAATGTATTGATTGATTTTTTTTTTTTGGAAGTTGAAACAACCTTGAATTATTGCATTCCTGGGATAATTCCCTTTTGGACTTGGTGGATAATGTTTTTAATATGTGGCTAGATTTTGTTTGCTAGTATTCTGTGAGGAATTTTGTCGCTATTCATAAGAAATATTTTATCTGTCTAGTGTTCATTTCTTGTGATGTATTTGCCTGATTTTGGTATCAAACTAATAATGAGTTGAGAAGTACTCAGTCCTCCTCTCCCCACCTTCTCCTCCTCTTCTTCTTCTTTGGAATTGTATTTGAAAGTATGGTATTCATTATTCTTTAAATGTTTGATAGAACTCATCAGTGATGTGCTCTGGGCCTTGGCTCTTCCTGTGGGAAATGTTCAAATTTCTCGTTCAATCTCCTTACTTGGTTTAAGTCTATTCAGATTTTTGCTTTCTTCTTGAGTCAATTTTGTTTTTTTGTATGTTTTTTGGAATTTTTCCATTTCATCTAAGTTATTTTATTTGTTGGCATATGGCTGTTCAAAGTATTTCTTTCAAAAAAAATTTTTAAAGAAAAGCAGTGAGGTCCCCTCTTTTAATATTGATTTTATTAATTTGAATCTTTCTTTTTCTTAGTCTAGTTAAAAGTTGATCAGCTTATTGATGCTACAAAGAACAACTTTTTGGACTTATTGATTTTATCTATTGTTTTTCTATTCTGTATATTGTACATTCTTGCTCCAATATCTCCTTTATTCTGATTTCTTTATATTTAGTTTGCTTCCCTCCCACCCCAATTTTTAAGATGGTTTTTTAGTTTGTTGATTAATATCTTTTTTCTTTTTAATTATAGGCATTTACTGTTCTACTTTTCCTTTTAAGCACTGGTTTTGTAGCACCTTATATGTTTTGATATGTTGTATTTTTGTTTTTGTTCATGTCAAAGTATTTTCAAATTTCTCTTGTGATTTCTTCTTTGGTTATTTTAGAGCATATTGTTTAATTTCCATATACATGTGAACTTCCAAAATTTTCTTCTATTATCAATTTTTAGTTAAATTCCATGTGTTCAGAGAATATGCTTTGCATGTTTCTAATACTTTTAAAGTTATTGAGGCTTGTTTCATGGCCTAGCATATAATCAGTCCTAGAGAACGCTCTATGTGCATTTAAGAAGAATGCATGTTCTGCTTTTGTTGGGTGGAGTCTTCTATAGCTCTCTGTTGGTCTAGATATTTTATAATATTCTTACTGATTTTAAGCCTTGTTGTGCTATCTATTATTAAAAGTGGATCAATTCAGTCTCGGTTATTGTTGAATTTTCTATTTCTATTCAATTCTGTCAATTTTTACTTTGACTATTTCTTTTTCTAATCTTTTCTTCTTGTTTTTTTTGATGATTTTTTTGAAAAAAAGTTAATTTACAATATTGTGTTATTTTCAAGTGTACAGCAAAATGATTCAGTTATTTTTTCAGATTATATTCCATCATAGGTTATTACAAGATATTGAATATAATTCCTTATGTTATATGGTAAATCCTTGTTGTTTATCTATTTTATGTATGGTAGTCTCTATCTGTTAAACCCATACTCTTAATTTCTCCCTTTCTCTCTCCTTCTTCTCTTTGGTAACCATAAGTTTGTTTTCTATGTCTGTGAATCTATTTTAATTTGCAATCATTTTATTGTTATTTGTATCTAAAGTATGGTTGTTATATATGTACAAGTTGGATCATGAATTCTTGTCCTTTCTGCCAATCTCTGTGTTTTAATTGGAATGTCTAATGACTTTACATTTAATACAATTACTGATAAATAAGGCTTCACATCTGTCATTTTGCTAAGTGTTTTCCACAGTTTACATTCTCTATCTATCCCTCATCACAGCCTTAGTTTTTGTTTAATAGATATTTTCTAGTGTACCATGTAATATTCTTTTTGTTACATTTACAATATTTTTAGTTGTTTTCTTAGTGGTTGCCAGAAGATGAAGTTAGCAACCTAATTTAAAACAAGCTACATTAAATTAATACTGACAATTTCAACAGCATACAGAAACTCTACTCCAATAAAGCTCTGATCTCACCCCGTTCTTCACATCCTTCACCCCCTTCATCATTCCCTTAAACTGTATAAAACATTTTAAGCCCATCAACAAAATTTTATAAATATTGATTTGCTCCACTTGAGTTTTAAATAAGAGAAGAAAGGAGTTATAAACAAAATATACATTTATACTGTAACTCATGTTTACCAATATGGTTAACACTACTGGGTTCTTTTTCGCTTTGTGCAGATTTGAGTTACAATCTAGTGCCCTTACAATTTATCCTAAAGGCCTCCCCTTAGTGTTTCTCATAAGACAGGTTTGCTAGTGACACAGTCTCTGTTTATGTCTATCATTGTGAAGTATAGTTTTTCTGGATACAGAATTCATGGTTGACAGTCTTTTTATTTCAACATTTTGAATGCCACCCTACTGTCTCTAGTCTCCATGTTTTCTGATGAAAAGTCAGTGCAAGGTCTTATTAAAGATCTTCTGTACCTGGTGTGTTATTTTTTCTTGCTATTTTCAAGATGCTCCATCTTTGGTTATGACAGCTTGACTATAATGTGCCATGGTGTTGTCCTAGTGTTTAATGTATTTGTGGTTTGTTGAGCTTCTTGGCTATGTAGAATAATTATTTTTCTTTTTATGATCAAATTTGGGAAATTTTCAGTCAGTATTTCCTCAAATTTTTTTTCTTCTCCTTTTTTTTTTTAACCCTTTTCTTCTCATACTCCTGTTATGCATAGGTTAGTACAATTGCTGGTATGCCAAAAAGATTTGAGACTCTAATTTTTATCCTTCTTTTTTCTTGCTGTTCCTCAAACTAGATAATTTCAATTGACCTGACTTCAAGTTAATTGATTCTTTCTTCTGCCAGCCCAAATCTTCTGTTGAATTCCTCTAATGACTTTTTCATTTTATTTATTGTACTTTTCAACCCTAGGATTAATTTCTATCTATTGATATATAACATTAGTGAGACATTGTGGTTATAATTCATTTTAATTCTTTAGACGTGGCTTATTTATTTCTTCATATTTAAAATGAGTGATTTAAAGTCTTTGTTTATGAAGATCAACATCTAGACGCCTTCTGGGACAGTTTCTGTATACTGCTTTTTTCCCAATGTATGGGCCATACTTTCCTGTTTATGAATTTCATATCTTTTTAGTCAAAAGCTGGACATTTTAGACCTTTGAGATATTGTAATGTGGCACCTCTGGAAATCAAACCCTGCCCCCATGGTTTGATTGATGCTGTGGTTATTTTGTTGTTGTTTTTGTTGCTAATACTATGGCTCATGTTTAGTTAGTTAATAATTTTCTTGAGCTAATTCTGTAAAGTTTGCATTTCCTGTAGCATGTAGTCACTAAAATTTCTCCTTAGTTAACTTAGTGATCAATTAATGATCAGTCAGAGATTTCCTTAATTTCCTTGAACCATCACTCTTTACTGAGAAGCTCTATTTGTTGGGACTTACAATCAACACTCAGGAATTTTATAACCTCACATATTCTTTACTTCCTACTTGGGCAAGACCTCAAAATCTGTTAGTGGTGAGAGATTGAGACCTTCTCAGTCTTCTCCTGGACATGCACCCAGCCCTGCATATGTGTATGAACTTTTAGAACTCCATAAATATGTCAGAGGTTTTCAAAACCCCTGTGGACATCTTGTTCCCCAGATCTTCCTTTTAAATTTTTAGCCAAGTTCTTATTTAATCTAAACTGATACTGCAGCCTTAGGCAGCTCCCATGTTAAACAATTTTTGCTGAAAAATTTCCACAAACACTTTGGGGATAGGTATTTTCTTTATTTAGGGAAATTACTAACCAGGTAAAATAAAGACAACATGATATAAATGGGGTTTTTCCAGGGAGCTGTCAAATAGATCAAATAGTGACAATGCTCTAAGGATAGACCTTTTGAGGTCCAAACCTGGTTTTCCCCTTCCAATACTTACATAGCTTTTGGTTTTCACAGTTACTATAGTTTCAAAGCTGCTGATTTTCAAGTTTTGCAAGGCTGAGGAGAGCGTGATGGGAAGAGGTAAAGTTATAATGCCACAAACCCTGTTGCTCTTACCAAAAGTCAGCGGTTTTTCTTGAATAAACACTCCTCATATTTTTCAAGTCTTTGGCTAACTTCCAGAGTTTGAAAAAGTTGATTTTGCCAGTTTTTACCAATTTTCTGTTGCTTTTAGTGAGAAGTAGATTTATGGAGGCCTCACTCCACCATTCCATATGAAGTGTTATCTCCAACTCTAGTGTTTTAATAGTATTCATGAAGTGATGAAATTATAGAATTTTATAATTCAAGAGTTTTTAAGAGATCACATAATCTAATTTACTCATTTCGTGTGTGAGGAACTACTGCCTGAAGAGCTTAAGAGACATTCTGAAGATGACACAGTGCATGACATTTGCAGGATAAAACCCAGTCCTTCTCTTCTTATAATCTTAAATACATCCTGATAATATGCTTGTTTTCCAAAATAATAGTATTTATCCATTTGTTCATTCTTACTGAAATTGAAAAAAGCTCAAAGCTGAAGTATTTAAATAATAGAGGTTCTTTTTTTTTAATTTAAGAGGTCTGGAATTTGGAAATGTTGGGAAGTTCTTAACATAATTGTGGTTAAAGAAGTTTTCAAATACATGGTTAAGAACAAAGGTAGGCTGCATGATCATGACACTGCTGATTACTTGAAAGATCAATATAATGCCCATACAAAATTTGACCATTATTATATAGTAGAAAGAATAATGATCCATGAATTAATTCCAAGAACCTGTGAATATGTTACTTTACATGGCAAAAGGGACTTGCATATATGACTAAAGTTGAGAAGTTTGAGATGGGGAGATTATCCTGGATTATCCAAGTGGGCCCAATCTAATCACACAAATTCTTAAAAGCAAGAACCTTCCTTGACTTCAGAGAAAAAGAAATATGGCAGCATGAGAAGAACTTGACCTTATGTTGCTAGCTTTGAAGATCTAAAAGGGGGCCACAAACCAAGTAATGCAGACCTCTAGAAGCTGGCAAAAGCAAGGAAACAGATTTTGTCCTAGAGTCTCCAGAAAGGAATACAGCTCTGCTGATACCTGTATCTTAGGTCAGTAAGAACTACATCAGAAGTCTGACCTAAAGAACTATAAGATAATGCATTTGTGTTGTGTCAAGTCATATGTTCATGGTGATTTGTCACAGCAGCAATAGAAAGCAAATACATACCAAAAATCCCTATTTAATCAATATGACAAGCACACAGATTCATTACACTTATTCCAGATTTAATTATCTTTATCAAATGAGGAACATTTATTTGAAACCTAATTTCAAAAAAAATGCAGAAATGAAAAAATAGTGTGATTATTATTTCTACAGTGGTAATTAACCAATCTGTTAATTTAAATAGGACCAAAAAAAAAAAAAAAGTAAAAGCTTTCATACAGTTTGATGTCAGAATAGAATTAATACTATAATAAAAAGCACTTAAATAAAAGAATATGAGTATTTATGTTCCTATTCTACTCTGGGTTTTTACAGAAAGTTATAAGCTAGGACCCAAAGCTGTGAAAATTTGCCAAAGCAATACTTGGTCTGCAGTGGAGACCTTGGCATACCGTTGATCCAATTCTCTATAGATAACTTAAGTCAAGACAGGTATGCATGTCTTACTCTGAACTCTTGATTCGGAGAATATTCTATAGGTGAGCAAGATCATAACAACGTTCTTAGCCTTTAAGAGGTAGCATTTACAAATGTTTGGGTATAAGGATCATTTTGTTTAAAGGAATAATTTGTGCATTTGAAATTAGAATGTTCATATTTTAATAAAAAACACATTTGTCCATAAAGATTTACAAAGAGAAGTTATAAAAGATATAAATGTTCTGAAATCTAACTTAAGGTTTATCTCTCCTTTCTTGTTTAACAAGGGGAATGAACAATGCACAACTATATTGACTTATGCCCTAAGTGGATAGCTGTGTGGCATTTTATGCCAAGTTATCGACTTCCTTTAGTCTCTTTTGATCTATTTTTCCACCTTTCTTGTAACCTTGATGAAGAGTTGAATGATGTGTAGAAATTGAGTTCTCCCAGAATCAATGCCACTGAGTATGCTATGTGATCTCTCAAATATCATATAAAAAGGGGAAATCTAAGAACATCATTACCACTGAAGCTCTACATATTCTATTTAAGAGTATTTAGATTGGATCTCATTTTTATTGCAAATTTGAATGAAGCTAAAATTATGGGTTAGCCTATCAACCTGTCAATTATTACAGAAATGGGACATTTGCATTGTTTTTTTCCAATATCTACAATATACTTCATATATCTATATATTTTTTTTTTTACTAAAGGGTCTCAGAGCTCTTTATAAACATCTACTCCCATAACTCACTCCATGTCCAGTGTCAACGTATGTAAACAGGTGGTGAAATTGAGGTGCTCCTTTAATATTAAGATTTAATAGTGAGTTGGTGACTGGGTTAAAATATGAAATGACTCAATGCTTAAATCTAAAGCAATTCATATATTGAATACAAATTTATAAAGATACTTTGTCACAAAAAATGATTTTTAAAGGTGTGGTTGCTTATTTTTAAGTTGTTTTTCTGTTTTATTCTTCTGCAGGTTAGAGAGATCCAACGGGCACTAAAACATTTACCTACCTAAAACAGCTGGGCAAGAGCAGCATGGCTGACATTCTAACTAGAATAAGGGGGAGGGAGGTGGGCAGTAACGAGTAGTGGGAGCTGGTAAGCAATTTGAAAAAGTCATGCTTTGCATTTTAAAAGTTAAAGCTATCACCTTCTTTCCTCTCTCTCTCAAGGATTCTTCATACCTTCAATGTTTCAAGGTCTGAAACTGCGTACAAGATAATCCAATCACAGCATGTATAGTCATCGACAATGGTTATGTTCTCTTTATTTACCATTCTCCTTTCAGAGACATTGGCAGTTTGGGTCCATTCAATCACCACAAAGTGCCCAATTAGATATATACCTGTTTTCAAACTGCTATTGAATTCTATTCATCAAGTGGAATATGCATTTGAACACTTTCATAGAAAGCTTGAAATGACCATGAGGCATTGACTAGGTTTTTCTGGAAACTTGCTTACCACTCAAATTCAGATTCGTATATTTGGGTGTATTCTTTCTTATTTTTTGTTTTTTGTTTTGGCTCACTCAGAAGAGGGGACCCATCAATCTCTGGAGCAAAAGATGGTGGTAGAAGTAGAAAACCACTATGATTTTTGCTTGCTAATTCTAGTTTTATTGTTTGTTTGTTTTGGTTTGGTTTGGTTTAGTTTGGTTTGGTTATAAATAGATTCCTCCCTTTACTTCACTGGTTTCAGTTTAGTTTGGTAATATGGCCATAATTAGCAGACTAATTTGAATTTTAAATAGAAATCCTTCAATTCTATATTTGTAGTTTTTCATCTTGTTCAAGGATAATTCTTTTTTTCCTTATCCAAATTTGGTATCTAAGAGAAGCTGTACCTTAAAAAGTTGGTTTAACATGCATTGATTTTCTGTTTATACACTTTAATGGAGAACCTTTTATTTCTTAGGCATTGAAGATTAATGGAACACTGTTTTAGTTCTTTGGCTGCTAATGGCAATCACCTGTTGATTACTAAAAGATAAGATAAGGAAGTGAAATAAGCAGAATTTTCTCCAAATTTATTTCTTAAAATAAATTAGTAAACCAGAATCCAGTGTTTTTTTTTTTTTTTTTTCTTGCATGTATGGGCAATTTCCCTCTCAAAGAGAGTGAAGAAGGTATATAAAGAACAAAGAATATTTCATACTTGTTAAAACCAGACAAATCTGAAATTCCTATATGTCACAGAATATTATAGAAGGGGTGCTAGGACATTTTTTAATGGTTTAGTCACCACACATTGGTGTTTTATTGGTCTCCTTACTGCACACAACACAAGTTAATATTTTATGAGGTTCAAGCAAACTAATGGACAAGATTTCAAGGAATGGTGCAAGTGTGAATACCTAAATACTTTCATTACCAACATTGGAATAGTTATTGAGAGTGAAGACTTATAAAGCAATGGAGTCAAAGTAATCCAAATCCTGTTAGAAATTGATCTAAGGAGAATTCCAACTAGTAAAATGAGTAATCAAATTATTGTGCTTATGCTTACTATCTTGTGTTAAATTGTGAAACCACACCCCGGGAAATAGAATGATCATATTTACCAGAATTTCTATCATCATTAATTATGATGATTTCACCATAAGTATGTTTTCACTTATACCTGGTTAAATGTCACTGGGCTAACGTCTGTAGCAAAACTGTTAGCTTCTAGTTTCATGTCACAATATACTTTGGAAATGTAGCATGAAATCCAGAATTTTTTCTTCCTCAAATCCCTTTTAAAATACAGAAGTGAATAAATAACTACACAGAGGAGGCTTTTCCAGATGCTGTTGTTAGCCATTAAATGTGCAAATAATGCTTATGTTTTGAGAAGGTGGATAGCATTCACATGATTCCAATCAAAAGAATTCTCAATGATGTGGAAGTCTCAGGTAAAGGAAAATATGTTTAGTCTAAATTATCTATGCAATTATTTCAATTCTTGATTTCACTTGAGGGTATCAACCTGACTCTTGTGACTGAAAATATTATTATTAAAATAGAAAATGAGAACATAGGACAGTGTTATGATTGCTGTGGTAGTTTTCATTTCAGGTTTCTAGGAGTGGATTACTAAGTTCAATATTTTACTTATAAAAGACTTTGAGCTAAAATTTCAAAAATGGTGTTTTACTTTTTGACTGAATATTCAAGCCTGCTCCAGTGATATTATATATATTTATACATATGCTCAGAATTTCCTCCTAATCTTACAAATGTGCTACTGAGATTTCTTTAATATTTCTACATTTGACTATCTGTCAGTGAATTTAAATGTGTCCTTGTATGTTTAGGGTGACATATTTCTAATACCAAAAATAAATCTTGGCTTTGTCCACAATTAACATTGCAATATTTTTGTTTTTATTACTCCTCAGGCTAGTCTTCTTCATTTTCCTGATTTGCTGTGGAAACTTGTGATAGAGAAGAAAGTCTAGTCTGGAAGATTTCCCTCAATGTCTAATCATGGTTTAACTATTTTCATAAATCTTTGAAAGTGGATTACACTCCAATATTTATGTTCTTAGCATCCTGGAAGAAGTCAATGCATTCTTAATGCCACCATCCAACTCATAAATGCAGTCTTTAAGCCTGTAGCACTCTTAATCAAGCTTACAAGAACCATCTGTTACAGAACATTAAACAGACACCATATACCATATTACTGGTAATCTGTTTGTTTTCAATTTTATTTTAAAATTTCAATTTGGCCAAAAAATTTCAACTTTTGGTCTGCTTGACTTTTCCTCTTGTGATCAAGAAACTGTCTTTAAGTTTCCTTCTGTATTTGCTAAAATATTAACTGTAGGCTTATATCATGATTTCCATTTCTCTGAAACTTTAGCTATTTAAGATAGATTTATACGTTGTCGGGAAAAATGCTTTAGCAGAGGTGTAGATGTGGATTCATTTCTTCAGATGGGAATTTCTCATAATCTACAAAGTGCAGAGCTGAGTACAGGCTGCACTCAGACAGATGTCAGTCGCAGTAAGCAAATCACCCTTTACCCTTCCAAACTGATACTTCATAATATTTGCTCACTACTAATTTACAAAAGTGGCTGAATTCTGTGTATGGGATAAGTGATGTAGGAGGACTAATGGTGGAATCTTTTACCTTGTACTGCATAATTTAACCATAGTCCCACATTTGCTCACCCATTTTTGAAAGCACTGAAAATGGTTTATTGTATTTCTTCCAAAACATACAGTGCTATCCTTGACATGAGCTCTGTGAAATAGAGTTTTAGCCATCTCACTATGTTCCCAATGTTATCTTAGCATGAAATTAGTATTTGAAACCCATATATATTGGCCCATAGAGGCAGGTGGACAAATCTCATCTCTTAATTATCCTGTGGTAGTATAACAAAGTAGAGAGAGCCTGTGGTTGGGAATCAGACTCTGGTTGAAAAGCATGTTCTGCCATGTACCAGATGACTAATCTTAGAAAATTTCCAAACTTTCGTAGCCTAATATCGACCTTTGTAGGGAAATTCATACTAAGGCTTTTATGGAGAGATGACTCAATTTGACAATTGATGACAAAAATAAGAAGAGTTATGGAACAACTTGTCTTTGTATAGGAAACTAAGTATTTATAGATTAAAGGAGATAAAAGCAAGATGTAGAAACACGAGCCACTAAAAAAAAAAAAAAATCCAGGCATTAAAATAATGGTTTGATTACAAACCAAATCATGGAATATTTAGTCTTGGTATAAATATAATTTGTGAAGTCCTACTTTCTCAAGCTGGGAAATGGGTAATGATATCTTAAATAATGTAGAAAGGAAGAGAACACAGCATAAGCGAATAAGTAAAAGGATTTTTTTTTGTGTGTGTGGTACATGGGCCTCTCACTGTTGTGACCCCTTCCGCTGCGGAGCACAGGCTCCGGACGCACAGGCTCAGTGGCCAAGGCTAACGGGCCCAGCCGCTCTACAGCATGTGGAATCCTCCCGGACCAGGGCACAAACCCACGTCCCCTGCACTGGCAGGCGGACTATCAACCACTGCGCCACCAGAGAAGCCCCTAAAAGGAATTTTTGATTAACCAAAGTTATGACAAAAGAAGGTTGCTGGTGAAACAAAATCTGTATTAAAATTGGTCAAACACTGGGCAAACAGATTTAGTGTAAAATGCAATAGCTTTTGATCTAACTTAAATAGTTAGGCCTCATATATGATTATTTTCCCCAAATAGCTAAACAAATGATTCTCAAAATCAGATTTAAATGAGTCACAGTCAAGAAAATCAATATTTTTATCAAGTTGGTTAAAATGAATCCTGTTATATTTTTCCCCAAATCCCAAAATGTTTTAATGTCCATTCCTTAGGGAAAAGAATTTGCTTTTGAACCCACAGAACCCATGAGGCAGTTGAATATGGACTTGGAGCTCAAGACAAGGTCCTGAGACTCATGAGCTTGTATATTTGTGGTCAGGCATGTAGAGAATTGACCAAGTTTATAAGACAATGTACAAATGCTGAGTCTCTGGAAATGTTTCTTCTCACAACCAGTTTTTGACTGATGGTAAATGAAGTCATAGATCATCTAGTATAGAGGAATGTTGGGAAAGGATTATCAAAGTTCAATATTTTTTAGAGAATGGACTGAGGAAGAGGTCATAAATGAAATGGAAGGAGAAGTTGTAGAAAGATACCTCAGTATTTTAGGAAAACATTTAACTCTATAAATAACATGAAACATGATAAAACAAGTAATATTTAAAAGTTTTAAACATTGAAAAATGAAATATTCTTAACACTACCACATAGAATTAAGCCACTATTAAAATTTTGGGTATCCATATCTTTTTCATTCAAAAAACAAGTACTGTAGGGTCATGGGTAAATTAACTTAAAAAACACATTTAGAGATATAAAATTGCACCTTCATGTGGAGATTCAATGAGGTGGTGTATGTAAAATGCAGTCATTGGTGCTTAACATTCAATAAACCTTAGTTATTACAATCCCCATAATTCTCCAACATGCTACAAATCCAGCAACCCAATTTTCAAGTTGGGATAGCATTACAGTACATTAGTAACTTTGTTTTTAATGTTTACATTTCCTTACTATTGTTCAAAAGACAAATGTGCCTGCATACCCATATGTGATTAGGCATGAATAAAGTGTTTGAAATTTCAACCTGCACCCATGTTCCCCTATCCCCCTTTCCCTGCTCTAATTTTTTTCTGTAGTACTTGCAACTGTTGAACATGTTAAATATATGTCATTCTCCCCCTGCTAGAACATACATTTCATAAGTGTTGAGATCAATGCTTTATTCACAAGTGTACCTTAGAATGGGGTCCGTCACTTAGTATTATACAGTACATATTTGTTTAATGTCAAATGAACAATGATGATAAAATACTTTTTAAAACACATTTAAAAACAAACCAATTATAATGGGCAAAAGACGTGTAAAGACATTCCACTGCAGAGAATATACAGATGGATAAAAGCATATGGAAAGATCTCCTACAAAATTAAAGCCACAATGAGAAACTACACACTTATCACAATGGCTAAATTAAAAAAACAAAAAAAGCAGTCAGAACAATATTCAATTCTTGCTGGAAAGAATGTGGAAAAACTGGATCACTCATTCATTGCTGATGGGAATTTCAAACACTAAAGCCATTCTGGAAACCATTTTGGCAGCATATAAGAAAATTAAATATGAAACTACAATATGACAGAACATTTACCCCAAAGAAATGAAAACTTGTGTTCACACAAAAATCTGTACAAAACTGTTTAAGGAGGGCTTCCCTGGTGGTGCAGTGGTTGAGAGACCACCGGCCAATGCAGGGGACACGGGTTTGTGTCCCGGTATGGGAAGATCCCACATGCTGCAGAGTGGCTGGGACAGTGAGCCATGGCCACTGAGCCTGTGCATCCAGAGCCTGTGCTCTGCAACAGGAGAAACCACAACAGTGAGAGGCCCACGTACCACAAAAAAAAAGAAAAAAAATGTTTAAGGAAGCTTAATTCATAATCACCAAACACTGGAAATAACCCAGATATTCTTTAGGGAACAGTGAATTGTTAAATAGGCTGTAGAATATCCATACCATGGGACCCTACTCAACAATAAGGATTAATGAACTATTAATACTAACAACAATCTGTAGGTATCTGCAGAGAATTATGCTGAGTAAAAAAAAAAAAAGTCAATCTCAAAATGTTACATACAGTATGATTTCATTAATAAACATTCTTAAAAAGACTGCCTAAAGTAATGGAGAACAGATTGGTGGTAGTCAGGGTTTAAGGAGGGTCATAAAATTGGTATAGTTTGAAAAGGGCAACAGGAAGGATCCTTGCAGTGATGAAAATATTCTGTATATTGATAATATCAACATTAATATCCTGGTTGTGATATTATACTATAGTTGTGCAAGCTGTTGCCATTGCAAGAAATTGGGTAAATATTACAGGAGATTTCTCTGTTTATTTCTTAAAACTACATATGCATCTACAATTATCTCAAAATTAAAAGATTAGACATGGAGAGATTGCTTCAAGGTGGCAGAATAGAACGATGTGCTCTCACTCCCTCTTGCGAGAGCACTAGAGTCACAACTAACTGCTGAACAATCATTGACAGGAAGACACTGGAACTCACCAAAAAAGATACTCCACATCCAAAGACAAAGAAGCCACAATGAGATGGTAGGAGGGGCACAATTACAATAAAATCAAATCACATAATAGTTGGGTGGGTGATCCACAAACTGGAGAACATTTATACCACAGAAGTCCACCCACTGGAGGGAAGGTTCTGAGCCCCATGTCAGTCTTCCCAACCTGGGGGTCTGGAAATGGGAGGAAGAATTCCTAGAGAATCAGATTTTGAAGGCTAGCAGGATTTGATTGCAGGACTTCAACGAGACTGGGGGAAAAGGATACTCCACCCTTGGAGGGCACACACAAAGTAGTGTGTGCATCAGGACCCAGGGGAAGGAGCAGTGTCCCCATAAGAGACTGAACCAGCCCTACCGGCTGGTGTTGCAGGGTCTCCTGCAGAGGTGGAGAGTGGATGTGGCTCACTGTTAGGATAAGAACACTGGCAGCAGAAGTTCTGGGATGTAACCTTGGCGTGAGCCCTCCCAAAGTCCACCGTTAGCACAAAAAAAGAGCCCAGGCAGGCTCCAGTGTTGGGTCACCTCAGGCCAAACAACCAACAGGGAAAGGACTCAGCCCCACCCATGTGCAGACAAGCAGATTAAAGTTTTACTGAGCTCTTCCCACCAGAGCAACAGCCAACTCTACTCACCACCAGTCCATCCCATCAAGAAACTTCCACAAGCCTCTTACATAGCCTCATCCAACAGAGGGCAAAAAGCAGAAGCAAGAAGAACTACAATCCTGCAGCCTGTGGAACAAAAACCACATCCACAGAAAGATAGACAAGATGAAAAGGCAGAGGACTATGTCCCAGATGAAGGAACAAGATAAAACCTCAGAAAAACAACTAAATGAAGTGGAGATAGGAAAACTTCCAGAAAAATAATTCAGAATAATGTTAGTGAAGATGATCCAGGACCTCAGAAAAAGAATGGAGGCAAAGATCGTGAAGATGCAAGAAATGTTTAACAAAGACCCAGAGGAACTAAAGAACAAACACCTGGAATAATTAAAGGACAAACAAACAGAGATGAACAATACAATACACTAGAAGGAATCAATAGCAGAATAACTGAGGCAGAAGAACAGATAAGTGACCTGGAAGACAGAATGGTGGAATTCACTGCCATGGAAAAGAATAAAGAAAAAAAAATTAAAAGAAATTAAGACAGCTTAAGAGACCTCTGAGACAACATTAAACACAACAACATTAGCATTATAGGGGTCCTTAAAGGAGAAGAGAGAGAGAAAGGACTTGAGAAAATATTTGAAGAGATTATAGTTGAAAACTTCCCTAACATGGGAAAGGAAATAGCCACCCAAGTCCAGGAAGCGCAGAGAGTCCTAGGCAGGATAAGCCCAAGGAGAAACACACCAAGACACATAGTAATCAAATTGAAAAAATTAAAGAAAAATAAAAATTATTAAAAGCAACAAGGGAATAATGACCAATAACATACAAGGGAATTCCCATAAGGTTAACAGCTGATTTCTCAGCAGAAACTCTACAAGCCACAAGGGAGTGGCATGACATATTTAAGTGATGAAAGGGAATAATCAAGATTACTCTACCTGGCAAAGATCTCATTCCAATTCAATGGAGAAATCAAAAGCTTTACAGACAAGCAAAACCTAAGAGAATTAAGCACCACCAAACCAGCTCTACAACAAATGGTAAAGGAACTTCTCTAAGTGGGAAACACAAGAGAAGAAAAGGAACTACAAAATCAAACCCATTACAATTAAGAAAAAGGTAATAGGAAAATACATGTTGATAATTACCTTAAATGTGAATGGATTAATTATCCAATCAAAAGACACAGGTTCACAGAATGGATACAAAAACAAGACCCATATATATGCTATCTACAAGAGACCCACTTCAGACCAAGGGACACATACAGACTGAAAGTGTGGGGATGGAAAAAGATATTCCATGCAAATGGAAATCAAAAGAAAGCTGGAGTAGCAATACTTATATCAGATAAAATAGACTTTAAAATAAAAAAGTTACAAGAGACAAGGAAGGACACTACATACGATCAAGGGATTAATCCGAGAAGAAGGTGTAACAATTATAAATATATATGCAGCCAACATAGGAGCACCTTAATGCATAAGGCAACTGCTCACAGCTATAAAATAGGAAATTGACAGTAACACAAAAATGGTGGGGGATTTTAACACCTCACTTACACCAATGGACAGATCATCCAAACAGAAAATTAATAAGGAAACACAAGCTTTAAATGACACAATAAACCAGATAGATATAATTGATATTTATAAGATATTCCATCCAAAGACAGCAGATTACACTTTCTTCCAAAGTGTGTACAGAACATTCTCCAGGATAGATCGCATCTTGGGTCACAAATCAAGGCTCAGTAAGTTTAAGAAAATTAAAATGATATCAAGCATCTTTTCTGATGAAAATATTATGAGATTAGAAATCAATTACATGAAAAAGTGTAAAAAACACAAACATAAGGAGGCGAAACAATACATTACTAAATAACCAAGAAAACACTGAAGAAATAAAAAAAAATACCTAGAGACAAATGGCAATGAAAACAAGATGATCCACATCCTATGGGATGCAGCAAAAGCAGTTCTAAGAGGGATGTTTATAAAAATACAAGCCTACCTCAAGAAACAAGAAAAATCTCAAATAAACAATCTAACCTTACACCTAAAGGAACTAGAGAAAGAAGGACAAACAAAACCCAAAGTTAGCAGAAGGAAAGATATCATAAAGATCAGAACAGAAATGAATGAAATAGAAACAAAGAAAACAAGAGCAAAGATCAATAAAACTAAAAGCTGGTTCTTTGAGAAGATAAACAAAATTGATAAACCATTAGCCAGACTCATCAAGAAAAAGAGGGAGAGGACTCAAATCAATAAATTTACAAATGAAAAAGGAGATGTTACAACAGACACCGTAGAAATACAAAGCATCCTAAGATACTACTACAAGCAACTCTATGCCAATAAATTGGACAACCTGGAGGAAACGGACAAATTCTTAGAGAGGTATAACCTCCCAAGACTGAACCAGGAAGAAATAAAAAATATGAACAGACCAATCACAAGTAATGAAATTGAAACTGTGATTAAAAATCTTTCAAAAAACAAAAGTCTAGGACCATAGGTGAATTCTATCAAACAATTAGAGAAGAACTAACACTCATCCTTCTCAAACTCTTCCAAAATTTGAAGAGGAAGGAACACTCCCAAACTGATTCTGTGAGGCCACCATTACCCTGATACCAAAACCAGACAAAGATGCCTCAAGAAAAGAACATTACAGACCAATATCATTGATGAATATAGATGCAAAACCTCTCAACAAAGTACTAACAAACAGAATCCAACAGCACATTAAAAGGATCATACACCATGATCAAGTGGGATTTATCCCAGGGATGCAAGGATTCTTCAATATATGCAAATCAATCAATGTGATACACCATATTAAAAAATTGAAGAGTAAAAAGTATATGATCATCTCAATAGATGCAGAAAAAGATTTTGACAAAATTCAACACCCATTTATGATAAAAAACCCTCCAGAAAGTGGGCACAGATGGAACTACCTCAACATAATAATGGCCATATACAACAAACAAACAGCAAACATCATTTTCAATGGTGAAAAAGGGAAAACATTTCCTCTAAGATCAGGAACAAGACAAGGACGTCCACTCTCACTACTAGTACTCAACATAGATTTGGAGGTCCTAGCCATGGCAATCAGAGAAGAAGAAATAAAAGGAATCAGATTGGAAAAGAAGCAAAAGTGTCACTGCTTGCATATGACATGATTCTATACATAGAGAATCCTAAAGATGCTACCAGAAAACTACTAGAGCTAATCAATGAATTTGGTAAAGTTGCAGTATACAAAATCAATGCACAGAAATCCCTTACATTCCTATACACTAATGATGAAAAATCTGAAAGAGAAATTAAGGAAACACTCCCATTTACCACTGCAACGAAATTAATAAAATACCTAGGCATAAACCTACCTAGGGAAACAAAAACCTGTATGCAGAAAACTATAAGACACTGATGAAAGAAATTAAAGATGATAAAAACAGATAGAGAGATATACCATGTTCTTGGTTTGGAAGAATCAATATTGTGAAAATGACTATACTACCCAAAGCAATCTACAGGTTCAATGTAATCCCTATCAAATTACCAATGGCATTTTTCACAGAACTACAACAAAATATCTTAAAATTTGTATGGAGACACAAAAGACCCTGAAGAGCCAAAGCAGTCTTGAGGGAAAAAATCCAGAGCTGTAGGAATCAGACTCGCTGGCTTCAGACTACACTACAAAGCTCCAGTAATCAAGACTGTATGGTACTGGCACAAAAACAGAAGTATAGATGAATGGAACAAGACAGAAAACACAGAGATAAACCCATGCACCTATGGTCAACTAATCTATGACAAAGGAGGCAAATATATACAATGGAGAAGCGACAATCTCTTCCATAAGTGGTGCTAGGAAAACTGGACAGCTACACGTAAAAGAATGAAATTAGTACACTCCCTAACACCATACACAACAATAAACTCAAAATGGATTAGAGACCTAAATGTAAGAATGGACACTATAAAACTCTTAGAGGAAAACATAGGAAGAACACTCTTTGACATAAATCACAGCAAGATCTATTTTGATTCACCTCCTAGAGTAATTGAAATAAAGATAAACAAGTGGGACCTAATGAAACTTAAAATGTTTTGCAAAACAAAGGAAACTACAAACAAGACAAAAAGACAACCCTTAGAACAGGAGAAAATATTTGCAAAGTCATTCAACGGACAAAGGATTAACCTCCAAAATATATAAACAGCTCATTCAGCTCAATATTAAAAAAAAAAACCCAATCAAAAAATGGGGAGAATACCTAAATAGTCATTTCTCCAAAGAAGATGTACAGATGGTCAAGAAGTACATGAAAAGCTGCTCAACAGCACTAATTATTAGAGTAATGTAAATCAAAACTACAATGAGGTATCACCTCACACCAGTTAGAATGGGCATCATCAGAAAATCTACAAACAACAAATGCTGGAGAGGATGTGTAGAAAAGTGAACAGTCTTGCACTGTTGGTGAGAATGTAAATTGATACAGCCACTATGGAGAACACTATGGAGGTTCCTTATAAAACTAAAAATAGAATTACCATATGACCCAGCAATCCCACTACTGGGCATATACTCAGAGAAAACCATAATTCAGAAAGACACATGCACCCCAGTATTCATTGCAGCACTATTTACAATAGCCAGGTCATGGAAGCAACCTAAATGCCTTCGACAGATGAATGGATAAAGAAGATGTGGTACCTATATACAGTGGAATATTACTCAGCTGTAAAAAGGAATGCAGTTGGGTCATTTGTAGAGACATGGGTGGACCTAGAGACTGTCATACAGAGTGAAGTAAGTCAGAAAGAGAAAAACAAATATTGTATATTAACACATATATGTGGAACCTAGAAAAATGGTACAGATGAACCAGTTTGCAGGGCAGGAATTGAGACATAGATGTAGAGAACAAACGTATGGATAGCAAGGGGGGAAAGTGACAGGGGTTGTGGTGTGATGAATTGGGAGATTGGGATTGACATAGATACACTAATATGTATAAAATGGACAACTAGTAAGAATCTGCTGTATAAAAAATAAAGTAAAATTAAAAATTAAAAATATAAAAGTTAGTATAAATTAAAATAAAAAGTTTGGACATGGAATGGAGAATATTTTCTTTAAAGGTAGTATTTACACAGCGCCTTCCATGCGATAGGCAATATTTTAAGCACATTACATCAATTAACTCAATTCATCCTCAAAACAATGCTGTGAGGCAGCTATCTCATTTTCTTTCTTATATAAATGATGAACTAAGTATTACATAACCAAAGTACTTATATGATGAAACAAGTTTCATTTTGTTTTGTTTTTCTTTAATTTCAAAGAAGTTAAAAAAATAGCATAATAATATGAACTTATCATCTAGTTTCCATAATTATCAATTCATAAATAGTCTTGTTTTACACAAATCCCTCCCTTCTCACCATCCTCTGGTTTATTTTGAAGCAAATTCCCATATCATATATTTTAATTATAAATATTTTAGAATATTGCTCTAAGAGATAAGGACCCTTTAAAAATGCATAACCCCGATACATTTACCACACTTACAAAAAGCATTGCCTTACACAAAAACAAGGTTATGTCACTTTGTTGATGATGTAGGGTATAGTGATGAATTAAAATCAAATTCTCCTCTGATCTTTGATTCCCATGTTGCCCCATCTACAATTATTTTTTCCTAGTTAGATTCATTCAATAATTATTTCTTTCTAAATGATCTCTTTCAGGTCTGTTTTTTGTCTATCTTTTGGACTTCCATGCTGCTCCCTAGTTATTGACCCTGAAGCATGTCACACCAGTATCTTTCTTTCCTCTCAGAGTTAGACCACTGCTAGGCCTCCTAATCTTTACGTGCTTATTAAAATAGGTAAGTGTCTGGTGTACTTGTGCATGATACAACAGACTGGCATTTTGAGAATTCATGCCCTCAAACTTTGATTTATATTCAAATTTACACATTTAGAAATAGTATTTTATTTTGAAAGATCAACATGAAAAATAGGAAACCCTTATACTTACATAGTGTTTTAAGATGATATAGTATTAGGAAAGTAAAAAAGACAAGGACAAGGGTTTTTAGCCACATTTCACAGCAGCCACAGAAACTGTGGTTAAGATTGTCAGAAATACTGACTATCTTTCTAGGAAATAGAGTCCAAGGGTTTTGAGACTAAGTGAACTATTTTAAAGGGTGTTCTTAAAAAAACAAACAAATTTTTAAAGGTGACAAAGAAAGAAAACATCAAAATACAATTCAAAAAAAAGAGAAATTGGTAGCTAAGATTTACATGTGATTTAACTGAGTTATCCAGAATATGCCCTAGAGTCCAATAATATTAATATCCAAGTTCTACTAAAGTCAACCAATGAGTTGTATTTAGAGTGCCCTCTCTAGTTAGCTTTTGTAAAATGAAACTTCAGGTATCTACATATCCTTGTCCAAAGGTGTGACTTGTGTAACATGTATGTTCTTGAAAATCAATTTATATCATTTGTAATCTATACATTTAGATAAAGAAGAGTTTGAATACCATTTGTATTTATGTACTAAACAAGGTAGTTGGTTACTAGATTATGATCCAGCTAGGCAAATGAATACCATCTTGGGTTCAGCAATTTCAACTAAGATTTCTTTTTCTAGGGAGCTCACGAGACATAATCCATTGTTAAATGCTTTGATTATGGATTATCTAAGCTCTAATTCCCCATGACCTTTTCCAAGTCAATTTTCAATTTAATGAGCCAAACTAGTAAAGTTTACACTGTACTCTTGATAAGGGTTTCTGGGATGTCCTTATGAACTAAAATATTTTTTGTTCAAACTATGTTCCTTCATACTAAACGAGGTTAAAGAGTTGACACTTTTACCTTAAATTTTGCCATTTATTTGCATAATTATGCCTTGAAACATGTTTATGTCTCTGGGCCTTTAAAAGTTTCAATACCAAGGGTTTTTGTTGTTGTTGTTGTTGTTCTCTCTTTATTAATTAATTTTCTATTGCATTTCACTGCTTATATTATACAAATACTAATTTAAGTAATAACCAGGAGTAACTAAATGAAATTTATCTCCATGTCTAAAAAAACTGAATAAAACCCATAATATATGAAACAACAGGACTCAAGTCATCAGTGTCAGGAATAAGGGAAAATGATTCCTGAGAAATTTTGAAAAAACAAGGTGAGACCTATGATTGCTCCCACTTGCTGCCTGGAGAAAATTTTCAGACTCTGGTGCAAGGAGGGGGAAGCCCTGTAGTCTTCCTGAATTAAGGAGGTAGAGCTGGGAGTCGAGAAAAGACAAAGCAGTGAAGTCACAGGACAGGGTGCCAGACACAAGAGAGATACATGGAGAAAGAACTCTGCTGACCTGCAGAGAGTTCTTCTGGAGGATTCAGTTGAGAACTGATTAGCACACTTGTGTGAGAAAACTACTCTAGGACGGAAAAGAACCACTCAAAAGGATTAAGAGACCTCTGTACACAGAGTTCACACAGGACAAAGAATATTGTCTGTTTCCAACAATCAGCATGGAAAACTTCATAATTCAGGGGGTATTGATAAGAATATTAAGAAAGGTCTTGTCTTCTTAGTATGGAAGCTAGGTATTAACCCTAGATTAAACCCAGGTCTTGTCCCACCTGAAAACAAGACCTGAAAGGATCGCACTGATTCCAGGTAAATCAACTATATTCCAAACAAAGCTCAAGAATATTTATAGGAATAGAAACAATGTAAAATTCACAATGGCTGGTAACCAATCAAATATTATAAGAAATGCAGAGAAGCAGAAAAGCATTATTCATAATAAAAAGAATAATCAAACAAAACCAACCAAAGGAGACACTGATGTGAGAACTAGCAGAAAATACTAAACAGATATTATAACTGTATTCTATAAGTTCAAGAAGTTAAATAAAGTTATAAAAATATTAACAACAACAGCAAACAAGTCAAACTTTTAGAGGTAAAAACACTAATGTCTGAGATGAAAAACACACTGTATGGGATTAAAGGCAGATTGCTGAGAAAAGATGTGACTTGAAGACATAGTAAAATAAATTATCCAAAATGAAACACAGAGAAAGAATTTTAAAAAAATAATAGAGCATCAGTGAAATGTGGGATAACTACAAGTGGTCAACTATATGTATTAGAGTCCCCAGAGGGAGTGGAGGCAAAACATATTTAAAGAATTAATGGCTAAATATTTCCAAATTGGAGGAAAATTATAAACTCACAGATCTGAGAAGCTCAACAAAGTTCAAGCACAAAAATATGTAGGGAAAAAAGACCCACATTAAGACACATCATAAACACATTTCTTAAAATCTGTGATAAAAAGAAAATCTTAAAAGAAGATAGAAAAAAAAGTTACAGAGATTTAAAGATAAGGATAACAGCAGATTTCTTGTCAGAAACAATGCAAGCTAAATGCCAGTGGAGCAACAACTTTAAAGTATTGAATTAAATTTTCTTTTTGTTAAATGTCAACTTAGAATTCTTTATTTAGCAAAAGTATTTTTCAAAAAATGAAGATAAAGGAATTTTTAGACATATAAAAGCTGAAAATTTTCATCACCAGCAGATCTGTGCTATAATACTATACATATGAATATGTAACTGAATAAATTTAATTAACTTTGGTGATGTAACAGGAAAAATACAAATGTCAGAATTTCAGGGTTGGCAGTTAAGATGTGACCAAAGAATGGATAAGGCCTTAATACTGTATTTGTCAATGTACAAAGAAAAAAATATTATGTATAATTTAGAAAAAAGAAATAAACATGGGGCTATATTATTCATAGATGCAAAGAAAATTAATTTTAGCTGTACTAAAAATGGTTGCATAACTATATTGGGAGAAGGAAGGAGGGCAAGAGTGAACAGAAGCAAAATTTTCATCTATTATAGCAGGAAATGAAAAGATCTGAAATTGATAGTCTAAGAAAAGAGCTATGGAAATATTATTGGGCTGGCCATAAAGTTCATTTGGGTTCTTCCTAAGATGTTAGGGAAAACCCGAGCGAACATTTTGGCCAACCCAATATTTTCACTGTTGTTTCCCCAGTGGAGTAATAGTAGGGAAAAAGATATTGGTTGAGAATTAGGGATTGTAAGCTCTTTCGTTTATACAGGTAATTTTTGCTTTGCACAATAGTGTGGTATTCTAAAAATGAGCATGCAAGCTGAAATCACACAGAGCTATTTTAATAATAGGGAAAATTACAATTTTCCATGACCTTTAAAAATTTTATCAAACATTAGAAACTCTTACTGTCTGTCATCAGTGGATTGGGAGGTGAAAATATAGTAAAACTAATATTTACTTAGTATGCTGTAATTTAATTATTAATAAAGGTCAACAATTAAAATGTTTTACTTCTTTGTAAAAGTGTTATTAAAAGTTGTTGTACAGTGCTTGCCTTCATGTAACTTATAGAGCAAGCAACTTTTTAATGTCTTGACCAATTGTTACGTTCTTTTCTAAGTTTGGATTCTTTCCCAACATTTTATCCTATGTGCTTCCTTTTTGTTTTTTAAACATTTTTTTGATGAGGATCATTTTAAAAGTCTTTATTGAATTTGTTACGATATTGCTTCTGTTTTATGCTTTATTTTTTGGCTGTGAGGCATGTGGGATCTTAGCTTTCACACCCCCTGCTCCCCAAACTCACAGCCCCCACCAAGAAGTCTTAACCACTGGACCACCAGGGTAGTCCCCCTATGTGCTTTCAATGTCATGAAACATCTTTAAGAGTTTTTTAATATGAAGTTTTTTGCTCAAGTCACTTACTCTGGAACATCTTCTTCCTTTATATCAAAATCATTTTTCTCATTTATGTCAATAAATTCACCTTCTCTAAGTTCCCCTGGCATCGTATCTTGAGTTTTTGAAATGGCAGTGCTTTCAACATGATCAGCTATATCTTCTATAACCTGGTTTACATTCAATTTTAATTTTACTGTGGGCATTATCACTTTTTGGTTCTTCACTGCATGTTCATCTTTTTGCCCAATTCCTTCTTTCAAACTACCATATTTGTTTGTACTATGTCATGTGGGTTTATCACAGGGAGACAAGAAACAACACATCTAAAGGCTTTACTGTATATACGTGAACTGAATAAACAGATAAGCAGTGATCAATCACTGACTTTGAAAGAAGTAACATGAATTGTCACTGATCATGATGTGCATCTGTTGCTTGTGTAGCAATTTGTGGACTAAAGAGCCAGCAGCCCACTTTGTACTTTATGCAATTAGTCTTAGTTGGTATATTATGGTACCTGAAATTTGAATCATGCTGTTGAGGGGCTGGCTTTATTTACATAAATGTAGTTACTGAAATTTGTGTATTCTGGAACTGAGCAAAGTGAGAGCTGCCTTTTTTTTTTTCTGTTCCTATACAAGGTCATCAAAACATTATTGACTATGTTTCCTATGCTGCATATTACATCCCCATGACTTATTTATTTTATAACTGGTAGTTTGTACCTCTTATTCCCCTTCCCCTATTTCACCCATCCCCCCAGCCCCAGCCCTCTGGCATCAGTCTGTTCTTTGTATCTTTGTGTCTCTTTCTGTTTTATGTTTGCTTGCTTGTATATATATATGTCAATGGAAGAGAATATATATATATATATTCCACATATAAGTGAAATCATACAGTATTTGTCTTTCTCTGTCTGACTTATTTCACTTAGCATAATACCCTCTATGTCCATTCATGTTGTTACAAATGGCAATATTTTATTCTTTTTTAAGCCTGAGTAATATTGCATTATATATGTATACCACATGTTCTTTATCATTCATCTATTGATAGACTCTTGGGTTGTATCTATTTCATAGCTATTGTAAATAATGCTGCAATGAATATTGAGGTGCATATATTTTTTCAAATTAGTGTTTTCTTCAGGTAAATACCCAGAAGTGAAATTTCTGGATCATATGGTAGTTCTATATTTAATTTTTGAGAAACTCCATACTGTTTGCCATAAATTGGTGCCTGCACCATAAATTGGTGCCGGCACCAATTTACAAACAGTGTAGTAGGGTTCCCTTTTCTCCACAATCTCACCAACACTTGTTATTTCTTGTCTTTTTGGTAGTAGCCCTTCTAATGGGTGTGAGGTAATATCTAACTGTAATTTTGATTTGCCTTTCCCTGATGATTAGTGATGTTGAGTTTCTTTTCATGTACCTGTTGGCCATTTGCATGTCTTCTTTGGAAAAATGTCTATTCTGGTCTTCTACCCTTTTTTAATCAGATTGTTTATTTTTGGAGATTTGAGTTGTATGAGTTCTTTATATATTTTGGATATTAACCTCTTACAGGACATATCATATGCAAATATCTTCTCCCATTCAGTAGGTTGCCTTTTTGTTCTGCTGATGGTCTTCTTTACTGTGTAAAATATTTTTGCTTGATGTAGTCCCACTTGTTTATTTTTGCTTTTGTTTTCCTTACCTGAAGAGACAGACACAAAAATATATTGCTACAATTTATGTCAAAAGGGGTACTGGCCATGTAGGAGTTTTATGGTTTCAGGTCTTACATTTAAGTCTTTAATCCATCTTGATTTTATTTTTGTATATGGTGTAAAAAGGTGGTCTAGTTTTTTTTGCGTGCCCAGTTTTCCCAACATCATTTATTGAAGAGACTGTCTTTCTCCATTATAAATTCTTGCCTACTTTGTCATAGATTGACCATACAAGCATGCATTTATTTCTGGGCTCCCTTTTCTGTTCCATTGACCTATGCATCTGGTTTTGTGCCAGTACATTAATTATTATAGCTTGTAGTATAGTTTGAAATCAGGAAGTGTGATACTTCCAGCTTTGTTCTTCCTTTTCAAGATTGCTTTGGCTATCCAGGGTCTTTTTTGGTTCAGTACAAATTTTAAGATTATTTGTTCCTGTTCTGTGAAAAATGCCATGGGTATTTTGATAGGGATTGCATTGAATCGGTAGATTGCTTTGGGTTGTATAAACACTTTAACAATATTAATACTTCCAATCCAGGATCATGGTGTATCTTTACAATTATTTCTGTCATCTTCAATTTCTTTCATCAATGTTTTATAGTTTTCAGAGTACAGGTCTTTCACCTCTTTGGTTAAATTTATTCCTCGGTGTTCTATTCTTTTTGATGCAATTGTAAATGGGATTGTTTTCTTAATTTAATTTTTCTTAATTGTTTCTTTCTTATAGTGTGTTATTGGTATATAGCTGTACAACAAATTTTTGTATATTAATTTTGTGTCCTGTATCTTTACTGAATTTATTTATTAGTTCTAATAGTTTTTTTGTTGGAGTCTTTAGGTTTTCTATATATAGTATGTCATTTGCAAATAGTGACTTTTTTTTTTTACTTCTTTCTTTCTAATTAGGATACATATGGTTTCCTTTGATTACATGTGTATTAATTGTCTTTTTCTTTAGTTGTATATTTATTCATTTATTTCACCTCTTTATCTGTTTTATTGCAATATAATTAACATTCAGCACTATATAAGTTTAAAGGGTAGAGCATAACAACTTGACTTACATATATTGTGAAATGATTACCACAATAATTTTAGTTAACATCTATCATGATTTCTTTCTTTAATTTCTATGAGGGAAAGACTTTCACTGTTTTACCAATGTTTACCTAGAACATCAGAAACATATAGAACCTCAGTAAATAGCTGTGAATTAATAAAAAAATAAATAAATAAATTCTATGTTTTCAAGAGGAGAGTTACCTCTTGGCTTGTGTGAATCCATTTGGAGTCACTGTAATACATTGGTTAAGAGTGTGACTCTTACAGACAAATTAATAGAATTAAAATAAAATTCTGGATGAAAATCCCAGCTCTGCCATTTACTAGCCTTATAGTCTCTGGTAAATCTTTTAAATACATTGTGCCTCAGTTTCCTCATTTATAAATATGAATATTAAATAAGTTAATGTACACAAAACAATTTGACAATGCCAAATAATAATCACTGTACAAATGGTAGCTGTCATATTTGAGGAGACTAGGTTTTTGAAGCAACAGTACTATATATAAATACCAATAGATAGAGTCATTATCTATTTCCATGTGTAAAATGGCTACTGGAAAATGATGAAGATACTAAGAAAACTCAAGTTGGAGTATATATATATATATGTATATATATATACATATATATATGTGTATATATATATATATATGCAAAAATAACTAGATATATTTGTTGAATATGGTACATTTTAAATGCCTTCCTAGAAACTGGAATGGCAATGAACTTAAAAACTATCATGCTTGTATCTTTTTTATAAATATTTTCATGGGAAAGTTGTGGTTTATTTTATTCTTTGCTAACAGAAGTGTTTTTCTAGAGCTTCCTGTTGAATAACTAAGTAAGTAACGGTGAGTGTGTCTTATATTTCTTTTTCTCTTTTTCTTTCTTTCTTTATTTTTTTTTCCTAAAGGGAAAGAAATAAATGTCAGGCTTCAGTTTCAATTAAGCAATTAACAAAATGTAATATAGAAAAGACAAGAAAAAAAGTTCAATTGTGTAATTTAATTTTAGTTGAATGAAATAAGTTAGTGAAGACTAGATGCTGTTTCATGAGTCTTTTCATAGGGCAGAAAATGGATTTTGACAGCAGAGACAGGGGTAACACTGAGTCTAATTCCATTTAATTAACAATGTCCAAACTTCTCAACAGAAAAGCAATATTCTTATTAAATAATACCAAAAGTGCAATGGATTTTGGCCCAGAGTAATGCAGATGTGACCTCAACAAATAAACATTTCCCAAGAGTGGATTCTACATGCATCCAAAAGGGTATGTTCAAAATTTTTAAAAAGTAATCACATCACTTCCAGTTACTCCATTACAAGAGCAGCAACATAGAGTCCCCCACCACAGATAAAATAATACATTCTTTAACAAGATTAAACAGATTTTAACATTTAGCTATCCTATGGCCATAACCAGCTGTCTATTTATTATTTGTATTTGTAAGTAAACTTTTTGTTGAAATATAACTTACAGATTAGCAGTGTACAAATCACTGGATTTTTACAAAGTTAGCACACATAGTAAGGAGTGCCAAATTCAAGAAATAGAACAAAGTTACCCTGCCCAGTCAATATTGCTCCCTTCACAAGTGCATCTGCTATTCTGACTTCTTACACCCTAAATTGCTTCTATTGTTTTTAATTTATGTAAATTAGATCATACAGCATGTATTCTTTTGGGTCTACATACTTTTGCCCAAGATTTTGTTTAGGAGATTCCTCCATATTATTGCATGAATTCAAAATGATGTATTGCCATATTCTATTGTATTTATGTACCCATAATATATTTATTAATTTTAATATTGATGGACATTTTGATGATTTCCAGTTTTGTATACTGTTAGGAATAGTGTGGCTATGAAAATTCTTGTGCAAAACTCTTTTGTAAACTAATGGATTTCTGTTGGATATACACTTAGGAGTAGAACCACTAGTTATGCATATATGCAGCTTTCTTTGATACTTCTGGAGAGTTTTCCAATGTAGTTATAATAACTTACACTTCTACTAGCAGTGTATGTGAGTTCAGTTGTTTGACAGTCTAGTCAACACTTAGAATGGGTGTCTTTCATATTAGCCATTCTATTGGGTGTATAAATTATGGTTTTAATTTATATTTTTCTGATGACTAATGAAGGTGAGCAGATTTTCATGTTTACTGGCCATATGGATATTCTTTTTCAAAAAATTTCTGTTTTAAGTCTCTTAACTGTTTTTTATGAGGTTATCTTCTATTTTTTATTGATTTGCAGAAGTTCTTCATTCTAGAGTAAATAATTATGTGTACTCTTAAAAAAACAAAATATTTGTATATTCTAGGGCACAAAGATGCTCTCCTTTGTTTCTTCCTGACATCTTTATCATTTGACTTTTTATATTGGGGTCTATATACGTGAAATTGATTTTTGTACATAGTGTGACAGAAAGTAGGTAAACATTAATCTTCTTTTTCCCTATGGAAAGTCCATGGTAATCTCAGAAAATTCTAGTAAATTCTCTGATTCTAAAAGACAGAGCCACACCCTTTAGGGAATACTACTAAGAGTAGAATCCAAATAAACTAGGAAAGTAGACTTGGGAATAAGGGAGAAAGAAGTTTTAGATAACTGAGGGAAGGGGAACAGTTAGTGGTCCTGAGGAGAATTATCTCAGAAAGTATCTTAAGAAAAAAATTCAAGGTACAAGGGGGAAAGCACTGCTTTGTAGTGCAAGACCTATAGATCTAAGAACCACAGCATTGGAACTGGAGATCCTTCTTGACCCAAGTCTCACAAATGAGTTTACACATTGGTTATATATTTATTTTTATTGCTCTAAGACCATCTAACATGAGTCTACCCTCTTAAACTTTTAGGTGTACAATATGGTACTATTAACTATAACCATGATGTTGTAGAGCAGATCTCTAAAACTTATGCATCTTGTGTAACTGAAATTTCATATCTGTTGAATAGCAACTCCCCATTCCCCTTTTCCCCTAGACCCGGCAACCACCATTCTATTCTGTTTCCATGAGTATGACTATTTTAACTATTCGAGGTTATTTTTTGAAACCTTCATAGTAAGAAAAGAGGGTGCCATAAAGGTTGAAAAATTTTCTTGGCCTATTCCCTGGCCGATGCCTTCCAACTACCCAGAAATTTATTCTTATTAGTCCAGAAAACCCCTTCTTATTTAAGCATAGATGATGAGAGTAACAACGACAATGTTTACAATAAGGCTCAAAAATATTAGAATAAATTTTAAAATAGACTGAATAAGAGTCTTTCAGTTAATGATAACATACAAGGCAACAAATGAAAGTAAACCAAATATTTCAAAATAAGCTTTAAAAAAGGAAATATAATTTAAGGTTTGAAAGAACAACATAAACGAGAAATAGAAAAGTGGGCATGCCACTTAAACTTTCTGTTCTCAGCTTTTTCATCTAAATAATGAAAATAACAATTAGAACTATATTATGGGTTTATTGTGAAAATCGATGATAAGATAATACATCATCAATGTCTCCTTTTTTTCTCTTAAGTGGACCATTCCCATTACCATATAAACATGTTGTAATTTCTCCTCTCTCAAAAAAAAAAAAAAATTTACTCCATTTTCTGACCAGTTAAGGCTCCATTTCTTTCTTTCCCTTAGTTGCAAAACTCCCAGGTTAGTCTCCAGTTCCTTTCCTCCTATCTTAAATTTACATCAATTAGGGTTCAAATTTCAGCACTCTATCAAAGATGTGCTTATCAAAGTCACAAATAGAATCCACACTGCTGATCCCGTGAACAATTCTCACACTTTATCTTGATCTATTACAGCATTTGACAAAGTTGATATTTGTTCCCCTTTTTTTTACTTCAGGACATCAAACTCACCTGAATTCTTTCCTGTATCAGTATCACTCTTCAATTTCTTTTTTTTTTTTTGGTCCCTCCTCTTCTCCCCATTCTCTTAATATTGGAACACCTGAGGATCGAGTTTTTTTCTTTCTATCCTTTGCCTACACACTTTCCCTTGTAAATCTCATAGTTTCATGACTTGAGATACCATCAGTTTGCCAGTGACTCCCAGATGTATATCTACTGTTAATATCTACAGAACTGTCCTCCAAACTACAGACTCATATATCCAACTGCCTACTTACAGCTTTACCTGGATAGCCAACAGACATTCCAAATCCAACACATCCAAAACTGAACATCTGCTCTATTGACAGCAACTTTACCTCCAGTTTTCCCCATCATAATTACTGGAAACTCTTTCACTTGTTCAGGAAAAAAAAAAAAAATTCTTGTCTTCCTTTACTTCTATTTTTACTGACATCCTACAACCAATTTACTGAGAAGTCTAATGGCTCTACCTTCAAAATAAATCTAGCACATGACTAGGTCTCACTACATACACTCCTATCATCCCAAATGAGCCGCCAATATCTCCAGCCTGGAATAGTGTAAGAGCCCCCTAGGTGGTTTTCCTGTCTTTACCTTTACTACCTACAATCTCATCTCAACTCAGGAGCCACACTAATGCTTTTAAAATATGAGTCAGTTCTGTCACTTCTCAAGACCCCCAAATAGCTCCTCATTTCACTGAAAGCAAAAGCCACAGCTCTGGCTTGTCTGATTCCATCTCCTACCCTTCTTGCTTTCTCTAGTTCTGGAAGAGTATGGTTGTAAAATAAAGAAGAAAGCAATGTTAAAGTACACTATTATAATCATGCATGTATGATATTCACAAATAAAAACTCATACAATCTTGCATTTAAAAAAATCCCATTAGCTCTCATTTATATCAGGATAGTTTATTGAATAGGTAAACGTTTGAATAACAGCTTGCCTTTTTCTTTATCTCTTATGCTAATTGCATCATAATACCTTTGGCAATTTGGGGGTCAATTTTAGCCTTCAAATAATTAGAAAGAAACTCAAAGTTGAAGACTGTAAAATATATAAAGTCTAGGTAGTTTAGGTTTCTGGTTATAGCATATTTGAAGCATATCATTGATATAACAGAATGGGAAAACTCTTAAGGCAAAGGACTTATACTAGTTTTGTTATTTTTTCTTTCTCCCTTCTCTTCCTTGTAGCCCTTGCGAATTGGAATAAGAGTAAGGGGCTTTGAAAATTCTGCTACTGATATAGTTACAAAAGCCTCTTCTTCCAAGTTAGGTTTAACACTTAATATAAAATACTTCCTTGGAATTTTGAATGCTGTGTACCCATAAAAATTTACCAAAATTCTACCTCCCATTTTTTTTCCATAATTTATATTGTCCCAGAACCCTAAACACTATGCCCAACATACACAATCATCAGCAGGGTCTAAAAAGTATCCCCAAATCACTTTTAATAGACAAAGGGAACAAGTCAAATGATGGAAGGCAATTAGTGATGACATGTGAGTACAGAAGAAGAGATAGAAGGAAACAAAGTAATATTTTTCTAATATGTTGTGCAAGTATCACTCCTATACTCTACTTAACCCTTATGATTTCAACCTAGAAAGAGTACCAAGAACAAATTACATTACTAAGAATAACATTTCTTTTCTTCCCCTTTCTTGGCCTGACTCTGGCCAGGTTTATATCTAACAACTTATATTTACCAATTTTCCTCCATTGCTCCATATGTTTTAAAGTTAAAGATCTGGAGTAGCCAACTAAAATTAAAGCAGACATTTAAAATGACGATCTTTTGTTTTACAGAAATAAAAATCCCTTCCTTTACTGCTTTTGCTCAGCCAGGGATGAAATAAAATATCTCAAAAGCCAGTTCCAAGCTTCTTGGTTTTCAAACATGGAAAGAACATTGTCAGTTAATTTCCTTAAAATTGTCCACAGTTTATATACCACAGAAAGTCTTAATGTACCCCAAGGTTACATAGGTTTCAGTCTGAAAACCAATTATAGAGGAATTACAAATATCAATTGAACATATAATTCATTTTTTTCTGTGCAACTTTTAAATTGTCAATATTGTGTATTGCTTCTTCATTAACATATCAAATATGTTTCTATACTTTTAAGAGCTATTTACTAACATAATGTTAAAAATTGCATCTTTCATTTCATTAACATTAATAATTACAATAAGAATAGTTCACACTTATAGCACTAAATGTGCTAAGGACTGTTCTCATGCTAAATTTATTCTTTTTTCTTTTTTTAATGGTAAAACTCTTTACAACTGTAATCCCCCATTTTGCTACGTTTCCAGTTATCTGGATAGTATTTTTCTTCCCCTTTCCTTTCCCTTCTTCACATCCCTCTCCTCTTCCTCCTCCTTCTTCTTTGATTAAATTTTTGCCTTCAAGTTATATGTGCTGTGAGTAGAGGGGTGGTCACATATGCTACATTATCGGAAGTAAAATTTAATAAAATCATGTGTTTTACTATCTTGCACTGAATATCATGACCTCAAAATTGTTAGAAATGTAAATAATATAATTCAAAAATTTAAAGTTAGAGAGCATTATATAATTGATTTCCTAAATTTTAAAGAATGTGTTTAATAAAGAAAAAAACTGCTTTTTGAGTCAGCTTTTTTCAAAGGACTGTTTATTTTGTATAAAGTAGAATGGTTTAAAATTGAAGGATGAAACTAATTCTGCTGATATATTTTTATTTTATTATTATTTATTTTTCATCAACAGAACTATATTTATCCTTCAATCTTAAACCATTCCCTATTCAATTTTATATTAAAATTAGCACTGCTGATTTACTGTTTTATGTTTTATATCTGAAATATCTTCACCCATGTCCACTACCCTTTTGTTAAATATTGTAACTGAGTTTTGGGAGTAGGTCTCATATTGTAGCTTTAAAAAAATCTTTTAAGAAAATATATGAAAAATTAATGTATTCTATAATATGCCTTACCTAATCATTTTTAATAATTTAGGGTCTTCATGTCTTCTAGTTTTGTCTATTTTGTATGGTAATATGCATTGTATAAGTATTTCAATTGATATAGGCATTCTGAGATCTGTTATACCTATTGTCATAATACTCTCTAGTTTTATTTATTTGTTTGCTCCATACTTTATCATCACTTTCTATACTTCCTTTTTATATACATTACAGGTTTCATTTTGATATTTTATAGTTATTTGGTAGCAGATAACCAAAAGTAAGAACTAAAAATATTTTATACTTTTAATTTCTCTTTCTCCTTTCATGTCAACTTTTCATACTTTGTAAATGTACTCTGCAGTCATAGAGTAAGATTTTTATTCACAATAATTAATCACAAGAATTTTTATTTGCTTACATTTTGTTACCATATTTACAACAATATTTTATACTTAACTCTATTTCTTTAACTGAAAGCAATGCTGTCACACTTTACTTTTATAGAAAAAAAAAATTACCTGATCTTGAGTTTTTATTTTTATTCTTCTTCCCATTAGCTGATATATATCTTCAAAAAACTTTTTTTCAGTAAGGGGATAGAAGCAATGTGTTTTATGGATTCTCAGTTATTTGAGATTATCTTCCTGTTTCATTACTATAGGAACAACATCTTGATTGTATATTTGAGTTTATCCCTTGATTTTCTGTAGAAAATAATTGATTTATTTTAATATTCTTAATCTCCCAAGATAACTATAAAAGTAAGATTTTTGCTTCTGTATATATAACATTTGTCTTTTCCTTTTGCTTGGATATATTTAGAATACTTTTCTTTGTACTTTAAAGTCTAAATAGTTATCTGATAATATCTAAATAAGAGGTTGATTTACTTATTTTTACAACTGACACTAATTAATTTGAAATTTCAAAAAAGTTTTTTTTAACATCTTATTGGATTATAATTGCTTTACAATGGTGTGTCAGTTTCTGCTACATAACAAAGTGAATCAGCTATACATATACATATATCCCCATATCTCTTCCCTCTTGCATCTCCCTCCCTCCCACCCTCCATATCCCACCCCTCTAGATGGTCACAAAGCACCGAGCTGATCTCCCTGTGCTATGTGGCTGCTTCCCACTAGCTATTGGTTTTACATTTGGTAGTGTATAGATGTCCATGCCACTCTCTCACTTTGTCCCAGGTTACCCTTCCTCCTCCCCATGTCCTTAAGTCCATTCTCTAGTAGGTCTGCATTCAGAAAAGTTTTATCTCATGAAAGTTTTCTTTAATAATTTAATTGTTTCAGTATTGCTTCCCTTAGTTTATTCTGATTTCTTCTTCAGGAACATTAGTTTTCACAGACTGGAGTTATTTAGTCAATTTTTTCTTTTCTTATCTATTACATCTTTTTCTATTATGCTCATATTTTTCTTCTCCTTCCTATATATTGGGAGGTGTGAAATCACAATTTTGGTAAGATCATTTCCACACACCCAAATATGCAGTTGAATTTTTATTGGATTTCTGGATCCTTTCACTGGATTTTTTTTTCTTGTTGCTGTTGTCAGCTTAATTCAGTATAATTTTAAATAGTTTTTTTTTCTTTCTTTAAGCCTATAAAGACATTTCTTTCATTGAATTTGAAAAGTGAAGAATACAAAAGCTATTTTCTAAAAATTGTTATTTAAAACACATAGAAACATGAAAATTTCTTTACATATTCTGGATAATATTTGATTACTGTGTCCAACAGAAATATTTATAGAAGACTTTTTTTTTATTTATATATGAAGAAAATGAGATCTATCTAAATTCAGCATGTTTGTATAGAATATATTATGCTTTCATTATCACCGTTTTGCCCTTCTTCCTCTCATGTTTGCACTTTCCTCTGGCTCTCTTTGTCTCTCTCTTCCTAGAGTGGTTCAGTCAGACCTAAAGTCAAATTCCAACTTAATCACTCATTAGTTTTAGTTTCCTCAGTCCCCTCACCTGTACAATGAAGATACTATTCTTCCTATCTTTAGTGTAACTGTGACAATGACAATAGAATGAAAGTGGCTAGAACATTGCCTGAGATAGTTTACCCTCAAGAGTTAAAAAAAAAATTAAAACACACAGGAATCATAATTAATAATATTAACAATTATTATTATGATTAAAATACATAATACTATTAATAAGGTTATTATTACTACAATATATTTTCACTGTACTATGCTTGTTAATCTTAAAACAGATGAATAAAGAAAATGGTTAATGGATAAAGGGTAAAGATAGTTAACCTTGTTTGGGTCAGAGGTTTTCATCAGTGGGAATTTGGAGTGGAGAGTCAGTATCTCTGATCAGTGACACTTATGTCTCAGTGAAAAGAATAAAATATCTAGGAATAAACCTACCTAAGGCGACAAAAGACCTGTATGCAGAAAATTATAAGACAATGGTGAAAGAAATTAAAGATGATACAAATAGATGGAGAGATATACCATGCTCCTGGATTGGAAGAATCAATATTGTGAAAATGACTCTACTACCCAAAGCAATCTACAGATTCAATGCAATCCCTATCAAACTACCACTGGCATTTTTCACAGAACTAGAACAAAAAATTTCAAAATTTGTTTGGAAAAACAAAAGACCCCGAATAGCCAAAGCAATCTTGAGAACGAAAAATGGAGCTGGAGGAATCAGGCTCCCTAACTTCAGACTATACTACAAAGCTACAGTAATCAAGACAGTGTGGTACTGGCATAAAAACAGAAAGATAGATCAATGGAACAGGATAGAAAGCCCAGAGATAAACCCATGCACATATGGTCAACTTATCTTTGATAAAGGAGGCAGGAATGTACAGTGGAGAAAGGACAGCCTCTTCAATAAGTGGTGCTGGGAAAACTGGACAGGGACATGTAAAAGTATGAGATTAGATCATTCCCTAACACCATACAGAAAAATAAGCTCAAAATGGATTAAAGACCTAAATGTAAGGCCAGAAACTATCAAACTCTTAGAGGAAAACATAGGTAGAACACTCTATGACATAAATCACAGCAAGATCCTTTTGGACCCACCTCCTAGAGAAATGGAACTAAAAACAAAGATAAACACATGGGACCTAATGAAACTTCAAAGCTTTTGCACAGCAAAGGAAACCATAAACAAGACCAAAAGACAACCCTCAGAATGGGAGAAAATATTTGCAAGTGAAGCAACTGACAAGGGATTAATCTCCAAAATTTATAAACAGCTCATGCAGCTCAATAGCAAAAAAATAAACAACCCAATCCAAGAATGGGCAGAAGACCTAAATAGACTTTTCTCCAAAGAAGATATACAGACTGCCAACAAACACATGAAAGAATGCTCAACATCATTAATCATTAGAGAAATGCAAATCAAAACTACAATGAGATATCATCTCACACCAGTCAGAATGGCCATCATCAAGAAATCTAGAAACAATAAATGCTGGAGAGGGTGTGGAGAAAAGGGAACACTCTTGCACTGCTGGTGGGAATGTGAATTGGTACAGCCGCTATGGAGAACAGTATGGAGGTTCCTTAAAAAACTAAAAATAGAACTACCATATGACCCAGCAATCCCACTACTAGGCATATACCCTGAGAAAACCATAATTCAAAAAGAGACATGTACCAAAATGTTCATTGCAGCTCTATTCACAATAGCCCAGAGATGGAAACAACCTAAGTGTCCATCATCAGATGAATGGATAAAGAAGATGTGGCACATATATACAATGGAATATTACTCAGCCATAAAGGGAAATGGAACTGAGCTATTTGTAATGAGGTGGATAGACCTAGAGTCTGTCATACAGAGTGAAGTAAGTCAGAAAGAGAAAGACAAATACCGTATGCTAACACATATATATGGAATTAAAAAAAAATGTCATGAAGAACCTAGGGGTAAAACAGGAATAAAGACACAGACCTATTTGAGAATGGACTTGAGGATATGGGGAGGGGGAAGGGTAAGCTGTGACAAAGCGAAAGAGAGGCATGGACATATATATACTACCAAACGTAAGGTAGATAGATAGTGGGAAGCAGCCACAGAGCACAGTGAGATCAGCTCGGTGCTTTGTGACCGCCTGGAGGGGTGGGATGGGGTGGGTGGGAGGGAGGGAGATGCATGAGGGAAGGGAAGTGGGAACAGATGTATATGTATGACTGATTCACTTTGTTATAAAGCAGAAACTAATAAAAAAATAAAAAATAAACTCGAACCTTGCCCTCCAAAAAAAAAAAAGATTAAATCAAATCTTATTTAAGTGGTAGACGTTATTGCTATACATAATCCAGAATATTAGTTATTGCTCCATCCACTTCAATGTTGGAACTAGTGAATGTTTGCACCACACGTTGATAATTGGTCCTCTTTTCACTATTTTCCAGCATATTTTTGTTCTTATATTTGATTCCATGGGTTTTTACTGTGCAACATTTTAGGTATTAACAATCTCCTGTCACGTTAACAAAAAAGTACCATTCTGAATTTTAATTATGTTTTCCTCCTTCAGGGAAATATAGTTGTCTCTGTAACATAGGCAAAATTTAGCTGTGTGAAAAACTATAATTTTCATCTAGTTGGTCAATATTACACCAATATATCAGTTGCTTAACTCCTACAAATAAATTTATTTAATATAGAATACTCATTCAGGTACAACATTTGACACATTTTACAACTGAAAATATTTATCTATGGTTTTGACTATGGACAGCTAATATATAGCAACATATTCAGGTTTTTAAAAGAAAGAATGCCTTTGGAATTTATTTTTTGTAATGTCCACAATATGCAACACCACCTTGCTTGATAGCACCCTCACTCAAATTATAGATGGTTTAGAGTTTGAGCTTTCCTAATAGTGAAGTAAGGCCACAATTTTCCATAGTTCCCATTATTATTTAAGATGGCTTTTTACATGCTTTAATAAAAGATTTTTTTGAATATTATTACTTGCAGTTAAAATCTTACACATTTGTCATCATTGCAATTTTCCTTTCATTAAATTATATATCCACATTAAAATAATTTATATTATGACTAAATATCTCAAGAAGAAAAGGACAATGAGATATGATAAAGTATGTCTTCTCTTTTGCCTCTTTCTCTTAGTGAATCACAATGGTAATTATTCAGAAGGGAATTTAAGATAAATTGTTATAGGACTATTCATTAATTTTTTTTAGATAATTAGCAGAAATTCTGTCATCTTTATGACAGGTTTGCTTGGCCATTATTAATTCAAGATGATAATGACATCCAAATGAAATACTTATTTTTGTAGGATTTAAAAGATTAAAGGTGGTATAATCATGTTTAATTGACTGTCTCTTGCCATGAAATATTAAGTAAAGGAAGATGTTATTTCTGAAATAGTATTTTATATAAGAAGAGTTGAGAAGACCAATGTGTCTCCAGGAAAAAATCATAAGCACCTTCAAGAATTATATTCTATTTCTACCTCTGATATGAAGGTTAACCATTGATTAAATAAAATGTAACACTCGTTAGGGGCTTCTGAATTGTCTGTCTCCACCAGCGAGAATAAAAGATCAATAGGAATAAAGATCAACACTTTAAAAATTTTTAAATCCATTTGATCTTAAATCTGAATCAAAAATAATGGTATGAATTTATGGTTGGTTTCTTAGAAAAAATAACCAGCAAAATTGATCCTAGTTTTGTCCCCTGAAAGGCTAGTCATGTAACAATGAATACTCCCAGCACCTGTAATGTGGTCTCTTAATACCACTTTTAACAAAGGAACCAGGGATTCCTGGAGAAACAGGTCACCTCAGACTTGGAGAATTCCATGAGTCTGAAAACTCCTATTTTACCAAAAAAGAAAGGGAGCTCTAGTGTCTTTTTAAAGAGTCCTAGAAGTTAACTTTAAAAACAGAACAATTTAACCATCAAAAAGAGCAAAGACTGTAATGTATTTAAACATATCAAATATGTTTAAACTCCTAAGTTTAAAATGATACTGAAAGGAAAAAAATACTCTACCTTGGGTTCCCTGTCTCAGGAAATCAACTAATTATTCTGCAAACACAATTATAGGGTATGAACCAAGCATCTCACCTATCTTTCCTAAACAAACTTCTTTTCATGAAAACAGACTAATTGATAGGAAAAGTTGTTCTTTACAAAAGAATTCTATAAAATGCAGAAGTAATGAAAGAATCAAAACATTACCATTTTATAACAACAAATAAATTAATGGATTCTAGGCAACAATCATCAATGACTGTTAAAACCGTGAAGAGAGTCCAGTGGGGAATTTTATAATGAATCGATTAAGCTGAAAATATTTGAAGCCACTGATCAGTATGAACACTGTTGAAAGACAGTATGTCTCCCAGCATAATGCAACAAGAAGTATACAGGATCAATTATAAATTAGATATGGAAAAAAAACAGAGGAAGGAGAACAGGCACTTTTTGTTTTTTTGTTCATGACCGTATCACCACACATATAATTATACCTGACACATAATAGACACTGAATAAGTATTTATTGAATAAATGGAAGGATGGATGGTAAATGATTGATTAACTGAAAGTAGATAGAGGGCAATATTAGAACTATAAACACAAAGTCATTTACTTTTTGTCATGGATGACTTTATGCAAGTCACAACATCTTACATCAAGCAAAAAAAGACAACTTCAGAATAAATGTGTAAATAAAAGGGCTAAATAGAGAGTTTGTTAATCTCTCATGTACTTTTGTTGTTCTTTAGACATAGTCCTAATTCTCTCAATGAAATTGATAAAGGATTCTTTTTTTTACTTAAATTTTTTTATTATTAATACCTCTTAACATATTGCAGTATTACAGATATATATTATGTGCCTTTTCCTTCTCCCCATTGGGAATCTCATATTGACGTCTTAGAGAAACCTACTTGTCCCAAAAGCATTCCCATTTTCAGTATTTTGTTGAAGATCCCCTACAGTAAATTGCAAAGTTGCTCAAAGTTGACTCAAGGCATTGGAAGAACCCTACACCTTCCAAGGGACTTGGTAAAATCTAAAAACTCCATATCTCTTGAAGGAAAACCACATCAGACATATTATTCTGTGTTATTGTGGGGTTTGTTCTAATTCAACTTGAGGTTGAAAAGAATGTATCATGTCCCAAACACTTGCTGTTATTTTTCTCTAATATTAATTCTAGACCCAATGTAAGCAAAATTAGATTGATTAATATAATTGAAATAACATAAAATTTTACATACTTTGTGTGCAATACATATTGCATTATTATATGGTTCTAGGTCACATTTGCATACAGCCATAATCTTTGATGATTCTGTTGCTGGAACACTGACATAATTTTAGAATTTTAGAATTTAGAATTTAGAAATAATTTTAGAATTTAGAAATAATTTTAGAATAAAGTGATTGTTTCATCATACCACATTGCAGACCTATACTTAATTTTCATTATTCATATTTACTATAATATTGTCTTGCTAATGATACATTTACATTGGCAAAGATTAAAATCAACATTTCAATTGCTTATGAAAAAGTTGGCTTAAGCTTTTTTGTTTTTTGTCTTAAAATTAAAAAAATATTTATCTAATACATATAATTATAACTGAATCACTGTGCTGTACACTTGAAACTAACATGACATTGTAAATCAACTATACTTCAATTTATAAAAATTAACTTTAACTAAATATATATATATATATATATATATATATATATATATATATATTAAACTGAAATATATAAGTGAAAGAATACAAAAATATATTTTGTTTCAGTCCTTACCCATTATAGGTCATACAGGTCATAACACTATGTACTAGGTACAAGAATAATAATAAAGTTAAAAGAGGATAAATATGTTTCCTTTGATTATAAATTAATAAACACAAGAACCAGGAATTGAATTGAGGCATGTTTATCTCTAAACTGTACATATATATCTATATATCTATATATTCCCTAAACTATGTTTCACATTGCCCATTTCATTGACAATTGATGACCCAAACTGATATTTTAGTCCCTCAATCTTGCCAGCCACTGTCCTGATTTCAGTGTGTCTGGGTCAGGAAATGTTCGTCCCTGCTTTCACAGTCTGTAGCACATCTCATCCTAGAGAGGCCTTCCTCCACACAACTAAACCTTGGTCTTCCTGTGCCAGTACAACCTATCATAATACTCTGTTTATTTCATTTATAGCACTTCCCACAATTTGTAGTTTATAACTCCTTATTTATTGTCCTCCTCTCCCACTGAACTAAAAATCTCAGCAGAGAAAGGCTCATATAGATTTCTTCACCATTGTCACTCAGTACCTTACACAGAAGCATCTGAAGAGTTTCTGAAAGAATTAATGAAAGGTTGAAATCTCTCCTGATATTTTGCATATTCGTTTAAATTTAAGGAACCATGGAAATTATGTAAACAATTCCATTTCCATCTAAATATCAAATACTAGAAAGCTTGGAACCTGTTGTTTTTTTTTAGGCCCAGGTCTATACATGTCATGTAGATTCTCGTAAATAAATAAACAGCTGTAAAAAGGCTGACTAGGGCATGGTAACAGACAGGAACTCAGGATAAATCTCAAATTAGAGTTGTGACATATTAATTAAAAACTACCACTGTGATGGTGTATGCTAGCCTTGATGGTTTTCAAATTCATAGTGCTTAACAAATTCAATAAGGCAGGTAAATTGTGCATTGGCTCTACCCTATATACTATTGCACTTCCTTTTCCTATGGCTTTGCACTTAGATGAATATTCCTCAAGTATGTTTCTGAGTGGGTCTGCTTAAGAGACCAGAGTACCAACTTCCATGGAGAGACAAACCAAAATGAAGTCTATAGCATTTCTCATTATTCCTGTTGCCTGATTTCCATTAGGCCTGTTGCCTCTCTCCCATTAGGCCCACTGCCTGGTTTTCATGAGTTGCACTGCCTAAGATTCATTAGGCCTGTTGCCTGACTTTTATTAGGTACATTACCTGATTCTTATTAGGCCTAATGCCGGATTTCTTTTGGACCTTTGGCACATGGGGCCAGCACTTATTGTCACAGCTGGTCCATTGGCTGGACTGTCTTTCCCCAAATTAGTGATAACCAGAACTCACAAGTTCCTGATGCCTGATGAGAGGCACAAGAGAGATTTTCACAACAAAAGCATTTTGAAACCTAGGCTTTTTTGCTCCCTCATACATTAGAATTCATTAGCTTTTTTGGTTTGAAGTTGATGTAACATTACCTTTTTCAAATCAGTACATGCCACATAAAGCAAACTTGCTGCAGAATGAAGAAATTAAAAAAGGATGCCATTGGTCTTCCCTGGTGGTGCAGTGGTTGAGAGTCTGCCTGCTGATGCAGGGGACGTGGGTTCGTGCCCCGGTCCTGGAAGATCCCACATGACATGAAGCGGCTGGGCCCGTGAGCCATGGCCGCTGAGTCTGCGCGTCTGGAGCCTGTGCTCCGCAACGGGAGAGGCCACAACAGTGAGAGGCGTACCGCAAAAAAAAAAAAAAAAAAAAAAGGATGCCATTAATTTGAATTCATTTGAATTGGAACAAAAATAATTTAAATGATGTTATTAGGTTAATTAAATATTTTATTTTCAATTACATTTATTTATTATGCATTGTGAAATCAGTGACCTTTGTCACAATGTCTCTTTTGTAATTACAAAAGATAATATAGTTTAGTGTCATTAATTTATTTACATGCAAACTGGATTGAGACAGTTAAGCCATTTCAGTCCAAACTCAATGTATCTATAAATAGAAAATAGTATATTAAACAGATAAACACCTATGTTTTCTTGAGATGTCATTCTACATATTTTACATATATGCAGCCAGAAACAAAATAGTTTTTCAATTCACAAGACAACATTTTAACACTCAATGTTTTAAGTACAATTTTGTAGATTTAAACATTAAAAAAACGATTTCTTTGAAATATGAAGGAAAACATATATTTTGTGCAATTGGTATGCTCCATATATTAGCTGATAAAGTTGATATAACTTTTATCATAGTAGTATCATATCTTTCATAAATAAATGAATTTATGTTGTTAACTTCTGTTTACTAATGTCATAACAAGCAATATTGACACACTTAGAAAAGGCTTTGAATTCAGTCACATTTTCAAATAGTTTAAAGTTATTGACTACTGAATAAAGTTAAATAATAATATTCAAAATTTGAAAGTTGTCCACTGGAAAAATTATTGTCATTTATTCTTTTTTTTTTTTTTTTTGCGTTACGCGGGCCTCTCACTGCTGTGGCCTCTCCCCTTGTGGAGCGCAGGCTCCGGACGCACAGGCTCAGCGGCCATGGCTCACGGGCCTAGCCGCTCCACGCCATGTGGGATCCTCCCGGACCGGGGCACGAACCCGTGTCCCCTGCATCTGCAGGCGGACTCTCAACCACTGCGCCACCAGGGAAGCCCTGTCATTTATTCTTAACAAGGGAACATTAACATTTCCTTGACAATCTCTGAGATTCTACTTTTCATGAAATTTCAATGAATAAAATGTTTTTATTTACTTAAAATGTATTGGATGCAATAAATATAATAAATTATATGTATTTTGTTTCTGTAAGTTAAAACTAATACATTACCATTAATTCTGATTCAGGATCAACAACTAGCTCTGAATTCCTTTTTAATGCACATGTGAATTATTTTCTATTTTAGTCCAGGCAACATGGTGAGATACCATCTTCTAATTTCCAAATGTTATTCTCAAATACTTTAGGCAGTGTGCTGACAGAACAGAGGGGGTATATTAAATATTGTATATTAAATAATGGATGTTCGCCTGATCAGATCTGGGGGCACAATCTATGTTCAAAAACCCATGTCTTATACACTCACTACTAAATCTGTCCTAGATCGTGAAAGCTTTGATCATGAGTTTGTCACTTTATTAATCACTTACGTGTGGGAAGCTGACAGCCAATAACAGTCTCTCTTGACAGTAGTGTTTAGATAAACTGTTCATTAAACATTTGGCCTAGGAATTATGATAGACATATAGGTTTGAAAGACATATTTTGACGAAATGCTTTATTGGGGAGATTCATGCATCACCCACGTCCACATGCATTGATTTATTTCTTGTCAAAACATTAGCTTGCCAACATATAGTCACAGGCTTCTCTGGATTAAGTCGTGTTTAAGTACTCTTGAAAAATAAGCACGCTCCTTAAAATTCTTCTGGGAAGGAAATGCTAAAAATGGGGTAATCATCTACCAATGTTAACTTTGACACCCACATTGAGCTACATATTGTACACTTCTTAGTCTTGTTGATTTAAAGAGGACAATCTGGAATAATTAGACCCCTTTATTTATTTATAAAGAGCTTAAAGAGACCAAACCGCATTCCTTCAAAACGCTTTCACCCTAGACAGACAAGTGCAATTAGTTTTATTTGCTTTTGGAAAATATGTCTCCTCAAGAACGTGTTGGTGTTCCTGTTTCATTTTTTCTATGTCTATAGTACTGCAGCAGATCAAATTTTATTTTTGTGAAATTTAGCCCTTAACTCCAAAATAATTGAGATACAAAAATAATTCTGAAAATCAATAGTAAGAGGAAAAGTGTTTCTCACTCTACAGTTTAATTCTAATGGTAAAGTGATTGTTAACATCAAGCCCCCCACCCATCATTTCTTAGGGAGGCTTCCCTTTTATTTAATTTATTCATTAGTTTTAAAATATTGGTCACAGCACCATGTTCAGGAAAGTTGGGGCTGGGCCAGGAAATCCTTTGTGTCAGTCAGCCATCAAAATCAAAGGTCAAATCAATTGTTTGAAATGCCAACTAGCAGAGATTAGACAATGTGGTTACAAGGTGGCCCCATCATCTCCACGTGTACCTTGTTAGGTCTAATTCCATTGAAAGGCATGTTATTCATAGTTAATCTAAAGCTGCTGAGAGCATGGAGCATCCTACAAAGGCTTTTCACCTGTTTCTAACTCTTAGGGAATTATTTCAGGATGTAGACATAAAGATATACAACTTTTTAAAAAATTACAAGGGGAGAAAAAGAAAAGAAAATTCAAGACCGATATATCTGCTTAGCCTTCCAGAAGTCGGAGATAGACTGCAGTTTTAACAAAAGCATTCCTCTTTCACTCTGCTCAACACATGGAAGTGGAACTTCAACCTCAAACTAAGCTCATGGCCATATGGCTTTGAAAAATGGGGTTGATACATATTTTTTGCTGCTGGGATATTTTGAAACATTGATTGAAGAAAGTAATTCTATTATGATTTTTTATGTGTCAAGTGTATTGAATAAAATGCTTGGAATAAATTATTCCATCTCCTCACCCCCTTTTCCAAAGTCTGAATTTCCATAGAACATATCCCAAGTTGTCTTTTTTTTTTCACATTTCCAAGTCTGCCTGTCTGCCCCTTCCTACTATGTATTGGTGACTCCACCTCTCATCATATCATGTATGGAGTCCTTTCCTCCTTCTATGTCTTGGTCACTGTTACCTCAAACTTTGCCCTAGCCAGCATTTCCTATTTACATTATTCAACTTGACTTGTACCCTTCACCACATTACTGACATCTCTGTCCACTGCCAGTTTGTTATGGAAAATATATCCAAACCCTTTCTGTCAAAGGTTTCAAAAAGCCAAAGAAATGTTCTGGCAAAAAAAAAAGAAGGCAAATAAAATCACAACTCGTCTTTCTTGTTAGTTATTTCATGCAAATTCTTTTTTCTCCTCTAAGATTTAAATAAGCCTACCACCAGTATATTCCAGTTACTGAACATCTTTATTCCTTCCATGAATATTTCTTTTCCATTTTGTAACATTTCTTGCTACCTTCTGGAAGAGAAAGCTCTTTCTTGGTTTAACCAGATAATAAGTTAAAAATCCCTTTTTAACAGCTCATGCTCTCATAAGCATCTGTTTTCTCTTCTCAACCTCCATTGCTTATAGTTTCTCAAGAGTATATTATTTGTGATTTTACATCAGTTTGTGAATAGTGGTTAGTGTCTGATCCACACTGACTCTTTCTAACTTTCTAAATAATTCTAAGATTCCCTTTTCAATTTTGACCAGAGCTGTTTGGAAATGTTGACATATGTTTTGGTATAAGCACAATAGTCACTCAATAACAGCCCCCAATTCAGCAAATATTTGTTATCCACTGTGCCAGGCTTTATGATCAATGCTGAGTGAATGATAAATAACATAGAAGATGGTATCTTTGCAGTGAAGGAGCTCATAATTTTCAAGTAAAAACAAGACAACCCAGTAGGAACCCTTGAAAATCATAAGTGTATTATACAGATATTCATGTTCAAAATAATATCTATAGATACTCGTCAGTTATTTAATAGTCCATAAAGTGAAATTACACCTAGTTGAAGACTCTCTTTGGAAAAAATGTATTTTCTACAGTCTTATTTTACATGGATGAGTCAGTGTTACATCCGTGGGGTGTTCCTGCATATCACCCTCCTACCAGAATCTCCTTCAGGATGTCATAAGTAAGCAAGCGATCTGAAAAATTATCTTGATTTCCTCAACTCCAGAAAACTAGATAACTTCATGTATCATGAGTTAGACAGTTTGACCAGTTAACACTCAGTTTGTGTAAAAAACACAAGTGTAGTTTTGAGAACTTAGAACCTACCAAATGTTTTATAGTTTGAGGAAACATTAATATTAATATAAAATCTTCATGTACTTTGATCCATAGTGCATACTTTGATTGCCCCACATTTCCTGATTCCATGTACAAGTCATGCCTTTTTGCTGCCATTTTAACTGCTTCAATTTCACCCCCGTTAGAATGAGGCACGGTAGTGTCCATACTGTAATCAACGTGTGGCTTAAACTTCATTCTGTAAAGACTTGATTCATGGTGTTCAAGGCATTCAGTGAAAGCTTTTCACAGTAGTTGGCTTCAGTTACAACTTTAATATTGTCTTTTGAGTATTTTTTTTGTTGTTTTTTATTAAAAGAAAAAAATGAAAGAAAAATATGTCATTGAGATTGATTGTAACGGCCAGCTGTTATGATCTCAATGGAAGTATTAGAGCCCCTGCCTAAGGTACACTGAAGAGTGCCAAGCCTCATAGCAACTCAGCTCATCCTAAAAAGCACCGTGGCCTGGAGTGAAAGCTGCAATTTAAAAATCTCCCAGAGACCCATTATTTGCAAATCATTGACATAACAAACTGGAACCACCCTGGTCCTCCATGTCAATGCATGCTTAGGGAGCTTTTCAATCCACAGAACCTTGTATGCTCAATAACTTTCCATACTAAAAATCCTTATGAAATTTCTGAAGAAAATGAGTAACTGCGCATGAGCCAGAGTCCCCTTTAAATGTTAAAAGAGAAAATTACAATCGACTAGTCTGGTCAGTGGTATCATATATGGCAGGGAATACACATAAGTCAAAATTTAGTTTTCATGTTACCATATTGCATAAAATAAAGCCAACTGGTTATTCAATTTTCTAGCAATAAAAATCATCTGAAACATCTCTGTTGACACTCCCTCCCCTTGTCTTCCTGCTAAGATCTTAAAAATAAACTAATGGCTTTCCATCTAAACTTGAGGAGAGGAAAATATCACTCTAGAGTGTCAACCTTTCTGCCAAGTTTAACCACAAAGAGAATTTTCACAGCCTAGGCGCTGACTTTTAAAATAAAAGATTTATAGTATAAACATAGTAATAGGTTTAACTGTTAGTAGCCACGGCAGGAATATTATTCTTCAAAGAAGGACACATATGGGTTTGAGCCCTTAATATTTTAATACATGGTACTGGCTAGCTATCTACAGAAACGTAATTTGGTTGAATATTATTTTATTACTAGAGCTGATGTTACTTCTATGTGTGGTGTCATTGGGTGTCCACTCTGAAATTTGCAAATAGGAGATATATAACCTTTTGGATGACAGGACTGTTGAAGGTATCACCAGAAAATAGAAACTTAGGGCCACATAGGGGAAAATAAGTAGTCTGTTAGATTGGTAGGGGCTGGGGAAAATTGAATAGAGAAACCCCAAGAAATGTAACCAAAATGACTGAAGAAAAAGTCAGGTTTCAAAAGGAAATGCCACGGGATATTACAAGAAAGAGGTGTTGACTTGAATTCCAAAAATATCTCTTCTTGTACCAACTATAGGCCCATATTCTTATCCACACATGGTAATGGATTTTTATCTCCCCAAAATTCTGCTAGGTTTGAGTTATTATCCCAGTGTTAACAATTAAGAACTGAAACTCTGAAACTATGAAATAAATGATTTGCTCACAGTTATATCTATCACCAAGTGGCCAAGTTTTGATTTCATATCAAGCCTCTCGGCTTTGGTCCTTTTTTTAATAAACCATTTCAATGTATATAAAACATTAATTCCTGTGTTAGTACAATAATTACAGGATTAAATTATTATTTTACTATTATTTCTGCTGTTGTTTTATTTTTGTCTTGTTAGCACATATGGATTTTTAAAAGATTTTCATACCTACTATCTCTTTTTAGCACCTAAACAGACCACACGGAAGATAAGTTAGAAATTTCTGTCTCCATTTATAGAGAAATCCTAGTAACAGGTGGGATAAGTCATTCATCAAATATTGTATATAGATTTTGGTTTCTTAGCTCTGAGCTCTTTTCATAGGGATAGTAAAAGACAAGAATATAGATTACACATCCGTAACTATAGATACAACAGATGATATAGTCATTCTCATTGGGAGTTAGTTTTCCTCCCAGGGGATACTTGGCAATGTCTAGAGAAATTGTTGTCTCCTCTTGGAGTAAAGAGGATGCCAGTGATATCTAGAAGGTAAAGACCATGGATGCCACTAAAACTCCTACAATGCACAGTACAGTACAGTCCTTTATTAACAACTGTATGGCTCCAAATCTCAATTGTGTCAAGGTTGAGAAATCTTGCTATAAAATGTATAAAAGGGAATTCCCTGGTGGTCCGATGGTTAGGACTCTGCACTTCCACTGCAGGGGGCACGGGTTTGATCCCTGGTGGGGGAATTAAGATCCCACAAACCACGTGGTGTGGACAAAACAAAAACTCTTAAAAGGTATAAATCTATGTATACAGCTAATATTGCTATAGATGTAGATATAGTTGTAGACAGACATGGATTTAGACGTAGATGATATATAGAACTACATCTTAGGTATTTGTTCTGCTTCCTCTGAAAGATGTAATCAATCTTACTATAAATTTATATACTTTACTGGTTTATATATTTTACTAGGACTAGCATTTCTCCTTATTCTTTCTTTCTTCTTTTTTTTCTCCAGCTTTATTGAGATATGATTGATGTATAACATTGTGTGGGTTTAAGATGTGCAATGTGATGATTATATATATATATATATATATATATATATATATATATATATATATCAAAATGATTACCACAATAAGGTTAGTTAACACCTCCATTTTTTTCTTTAACATTTTTTTTTGTGGTGAGAAAGTTCTACTCTTTTAGCAACTTTCAAGTGTACAATACAATATTAACTACAGTCATCATGCTGTACATTAGATTCCCAGAATTTACTCATCTTTTAACTACAAGTTTGTACCCTTTGAACACCTTCACCCATTTCTCCCATACCCTCACCCCTGGCAGCCCCAATTTACTCTCTATTTCTATGATTTTGGATTTTTTTAGATTCCAAATATAAATGAGATCATACACTATTTGTCTTACTCTGTCTGACTTATTTCACTTAGCCTAATGCTCTCCAGGTTCATTCATATTATCACAAATTGCAGGATTTCCTTTCTTCATAGTTGAATAAGATTCCATTATATATGTGTATATGTTATGTATATGTGTGTGTGTGTGTGTGTGTGTGTGTGTGTATTAGGTCAAGGTTCCTAATTTGTTTTTCAAACTTCTCATAGTTACTTGAGCTACTGTTTCTAATATTGTATGTTAAAATCACAAACAAGATTGTGAATTCGCTATTCTTTTTATCTTTTTTCTTAGTAGAAATCAGAAAATATAACTAGAATATACTATAACTTTTGTATATTTCTGGTATTCCATTCCTTTTATTATTTTTGCTTGTCAATTTTATTGCTTTGAATAATATTTTACCTGTGAGTAACATTATTAGGGTAGCTTTCTTTTTCTCAGTGTTTACCAGATATTTGTATTTTCATTTCTTAATTTTCACTCTTTCAGGGGAAGAGGGTTCTTTTAGTGGAAATCAAGTACATAGCATAGAGCTTGATCCTGTTTTTTTTAACCAATCAGATAATTTTGGTCTTTTAATAGTTACATTTAATAGTTTACCTTATTTTTAGTTGAACACAAGGATTTTCTGTAATTACTATTTTGTGCTTTCAGTCTATATCCTTTTTATTTCCTCCTCACCCTCCTCTTCTTTCTCCTCCTCTTATTCTTTCCTGTGTTCTCTTGGAGTTGGTAAGGTTACCTTTAATACTCCCCCTTTCTTTCCTTCAATTGTTTGGAACATTGTATTTCTGGTGTTTTAGTGAATAACTTACACTTTTGAAATGCTACACACTTCTTAACAGCATCTAAAATTGAAAATATCACACATGCAGTCACTGGGCCAGCAGGTGGCTTCCTGCTTGTCCTCAAGCTTCCCAAGTCCCCTAGAGTCCATACAGCGTAGTGCTGGGCCACATTCTAGTTCATAGCTCCAAGCCTCAAGTTCTGGTCCCAGTCGACATGGTGCTCCATTGATTCTCAGTATTCAGCACATGCCAAATTCCCAGTACCATCATGTTATTCTAGGTCTAAAACTAAGGAGATATGTGGCTTTAGCCTTGTTTTCTGTTTCATTTCTACTCAGGAATGAGGAGGATGCATTATAGCATAAATTCCTTGTGCCGTCTTCACTAATGTTCCCAACTTTTATTTTTTAATTTGACTTAGGTAAATAAGGCCGATGTTGATCTTTTAGCAAAACTAATTTACATTTAGTTTAATATAAGGAATGATGAGAGGCCAAGGCTGAGGTTGAGGCACATAACAGTTGTTCATGAATCACTTGGATTCTTAATAGTAGCCAAGAAAAGGATAGGGATGCTCAAGGAGTTATTACACAGTTGTAGAGTGATAAGCAATTGTCCCTGGGAATGGGAAAGAAGAAGAAGAAATAATGTGGCATGCAGTCACTTTCTACTGAATGAAGAAATAAATCAATAGATTATTTGGAACCAAGGAGAGAATGTAGTAGTGGACAGCAACAAATCATTTTCTTTCCTTTTAAAGTAATTTTACATGTCAAATTATTACTATAGTATTCCCACTTTGAGAAAGTAGCTTTGTTTTTGAACCAGAAGGGTCTGTGAATCATTTTGATATGTTCCATTTTATTTGTTATATGTGACAGTTCAATTTATGTAACTCTTTGTAAAATAAACGTATGAACTGCATTTGGTTTACAAAAAAACATGTAAATATGAGGCCCCTTATTTAAGGGAATATTCTTTTCTTTCAAATTTTCAGAAAGAAAGTGACGTGAGAATTAGAAGGGGGAAGTCGTGAGAACATTTTCCATGTGAAGAGTCTGGATCTTATCAATTTCACAGCCCAGGAAAATTCCTCACATTTGGGAGTTATACTTTATTATTGAGTTGAAACAAACAGTGAGAAGTTAGATCACATTACAGAATATAAGATATTTTAAAATATTTTCCCATGCTTAAGACCACATTTTCCTCCCTAAAATTATAAAATGAATTTCATGCTCACAAAAATGGCAAACTGATTGCCTATGAGAAATCTGCTTTCTATTTATTTAACGGGTCTAATATAACCAGCTATATCTCTGCTTCCTTACATAGAAACATCTTCCTGTGTTGGATTTGAGCAAATTCAGAGGGTGAGCTTAAACAAAACATATGATTAATTATCAGAGACTGCTACCCATTCATAGGAGGATGTGTTCAACATGATAATAGTACAGCTGGTATAGCAGGGGTCAGTGAATTTTTTTTACAAAAGGCCAGATAGCAAATAATTTTTGTTTTGTGGGCCACACGGTCTCTGTTGCATCTACACAACTCTGCCTTTGTAACATGAAAGCAGCCAGAGACGATACACATAAATAAATAGGCAGGGCTGTGTTCTGACAAAACTTTATTTACAAAATCAGGTGGCAGGCTGGATTTGTAGCAAAGGGCATACTTTGCTGACCCTTGTGTTATAGCTCCGATGGACCACAAAATATGGCATTATGTGTCTTCAGGCAGATAAGTTTATCATTAAGCCATTCCACTTGCTATGTGACTGGTAAAATACAGATATAAGAACCCAGTTTTCCCACCTTCTAATACAAATACTAGGACATTACCAAGTCATGATATCCAATTGCTATCAATTTAAGAAATATCCAGAAGGTAATAATTTTTAAACAATTCATACTATGTCCCCTGTGACCTATAAAATATTATCTTCACCACTTTCTATTTAAAATTTCCCCTTTATCCAGATTTATAGAGCCTGAAATAATGTGGAAAACTGACAGTATTATGGTACATTTTACTGATGGGAGAAACCCATACAGATAATTTAGGTCCATAAGTGACTGAAATTGTCCTTAAATTTCATAGTTTGCCTATTTACATACTCCAAATTTACAGAATAATTGCCAACTTTATTTTGTGCTTACTACATCATGTATTTTATACGTTTCAAAGCAAGGTAGAGAATCTACATAGTTATTAAAAAAATTAAGTCTGCCAAACCACAGTATAGTGTTAGATTAAAGAATTACACAGATTCATCTCTCAACAATAAAGACATCACTATAAATTGTTGTGTGCAAATGTTTGACCCAAGTGCATAAGAAAATATTTAAAATGCCAGCTTCACTATATAGCATCAAAGTCCCGGGAAAGTTGAATATATGCAGCAAAAAAACAGCATCTTATTACCAGGTGATACATCCCATAATGCCCACACTCTTCTATAATTCTCCCCTAAGTCCCAAACTCCAAATAAATAATATACTTTTAAGAGTCTGAAATATGATAGAATATAAAATGTGATTATAAATTATATATATATTAAGTTGCAAAATATTTTTCTGTGATATTTGTTATTATGCAATTTTTGAAAAGATGAAAGATCTATGGTCTGACATTCATTTCTTCTTAGGCTAATCCAATCAACTTTCTCCCACTTGTGGGAGTTGGAAAAAAGCAGGGCACAGGAAGTGAAATGTCCTCTTAATATACCACCAACACTCCTCACAGATGGGTTCTGCTATAGAAAGGGGACTGTCCTCCTTTTTTTTTTTGCTGTATGCGGGCCTCTCACTGTTGTGGCCTCTCCCGTTGCGGAGCACAGGCTCCGGACGTGCAGGCTCAGTGGCCATGGCTCACGGGCCCAGCCGCTCCGCGGCATGTGGGATCTTCCCAGACTGGGGCACGAACCCATGTCCCCTGCATCGGCAGGCGGACTCTCAACCACTGTGCCACCAGAGAAGCCCGGGACTGTCCTCTTTTAAGAAAAAATGAAATGGCCAAGAATGGTGAAAATTTGGGTGAAAAAAATCAGAAACTTTGTTTTGACAGAAGCAACAGTAAAAAATTGCCTTTAATAAAATGTATTTAGAAAATGTAAAAATGGCTCCTCTTTAAACTTGACTTGGTAACTGAAAATTCCACCCAATATAATCATTGGGTTTCTACCTCACTAAATTTTCACAGATTTTATCCTGTTGTAATAATCCCACTATATATATATATATATATATATATATATATATATATATATATATATATATATATATATATGCCAGTATCCAGATAATTTAAGTCCAAAACATATTTTTATTAAAGTTATACAAGCAAAACCATTTAAAAATTACCTGAGTTCCTGAGTTCCCTAGATGATTGCCACAATACCTTTAAGAGATGCCATCTTCTCATAAGAACAAGAGCTATTCATTTCTGTAGATATCCACATATATCATATAAAGGATATGAAGTAAAGAGTACACTGGCAAAAGTCACTGTTTTCAGGTTATACTTATAGATATATACATACATGTAAACAGACATAATTGGGACCATAGTCTAAACAATGTCTTGTAATCACTGTAGATTAAATATGAGTACATTTTTACTCCCTGAATAATGCAATCACCACTAATAAGGTAATTAATGTCAACAGTAGAGGTGTAGTCATGGCTCTTGAAGATTAGATTAACCTCGATGCCTCTGAGAGAGAAGTACTGGCTACCACATTGGTTAACAGGTTTTAGTTCCCTGGACTCTCTGTGTCTGCTCATAATTCAGAGTTTTTGCCAAATTTTCTTTTCCCTGGAGCCCTCTTCCCTCCCCTTTCCCTCTGGATACCTTCTTTTTGTTGTCTTCCTTTTGGTCTTTTTTGAAAGTGCTCCCTCTTCAAGTCTACCCTAAATTCAAATCCAAAGTGCTTGCATATTTGGTCCTATGGCAAGCTGTATTTCCTCTAAAATGCTATAATATAGTTAAACTGACTACTCATATTCATGAAAACTCCCTAAGAGCAAGAACTCTGTCATACACATAGTGCAGTCTTAATAATATTGTTGGATATATTAATGATTGCATTTAGCTAAGTTTTATTATTTTCACTCCTGCCACCATACCAGAAAATAGCAGGATTTGTTTTAACAGAATGCTCTGATGTTGATCTTATAGCCTTCTTTATCTATCTCTTTTTTTTTCAACAAATTTAATCAGTTATAAATATACATATGTTCCCATATCCCCTCCCTTTTGCGTCTCCCTCCCACCCTCCCTATCCCACCCCTCCAGGCGGTCACAAAGCACCGAGCTGATCTCCCTGTGCTAAGCGGCTGCTTCCCACTAGCTATCTACCTTACGTTTGGTAGTGTATATATGTCCATGCCGCTCTTTCACTTTGTCACAGCTTACCCATCCCCCTCCCCATATCCTCAAGTCCATTCTCTAGTAGGTCTGGGTCTTTATTCCTGTCTTACCCCTATGTTCTTCATGACATTATTTTTTCTTAAATTCCATATATATGTGTCAGCATACAGTATTTGTCTTTCTCTTTCTGATTACTTCACTCTGTATGACAGACTCTAGGTATATCCACCTCAGTATAAATAACTCAATTTCGTTTCTTTTTATGGCTGAGTAATATTCCATTGTATATATGTGCCACATCTTCTTTACCCAGTCATCCGATGATGGACACCTAGGTTGTTTCCATCTCCAGGCTATTGTAAATAGGGGAGCTATGAACATTTTGGTACATGTCTCTTTTTGAATTATGGTTTTCTCAGGGTATATGCCCAGTAGTGGGATTGCTGGGTCATATGGTAGTTCTATTTGTAGTTTGTTAAGGAACCTCCATACCGTTCTCCATAGTGGCTGTACCAATTCACATTCCCACCAGCAGTGCAAGAGTGTTCCCTTTTTTCCACACCCTCTCCAGCATTTATTGTTTCTAGATTTTTTGATGATGGCCATTCTGACTGGTGTGAGATGATATCTCATTGTAGTTTTGATTTGCATTTCTCTAATGAGTAAAGATGTTGAGCATCCTTTCATGTGTTTGTTGGAAGTCTGTATATCTTCTGTGAAGAAATGTCTATTTAGGTCTTCTGCCCATTCTTGGATTGGGTTTTTTGTTTTTTTTGTTATTGAGCTGCATGAGCTGCTTATAAATTTTGGAGATTAATCCTTTGTCCGTTGCTTCATTTGCAAATATTTTCTCCCATTCTGAGGGTTGTCTTTTGGTCTTGTTTATGGTTTCCTTTGCTGTGCAAAAGCTTTGAAGTTTCATTAGGTCCCATGTGTTTATTTTTGTCTTTATTTCCATTTCTCTAGGAGGTGGGTCCAAAAGGATCTTGCTGTGATTTATGTCATAGAGTGTTCTGCCTATGTTTTCCTCTAAAAGTTTGATAGTTTCTGGCCTTACATTTAGGTCTTTAATCCATTTTGAGCTTATTTTTGTGATTGGTGTTAGGGAGTGATCTAATCTCATACTTTTACATGTCCCTATCCAGTTTTCCTAGCACCACTTATTGAAGAGACTGTCCTTTCTCCACTGTATATTCCTGCCTCCTTTATCAAAGATAAGGTGACCATATGTGCGTGGGTTTATCTCTGGGCTTTCTATCCTGTTCCATTGATCTATCTTTCTGTCTTTGTGCCAGTACCATACTGTCTTGATTACGGTAGCTTTGTAGTATAGTCTGAAGTCAGGGAGCCTGATTCCACCAGCTCCATTTTTCGTTCTCAAGATTGCTTTGGCTATTCGTGGTCTTTTGTGTTTCCATACGAATTGTGAAATTTTTTGTTCTAGTTCTGTGAAAAATGCCAGTGGTAGTTTGATAGGGATTGCATTGAATCTGTAGATTGCTTTGGGTAGTAGAGTCATTTTCACAATGTTGATTCTTCCAATCCAAGAACATGGTACATCTCTCCATCTATTTGTATCATCTTTAATTTCTTTCATCAGTGTCTTATAATTTTCTGCATACAGGTCTTTTGTCTTGTTAGGTAGGTTTATTCCTAGATATTTTATTCTTTTTGTTGCAATGGTAAATGGGAGTGTTTCCTTGATTTCACTTTCAGATTTTTCATCATTAGTATATAGGAATACCAGAGATTTCTGTGCATTAATTTTGTATCCTGCTACTTTACCAAATTCATTGATTAGCTCTAGTAGTTTTCTGGTAGCATCTTTAGGATTCTCTATGTATAGTATCATGTCATCTGCAAACAGTGACACCTTTACTTCTAATTTTCCAATTTGGATTCCTTTTATTTCCTTTTCTTCTCTGATTGCTGTGGCTAAAACTTCCAAAACTATGTTGAATAAGAGTGGTGAGAGTGGGCAACCTTGTCTTCTTCCTGATCTTAGTGGAAATGGTTTCAGTTTTTCACCATTGAGGACGATGCTGGCTGTGGGTTTGTCATATATGGCCTTTATTATGTTGAGGAAAGTTCCCTCTATGCCTACTTTCTGCAGGGTTTTTATCATAAATGGGTGTTGAATTTTGTCGAAAGCTTTCTCTGCATCGATTGAAGTGATCATATGGTTTTTCTCCTTCAATTTGTTAACATGGTGTATCACGTTGATTGATTTGCATATATTGAAGAATCCTTGCATTCCTGGAATAAACCCCACTTGATCATGGTGTATGATCCTTTTAATGTGCTGTTGGATTCTGTTTGCTAGTATTTTGTTGAGGATTTTTGCATCTATGTTCATCAGTGATATTGGCCTGTGGTTTTCTTTCTTTGTGACATCCTTGTCTGGTTTTGGTATCAAGGTGATGGTGGCCTCGTAGAATGAGTTTGGGAGTGTTCCTCCCTCTGCTATGTTTTGGAAGAGTTTGAGAAGGATAGGTGTTAGCTCTTCTCTAAATGCTTGATAGAATTCGCCTGTGAAGCCATGTGGTCCTGGGCTTTTGTTTGTTGGAAGATTTTTTATCACAGTTTCAATTTCAGTGCTTGTGATTGGTCTGTTCATATTTTCTATTTCTTCCTGATTCAGTCTTCGCAGGTTGTGCATTTCTAAGAATTTGTCCATTTCTTCCAGGTTGTCCATTTTATTGGCATAGAGTTGCTTGTAGTAATCTCTCATGATCTTTTGTATTTCTGCAGTGTCAGTTGTTACTTCTCCTTTTTCATTTCTAATTCTATTGACTTGAGTCTTCTCCCTTTTTTTCTTAATGAGTCTGGTTAATGGTGTATCAATTTTGTTTAACTTCTCAAAGAAAAAGCTTTTAGTTTTATTGATCTTTGCTATCGTTTCCTTCATTTCTTTTTCATTTATTTCTGATCTGATTTTTATGATTTCTTTCCTTCTGCTAACTTTGGGATGTTTTTGTTCTTCTTTCTCTAATTGCTTCAGGTGCAAGGTTAGGTTGTTTATTCGAGATGTTTCCTGTTTCTTAAGGTGGGATTGTATTGCTATAAACTTCCCTCTTAGAACTACTTTTGCTGCATACCATAGGTTTTGGGTCATCGTGTCTCCATTGTCATTTGTTTCTAGGTATTTTTTAATTTCCTCTTTGATTTCTTCTGTGATCACTTCATTATTAAGTAGTGTATTGTTTAGCCTCCATGTGCTTGGATTTTTTACAGCTCTTTTCCTGTAATTGATATCTAGTCTCATAGCATTGTGGTCGGAAAAGATACTTGATACCATTTCAATTTTCTTAAATTTACCAAGGCTTGATTTGTGACCCAAGATATGATCTATCCTGGAGAATGTTCCATGAGCACTTGAGAAAAATGTGTATTCTGTTGTTTTTGGATGGAATGTCCTATAAATATCAATTAAGTCCATCTTGTTTAATGTATCATTTAAAGCTTGTGTTTCCTTATTTATTTTCATTTTGGATGATCTGTCCATTGGTGAAAGTGGGGTGTTAAAGTCCCCTACTATGATTGTGTTACTGTCGATTTCTCCTTTTATGGCTGTTATTATTTGCCTTATGTATTGAGGTGCTCCTACGTTTGGTGCATAAATATTTACAATTGTTATATCTTCTTCTTGGATCGATCCCTTGATCATTATGTAGTGTCCTTCTTTGTCTCTTCTAGTAGTCTTTATTTTAAAGTCTATTTTGTCTGATATGAGAATTGCTACTCCAGCTTTCTTTTGGTTTCCATTTGCATGGAATATCTTTTTCCATCCCCTTACTTTCAGTCTGTATGTGTCTCTAGGTCTGAAGTGGGTCTCTTGTAGACAGCATATATATGGGTCTTGTTTTTGTATCCATTCAGCCAATCTGTGTCTTTTGGTGGGAGCATTTAGTCCATTTACATTTAAGGTAATTATCGATATGTATGTTCCTATTCCCATTTTCTTAATTGTTTTGGGTTCGTTATTGTAGGTCTTTTCCTTCTGTTGTGTTTCTTGCCTAGAGAAGTTCCTTTAGCATTTGTTGTAAAGCTGGTTTGGTGGTGCTGAACTCTCTCAGCTTTTGCTTGTCTGTAAACGTTTTAATTTCTCCATCAAATCTGAATGAGATCCTTGCTGGGTAGAGTAATCTTGGTTGCAGGTTTTTCTCCTTCATCACTTTAATTATGTCCTGCCACTGCCTTCTGGCTTGTAGAGTTTCTGCTGAGAGATCAGCTGTTATCCTGATGGGGATTCCCTTGTGTGTTATTTGTTGTTTTTGCCTTGCTGCTTTTAATATGATTTCTTTGTGTTTAATTTTTGACAGTTTGATTAATATGTGTCTTGGTGTATTGCTCCTTGGATTTATTCTGTATGGGACTCTCTGTGCCTCCTGGACTTGATTAACTATTTCCTTTCCCATATTAGGGAAGTTTTCAACTATAATCTGTTCAAATATTTTCTCAGTCCCTTTCTTTTTCTCTTCTTCTTCTGGAACCCCTATAACTTGAATGTTGGTGCGTTTATTGTTGTCCCAGAGGTCTCTGAGACTGTCCTCTGTTCTTTTCATTCTTTTTTCTCTATTTTGATCTGCAGCAGTTATTTCCACTATTTTATCTTCCACCTCCCTTATCCGTTCTTCTGTTTCAGTTATTCTGCTATTGATCCCATCTAGAGTATTTTTTATTTCATTTATTGTGTTTTTAATCGATGCTTGATTCATCTTTAGTTCTTCTAGGTCCTTGTTAACTGTTTCTTGCATTTTGTCTATTTTATTTCCAAGATTTTGGATCTTGGAAATAGAATCTTGGATCATCTTTACCATCATTATTCTGAATTCTTTTTCAGGTAGACTGCCTATTACCTCTTCATTTGTTAGGTCTAGTGGGTTTTGATCTTGCTCCTTCTCCTGCTGTGTGTTTTTCTGTCTTCTCATTTTGCTTATGTTACTGTGTTTGGGGTCTCCTTTTTGCAGGCTGCAGGTTCGTAGTTCCCGTTGTTTTTGGTGTCTGTCCCCAGTGGCTAAAGTTGGTTTAGTGGGTTGTGTAGGCTTCCTGGTGGAGGGGACTAGTGCCTGTATTCTGGTGGATGAGGCTGGATCTTGTCTTTCTGGTGGGCAGGTCCACGTCTGGTGGTGTGTTTTGGGGTGTCTGCGGACGTTTTATGATTTTAGGCCACCTCTCTGCTAATGGGTGGCGTTGTGTTCCTGTCTTGCTAGTTGTTTGGCATAGGGTGTCCAGCACTGTAGCTTGCTGGTCGTTGAGTGAAGCTGGGTGTTGGTGTTGAGATGGAGATCTCTGGAAGATTTTCGCCGTTTGATATTATGTGGAGCTGGGAGGTCTCTTGTGGACCAGTGTCCTGAATTTGGCTCTCCCACCTCAGAGGCACAGCACTGACTCCTGGCTCCTCAATTTGGGATGATTTGTTGTCTATTCATGTATTCCACAGATGCAGGGTACATCAAGTTGATTGTGGAGCTTTAATCTGCTGCTTCTGAGGCTGCTGGGAGAGGTTTCCCTTTCTCTTCTTTGTTCTCACAGTTCCTGGGTCTCAGCTTTGGATTTGGCCCTGCCTCTGCGTGTAGGTGGCCGGAGGGCGTCTGTTCTTCGCTCAGACAGGACAGGGTTAAAGGAGCAGCCTCTTCGGGGACTCTGGCTCACTCAGGCCGGGCGGGAGGGAGGGGCACGGAGTGCGGGGTGAGCCTGTAGCGGCAGAGGCCGGCGTGACGTTGCACCAGCCTTTGGCACGCCGTGCGTTCTCCCAGGGAAGCCACCCCTGGATCCCAGGACCCCGGCAGTTGCGGGCTGCACAGGCTCCCGGAAGGGCGGTGTGGACAGTGACCTGCGCTCGCACACAGGCTTCTTGGCGTCGTCAGCAGCAGCCCCAGCATCCCATGCCCATCACTGGGCTCCGCGCTTTCAGCCGCAACTCGCGCCCGTCTGTGGAGCTCCTTTAAGCAGCGCTCTTAATCCCCTCTCCTTTCGCACCGGGAAACCAAGAGGGAAGAAAAAGTCTCTTGCCTCTTCGGCAGCTCCAGAGTTTTCCCGGACTCCCTCCCGGCTAGCTGTGGCACATTAGCCCCCTTCAGGCTGAGTTCTCACCTCCAGCCCCAGTCCTCTCCCTGCGCTCTGACCGAAGCCCGAGCCTCAGCTTCCAGCACCGCCCGCCCCGGCGGGCGAGCAGACAAGCCTCTCGGGCTGGTGAGTGCCACTCAGCACCGATCCTCTGTGCGGGAATCTCTCCGCTTTGCCCTACCCAGGTATGTGGGGAGTTTCTTGCCTTTTGGGAGGTCTGGGGTCTTCTGCCAGCATTCAGTAGGTGTTCTGTAGGAGTTGTTCCACGTGTAGCTGTATTTCTGGTGTATCCGTGGGGAGGAAGGTGATCTCCACGTCTTACTCTTCCGCCATCTTTTTATCTTTCTCTTAGCATATCAATTCCAAAGATGTTTAACTTCTCCTTCTTGTTTAGCCTTAAGTGCATCTCCTTCCTCAACTTCCAGAATAACAAAACAATAGTTAATTGTATTAAGGTATGTACTCTTTTACTTTTGCTAAACATAAAGACAAAGACAAAAAATTAAAGGATAAATCCACATCTCCAACCTCAGTCCAATATGTTGAATTGTGTGAATAAGCATCTTTCCTGATTCTCAGCATCCTGGCAGCTCAAGTGATAAGTGATAGCAGTAGGACAAGACATGCAGAAGAAAATGAAGCAGAAGGAAATACAGAAAATACGTCACCCTCTTTATTGTAAAGAAGGAAGTAAGTTTCTCAAGAAACTTTCTTGGTATTTAATCCTACGAGAGATTTCTAGCATAGAACAATTTATAGAGGGCACTGTGCAATGTGGTGATCAATATCTCCCACATTGTTATGGAGAAAGAGCAGAAATTAAATGTATATAGCCAATACTTGTAGCTGTATTTGATAAAATTGAACAGTGTAACAATGAAGTGAAATTCATGGAAGGTGACTGGGTAGTGGTGTCTTATTTGATCAAAGGAGAACATTTGATTTTCCATAGAAGAGGACCGGTGGCAGGCACCTCAGAGATCTCCCTTGAGCTTGCCTTTGAGGGACTGTTGCTAAGAGCCAAATAACAATTAGTTCAAGGTTTTCCTGTAGGACAAAAGGACTAAAGTCTTTTTGTACTTAACAGAGTTTTAAGGATAAATTCTTAAGCTTTGAAAAGCCAGGTGAGTGCTATGACTCTTATTAAGAGAATTAAGGATTCTCCGTACTATTCTAGGCAGAATGGAGAAATTGCCACCTCTTCAAATATGTACCTACAGGAAAGACAAACAAAAAACTACTTTTGTTTTGGTTCACATCGGAAAACCCTTGGAACAAAACTTTTGATTAAATCCTGTATAAAGGCTTCAAATTTTCACAACATCGCAACTCAGAGAGGGATATGGTCTGTGAAAGCATTCCTTCAAATTGATGCCAAACTTCCATGAAGGCTAGAGAAAGAGCCAGTCATAATCCTAAGGGACATGTGCAAGGAAGTGGTCTCACAACAGTCAGAAGAAATTAGTGACAAAATTCAGCTTTAATTAAATTGATGCATTATGCAACTCTCTGGCTTATTTGATGCTGACCGCATAACTATTGGAGAATGTCTGGCAGAAATAATAACCTCTGTTTTGCCATGATGCTTTTTCTTAGCCAGCAGGCAGCTCCTAGACCACATAGTTCTTAAGACTACACCCACCTGATTCACAAAAAGGAATTAGTGTTGTCAGCACCTAGGAACACATTTATCTTCTTATTCACTCTCTTGGGCAAACAGTTACTAACTTTTCAGGCTGAGGCACCCTTAGAGGACAGTACCATCCACTTCTTTGTAGGTAGTCTGCTTTCTTGAGTGGAAGAGTTTGGGTCATTCCACTACAAGGATAAATGACTCCAAACTGGAATGCCACTAATCATGTTCCTGATGCTCAAATAAAATCATTTGCCCTTTAAAACACACAAAGGTTTTCTGCCACTTTGTGACCATATGAGCTGCGTTTTAGAAGTAAATCAACATATTGCAGTTTATGAAGTAATCTTTAGTACTTAATGGATTTTATACAATACAGTTAACATGTCAACAGTGATAGAAAAGTAAATATTAATCTCCCTAGTTAATTATTCTAAACAGAATTGCCACCTTAAAGTAAATGAGTTTTTATACAGCTGCCTTACCCTATGTCAAAAGGAATGGCATAAACAAAATCTGCAATTATGGATTTGGCAATGTGTCAAGTATCTCAAATGCCTTTTTGAACTTTTAAATATTTTTTTTTTTGCCATATCCAAATTATTTTGCATTTGATTACAGGTAAAAATACTAATCTAGGCACAGAAAAATGTAAGCAAAAGTAATGTCTTCTGCCCAAGAGAAAGATGGTGATATGCCAAAAAACTCAGTAACTGCCTCTTTTTTTTATTAGCTTATAGTTAGACTATAATGTGCATTGGTATTTATGCTTCTGTCCTGAATATAGCTGGAAGCAGAAGACTGTGATTACAAATCTAAGTAATCTGGAATCTGTAGGAGGCAGCAGGCACAAGTAGGGAGCATAGAGAAATGTGTACCAAGACTTATGAAAATTAGGAGAGGGTAGATAGATAGTAGAATATATTTACTGATTATTAAATCATATTTTTAAATTGACTTTTCAGGATTTCATTATATTATTATGAATTTAACATATTGTACTACTTTCCTATTGCTGCTGAAACAGCATAGCACAAATGTACTATCTTACACAACTTAAATAATTCTTTATCTTAAAACAACGCAAATTTATTATCTTACAATTTGGGCGGGTCAGAAGTCTGACACTGTTCTCACTGGGCTAAAGAAAATCAAATTATCATCAGGGCTACATTCTTTCTGGAAGCTCTAGGGGAGAACCCATTTCCTTGTTTTTCTCCAGCTTCTGGAGGCTGCCTACATTTTTTGTTTCGTGGCTAGATTCTTCCATCTTCAAAGCCAGAAACATCTGGTGGAATCCTTTTCATGGTTCAATTTCTCTGTTTCTTTCTCTTCTGCCTTCCTGTCCTGCTTACAAGGACACGTCATTTTATTTGGCCCACCTGGATAATCCAAGGTCAGATGATTAGTGACTGTAATTCCAACTGCACACTTAATTCCCCTTTGCCTAACTTAATACATACACGGATTCCTTGTATTAAGATGTGGATATCTTTTTAGGGGAGAGGGGGAGTCATTATTCTGTCTACCGCAGGTATTATCTATGTTAAACACATATTTCTTTTAAGTCTCTTTATCCCTTAAAACCTTTTATTGATTCATCCCTTTTAACAGAATATCATCCACATCTTGCATGGTGCATCTGTCCTTACCTACACTCCCAGTCCCATGAACCCCAGGTCCAATTACAGCAAATCACTCACTTTTACAAACAGATGCTGCAATTTCATGGCTTTATCTTTTGAATTTGTTGCAAAGACTGCCCTTCTCCACCCTCAGAGGAAGCCCAAATATTATCTCTTCTGCTCGCATGTATCTGTGTCCTATTTTATTTCCCAGTGGATCCATAACGTAGTTTACTTACATTGATATTGTCAAGTTCATGTGAGTGTGTGATCACTAAGTGTATGACTAGCTCCTCCCTTGTATGGGGAGATGCAGGAGGACAGAAACTGTCTAGGCTCATCTTCATCTCTCCAGCACATAGCAAGGATTTTAACTTAAATGATGTTCTTAGTAGAAAGATGTGTTTTATAAAAAGTGACCTAATCTGTGTTTCTTGTGTTTACACCATGCTCATATTACAGAATAGTATTCATTCTTGGGCCGTCTTTCAAATGCATTTTATACATTTTATCATCATGGCGAGACAAAATACACAGTCAGGGTCACATCATCTCAGTGTTTCTCTTTCTCTACTATAGTAGAGACTCAACAGAGTTCATTATGAAATGAAAGAATGAACGTGAGTCCCAAAGATAGCCCAGAGATTGCAGAGGGCTAGGGTAAACAAGGCTAGCCAGGAGAGGGTACAGAAGAATTCAAAAAAAAAAAAAAAAGAGTAAAAAGCAGCTCCAAGGGCTTCCCTGGTGGCGCAGTGGTTGAGAGTCCGCCTGCCGGTGCAGGGGACACGGGTTCGTGCCCCGGTCCGGGAAGATCCCACATGCTGCGGACTGGCTGGGCCCGTGAGCCATGGCTGCTGAGCCTGGGCATCTGGAGTCTGTGCTCTGCAACGAGAGAGGCCACAACAGTAAGAGGCGTACCACACACACACAAAAAAAAGCAGCTCCAAAAATTACACAGGGTTAGAAGAAGGAAGAATACTTTTTCATATACCTTGATTCATGGGGAACAGGGGGCAATTCTTAACTAAACCAGAGTGAGGAAAGTGAGATAAAAATTTCATCTGTCTACCAGATGGACATATTAATATTAACCTCTTATTCAGGAAATTCTATTGCTTTCTTATAAAAGAGATTTTTAGCTGTTTTAAGATCTTGATTCCATATCTTTCAAGGCGTGTTTGAAGGAAAGGGAAGTGAGAGTAGAGGGATAAGACTTTAATGTTTAGTTTAATGTACTGAGAAAATATTTATATTTGTCCCCAAAACATTAAATCAGAACCAGCTACATAATTTATGGACCCCAGTAAAAAATGAAAAGCTGTAGTGCTTGTTCAAAAATTATTAAGAATTTCAAAACTTATTAAACCAAGCATGGGGCCCGTCTAAATGCAGGGCCTGTGCAACCGCACAGATTATATGGTTGGGAAGATGATCTTGAATCCATATCTTATTTTTAACCATAGCTATTCAGAATAACAAAAGATTTTACTGAAGTTTAGGAATATTGCCTTACCTGTTCCATCATACTTAAGGACTGAAATAGAGCAACACATTTATCAAATATTCATAGGTTTTGTGATTGAAACAAGCATAATGTTTATTTCATCCAGTACCATCAGATAATATAGAATGCACACAGACTTTGGAGCCAAAAGGAATAGGTTCAAATCCCATTTCTTACTACCTAACAGCTATGTGAACTTGAAAACTTACCTCTTCCTTGTTTTGTAACAGTGTAATAATAATAGTATCTGCCTCTTTAGTGTTGGTGAAGGTTAAATGAAGTAATATACATAAAATATTAGAACAGTTCCTGGCACACAGTAAAGACTATTTAAATGCTAGCTATTATTATTGTACCTAATTATGAAAGGAAGTTCCCAAGCTTTAAGTGACTTGCCCACCATCTCACAACTAGGTTGTATCAAGAGAATGAATGTCTTGCTAAGTAGAATTCTTTCCATGACACAAATATCATAAAGTGGTCCACTTCATGAAATTACTTTTTTTTTAAACAAGAGACTTACTAGAAAAAGAAAAAAAGCCCTCAGTATAAGTCCATAATTTAAATGGAAACTTAGAGGCATAAAATTCAACTTTATTAATTTCTTCAGTCATTCTGTCAATGTGTGTTTATTGAGCATCTCCTTTGTGCAAGCTACAGTGCTAGACTTTAAGACTAAAGGTTATAAATCTTATGTGTAATCAGCATATGCTTCAGTAGGTAAAATTCAATGTTATCTGTAATACCAGGCTATGTGAGCCATCATATGAGGAGTCTACAGTGTTCAAGGGTAGGAGGGAGGAAAAGAGTCTGACTTCATTGATTAAGAAATTCATCCTACAAGAAATGACATATAGGCTGGGCTTCCATTAAATGTGGATGGATTTCAATAGCAAATACCAGGATGAGAGAGTATTCCAGAGGGAAGAGCATGAACAAAACCAGAGAGCTGAAAATATGTTATTTCAAAGTTAAGGTACCTTGTTCTAGACAAGACTTAAAGTATCCCACTAGGATACATAAATTACAACAAGGTAATGTGATTAACGATTATATTAAAGAACCACTTCAGGTATCTCTTGGTTGAGTTTAGGTTGCTAATATAGTAATAAGCAAATTTGGAAAAGTGAATTGGGATCACAGTTTAGTGAATAACAAAATTTTATTTTACTCATAGCAGTCAGGAGCCATAGAAAATGTGTGAGCAAGAGCTGAGAGGATATTAATTGGGCATTTGAAAGAGCACCTGGGCAGCAATCTTGAAGATGGGTTGAAATGAGGGGTAAAAAATATGAAAGTGAGAACTAACTGCAGGAAGGAAATGTAGACAGGGAGTAAAAATATTTTGTGATAAGACTGTGGCAGTAGGAATGGAAAGGAAGAGAAAGATGGGAGAGAAAAGAATAGAAGCATTCAGGGGGAAAAATGTTTTTAATTAAAACAGGAGCAGAGAGGAAATATCTATGCAGAGTAAATAGGGTTTATTTCAGTCTTGATTGTTTGGTTGTTTTCAATTAAGATCGATTTAAATTCTCAGGGTGCTTGCTTCTGGTTGTAACCTCATCCTCTCCAGAACACCTGCCTCCTGCTCTGTGTCTAGCGCGTGAGAGGGAGGCGGGCAGATGATCAAACTTCATTTTCATTTAGGTAGGAATGAAGGACTTTGGGGGGAATACAGATGTGTGCATGTAATCAATCTCAGCAAAGCTGTCCCGGAGAGCTTCACATCCCAGGACTGGACTAGAGAGATGAAAATAATTCAATTTGGCACTCTGTAGCTATAAAGAACCTTTCAACTGAGAATGCCTGAATATATTCAACTTTCAATTAACCATACTAATCAACCATCCACATTGTATAAAGAGCAAATAACATAAAATAGCAGGAAAATCATCTTACTTTAATATGTGATTTTTTTTTTTTTTTTTTTTTCCGGTATGCGGGCTTCTCACTGTTGTGGCCTCTCCCGCTGCGGAGCACAGGCTCCGGACGCGCAGGCTCAGCAGCCATGGCTCACGGGCCCAGCCACTCCGCGGCACGTGGGATCCTCCCAGACCGGGGCACGAACCCATGTCCCCTGCATCGGCAGGTGGACTCTCAACCACTGCGCCACCAGGGAAGACCAATATGTGATTTTGAAAGGTTTATGATTACCGCAAATATTTAAAGACAAGGTAAACATGAATACACAGCAATGCCTCATTCTCCCAACTGAAAGATTTTGGGGAGATGAAGGGAA